>NC_137456.1:206887548-207555191 GCF_964235325.1 Thermobia domestica | reverse complement strand
GAATCATTCACAAGCAGTGGTGTATTTACGATTTTGTTTCGGGGAGGGCTTTGCTAACTTTCGGAAGGGGGGAGGCTTTGCCTGAAAATGTGAAAATTCTGCAAGATATTACATATAATTTACTATAGTAAGTAAGATTTTGGAGGGCTTAAGCCCGGAAGCCCCCCTTAAATACGCCACTGTTCACAAATATAAGAAAATAATCACATGGATCAGAAAGGTGAAAAGAATCGCGGATATTATGATGAAAACAAAGTAATCGCAGTGACAGTAAGCCGATCGTATTGCAAGAACAAATGACAGTAAGTGGACAAAATTAATCTTTCATTAGATATCAAGGAATAAGGAGAAATCTAGGAAACGTCTCTAAATAAGGTGGTGTGATGAAAACAAGAAGGACCTGGGAAAGAGTTCCCAAAAGACAGACCATTGTGGAGAAGAGTTTGAGAAAACATCCATCCATCATTGGAGTGACAGGAGTTCAAATTGCTCACTATTTTAGATATAATTTATTTTCACATTGCAGTAATATACATTGAATCGTTCTCATCTTTGATTCACCTTAACGTAAACAATATCTTTTAAGTTCTACTTCCCACGATTATGCCGGCTAGCCTAAAGGAGACGGCCATGATGAAAAATGAATGAAATGGTACAATGAAGAAAGTGGGAGGAAACGGGAGAAAACCCATGCACACGGTGTTTCTCCACCACGAAGCTCACTTGGCGCGAGCTGGAATCGAACCAAGGATCCCATTCACCAGAGGTGAACGCTCCACTGAGTCACCTCGGCCTCATAAGTAATATCTTGTGTACAATCAAGAATAATACTGAGCCACCACGCCCCCTATATATATATATACAAGTTCTCAACTTATTAAATGTTTTACATTACTTAAGAAGTGCCCCGAAAATGTTTACTTTGTTCGATTGCCCGAGGCATTAAAAAGGCAAAGAAGAGAAAGAAGAAGAAATCAAATACTGCGCTACGCCTGTAATAGTGCTATCTGTCAGGCGAGTGTGAAAGTGAGCATTTGTGTCACGGCGTGGGAGGTTTTTACACCTCTCATCCTACTATTTTAGTATGTAACAGGTTTTTATTAATTTACTACACGCTTAATACATTTAGTAATTGTCCAATGGTGTTTCTTGCCTAGAGCACTAAATTGGTGACGAAAACGAAGAAAAAAGTGTGGTATCGACGTGAGGTTAAAGAATAGTTCGTTTTGTTAAACAGTGGATCAAGATCTCGGAAAACAGTAGAAAGGCCATGTTCCCCATTTGAAGTCGAACGTTAACAGCCCCGTGTATAGTTCAATAGCATTTAACACAACAACGGAGTTGACTACTACAAGGTTAGTAGTATGTAGTAGATGTATAGATTTTTAAGATTGATTGATACATATGTTTCTTTTTTTCTTTTTAATGGAGCCTAATCACGTTTTTTAGTCTCGTTACGGAAATAGATGGAATAACAACGTGCAGGTCTCCTCTTGATTCATAAGACAAATGCAGTAGGTAAACCACCTCTTCTATGTAGCAATAAGCAAGGTTCCATCCAGAATTTGAAAAATGAAGTGGGATGTTCGGTTATTTGGGAAGGATCCGTTTATTTCATGATAGGCTACATCGTACTTCCGTTATAATATACAAACTAACTGTTTTTGGATTCAGTAGTTGCTTTCGGTGTATCTACATCATTATTCTTCATGTTTGGCTTTGGCTGTTGTATAGGATAGTTCAGGTCCGATCGCCGATGGGCTACAAAATGTTTGCATTCCTTATACCAGGCATTCTGAACCTATTTTATATAATTACTCTCTTTTATCACATTCCGTTGCCAGTAACCTTCTTAAGTAATTTTCGGTTTATAATAAGTTTTCTGATTATAGGTATTTTTGGCTGACATTTGTATTTCTTTGTAGCGTTCGTTTTGAATTTTAATATACAGGGTGGCCCAAAAGTAGCTATACAACCCTGCATTGATAAAGTGTAACATTCTAGTTTATGGATTTATTTGCTTCGACTGTTCCTGGCTTAAGTTATAAGTAAAAAGACGTTAAGAACAAATAATGAAGAAACTAGGATAACAATAAGAAATGATATAAAATACAGTGAGCTGATCAATACGGGACTGTATATCTATTTTGGGGCCACCCTGTAGTTTTTATTGTATTTGTACAGTCCGCAGCAAAAAACCTGCAACATGAGCCTGTAAGTTCATTGTGAAATGACGAAGTCTTTTGCTCCAAAATAAGTTTGCAGAGGAAGACGCCGAGGTTTCTCCTGGCGTCATTCGTGCGACTTAGACGTTATGTTAGTTCCTGCGCTGTTAGGCGTAGTTTCACAATAAACTTACATGCTCATGTTGCAGGTTCTTTCTGCTGCGGACTGTATCTTTCTTGTATTTCAGTATGCAGTTTTTGATAAGTTATATTTCTATTTTGTTTGTTTTTAAAAGCTCCTCTTTTATTATGAAACCTCCGGTGCTTGGGGTCCCTGGTTCGATCCCAGCTCGCGCCGTGTGGACTTTGTGGTGGACAAACACCGTGCTCGTGGGTTTTCTCGGGGCTCTCCCACTTTCTTCATTTCACTAATTTCTCATTATCACCGTCTCCTTTAGCCTAACCGGCACAACCGTTAGACGTTAAACTTAAAGATTTCATTTCTTTTATTATGAAAATGTTGTTCATTATGTTTTGTTGAAATTAAGTAAGGCCTATTGAGTTGTAATAAAGAAAGGAATCAACCTGGCTACTAATCCACCTTCACTTATGTGTGGGCCAGCATTTCAAAACCTTCCTCATAAAAGTGTATCTATCAGAATAACGAAATTAAAAGTTTTTAAAAATATGGTTTGTCAATACTGAATCTTAATATTATATTTATCTTTCCTACATCGTTCTCGACCCCCAGGCTGAAAAACTCTAGTTTATACAATATTTACAGTATGTGTTAATTAGGAAGTCTTTAGCATGTTTTTTTTTCTTTTAAATACACCTATACTGTTTGTTTACTAAAATTCAGTATCCTGTTTCAGCACCGAAAAAGTTATATAAGATATGCTCCCACAGATTAAGATAGAATCCGAACTACCACAATGCGTTTAAATTGCAATGTTTTCTCACCGGGAAGTGAATCCGGGTAGGCGCACACACTGGTCACGACACCAGCAGAGAATACTATATGTCTGATTTCTAATGTTTGGAATATACATATATCTATAATGTGTGTGTGTATGTGTTAGTCCTTCCGGGACAGGGTGGACAATTTACGTTGAAACATCTTTGATGTTTAAACTGTAGTCGGTAAAATTCGATGAAATTTTGTATTATATAAATGTCGATAGTGCCACACTGTTTGACTTACTCCCTAATACAACCCAATTAAATGTGGCCAACCTATCGCAATTTTTATATTATATTACTTATTTCAAATCTTCATGTTAAACGAAAACTTATACTACCAAGTTTCTGTTCAGTGCTATAGACTAAGGACGCTACAGTATTGCAAACATCCATAAACTTTCAAATTTAGAAGGCCTTTATAATAGTAATAACAAGATATAAAGACACTGGTGGATCCACGGAGAGAGCGATAGGGATGATCGCTCCTCAAAGGGCACCTTTTATAGGCCTATGTATAACATATTGCGCTGCTTTCTCATTTGGTATAAGCCTCTTTATTTCAAGCTTCCTCTTTATTCAGGAACCGATCTGCCTCCTCAAATATGATACTTCTGGACCAGGAGCACACCCACGGGGCTGGTCTGCCGGGTTCGAACTCCGTGAAAACTTCCTAATTCAACATACTATTCTGGGGAGCACGGTGGCTCAGTGAATATGCACTTACCTCTTGTGCTTGGGGTCCCTGGTTTGATTCCCGGTCAAGTAAGTTTGTGCAATACAACATCGTGTCCATGGGTTTTCTCGCGATACTCCCGTTTCCTCCCACTCTTTTCTCAAATTCTTTCATCATCCACTTGCTTTAATCATTCTCTCCCTCAGTCTAAAGGCATAAACGTGGGAGGTTAAAATTGAATGATTTCATTTAATTTTTTCAATATACATTTCTACGCTTTCTCAATAAAACTATACTTGTTTAACAGGGAAATGATTGATGTAACATGAAAATGTGATCTTGCACGTTATCAGTACTTATAAATATGGTGGACAATATCATATCCGTGGATTTTCTCAGGGTACTCTCGATTCCTTCCACTTTCTCATGCCACCAGTTCTTTTATCATTCACTTGCTTTCATCATAGTCTCCCTTGGCCCGAAGAGCATAAATGTTGGACGTTAAACTAAAATGTTCCGTTTCATTTTCTTTCTCTTAGCAAAACAATCTGGTTCTGTCATTTTTTTTCTGAAAAAAGCCTGTAGGTGGAAGTATTTTAAATTATTTATAATCTCTTCGGAGGCAGAATAATACCCGTTCAATATTACATAAACATACTGGGTTGTAGTATTTGACCCCCCTCCTTCCTAAAGCTTAGATCCTCCCAACAAAAAATACTGGGTACGTGCCTTTTACAGCTATGTGATACCTCCACCTGTTCCCATGAAATGAAGAGCACAGGTAGAGATTCCTATGCTGCTCAAATGCCGTAGGAATTTTTTTTTTTTTTTTTAATGTTTCGCTCGTCGGCATTTCTAGTTTAGGGCCGAAATGTCCTTTGTTTACACGAAACACCAAAAAGTTGAACAAGAAACGTACAAAACGTTGTCCAGGAGTGAACTTCAAACCCAGGTAGGTCGTGCGTTTGATCATCAATCCAAGATGATAACTTATACACTCTGAAGCGAGCTGCCGAATTACTCTTCCATAAGAGATAGTCCTTTGTATTTTATGCAGTCTCCAAACAAGCGCTCGTATCGCGGGTTGTCACTGTAGTTTTCATTGTTCCAAACGGAATCCTAATATCCTCGAAAGGCATAATCTGTCAAGGCGGATGCACTTCCATGCATAGACACCTGTTGCAGTTACTTGTCGCATACCATTTATCGTGGGGTCTTGCCCTATTATTCTGTTATTCGAATACACGTTTGTTTTGATCGACCACACTTCGTCTCGTCCACACCATTAGACATATGTTTTTCGCGGTTACAACATTGGTTTTCCTTTTGCATTTTATCTTACATTAATATATCACACACCCCGCTTCTCATTTCAATACCTTACGCTATATTAAAGATCGCAGCTTTCAAGATGGCCGCCAAGTCAGTGTTACAGCATATCAAATATTTTGATATCATCCTGGTGCTGGCCATCCTTTCCGTTTTCGATATAAATGGGTGTCTTTCGACGTTTACCTTATATCATATTGTCGCGTGGTGCGTTATGTTGCGGAGCATATCTCCGGTGTTTCTGGATGGGGGCAGCTAAAATTTGGCATTTTTTCTTCTTGTATATTATGTGTCCTCTGGGCGAAGTTTGAGTCGGATCTGATCCTACCTTGTTCTGTACGTTGCTTGTTAGTGGTAGTGCGTTGACCTCCGGTGCGTTGTGCCCTTGGTTCGACCTCGGTTCGCGACAAGAAGGCTTTGCGGTGGACATAGTGTGCGTTGCTTTTCTGCGGGTTCTCCTTTTCATTACACTACTTTATTCATTTCATTACTGTCTTCTTTAGCCTACACAGCATAACCGTGGGAGGTAATACTGACATCTTAATTTTTCCTTTATCTTTTTTTTATACATTCCGATAGAAGGAAGAAACCAGGGTGCGGTTGGAAATGTTATAAGATGGTTATATGTTGAAATTCCTTAAGGTTAGAGAAATGTTAGAAAGATGAAACTTGGTGTAAACTTTTTATTCAATGCAAATGTGTATGTATATTGGCGGACATAAGTCCTTGACCAGGTAATGGCAACTGCATTGAAACCAAATGCAGAGTATGAGAATTAAATTAGTCTTATTTGTAGTTTGGTGTTGAAACAAGATTGTGAACCAAAGGTTTAAGAACAACTCAAGTTATTAATATAAACTATGCCAAAAATTATTGACTTACATCATTATAAAAAAAATACTAAAGACTCTTTGAAACTAAGAAAACTAACGTTGAACGTTGTAAGTGGAGGCAAAGAAACTTAACGTAAACATACTCAAGTCGAATCATTTATCGCGTAGTGGTCGTGGTTCAGTGGTTAAGACAGTTGGCCAGTAATCTGCAGGTCCTCGAATCGGGTCCAAGGCGGGGCTTTTTTTTTACTTTATAATTTTTCGTGGCGATCCATTGGTTATTACACGCACGCTTTAATATCTTCAGATATTTGAATACCGGTACTCGAATATTTCAATACCTGAATCATTAAATCTTCAGGAATAATAATAGTAAAATAATAATAATAATAATTGGCTGGTGGAAGATTGAAAGTCAGGAGCTTATAATCGCTTAGATCATACTATTACAAGCAGAAACGTTACATTTGGCAAGAATATTGGTAAGGTTTTGTTTAGTGTTGCCCACGAGAAGACGAATATCTAATCTCGTTTATAAAACAAAACAAACAAAATCGAGACGAGAATTAACATTTTACATTCGAGACGGGATAAGGCTAACTCAAATTATCGTCTCGCTCTGGAGATGAGAATCGAGATGAGACGAGAAGTATCGTAAACATTTCTCGTCTTATCTCGATTCTCAATAAAGTATACGTCCATTCTTTAAGTAACAATTGCTCTGTAAACTGAATCTTGTATGCTATTTTGTTTCTATTTCGGAGCGTATCGAATTATGGTCTGTGTAAAGCTTTCATAATTACTTCTGCATATCTTAAAAGTTACTTTATTATATGCCTTACTGTTCAGTGATAATAAGTTATTTTTATTAGTTATTTTCTTTAAAACGTACAGTAGAATACTTTCTACATAACACTTAATGAAACGCTTTCGTTTAATATTTGGGTAGTTGAAGAGGTGTGTCCTGGAAGTCCGGACCCTCCCCGAAATCCCGACTTTTGTTAAGTTTTGCCTAATTTATGGGCAACTTTAACAATGTCCATATAATAATAATAATAATAATAATAATAATAATAATAATAATAATAATAAATTATTATTACTATTATTATTATTATTATTATTATTATTATTATTATTATTATTATTATTATTATTATTATTATTATTATTATTATTATTATTATTGAATATTTGAGTCCTCAATTTTACGTCTTATTCCACCAAGATTCAGGGCATTTTCGGGGTTTTTGTGTTGCACTCCTATTCACATAAACTTTGAAACTTGTTCAGAGACTAAGCCAAAGAAAAAAAAGCCTATATCCGTCACAATTCCCACAGATCTATATAAGGGAATTGCATTTTCCCTCCGTGCTTTATATAGACACTAGCTGCAAGCCGTACAAGTGCCGCCAGAAGTCAAGTGTGTTGAGCCGCTAGGTTTTCGTAAAGAAATTGTGAAACTTGAAGATCGAGACTTCAAACCTCGGTCTCACATGTTTTATTTATCTTTTAATATGAAGATATGATGAAATAATTAAAAGTGTAATAATTTTTACATATTTTAATTGCAAATGTAATGATTTAGTATTAAAATTGGTGTTTACTGTTTATATTACATGTTTGTTTACTTTCAGTTCAAAACAAATACTTATAAAACTTCTCTGTTTAAAATCTCTAGAATAATTATTAAAGGTCCTATTATAATCAGTGACACTTGAATGGGTGCAGAAATAAATGCAAATTAGCATACTTAAGGTAATAGGAAAATCAAAAGAAATTGTTTGGACACTAAGGATGAATTTTCTTATAAGAGATACTTTGGAAGGATTAGTGTCTGGAATGAAAAGAGTGGGAGGAAAAAGGTGACAGCTCCTGGGCAATATGAAGGTCAAAACTTAGGATGCCTTAAGAGAAACTAAGTAGGATTTGTCTTCACCACGATACATAGTAACACCCTTTCTTTGGGTAAAAGAATTTGAATTATGTATACGTTATATTGATACTTTAACAAAATATACATACGAATATAAAAGAGAAAAGTTTCTATTTACAAATTTTGGTTGAACGTATATATGAAAGCCGTTGGAAATGGCGAACAAAAACATTGTTTCTAGCAGTAGTAGTCATAGTGGGAAAAGTTAGGAACAATTTCAAGGAAACAACAAGGTTTGCTTTTGATTACATACATTTACGACTCATTCTAGGCTCTAAGGATAATCCTATGTATTCATGAATTGTTTGCTAAACACGCTACGTTTTCACAGTACGAATCAAGGTTGTAGACATGTAACGTCATGTTGTTAGTATTTCCCCTTGAAGAAAGTCGTTCCAAATCTAAGACCGAGAGAATTTGAATATCCTTCATGTTAAACATCAGAAGTATCAATATTGTAAATGATAAAAATTTCATTAATTTCCTCAGCGTGAACCGAACCCAGGACCCCTAGATTACTAAACGGACGCTCATGCCACTACAATAAGACTGCTCTGTTATACGATTCCAATGTCCTAATAAGGACGAAACTCACGGATTTTGATCATGATAAAATACTCTAGTCCAGATAATTCAAATTTAAATTAGAAAACAAAAAGACATACACATACTCAAGGACATGAAGAAAGTACCCTTAAGAGCCATTCGAACCCTTAACTGGAACCTGGTGCCTCAGACCACTTTTTTTTTTTTTGTGATTCACCGAAAGTATTTCCGTAGCTTGTCTCTCTTTTCTACTCAGTTACAGTCGTTTTACTGTTATTTCCATTACCTTGAACGACAGGGATACGAACACAGATACATCGAACATTTAAAATTTCAAAGCCTTTCCCAGCAGGAATTCAACCCGGGACCCCGAACACTGAACAATCGGATGGGTGGGGTATCTGGTTTGTTCCCAAGGCAAGTAAGTTTGAGTTGAACAACATCGTGCTCGTGAGCTTTCTCAGGCCACTCCCACTTTCTCATTCCAAAAATTCGTTGACCATATTTCACTTATTTTAATCATGGTCTCCTTTAACCTAACAGGCCTAATCATGGGACATTAAACACAAAGATTTCATCTCATTTTCAAACGGTTAACCGAATCAAAGCAGAACCGGAAAACAATTCTATTTTATATTGCTCATTAACGTGCTCTCAGAAGAATATATAAGGAAAAAACATGGGGAATCGTAATTCCATTCAAAAGTGAAACGGTAGATTCATAATACCTTAACCTAAAACGAAAGCATTGTTCATTTTTCAAAATGTGTATAGGGATTCTGAAAAGTGGCAATATAGTGTCTGTTTTCAAACAAAATTGAACCAAATTACAGTTCGGTTTCTGAAATAAACCGACACGTTCTTTTGTTTCAACTTTGAACCGAACACAAACCAGTTAACAGAGTTTTGGATCACATCTAATGACTAGACTACAGTTGATGCTTCTATTGCATCGCGAAATCAACTGATTATGTAGTGCAAATTTGGACGTAAAGGTCCTATAAGATGACTGAAGTTTTCAATTTTAACAGTAAATGAGAGAAAATCATTATTTAGCTCCTCTTTCGAGGGCGTATGGACGAAAGTTTTTATTTTCCTTATGGGAGATTCAAGGTTAAATTTTTAAAGTATACTTCAACGATTATTTTTAAGGATTTTGGGGCACATGAGTTATTTTTTACAAAATGCAATAACACTTACGTGTCGAACATTATTTTGGGTAAGGCTCCTCTTTTGGGTGGCAAGGGGCGTAAAAAGGTGGTGGGTGGAGTGTTATCATAATCCCAAATTGTATTTTGGGAACGCCCGGAAACGTAATCACAAATGTCACAAAATTAATGCACCTTGCAAGTGCCCAGGGACAACCAGAAAAAGGTAATTTTTGGATCAATTAGTGTAAAACTCTGAGTTATTGTAGTACAAAGGTTTGTATTTTAATATATAATGTTATTTTGGCAACGAAAAGTCTTAGGGGAGCACAGGAGGCGAAACATACGATGAATTTTTATATGCATTTCAAATTTTATTCTGGAAATGCCAGTGAGAGTCAGATTAATCATAAATTTCACAGAATTAATATTTCGATGCTTCTTGCATGTCAGTGATTGATATGGGGCTACAGCTCCCATCCAAAATTCACATAAAAATTCGGTATAAATATCCTTAGAAGGGACATACGGGAAGAAACATTTTTTGGTCAATTAATGTGAAAATCGTCGTTCTTCTGGTAGAAAAGGTACGCGTTCTCGAAATCTGAATTGCTGTTTTGCAAAAGGCAGCGCTTTAGCGGGTAGAGAGCAAAACGCATGATCTTTATAAAAATTCCAAATTGTAATCTGGATCTGCCAGTGAGCGTCAGGTTAATCACAAATGTCACAGAATTAATGCTCTGGTTCTTGTTCCATGTCCCAGTGACTAATGTAACGCTACAGTCTCTTCTAAGAATCACATGAACAATTTGCATAAATATCCTTAGCAGAAACATACCGGAAGAAGCTATTTTTTTGGACCAATTAATGTGAAATTTGGTGGTATTGTACTAAGAAGGTATGAGTTTCTCAAATCTGGAATGCTAATTTGGTATCGTTCCGCGTTAGGGTGATACAGGGGGGCGAAATATGAGGGTTTTTTAAATAAAAATGCCAAATTGTATTTTAGAAATGAAAATGAGTGTCAAATTACAGATGTCACAGAGTTAATATTCCAATAGTCATTGCATGTGACATGACCGACATGGGGCTACGCTCTCCCCTTCCAAAAGCCACATCAAAATCCACGATCAATATCCTTAGCATGGATATATGGGAAGAAGGTAAATGTCTTCTGTGTTTTATCACTATTGAAGACAAATTTAGTAATCTTTTTCTTTAAAAAAAAAAATCTCAAATCTACTTAAATGATTATATTCTATCAGTGTAACAGATTATGCACGGGAATATAATCAAAAAACTTGAATTTGTTAAAAATCAATTTGCACTCTTGTTATAGCGCAAAATCCGTATTTTCTGGACACTTAAGCAAAACCAGTTCCAAATAGAACACAAACTAACAATGACAAATGTCGCAGGAACCATAAAACACACACACACACAAAAGTCGTAATGAAAACTAACATTTTGAAAATTACAAGTTTACTAGGTTAGCTTTACACTTTAATACTGTTTCCTTTCTTCGTAAAAAAGTTTGTTTTTTATAATTCCTAAACAATAATTGTATGATCCCACTTGAACACCTTCTCCAACGTATCTAAAGTGATCATTTCTACACTGGACAATTCTTTGGAGTTATCTGGTAGATATGTTGTAAAATGTGGTGGAGGCAACTGCTCATATTAGTAACTGGCACATGCAAGGAAATCGGAGTATTAATTCTGTGACGTTTGTGATAAACCTGAAGCTCATTAGCAGTTCCAGAATATAATTTGGAAGTTTTATAAAACTCTTGTTTTGCTCCCTGTGCACCCTAAGGCACTGCCTTACCAAAAGAGCAATCCAGATTTCAAAAAACGCGCACATTTTTTACTGCAAGAACGCCTGTTTTCACATTAATTGACCAAAAAATGTTTCTTTCCGTATGTCCCTGCTAAGGATATTTATACCGAAGTTTTATGTGAATTTTGGGTGGGAGTTGTAGCCCCTATCAGTCACTGACACATGCAAGAAGTATCGGAATATTAATTCTGTGAAATTTATAATTAATCTGACGCTCATTGGCATTTCCAGAATAAAACTTGGAATTCATATAAAGATTCACCATCATATTGTCGCATGGGAACCAGAGGAACGTAACTCCATTTTTGTAGGTTTACAGGCGAGAGGACAAACATATTATTTTCTTAGAAAAATGTGTTTTTAATAAGATGATAATTGAGCTCCATTATAAGATTATTGACAAGAGCAGATGGCGTTCCGTTCCATTTATACCAGGTGGGGCTTTCAGAATTATGTGCAAACATGAAGAAAACGAAAATCGTATTTTTGGACTTAGTCCTCTGGTTCTCATGCGACGATATGTTTCGCCCCCTTGCTTCCCTTTACGACTGTGCATTACCAAAATAACATCCTATATTAAAATACGCATACCTTTCTACTACAATAACACAGAATTTCACATTTAATTGATCCAAAAACATATTCTTCTGGTAGTCCCTGTTAAAGATATGTATGTTGATTTATGTGATTTTTAGAAGGGGGCTGTAGCCCAATATCAGTCAGTGGCACTTGCAAGGAGCATCGCGTCATTAATTCTATGACATTTGTGATTACGTTGACGCTTACTGACATTCCCAAAATACAATTTGGGATTTTGATAACACTCCACTCAACACCCTTTTACGCCCCTTGCCACTGAAAAGAGGAGAATTACTCAAAATAATGTTCGAGACACTATACTAGTACTGCGGATGAGAGTTACTGCATTTTGTAAAGAATACCACTCATGTGCCCCAAAATTCCTACTAATAATCATTGGAGAAAACTTAAAAAAAACATAACATTGAATCTCCCATAAAGGAAAATGAACTATTGTGCTTACGCCCCAAAAGAGGGGCTAAGCAATGACTTGCTCTCATTTACTGTTAAAATTTGAAAAATTCTGTTATCTTTCAATAAGAATGCTAAATTTCACATAGTGTGAAAACTTCTTCTAGTGCTCTAGAAAATTACACGAATTATGGAACAGGCTTTATATATATATATATATATATATATATATATATATATATATATATATATATATATATATATATATATATATATATATATTGTATCTTTGCACGGAAATATCTCAAAAATGGTTGAACGCAAATAAACCGAACAAAGACTCTAATAGGAAATGCAATGGGACACGTCGAATGGTGGTGTCACAGTGCTTTTCAGAGCCACCCTTCATGGGGGCTGAGGTTCCAACTTTAAAATTTTAAATGAAAACAGGCGCGAGTTATACCTCGATCGAAAGATCTTTAAAAATTAAAAAGCGTGGTGGCAAGATTTTTTCATATGTCACCAAGTTCAAGATGACCGCCAAGACATGGTGCCTGTATCAATACCACTAATAGGAAAACGGTTAGAGATAAATGAACAAAGAGTGAAATAGGTAAATGGCATGTAGCGCGTCAATTTATTTTATCGCAGTGCCCTCAGGGCCACCTTAATGGGTGCCCGGGGCCCTACTTAAAATTTTTAAACGGAAATATGGGGTTAAGTGATACCTCGTTCGATAGATCTTTAAAGACTGGACAGCGCTGTGTCAAAAGATTTTCCATATAGGTCACAGTTTTTAAAATGGCTGCGAAGACCTGGTGCTTGTATAAGATAAAACGTCCAGTACAACTAATATGAAAACAATTGAAGATAAATGAACAGAATAAAACTCGTATAGGAAATATAACTCAGAGATATTGATCATTCCATGGCTCAAGAATAATGCAATGGAGAAAAAAAGATTATTAAAGTATAACTGACATAATGCAAAAGAGGAAATGTAATTGTTAGAAAACTATCTTTTCAATCTCCCTCCGTAAGTGGGTGAATCAGCAATGAATGGTAAAATCTCAAATGAGAAATCCACTTTTACTTGCAATAGGTATGGTTTGTCTGAAACACTTGTGTGGTACTGTATAATTGGCTGGTACTGTAATGAATAAAAATAAAGTGAAATATATACCCCTCCCCTAACAAGGAAAGAGAGGGAGAGTATATATCGAAATGGAAGATGGTTTATACACCAATCGAAACTATTGACGCCTAACACAAAACTGTAATAAAAATTTTCCGAATGCACATACTGTGCGAGTTATATGAATATACAGGGTGTCCAGAAAATCCGTTGCCACCCCTACAAATCGCAAACGGTGAGACAGATGCCAAAACAGGAAAACACATGTTTGATCATTTTAAAAGTACAACGTATAAAACCAAAAAGTATTGTCCCAGGGCCACCCGCAGGGTCCAACTCAAAAATTACAAATGGTAAGGAGATATAGTAACATATCGAACATAACAGGGAATTGAAAAGCTGTTGGGAAAAGGAAGAAGACAAAACAAGTTTCGACTGTGTAAAATTACCCTGTGCAAAAACGCGGCTGGTCAAAATTTCTGCAAAACGTCATTGTAAAGTCTGACTACCCCAAAAAAGCCTGAAACGGTGAGACAGATATCAAAACAGGAAAACACGTGTATCATAATTTGAACAGTACAATGATTGAAAGTAAAAGTATTTGTCCCAGGGTCCTCCGCAGGGTCCGAGACGCGGTTCTCCTCAAAATTTTCAAATGACAAGGGGGATCAAGTAGCATATCGTTTGAAAGCTGTTATTACATGAAAACAGATGGAACAAGTGTGGACGCTCCATCACACACGATAACACTGTGCAAACATCTTGCTTTTTAGTTCTTCTGTCTGTAGTCAGGTTTTAGTTTGTTTTCACTTTAATTATTGTACTCAACTGAAAGAAAGGAAACGCCCCTAATTATTGTACGCAACGGAAAGAAAGGAAACGCCCCTACTGAGGTTCTGCTCTTTGTGCCCAACAATGTCTAAATAAATAAAAAATAATAAATTAAGAAATAAAGAAAAGAAAGAACTAACTTCGACATTAAGTATGGAACTGACTAGTTAACATATAATGTACTATAGTGGTACTTATGGTGGTTGTCTGGATTATCAAGTATAAAATGATTCAAACAAAAATTTTCTTGCATCAGAAACAGCGAATACGTGCAAGTGTCTCACAGTGACAAGTGCCGATTGGAAAATGAAAGCGAATGCGCTCGAAGAACCCAAATGAGGATGTACATTTTGACCGGCCGCCATTTTGCACAGAATAATTTTAGAGATTCGAGACTTCTTCCGTCTTTAATTTCCCAACAGCTTTCCAACGATATGTTACTTGATCCCCTTACCATTTGTAATTTTTGAGTTGGACCCCGCCTGGGACTCGGAGAGTGACCCTGGGACAACACTTTTTACTTTGATGCGTTGCACTTTTCAAAAGATGACAAACGTGTTTTCTTGTTTTTTCATCTGTCTCACAGTTTGCGATTTTTAGGGGTGGCGACGGACTTTCTGGACACCCTATATATTCATATAATTCGCACAGTATATGCATTCGGAAAATTTTTACTATAATTTCGTAATAGGTGTCATTAGTACTTTCGATTGGTGTATAAACAATCTTCCACTTCGATATATAATCAACCCTTGTAAGTTGCACCGTCAAAGTTAAATAATAAAAGCCAATTATAGTTACTTTCAATCTATATAATAAAATTGAAAGTGGCTGTGTTTGAGACTTACAATCTCATGATCTACCCGACCGATCTCGATCAAATGTTCAAAGTTTCTAGGGATGCATTCGAGTCGAGTCGAGTTTTGAGCCTGTCTCGACTCGTCTCGAGAAAATGTTGTCTCGACTCGAAAATATGTTTCTGTCTCGACTCGTGTCTCGACTCGACAGTCTCTGTCTCGACTCGACTCGAATTCGAGTCGAGACGTCTCGAAATTCGAGTCGAGACAAAATGTACGAGTTAAAATATACACACACATCAACCAGACCATCATGACTACCTACCTAATTGTCAGTATGTCGACTTTTGGCATGGATAAAAACGGCGACACGTCTTGGCATACAAGCAATGATACTTGATAAGTTGCTGGAGAGAGCTGGCACCACATGTGCACACTCAGGTCACCTAATTCCCGTAAATTCCGGGAAGGGGGGCGATGTGTTCTGACGTCACGTTCAATCACATCCCACAAGGGACATCACTCAAACATCCGGCTCCAATTTCAATGAAACTTTTTTTCCTGATAGAAGGCATGTATGCATCATTACTTGTGATGACAAATTTTTGCCATGGTGCATGTTTTCTATTTTTTTTTCAATAACTTTTAAGAGATGTGATATGGTTATTAGAGATTACTACAGAAGTCCCTTACTACCCTTTGTAAACGGAGCGTTAATGAAGAAAAGTGAAGAACAACCATGTGGATACATATAAGTCCTGGGGGGAAGTCATATGGTAGATATGACCTTGATGGCAGCCATCTTGAAATCCGCCATTTTGAATTAAGGTCAAGTTTTCAAAATGAGAATAGGGTAATATGATACATAATTTCGGGCTAGAATTTAATTAGGAAAATAATGGTGAGGTTAGTTTTAAGATACAGTGAATGTAAAAAGTATTCATACAGGCAATATTTTTGCAAAAAAATGTGATCTTGTCCCGCTTCCATGATATGTAGATCCAACTCACTGGACAATTAGAAAAAGGTGTTACGGGAAGGAAGACTTGGGGGAAGCATAAACAACAAATGCTATTTTGACCTTGGTTTACAGAGACAAAAAATGGAAAAGTCTGAAAATTCATGAGCAAAAAGTATTCATACAGTACCACAAATCTCACAGGAATACCTCTCTCCGTGTTCAGAAACGAATGACAGGCCTGTCAAGGCAATCTAGTTTATTCTACGTTCCCTTGGAGTGCATTCAAGTTCACAGCATTATCGAGGAGTTTGGAAGTGCCGCAGTATGGGGGCATAAAGGTCGTGAAGCTACAGAAGAGGAACGAATAATTATAATTCGTCTGCATAACCACTGTAAGTCACTTTCTGAATTGTTGGTAGGGCTAGAGGGACTATTAAAAGTATTAATGATTGAATTGGACAGAGAAAGACGTTGAAAAATGCACATAGAACAGGTCGTCCGGTGACATTAAATACGCGTTGTCTGTCATTGATAGTTCGAAAAATAAGAAAGCATCCACGGCTAAGTATGGCAGAGCTTGCAAGTGAACTTTATAATGAATTTAAAGTGCGTCTCGCATTCTACGATTCGCAATTACTTGAGAAAGCGTGGCTTTCATGGTCGGGTAGCCCGAAGAAAATATTTTGTGAGTGAAGTCAATAGGAAGAAAAGGTTAACATTTGCCAAAGCACACCGAAATACGCCACAAGGATTCTGGAACTGTGTGATATTTAGGGTCTACTGATGAAAGCAAATTCAACATTTTCCCATCGGATGGACGAACCATGGTGTGTAGGCAAAAGAATACAGAGTTTCGAAAACAAAACCTGAAACCTACAGTGAAACATAGTAGTGGTTCTATCATTTTTTTTTTTTTTAGTTGTATGAGTGCATCTAGTGTAGGATCCATGCACTTTATAGATGGTACGATGAACCATTATCAGTACATTGATATTTTAAAATCGAGTCTCCATTCATCTGCTGAACAAATGGGCATTAGACAAAACTTTATATTCATGCAGGGCAACGATCCAAAGCATTCCGCTTTAAACACACGCCTTTGGATCTTGAACAATACGCCAAAGTACATGCTAACACCTTCCCAATCCCCCGACATTAATCCGATTGAGCATCTATAGGACCACCTTGACAAACAGATTAGAAAACGATCGATTTCAAATAAACAAGACTTGCAAAATGCTTTGCAAGAAAAATGGCAGAAAATTCCCTCATCAAAGACCAAGGCTTTGGTAACGTCAATGCCAAAGCGTATTAAAGCTATTATAGCATCAAAAGGAAATCCTACGAAGTACTAAAATGGCCCAATGTGACGAAAAGAAAGACACAAAGTGAAATGTATGAATACTTTTTGTTGATTGATACTTCTTTCTTTTCACTACCTTTTTGAATTTCTTGCACGAATAGCTGCTTCTTTGTTTACTACAGTCCTAATTTGTTTCATATCAGTGTATTTTTGTGTTATATTTCCTACACTTGAAGAAATAAAATACAAATTTTCGTTCAAGGGGTGTTTGTCCACCGTGATATGTTATATGTTATCATTTTCCGAGGTGTATGAATACTTTTTACATTCACTGTACATCCATTTGGGGGAAAGTTGCAGGCATATTAATTGTTTTTACTTACTGTGTGCGTAAATCCCTTCTTACTTTCGTCTCAAGACCTGTAAATCAATCGCAACGGCAGAGCCCGGTTTCGCACTAGTGTTTAGAAATCTTTAAACTCACTTGAGGCAATATTTGTGGATTATTGTATTGTATTTTGCCTTTAATTAAATTTGAACCCACTTCATGATTTTGTGTAAAGTATCACTAAAAGAGAATTTCTGTTTTTATGGAGAACGTAGGCATAGCAATTATAAAAGGTGAGTAAGGTGCGTATGTATTTATAAGAAAGTTTATTTTACGAGTCTTTTGTGGTTCCACCAACCTATTCTTTAGGTTTTTTCAAAATACTCATCTCATAAACAAAAGAGCTAATATAAAATCTCTTACCACTATTCTTTAATACTTATAAAATTTTATTTATTGTAAAAGCACTGGCGAGATATTTCTTATCGCCCACTAAAATTATGGTGGAGCTCCTTCGTGGCTAACGGTTAGCATACTTGCCTTTGGCGTGGGAAACCTGGGCTTGATTCCCGGTGGGAGTTCATGTGGTTCGGATTCCACGTTAATCAGTAGGTCCACGTCTCACATAGCCTCGCTGCTGAACGGGACGTTAAACTCAGAATCAATTCAACTCAAAATTATGGTTTTGACTTTATTATGATGTCATTAGTTTAAACGCCCAACTGCCCAGTAATTATAAACATTGACTACATTATAAAATTGTAATTTGTGACGACTAAAATATCAGAAATTAAAGATTATTCTTTGGGTTTTGGAACATTTTGAAAAACGTGAAAAACTGGTACTGCACCGATACAACACACCTTTTGGATTTGTCATTGTGTAAAGTGATACAAACTAAAGAAGAATTACAACTTTATGAAATTGTATTAGGACTTATTATTTAGAAACAAACACCAAATAAGTGTAATTGAATTGTTTACAAAACTAATCATGACGAGAAAACTCTTGAATACTATTATATAAATAATTATTCTCTTTTGTTTAACACTTTAATGTAAAGATCCAATAGTCAGAGAAATAAATATAATAATAATTGTGTTTGAACATAATTCACAGTCATTTTCTACAATCCTAAAACACGATTGTCTAGTTTGTTCAGCATTGTTTATTAAAAGAATACTTAAGAGCCTGACCCTAAATTATGTCTGTCCGACGAAATCTTCAAGCCTGATTACGGCCATGGGTGTCAATATGTTTCCCATTCTAAAAGAATAAGCCTTCAATTTAATTATGATTTAATTGTTTTTTAAAAAAATGAAATGAAATCTTTGAGTTTAACGTCCCAGGATTATGCCTGTTAGGCTAAGGGAGATAATGATTAAAGTAAGTGAATGATGATGGAAGAATTGTTGGAATGAAATTGTGGGAGGAAACGGGAGTATCCTGAGAAAACCCACGAGCACGATGTTGTCCACTACAAAACTACTTTGCCGGGAATCGAACCACAGCCCCACGTACCAGAGGTAAGCGCTCTACCACTGAGCCATAGTGCCCCATCTAATTTGTTTAGATGATAAACTAAGTAGTAACAAAGACTATTTCAAAACCACTGGTTAGTTACTAAGTAGTATTTTGTGTTCCCTGAGTATCACACAAATACAATTTCTAAACTATATTGAAAAAATGGGGGTAAGACTGACAAACATCTAAAGATTGAATAAATATCTCACAAGTTGCTACAAAGATACTAATATTAGATTATTTATGCGAGTACAAATAAGTTAAATCGACTCGAATGTGAAATCTAATGACTTCACAATTCGGTATATTGTTAAATATATACTCGATGTCAACATAGAGCTTCTCATATGTATAGCATACGGATTCGATTCCAATGGGATCACATATGGGTTAAGCTTCGGTGTTGAAAGCGACATTAAAAGCATCAAATCATCAAAACCGAAAGAAAGGAAAGAAAAACATTCTTTCCCACAGCTTAGTGATCAAATTCAGGGTCATTAGTAAGATGAACATTTTACTTTGTTTTCCTTATGTACAGTTTAAGAGGCTTGTTCCGTTCCTTCTGGAACCACAAAGCAGCAGTCAAATAACAACAAAAGACAACTCTGCTCCGTCAATCTGTTCTATGACGTTGGTGTGTCTTTTCATATTATCAGCCAGAATATATATTGCATTGAAAGAGATCTGATGGTCAGTGACTCTTTTCCCTTTCATACAACCAACAGAACCTAAGCTGATTTTGGGCTAGTCGTTATAGTACTAGCTCGAGATAGATTGCTAATTTTTACTATTTTTCTAAAAAAAAAAAATCATTACTTCTTTTATAAGTCAAATTTCACTGTGATCTTCAGTATGTGGAGACCGTCGGAACAAGGCCAAAATTTCAATGTTAACAATAATGCTAAAGATAGTGCTGTTTTAAATAGTATTTATGTCCATCTAGCTGATGATAGTGATTTGAACCGTAGCGTTTATGTTGGTGGAAATTGTTCAACTTAACGTATCAAAGAAATACCTTACGTATGTTTTTACAGAAATTAGGTTTTACATTTTGTACTTTGAACAAGAAATGAGTTATTATGGAGTCGTCTAGAAGGAAAGATTACCCGACATCCTCTTCTGCCGGAACATGTCCCTTTAGGTCTTAAAATGGTCCAGAGATTTTCTTAAGGCAAATAGAAAATGCATTCTTTTTGGGGTTTATTGACAACTGCTTCAGCTTTAATGCAATCTGTGTTACAATGCAATGTAATGGCACATACCAAATAAGCTTCCTTCCATAAGCAGGTATATTTCACAACTTGAACTGCATACATACTTTTCCGTGATCTGATCCTATCTGTTCTACTTAATAAGTCAATTTCGCTGGAAGTAACGCTTAACATTATCTCTCGCCAGCTGCTTATATACATCAAAAATCACCCTGAATACAAAAATTAGTATACAAATATTTCGTAGAATGTTACACAAAGTAGAGACCCAATCGACGTGTTGCAATGGTAACAAATTCGTATTTATTATATAAAATAAATTATATAATTCACATTTTTTAATATTCAACTATACATCACCAAAATATGGAGTACTGGCCACTTAAAGTATTTCCAAACCTCCGAAAAATTAAAATTACTACATTTTACAATATTTATTTAAAAAAAAAAAAAAAAAAAAAAAAAAAAAACATGCTCGCAGATCTGACATATACCAATAAATAGATATCACTGAGTAGAACAAAGTGATATGGGTCAGCTTAAAAACAAGTAATTTCTGGATAAATTTAACAATATATATATTTTTTGTTTATTCTTATCAATCTCTTCATTATGACACTAACAAGATGACAGAACGTGTAATGGTTAATGACAAATAGTCCAGGAATAAATATTTACAGATTGAACCAAATTTTGTATTGTAGGGATTAGAATTCCATAATACCCGCCATTTTAATTCTTTCACAACTACATAGTTTAATATTCAATGACACTTCACTTCAGGAAGAAAGCTTTTGTAAAGCAACAAATACTTATATATGGAATATCCAGATTTTATCTTATCTGGTAACCGATCACAAGAATTACTACCGTTTTGTATAAAAGTAAGAAATTACTGCGTATTTTCTACAAAATTCCATTTTCTCCATTGTACTGTAGAAACATTTTATTTTTAGATTCTACGGTAGTTCTGAAATAAATGATGAGAAAAATTAAATATTCTTTCTAATTTAACTTCCCAGGATCATGCCCTTTAGGCTAAATAAGAGGGATGATCAATGAAAGTGAATGATTATGAAATTAAATATTTAATGCACTTCTACCGGAAATCAACCTGGGATCACTTTCATCAAAGGCACACGAGCTAACTATTAGATAAGCGGGATGGTTAAATTTGATGACGAAGTGGGCTCTTAAAAAGCAAATGTATTTCCTGGTAAACGATGATTTGGAGCTTAAGACTCCTAACTATTGGCACGTTTAAAAGCAAAGGAAAACACCGTATTCATAAAATCATCGCACAATAACTAGCCATACTAGATATTCTGTAACATTCCCATTTAAAAAATCCAAAAATGAAATATAATAATCAATAGATTTCATTAAGCTGAGCAAAATGATATCGATTAGTGTAAATTCTCACGCGTACTTTTCTAGAAAATGGATAACATTATTTTTTTTGTGAACTTACATATATATGTTATACCTGTTAAGATGAAAATGATACTGAAATATATACTAATAAACCTTTTGATTATTACACGAGCAAGGCGATTGTAAACACTATTGTTAATAACACACATAACAAGATTATAATCTACTCTTCAATTTTTTTTACTATGATATTGTTCAAACAGAAGATAGTCTATATCAATCGAGATGAATGATAGAAGTATAAAGTATTGTTTTCTTTCCTGTTTATTGATATCAGTTGGTGTTCTTAATGAGTTTACTCATTAGTTTAGAAAGAGTATATATGGAATTTGGACATATGTTGTACGTATTCTCCTGAGAAATTGATGAGACCAGAAAAATTATAAGGACAGATGGAATTGGTTTAAGCGCATCTACGTGACTTTATCAAATATTTATTCTCCATAATGGTGCCACGCGGAAAACTTGGTATAGGCCTACTTTTATCTTTGCCTCCCTCTATTAGCTGTTTCGTATCATATATATCGGATGGTTTTGATATTTCTTCTGATCATTAAAACAACAATGGTACCTGTGTGCGTGCAGAAATGCAAAAGCACAAGGTAACTTCCTATTTGTTTTGGAAGCAACAAACCCATTTCACGTGTGCGAGAGAAATTGAGCACAGCGAGATCGGGTGTTTACTCACGGTCAGTTCGCAGCAGGAGTCCATGGTAAAAGATTTGGCTATCTCGAAAACACTCGCAAAACCTTACAAATACAAAAGACTGCGCTTCAAAGAAAGTTTAGACACAGATGTTTCAATTTTCTTTTAGCATCTTTCTTCAGCAAAAGAGTCGGTTCATTGTATTCGAAAAAGGGAAGGGAGAAAGGGTGAATTTATATTTTATGTGGGGGGTAACATTGTAAGTAGTATAAACAATACATACCGCTTCCGACTCTGTACTGAAGTACTTCCTTTAGCGGTATATCTCTAGATCTATCCTGACCGTCATCCCACCTCAAGTTGTAAAGTAGAAAGGGACAGAAGTATTCAACATGACTGCGCACTTGAGTTTCAGTTCACAATACTAAAACCAGTGAGCAAGTAAACAGTCTTTTGTAGGATCGTGTTTTACTTCTTGAATTTATTTTTGAACATTTCTGTGAATTCAACAACAGAACGCAGTAGAAATACGGACTAGTTTTTACTCCAACCATTACTTTCACTCCAACCCAGGGATGCCACATTTATGATTTCGTACTAGATTTAGTGATTTTACTATTGAACTAGTGATCTAGTACGTACTTTGGGTAAATAGGCACATTCTAGTTTTTTTTTGTATTTTTTTCTGATGCAGACAAATGAGAAGGAAATGGTTCTTAAAATAAAAGGAAGAAGTATATTGCAGTTCAAAACAAATGTAGAAACTTTAAATTATTTTTTCTTTTCCCTCTGACTGAATGAAACCCCTGCAGTGTAACGACCTTAGGTAAACAACGGCTATCTTTGGTCCGCTACCTCCTTTTCTTAGCCGACATGAGATGTTTTTTTTTTTTTGGAAGAAAGTGAAGAAATAATTAGCCAGTACGTTTACGTTTTGTCAGGCACACAGGCGCCGTCTGTACTTGTTTCCAAACGAATTTTAGCAACATAACATAAATGA
This sequence comes from Thermobia domestica, assembly GCF_964235325.1. NCBI lineage: Eukaryota > Metazoa > Arthropoda > Insecta > Zygentoma > Lepismatidae > Thermobia > Thermobia domestica. Next base: position 207,531,596 of record NC_137456.1, on the reverse strand, counting down.
AACATATGTACCAGAAAATAGAGGCAGTACAAACGGAAATTTTCATCTGTGACACATTTGATGAGAAATATAGTTAGATGTCACGTGCAAGCACTCTAAATATGTCCTATCCTGTAATTCTATTCGTATGTTTATGTAGGTGAGACTGAGAAATCAAGAAACAATAATAACTGGTTTTCTTGCAGGGGAAAAATCTAAATGTGAAGGGGTGTTAAACTTGGACTTTAATTGCGTCCTTTGTACAAGATTAACAAGTAATAGCAATTTTTTAATTTACCTTAGTTCTTGGGGAGAGGAAGATGGAAGCGAACCCTCGTAAGGACCTCTGCAAGAAAACATGAATACTATCCGCCACTGTTTGTTACATTACACAAAATAGTTATATATATATATATATAGAGAGAGAGAGAGAGAGTTTTAGTCAGGGTTTTCATTCTGCAGGAGAGGGGGGGATAGTAATACCTGACGAACATTTTCTATTCTCAGAGTGTTGCAAATGATAGCATTTCCTCCATTATAACTTGGCCAAGCTAGTTGCATTATATGTAAGGATTAAGTTAGCCTAAAAAGCTTAAATTTCTATGGCAGTTTTACTCTGTACCCATGTTTCTCATTTTCGGTCTACGGGACTCTGTGTCCGGAAATTTTCGATGGCTTCCAAGTCGGAAAATAAGTGTATCAAAGGCATATATATTATATGTATGGTTATATGAGGCATGGATCTACAGTTTAAAGTGGGATACCGGTAACAACTTCATGAGCTTCCACCGTAAATCGTACCAGAGTCTCCCGCGATTAAGGCGTATGTGTTAACCATACAGCCACGAGGAAATTTATATAAGCACACACACATATATATATTGTTGAGTTGATTTTGACTTTACCGTCTCTTTCAGCAGCGAGGATATATGAAATGTAGACCTACTGATTAACGTGGAATCCGAACTACATGAGCTCGCACCGGGAATTGAGCCCGAGTCTTCCACGGCAAAGACGCGTACACTAGCCGCGGAGTTCACACATACACACAGAATCAGAGTCCTCACACACCAAGGGTGAAAGCTGTGCCACTGAGTCACAGTGGCCACGGGGCTAGGTCGAGTCCACTTTACGCTCATAGTTTCTTAGTACATAAATGTTATGATTATGAAATAGATTTTCCTTAATGAGCTGCATAAAAACAAAAGCTTTCGAAATGCATTAAACAATTAGCTCGATTTGAGTGTGAACTTAGTTATATCAGAGTATAAATACGGATACGCACCAAAGCTCGAAAACTTAATACACTATTTCTCCTGTATAATCAGCATGTATCAAGCAATCGTTCAGCTTTCATTTGAGAGGATGGAAATCGAAGGCCCCTGAACAACTATATTACTAATGTGCGGAATGTATTTATCTTACAGTGAACTGCTTTGATGCCAAGTGGCCTAACTCCAAAATTGAAATTTTCCAGGAGTGAAAGTTGAAGTTCAATATCTCATGAAAAATCCATATTTCTTTTATGTTGGGAACCAAAACCATAACTACTGTATGTAGTTCATTGTTTTATAACTTAGTGTTTACAAAAATCCTTTTAAAAAATACCTATTCATAGAAGTGAATGGTACTTATCTGTACTAGTTCTTGGCATCCAAGCAGTCGATTTATTGTAATACTAGCTTAATATACCCATTCTTTGCATGGGGGCTGAATTTGGAAGTCATCGCTGATGGAAGTGTCACCATTGATCTCAGCGACCGTGAAAACTATGGATTTGACACTAATGTCGATCAATTTGGATTACTTTTACTACATGTCTCGCTAAATGCCACCCTGAGACCCCCTGGTTCCAATTTTGACAAAAACGCTTCGCCTTAGACTGGGACCTGGACCAAGGTATCCGTGACCAAAATTTGGTAACTCTCGGTCCACTCGTCTGGTCCCCAGGTCGCACACAGACAGACAGACAAACACACAAACAAACTCTTTATTTTATTTATATTAGATAAGATATACTATGTAAAATAGTCTCGTATCATATGTGATGGACAATAAATGTTACATTATATATTATCCGTAGCTCGTGATATGCTGCAACATATTAAAGCCTCAGAATAGTTGGGCAAACGAATAATCCAGAAGTTACGAAACCCTATTGCGTTCATGGGAACGAAAACACAATAATTATAACTATGCTAAATTACTATAGACTACCAACTGCTCATTCAGAGAATTTATGAAGTTCACTTTATCGCAATAAATTTATACAAACTAGATTTAGACTACGGATAATAGTTTTATACAAAGTAGATAATCAATTATTATTATTATCATTATATTTGCAGTACAACCAAATACAATGACATTAACTATTAGTTCTAATTAACTGAATTGAGCTGAAAATTAAATCTTGATCTTTAAAGATTAACTATTAATTTTATGCGTTCTGTACCTTTCTGAAGGAATAAAAGCTGGAATTGGTTTCAAGACAGTTTCTGAGTGAATACTTTCCTCAAAATAATATTAAAAATTATAGAAAGATTTTCGAGACATTCAAGTCGAGTCGAGATTTTTAAGAGCCGTCTCGACTCGAAAATTCGAGTCGAGAAATACGTTTGTCTCGACTCGTATCGAATTTTACAGTGTGTGTCTCGACTCGAGCGCATCCCTAATAGTTTCTAATAAATTTATACGTTATATATTCACTAGTTTTCAAGTAAGCTTAATATTTGTGTTTATTCCAATAAATAATTATATAATTTCCCACATAAGTTAATACAAAGCTACAAAGTATACTGGACATAACGAAACAAAGTGTGGCTCAAGCTATCTTCATTTTCTATTATTTTTGTTTCGTAGCGCAGTTACTAGTTATTGGTGATTGTAGACAATTGGCAAACTTCAACGGGCAGTACTTAGAAACATTACAACCAAAAAGTCTAAATTTTTGCTATATTACCTTGCTAGTAAAAAAAAAAAAAATCATAAGAATTGAGATGGTGTGGTGACATTGTTGGTTGAATTGACATGGAATATCCCTTGACTGAAATCTTGCAATGTAGCTTCGGCAATCAATAGTATCTTGTTTTACATTAACTACGGTTGCATGTATATATTCTTTTTTTTTAGATTTCTTGTTGGTTTGTCTTTTACACAAGGACTTATCAAAAGAAGTATCCATGACGACCATGTCGAAGACGGTGAAAATATTTGAATTGGAACCACCTACTCCGGAATCCGCATCTGTCCCAGAATCAAGAGATTCTTCGAAAGAAACATCATTAAAGTCTATTCTGAAACAGCCCATAACAAAGGTAAGTTCACAAGTAAATAAAATGAAGAAAGTGTATTAACTGTTTGTTAATACAAATAAGAAAAACTTAATGCAGAAATAATAGGTGAGTATAACTATAAACTTGAAGAAAGAAAATAGAACTTTCACCTTGAAGCTCGAAGGAAGCTGCGTTTCCTATAATTAATAATTTTAAGTGAAAAAATATTAATACTTGAATGCATCCATTGGTGTGTTTCATGGTCTAACTCTAAAGATTATAATTACGAAATTTATATAGACCTACCGGAGAAGAATCTTTTTGCAAACAAAACACACACACACACACACACACACACACACACACACAAACGGTGCACCTATGTCTAACAAGGAAGGGTCAGGAAGGGTCAGGGTGGTTGTGCGCAAATTCATTGCAGACATAGCGCATCTGAGTGAGCATGACGAGGTATAGACATCACCAAAGTGTAAGGTGCTAAGGACGATAGGGAGAGGAGCTAGAGGTCCTGGAACTTGAAAAATCAAAAAGAATATATAATGGGCAGTTTGCAACTTCATATTGAATATCTTGAAAATGGAGAGAAATAGAAATGAAACATTAAAAACCCAATAACGGAAAGTAGTAACGAAATGCATAAACAGTGTTGCCATCCGTGAAGTAGTGTTGCCAACTTACAATAAAATGTATTTTCTTGAAATGGCACTATATATTAAATACAAAATTCAAAAGAATCAAAAGAACTGGTAAGAAAGAAAATGATAGCAGTCTGGTAGTGCAGTGTTACAAACAGTGCACACTATATGAAGTTTAATGGGGACAACCAACATTGACCCTGTTGGATCTTGTAAATTTGCCACAGTTTGCAACACTATGGTCTGTACTTTACATATGTTTTGCAGCATTACTAGAGGGTACGAAATATACAATAAACCGACGTAATGCCTTTTGAAATACCGGTACTACAACTTATTAATAGGTTGGCAACATTGCCAACCGATGACATCGCAGTTTGGGTTTGCATATTCATGTTCGTGACAAATAATTCCTTCAAAACGAAAAGCATGAATAATGTTGCCGACTGTAAAGCAGTGTTGTCAACTGATAACAATACATTTACTGTAAATAAAACTATATATCAGTTAATAACGTACTCGTAGGAAAGATCAAACTAGCAGTCAGACCCAGACGGTGTAGTGCTGCATACTGTCGGAGATACACGTGCTCACCATTGCCAACCTATGTAATTAATATATCGACACAGCTCTAGAAAATGGTGCACTGAATGCGCAACGTCCGAATCGAACAAGCAGTGCTGCCAAGTACAAAACGGCATATTACCACCTATTCTAGTGGACATGAGGATCAATGATTAAAGAGTGGTCAACACAAAAGCATTTCTCGCAGTGAGTACACCGTAGGAAGGCAAGCTGGGCGCAGTAAGTCTTGAAACATACTTCTGCAAGTCCACTTTCGACGCAATGTTCCGAAGGTGTTTAAAACGGTTCTGGATGTTCGCTGACATATACACATTTAAAAGAAGCAAATCGGAGCAAACTTAGAAATCGATTGGCTGAAAACTGAGAATATATAAACGACTAAATGCGGAGAGAAAGGTCTCGGTGCAACACTTTAACCTGGGATGAAACTATTAATGTTTTAATGATGAACTTTACCATGGTTTTGAATGGACTAATAATGGAAACACCAGCTGGTTATATCAGACGTGTACATTTACCCAAGATCAACTTCTTATAAAACTCACCTTCAGGCACCGTTTCGTTATAAAGAGCATCATCCTTGTGTGTCATGAGTCCACCAACAGAACAATACATACTCTATCTTGTAAAGCGAGCCATAATACTTCAGAAATACTTTCAAATCACGTTGTGTCATGTTCGCTGATTTGTTTGCATACGCTTTCACATTCCGTAATTCGTGTGTCATCATCACTGGGAAATGTCCATTGGGGTCTACGACGAGAACATACATGTGTGGAAGTAAAGTAGGCCTACCATCCGTCAAAAGAACTGACATCATATGTGAATTTGTTGTTGCTACAATTGAACCCATGGCACGAAAGCTGTCTTGTTTCTCCTTAAAGATTTCTTCCAGCACGTAATTCTCTACCGAATCTGGATTGGTGTGCATTCATTATTTAATCTGGAAACAATTTGTGCTCTTAAATAAAATTCTTAACGTCATTCACAAATTGTGTGACTTCCTGTATACATCAGACTTATCACCAGCAACTCGCTTGTTCACTTTTGTTGCGTTACGAAATATTATTTTATTTTCTTTTTTTTGAAAACTTTGACCCAAGATTGGGACGCTTTAAACAATAAGGTGAAAGTGTTGTTCGGGTCAAGTATAATATTTAATATTTAGTGTCCATATTCGTATCATTCTGTTGTAGTTAATGGTATGTTGTCTCATTGCGGTGAAATGCTCACACACTTCTTTATTAATTCGTTCCTGTAAGGATTTAGTGTGTTTGCAAGAGTTTTGAGCCTTTTCTCAAATTTTTGCAAGACTGTTTTGTTTCTAGTCTCTTGTGTGCCATAACACTCGTGAATTTTACACGAGGTGACACATCGGTAGATAAGTTTGGAGAACATAAGTGGGAAAGATCATGTCCTCTTGACTATTTTGTCCAGAGTTTGTATGCATCAGCCAAGTACGCTTCAGAGAATTTTGTCGGCTCCTTTCTTCTTAGTGAAAATAACTACTTTCGTTACAATCCATTAATGGTTGACATCGATCCGTTCCTAACTCTTGAACTACAACCTCTTCTTCAAACACCTGCTTTTTAATCTGTTTGAACACTATACTTTCTTTCCTTGTTGGCGTTTCGTCCGAAATGCCGAAGGAATCCACTAACAACTTAAGGACAGCTTGTCTCACTGTGCAGACCAAAATAACCCCCACATGTGTTTAATTATACACTATACACGTAATATTTATTCCTTGGGTCTTTTCTTTCTTCAATAAACAATTTGCACACACTACTGTTCTCTGCGTAAACGCAAATTTCCAGACCGTTATACATGTTATATTGCACCACATGTCTTTCCTTCTGTTCTAAAGCATAATTATCTTTTTATTCTGCAAAGATCAGCAAAACTTCTAGAAACCACAATGAGTGTCTGAATAACATCTTTATTTAAACATGATTTAATAACACTCGAGCAACTTGACTTCTTAAAAGGGAAATCAATGGAAACTGAAATAGGCTATAGAGTTTCCTAAAAAATTATACATAAAAGTTTAGATAAAAGGGAAATATAGAGGTGTTATATTTTGTCTTTCCAAAGCATTTGACTTAGTGTCACACACAAATTGTCTTTCAAAGCTACAAGATTATGGAATAAGAGGCATTGGATCCAAATAGTTTAAATCGTATCTGGAAAATCGGCAGCAAATAGTAGAAATTGCATATAGTAATAGAGAAATAAACCAAACTACATACCTCATATCGGGGAAATGAGAAATACAATGTGAATTGCCACAAGAATCCGTATTAGAGCCGTTATTATTTTTCATATACATTAACGACCTACCAAGTAATATTACTCAAGCAGAATTATCCCTATGCAGATGACGCTAATATTATAGTAAAAGAGAACACAAAGATGTTGAAGGTAGTGCAAATGAGATTTTTTGTAAACTATTTCACTGGATATAAGAAAATAAGCTTAAATTAAACATTGAAAAGACACAAGCTATCAATTTTCATCACCTGTGCAACAAACATCCACAGCCGGCGAACATCTTAATTGAAAATAAAAAAAAAAAGACTGTGAAACCAATTAAGTTCTTAAGAATTTGGATAGATAAATATCTCTCCTGGGATGTGCATATAACTAAGCTTAGTAAAAATTTGTGAGATTTATTTCGCGATTGAAGAACTAAAAAGTTTCGAAAGTTTCTACATTAAAAACAATTTACTTTGGATTGTTCCAGTCGAATTTAACATATGGCATTACATTTTGGGGAGATGTACACACAGCCAAAGTAATTTTTACAATACATAAACGAATAATAATAATAGCAACTGCTAAACCAAAAGATCACTACAAACCACTATTTAAAAAATTTCGTATACTTCCAGTATCCTATTTTTTATCTTAAATTTGTTGATATTTGTAAAGAAATACGTAGGTTTCCTTAGCGAGTAGACCAACATAATCATGATACAAGAAACTAAAAACTTTTCTATTGTAGAACACGGAACTGTATTATATGAAAAAGGGTGTAAATACGCGAGTATCATGCTTTACAATAACTTTTTCAAAGATATAAAGACTCAGGATTCTGCTAAATTTAAAAAAGAACTCCAGAAATATTTATTACAACGCTAATTTTACTCGGTAGAGGAATACATGAATTGCTAATTTCGAATTTACATAGTCTACAGTGAATCAGTGTCATTGTTTTTAGCATTAGATGTACTGTTTGTGCAAGGATTTCTACATACAATGCAAGTAATCATCACTTTATTTTTAATAATATCATGCAAACTGTAAGATATAATTATTAACCTAGTGTGTATAATTTACATCATTATTATTTGTTTTAGTTTTGTCTTTATATATAAATGACGTGTCCACTTCAGATACATTGTAATGCAGTGTTAAATGTATGAAAGAATAACGAAAATACAATACAATAAAACACAAAACGAACGAAACGTCAAACATACTCGTAACCATTCACACTTGCAAGGGGTACATCTCTTAGTGATAAAGCGTTCATCTCTGGTGCGTGGATTCCCTGGTTTGATCCTAGCTCGTGCCAAGTGAACTTTCTGGACAAACAGTGTTCGTGGGTTTTCTCGAGGTTCTTCCACTTTCTTCATTCCACCATTGCATTCATTTCTCATCACCGTCTCCTTTAGCCTAGCAGGTATAAGCGTGGGACGTAAAACTGAAAGATTTCATTTCATTTCATTTTTCCATTCGCACTCGTGACTACTATATTACTAACAGTTCCGCTTCCTTCTTCCGTCTTTTTACACTACTTTAATATTTCTACATATACGTTCTTATCTGCTAGAGCTAACAGTACCTCATAGTATATCAAATTGTGCCGCATGTCTTTCCTTTTGAAAACCAATCACCTTGGTTTTGTTCAACCATAAGCGAAAACCAACATGTGTGGCATATTGATATTTGTATAGGTTTTCGAATTGGGAGAGCACTGTTTTTAGACAATTTATGTTCTTCAATTGTGCTATTGTTATAATACTGCAAGTATTTGCATTCGGTCTATTACACATTTCATGCATCATTTTCTAGATCTGTGTCATCATTTTCTAGATACTAATTACATAGGTTGGCCATGGTCAGCATGTGTATCTACAAAAGTATGCAGCATTTCACCGCCTGACTCAACTATTTTGCTCTTTCCTACAAGTACGTTTACAATGTGTATTAACTATTAAACAGGGTGTTCCGGGGATTTCGCAAACGTGTTCAGGATTTCAACACGAGAAAAAAGTTTATCTGCAATTTTGGTCGGAAATGCTTAGAGATAGGGTCAATTAAAGGTGATTGCAGGAATTCGTCGTTAATCTAATTACCTTTTAAGTACCATTATTCCCGTAATTACAAGTGATTCTGATAAACGTCGAACATTTTTCTTGCATAGAGGTCCTGCATACGTATGAAACGTTTGTCGATTGTATTCAGCGTACCCACACTATGACCAACTCAAACTAATTCTTTTAAGTAGTCTTATATCCATAATTAGGTATTTTTGATCAAAGTCGGAGATTTTTTTCCTGTAATGTATTACTGCACTCGTATGTGAAGTTTCTCGGTTTATTCCCGGAACACCCTGAGATAAATTTACAGTAAATTTATCTGTTGGTAACATTGCTTTACAATTTGCGACGTTATTAATGTTTTTTTGTTTTGAAGATTAATAAAAGAAGCCAAACTGCGAGGTTATCGGTTGACAATGTTGCCAAACTTATTATAAAGTTGAGGTATTTCAAATAGCATTATGTCGTTTTCTTGCGTATTTCTTACCCTCTAGTAATGCTGCGCAACATATGTAAAGCACAGACCGCAGTGTTGCAAACTGTAGCAAATATAAAAGATTCAACTGGGACAATACCTGTTCTCTCAATTGAACTTTAGATAGTGTCCATAGTTTGCAACATGTTGCACCAAAGTGCTAGCTTTTATTCTTTCTTACTAATACTTTTTATATTAATTATTATTATATGCTATTTCAGGAAAATATATTTTATTGTAAGTTGGCAACACTTCTTCAGGGATAGTAAAATTGTTTGTGTATTTTGTTAATACTTTTTGTTGTTATTACCGTATTTGCCGGCGTATAAGACGTACTTTTTTCCTCTGAAATTGTCGGTAAAATTGGGGTGCGTCTTATACGCCGGTGCGTCTTATGCAACTACGGTAATTACAAGACATAGTTCACTGCCTCTGCTTCTCCTTTGTGTTGTTGAAATCAGGGTCCAAGAAAATGCTGACATAAGGTTGAATATTTCAAAGATACCGATAACATTGTTTTCCCGAAAGGAATATGCCTGCAAAACTTGTCGGCATGGTTCTTATAAACCGCTGAATAAAGACCAAAAGTCTGTGTTCTTTTGTAACCGCCGGTTGTTGTTTCACCGCATTGTTTTTGAAAGGATGACGGTGTTCTTTTATTTAGTACTTGTAACCACAGTTTTTATGTTTTGCATTGTTTATGAATAGATGACTAACAAAGGCTAAGAAAGATTCGCATTAGGGAGGCGCACGAGATGAGTCGAGACAAGATTTTCCTGACAAAATTCGAGTCGAGACAGGGCTCTTCCAATAGAGAAATATACATTTTTCGAGTCGAGACATCACTTCTACACCACATTTTCGAGACGAGACAGCCAGAAATCTTGTCTTGTGCACATCCCTGATTCACATAGTGTTCTGCTTCAGTTCTTTAATCTTCGTTATCGTGGCAAGTTGTTAAAATGTCGCGGAGGCACAGCTACGACATAGCTTTTAAGCTGCAGGTTATAGAATATGCAAAAGCTAATGGGAATAGAGCCGCAGAACGTAATTTTGGCCCTCTCCCTACAGAAAAGATGATTCCCACCTGGCGAAAACAAGAAAATAAACTTTCAGCAGCAAAGCGATCTAAGCATAATTTTCGCAGTCGTCGTCGTTAAATGGACACAACTCGAATAGGATGTAAGAAAATGCGTTCAGGACCAAAGGACGGACGGGATTGCAGTGTCTACAAAGATGAAAATCCACAAAGCAAAATCTATGGCAGAGCGTACAGGTATCACTGATTTCACTGATTCAACTTCATGGTGTTCCCGATTAATGAGAAATCGCCTTTCTACAGAGGTTGTTCAGCCTATGTTTAGCCGATTTCGTTCCTTCCCCTTCCCGGGATGAACTCACCCGACCTGGCTCTTGACGTCCTGCAGTGTTGTGCAGTGGCTTCCTGGGAACGGAGTTGTTTTTTCCGCGCAGACGACAATAACGCACAAAACAGGACCATTGTTGTGAGTGTTGTGTTGTTAAATTTGTTTCCAAGTATGTGGATTTCCGCTCTGTGACCAAAATGCCGCCCAAACTAAGCCGGTTTTGGGAAAGCTATGTCGCGGCTCTTTAAGACGCCCACTTTAGTGTTTCTGTCATTAGAAAACAGTGCAAGAAGAAGGGTTGCAACATCAGTTTAAGCAAAGTAAAAAATGTTATTAAAAAGTACAAGGGCAACGAAGTTCCACCATTTGGATCACCAACGAAGTTGCCTAGAAAGCGGGAATGCCCCAAGGCCACCTCCACTATGCAGAGGAAACTTCGCAAAATGACAATGCAAGAAAATCCGCCAACACAAAGGTGTATGGCTAATCGTCTTGATGTGTCTTTGGGGACTGTGAACCGGACGTTACACCATCAACTCAAGCTGGAAAAAGTCATGACAGCCCGCGGCCATCTTCTCACGGATGCCCACCAAAAGGAACGAAAGTGTAACGCCCGGAAGCTGTACGAACGGCATCTGGCGAAACAAAGGTGGATGTATACGTCGTAACGCTCGATGAAGCATGTATTTACCTTTCCGACTGCGGCAAACCGAGAGCCATCATGCACTGAGAGAAAGGCGCCATGAACTTCAGAAAGTGGGTCCGCGTCTGTAAAGAATCCTTCCCAAAAGGGTTCATGGTAGCTACTGGCTACTGTTACCGAGGTAAACTGAAGATTCGTAGGGTGGCAAAGAACTTCAAAATAAATTCGCAGTATTTTCAGAAGCAGATCATGCGGCCGACCTACGAGCATGAGATTCCAACAATGTATGGAAATGACGCCAATCTGGTGCGCATTCACATGGACAAGGCCTAATCACATACCTCACGATCGTCCCTCGCATTTTACAGGGAGATGGAGGAGGCAAGTGGTATACAGGTGATACCTTTCAATGAGGTACCTGTTAAATCTCCAGATGCAAGTCCTATGGACTATTGAGGATTTGGATTGCTGAAGCGGGCTCTGGGGAAACGGCGTGTGACAACTGTGGAAGGACTTTGGAAAGCTGTGAAAAGGGAATGGAACAAGATTCCCCTCCCAGTTCTTCAGAGAAGCCTATTACAGTGGAAATTACGCTGTCAGGCTATTGTTAGGAACCAAGGGAAACACATCGAGCGCTTATGGACCTGGCGCGATGGATTGTTCTAAATTTTTAGGTAAGTCGAAATTAGCCAAATGTAGACTGAACAACCTCTGTATGCGTGTAAAAACTAAAATAGCACAGAGAATGCCAGCTAAATATGAGGACAAAATTGTACAGTTTCACAGATATGTCTTAAAAATCAGAAAACGTAAACAATTTCAACTTTCGCAAATAGCCAATATGGATGAGTTACCTCTCACATTTGATGTACCTTCAAATAAAAGAGTGCACTCAAAGGACAAAAAGCTGTTACTGTGAAAACCACTGGTCATGAAAAAACTCGTTACACTGTTGTGTTATCATGTACAGATGGAACGAAATTGAGTCAATTCTTGGTATTTAAACGAAAAACATTACCAAAAGAAAAAATACCAAATGGTGTAGTGATTCACGTTCATAAAAAGGGTTGGATGGATGAAAACGGAATTAAGAAGTGGATAGAGAAGGTGTGGTCCAGGCGCCCTGGAGGACTCTTAAGGAAACAGTCCTTACTTCTTTGGGATGAATTTCGTGCCCACAAAACAGAGGCTGTCAAGAAGAAACTGCATGATATGGAAACGCACATAGCCGTAATACCGGGAGGATTTACAAGCCAGCTTCAACCTTTAGATTAGGGATGGCCAATTCCGGAATTTTTACTTTCCGGAATCCGGAAAGTAAAATCGGAAAATTCCGGAATTCGGAAAAATTCCGGATTTCGGAAAAAATCCGGAATTCAGAAAAATTCCGGAATTCGGAAAAATTCCGGAATTCGGAAAAAATCCGGATTTCGGAAAAAATCCGGAATTCGGAAAAAATCCGGAATTCGGAAAAATTCCGGATTTCGGAAAAATTCCGGATTTCGGAAAAATTCCGGATTTTGGAAAAAATCCGGAATTCAGAAAAATTCCGGAATTCGGAAAAAATATTTTTTCTTTTTGTAATCCTAAGAATTTTGTTCAAATGCAAACGAACAAATTTCCTTTTTGTAATCGTAAGAATGTATGATGCAAGTTAAGCTGAAACTTACATCCTAAAGTATACACTACTCAATCTTCCCATGGTTAATGAGATGTAGTCCAAAAGTACGATGTACTCCTAATACTTAATTTTTGTTTTACTGTGATATTGTCCAGAGGTAAGACATATATCACACTGAGATAAACAACTTGACATAATGAAGATGTTATCATACGTAGTTTTCCAGAAAATCGTGAGAAACGATTTTTTATGAAGTTAAAATATGCGTCGCTTGTTGCCAGTGTGATGCAATTGATAACTTTTATGCTGGAATAGTCTTATTATTATTATTATTATTATTATTATTATTATTATTATTATTATTATTATTAATCGTTTATGTACTGTAAAAGAAAAATATGAACCGTTAAGTAGTAGATTTTATCTGTTGTTTTTTGATATCTTCTAACAGTAATAACAAATTGCTTGTAAATACGCAATGATTATCAAGGACAATGGCATATTAATGTAAGGACTACTCTGCAGACTAGCAATAAACAATAAACAATAACAGATAAACAATAGTCCCCCCCCCAAAAAAAGTAACTAACTTGGGCACGTCAGAATGTTTGCGAGAATATAGGGACGCATTGAGACTAGCAAAAAACGTGGTGTTATTATTACTCAAAGGGCCGTACGATGGAGGCATTAACGTTAATGTTAATGGCACCAATGAGCACTTACTTGCTCTAACGGTTAACCTCATTTTTGAGATGATTCTTAGAAGTGGGCGTGTTGGCATGCAGTTGGAGTACTAACGATTTGCGTCACTATCGAACACTAACGTAGCACTAGCGACGTTTAAAGTCGAAATTGGAGTCTGACATAAGTGGCTTGTCAACTTCACGGACATTATATTTTCCTTGAATGCGAGAATTTTGCGCCCGGGAAATTTGCGCCCTACCACAAAAATAGGAAAAAATGCGCTCGCAATATGTTTGCACTGGGATGTTTGCGCCCTACCCCAAAAAGAGGGGAAAATGCACCGGCTATATATTTGCACTGGGATGTTAGCGCCCTACAATTCAACTTATTATTGTATTGTTTAAAGTAACTTCCACTCGCACTTGAACTAGGCTTGCCTCTCATCGTCTCAGTGAGTTACTCCATCCGTTATAATATTCCGAACAAATGAAAAAAAAAATACAATTTTAGTTCACTAAAGGGCAATCCGTACAAATACAATTTTTCATTATACTACAAAATTTACAATAAACGTATAAATGACTGATATATAATTATTTATTAATATAATCAAAGAGTGTAATTTAATCTACAAAAGGCTGTTTGGCTCTACCCAGATATCTCTGTTCACAATCCTTGCGAGTTGTTTGGCTTTTCAGGACACAAAATATAGAAAAGAAAATGTAAAGTGAATGTAAAATCAGTTCAGTAATATTATCAAGAAAACTATGTACAGTGTGTTTACTTGCTGGAATTACACTTCACACACACAATTGCGTTCAGTCGTTCTTTCAGGAAAAATGTTCCGGGGGGCACATTTAGTATTCCGGAGGGGGGTCACTGCTGGTACTATTCTATTTATTATTATATTATAGACGTATTATTTTGGTCTTCTCCGAGGGGGCACTCGGAGAGCTCTGGGGAGGCCAGTGTTCCCCCAAAATCATCTCTGGAAGAAGCAGTGATTGCGTTGATCCGTTGTGTTCTTTTGGCTTATATTGAAGTTTATTCTCCCCTTATATAGCCACAATGAAAATAAATCACAAATGGCATGGTTGTGGGGGGAGGATTGTTTATGCTGTAATGTCAGCCCCTCCGAGCAAATGCGTAAGCTCCAATAGGTTCTTTTATTTCGCAGGGCTCAAACTTCCCGGTGGAGGTACATCGCAGGCGCAATTTTCCCTGTTCTTGAGGTAGGGCGCAAATTTCCCAGACGCAAAATTCTCGACACCGTTCGAATGACCTCGGAAGACGATATCTTTTTCAATACTTTTTTTTATATTCTTTTACTCGAGATTTCTTCATAGCTTCTTATTAAAATACTTACTAATATATCCTCATTTTATTGTCCTAACCAATCAATATGGGTATGTTGTCAGTAAAATATTTAGATTGATCGAGCCTCTGGTGTGTAACCACAGTATTTCATATCATGCCCCCATTAGAAATCTTGGCTAAACGAACCAATATATGTTGCCAATAAAATAGTTTAGAATGATTGAGCCCCTGGTAAATAACCACAGTATTTCGTGACAGACCCCCCCCCCCCTTCCTATTACCATATTCTAGCTACGTGCCTGACTCAGCTAATTCTCTACATTCTTTACCAAGCACACATTTTCTAAAGCGGAAAATGCTCTCTAAATACCTAAGCTCATTATTTTCAGCAGATGCACAAACTGGGTAATATTCTATCTACATGAATGTTATATATGTCGATTACTGGAAACCGCTTCTCGCTATCTATTACCATATTTACTATATAATGATTAACGTTAAAACCGGAAATGGTTGATTTGTACCGCTTCCGGTTTGAATATTACATTCATCAGGGAACTCGATTCTTAACTACTGACTCTGTACATCATGGCCAAAATTGATTGGTAATCCATCAGATAGTTCTTGAGACTGTTTGTTTCACTGACGGACAGAATGAATATATGGCTATAGAGTTTTGATAAACTAAATTCGTTAATGAGTGATGATGGAACCAAGAGTACCACCGGGAAAATTTTCGAACACAAAATTAGCCATCGAAAACCCACATGTCCTGGGTTAGAATACCATAGATGAAAACTCTACCACTGAGTCATCAATCACCCGCTTATTAGTTTTGTTAATTATTATATTAATATAAATTAATGAATGCCTGCTTATGTTAATTATTGAACAATTACATAATGATAAAGAATTTAGTATTCTTCGGGATGAGTTTGAAAAGACTATATCCGAGATTAGGAATGGAAAGGCAACAGGAATAGATAACATACCAATAGAATTCATTAAAAATATAGGAGACAAAAGAAAGAAAGAATTGTGGCGACTATGCAATGAAATATATGAAACAGGAGAATGGCCAAGAGACTTTCTAAAAACGATCATGATACCGATGGCTAAGAAATCGAAACCAAAGAGATGTGAGGATTATAGAACTATTAGTCTCATATCTCATGCAGCTAAAATTCTGCTCCGAATACTGAACAGAAGGTTATATGAAAGAACAAATAAAGAGGTTGAGGAGGAGCAGGTCGGGCTCAGAAGAGGCAAGGGCACAAGAGATGCAATTGGATTATTAAGGGCGATCGGTGAAAGATTTATAGAAAAAGGGAAAGAGGTGTATGTTATATTTATTGATCTTGAAAAGGCTTTTGACCGCGTGAATAGGGAATTGTTGTTGGGAGTTCTAACGAAGATAGGGTTGGAATGGAAAGATAGAAGACTCATAAGAAACTTATACATGAACCAACAAGTAAGTGTTAGGATAGGGGAAGAACTGATGGAAGAGAGTGCAATTGGAAGGGGAGTTCGACAAGGATGCTGCCTCTCGCCAACACTATTTAATGTCTATCTAGAAGAGATAGTGAAAAACAGCCTACATGATGATGATGGCATTTCGGTAGGAGGTAGAATGATTAGATGTATAAGATTTGCAGACGATATGGCGCTTGTTGCACAATCTGAAAAGAAAATCAATAAAATGTTAGAAAAAATGAGAAAGGGCTTTGAAGAATATGGGATGAAAATAAATGTTAGAAAGACAAAAGCCATGGTGATTGGAACGAAGGGGTCTGTGTCAAATATAAAAGTAGGAGAGGAGAAAATAGAACAAGTGAATAGTTTTCGATACCTGAGTAGAATTCTTAGTAATGACATGAAATGCGAACGTGAAATAAAAGCAAGGATAGGAATGGCGAAAGAAGCCTTTAAAAGAAAGAAAAGTCTGTTTTGTGGGACCTTGAACAAAGGGTTGAGAAAAAGACTCATAAAATGCTTCGTGTGGAGTGTTGTACTGTATGGGGCGGAAACGTGGACATTACGTAAAGGTGACGAAAATCGACTGGAAGCCTTCGAAATGTGGGTGTGGAGAAGAATGGAAAGAATTAGTTGGGTCGAGCGGAAAACGAATGAGAGTGTGTTAGAAATGGTGGGTGAGAAAAGAACACTTCTAGATATTATTAGGAAGAGGAAGAGAAACTGGTTGGGACATTGCCTAAGAAGAGATTGTATCATGAGGGACATCCTAGAGGGTATGGTGGCGGGAAAGAGAGGGAGGGGGCGAAGGAGACTACAATTAATGGATGATATTAAAACAGAAAGATCATACGCGAAGACGAAAAGGTTAGCGGAGGACCGTGGAGCATGGAAGGTTCTCAGCTGCGGCAAGTGACCTGCCAATAAAGGCAGAATACCTATGATGATAACATTGTATACTTCGTAAAGTCAAAAATTATAAATTTGTATTTACTGTACATACAGTGAGCGCAGAAAGTGTTCGTACACCTATGCTATTGAAACGAGAATGCCTGCGAAAAAGAAACAGAAAATTTAAGAAGTGTAATAACACACAATATGAATAATGAAAACTAAGCTTTATGAATATATCAATAAAGAACCACAAAGAGAAGTTTAATGGTCAGAAAGTAAATAAATTCCGTAGAAAATGTATAGAGTAGACGCAAAAAGTGATCGTACACCTGATGTACGAATACGAAACAAAGATACCACAACTGGGGTTCACTAGTATTTACCTGAGTATACACCTCTGTATAGCATGACGAGTAACAGAATAAGTTTAGTTGTGAATAGGAGTGAAAAAACTGCACGGTGGGCTGTCGAAATGGGAAGCAACCGAACAGAAACAAATGAGGAGAAGAGAAAAGTAATTATTAAAGTGCATAAGAAGGGTAAGTCTTTGAGAAAGATAGCAAACCTCAGGGGCAGATCCAGAGGGGGGCGATCGGGGCCATCGCTCCCTCCCCCCACAAGAGGAAACATTCTTATTTTATATATAAATAAACCCATCCATAACAAGTTTGGAGCTCTTAAAAGTAGCAGTATTACTGCTGACCGCCCCTTCCCCAGAAGTCCGTCCTGGATCCGCCCCTGTATAGAGTAGCCACAATCGAGTATTTTCCGCTGTATGTTTGGAGTCGTTGTCTTGCTGAACAATAAATTGTTTTCAAGAACCATCTTCTGCGCACTAGTATGGAGATATTCCTTTAATATGTTAATATACACTTTGTGGATCATCACTCCATCGATAAGGTGGAGACGACCCACTCCTGAGGCACTCATACAACCCCAGACGAGCACGGACCCTCCTCCGTGTCTTACTTTAGGGACGAGATTTTGTGGATTCATCTCTGTATTCACCTTGTGCCATACCATACGCCTCCCATTGGACTCGATAAAATTAAATTTACTTTCGTCCGAAAATATGACCCTATTCCAGAAAGAAGCCTTATCCCTTATCTTCATACTCTATTTCAAACTTTAGTCTCTTTATACGATTTGTCTTTTCACCCAGAACATTTTCCTGGCTATCCGACCATGATACCCTGCAAATATTTCGCACTGTACTAGCTGATACTTTAACACCGCGTGTTTCCAGATCCGTTGCCAATTGCACAGCACTACTTTTTGGAACCTTTTTTCTTTCCCTAATAATGTAACGTTTATCTTGTTCACTCAACACTCTTGGTCTTCCAGTTCTTTTTTTTTATTATTATTTTTTTATGGTTTCGCACAGTGATAGAAACATTATACATCGCAATTATTGTTTGTATTGTTTGCCTGTCTGCAAGGTTTGCCAGGGGCGGATCCAGGACGGACTTCTGGGGGGGGAGGTCGGCGGTAATACTGCTACTTTTAAGAGCTCCAAACTTGTTATGCATGGGTTTATTTATATATAAAATAAGAAAGTTTTCTCTTGTGCGGGGGGGGGGGGGGGGCGATCGCCCCGATCGCCTCCCTTTGGATCCGCCCCTGACTCTATAATACCTTGAAACAGCTTCGCACACCTCGCCAATCCCCAGACATGAACCCCATAGAACATCTATGATTTGTTCTGGAGACAAGAATCAGAAGGCACAGCTTGTCTACTAAAGAAGGTCTAAGAAAAGCTATTCAAGAAGAATGGGACATAATCAGTCCCGAAACTACAGAACTACGAACTACTACAGGTGAAATCAATGCCACGAAGACTACAGACAATCATTAACGCACAGGGTATTCCCACAAAATATTAAATAACGTAATATACTTTATAAGCATTAATTCAAGCAGAAGTGTACGGTGACTTTTTGCGTTTACAAAAAAGGAATTCTCTCTTTTCTTCTGAACAAAACAGTGATTGTGTTTGTTTGGCCTTTCTCTTGTATATAGAAATAAAATGTATGAATGTGTAGTCTTAATTCTGGCTATATACAGTATATATTTTCCACCTCCCGTTCTCATGCTAGCTGTTTTCAATATAAAGTATGCACGGTGTACGAACACTTTCTGCGCTCACTGTAGGTATGTTGACAATAAGCGAATGTTATTAGAATATTTGTTGAGATTTATTTTCCTTCACGGCCTTTCGCCTGTTTAAAAAGTAGTTTGCAGTGCTTTGGAGCAGCTGCAGGTGGGAACGCGATAATGTTTGAGACATACCGGCGACTTTTTTGTGTGTGAAAATAAGACCTTTCTCATAAAGTAGTAAATAACTGCAGTAGCAATTGTCTACGTAAATGATAAAGACATATCCAACTACAAGAAATTAATACAGTATATATAGCCTATTCATTATTGTGTTTCCTTTTAACAGCTACTAACTAAGGATGGACAATTCCAGAATTTTTACTTTCCGGAATCCGGAAAGTAAAATCGGAAAAATTCCGGATCTCGGAAAAATTCCGATTTTTTCTAAATTCCAGATTTTTTCCGAATGTCGGAATTTTTCCGAAATCCGGAATTTTTCCGAAATCCGGAATTTTTCTGAATTCCGGAATTTTTCTGAATTCCGGAATTTTTCTGAATTCCGGAATTTTTCTGAATTCCGGAATTTTTCTGAATTCCGGAATTTTTCTGAATTCCGGAATTTTTACAAATTCCGGAAAACAAAATTTCCGGAATCCGGATTCCGGAAAATTTTGGCCATCCCTACTTTAGATGTTTCTATCAAAAACCTTTCAAGGGACTCATGAGAGAGAAATCGAATACCTGGATGAAGTCTACTGACTTCGAAGTCACTCCCACAGGAAGAAGGAAACCCAGTATCTCATAAATATGCGAATGGGTGAAAGCATCATGGGATGAAGTGACAGGAAACTCTCATAAATCATTTAAAAAATGTGGAATCAGTAACGATAGGATGGATGGTTCTGAGGACGACTTACTGTATGAAGACAGTGGTAGCTTTACTTCTGGTTAAAAGGTAAGCGATGAAGTTTCAAGTTCTGCTGATAACAGTGATGACTGACGCCTTCCAATGTGACAAAACAAGTTTGTCATCTTTCTGTCCAAGACTTTTAGGTAAATGTAACGTACATGGAATATGTTCTTGTATTTTTGTCATGTACGAATGTATCTTTTTTTTCTTTTTGTTCTCTTTTCCTACTGTCCAAGCCATTCAGATGTATGTAACGCACATGGAATATGTTCTTTTATTTTTGTCATGAACGCATGTATTTTCTTGTTTCTTTTTACAGTATATCTGTTTACATTTTATGATTAAAGTAAAATACCTACATTAAAGTAAAATAAAATATAATAAATGCTTGAACAAAAAATAGTGGAAATTAATAAAATTTTAACATGTTACATTTTTCTCGAAAATCGTTCCCAAAAAAGGGGGTGCGTCTTATACGCCGGCAAATACAGTAAGTTCCTAAGTTTCATTCCGATTTCTCTCCATTTTCAAGATATGAAATTTCAAGTTGCATAATACCCATTATATGCTATTGCTGACTTTCAAGTTCCAGGACCCCTAGCTCCTCTCCCTATCGTTCATAGCACCTTAAGCTTTGGTAATCTCCATATCTCATCATACTTTCTCAGATGCGCCATATCTTCAATGAATTGGGTTGGCAACCACCCTGATCGTGAACATATCCAGAACTAGTGCTATTCACATTTCATGACTTTTTTCGGTTTTTGGTTTCTTGAAACATCGAATATCTGAAAATCGTTTTGTCGTTTTCGGTTTTAACCAAAATCATTTTTTAAGAACCAATAGTTCATTTGATTTTAAAAACTGTTTTTTTTTAAACCGAAATAGTTTACGGTGTCGAAATTATAGAATGGATTCAGAAACAAAGAACTACTGGCGATTTAAGTCATCTCTCCATTACAAAAATTCTTTCACGCAAATAAGGATGTTCGTATTAGGAGGAACAGTATTCCCTTTTTTTTTTTTTTCATTATTTTAATATTACCATTCCCCAGTTTTCGAAACATTCCCTATATAACCATCTCGAAACGAGAAATTCCAAACACCAGCGTCATAGCCTATATATTTTGCATTATGAATTTTCAAGTGTACCGTCCAGTTAGAAACTTACATGTACAGTATTTACGATTTTGTTTCGGGGGGGGGGCTTTGCCTGGAAAAGTGAAAATTCTGCAAGATATTTCATATACTTTACTATAGTAAGTAATATTTCGGGGGGGATTAAGCCCAGAAGCCCCCTAAATACGCCACTGTACATGTAGAATATCACTAAGTCCTTGTATGAAAATTAATGAAAGAATAAGTGTCGGAATAAATCATGTCGGAGGATAAGACCCATTTCGAGCATTCCGTAAAACACACTCAACGCTGTAAAAACTCTCTCTTCGCGGCCCCCAATCAGGGAGTTGGCCGCAGTGGAGGAGAGTATTTGTGCTGCCCCCCACCCCAATCAGAGTTATTTTTGAAGAATAACAGTTGAAACTTTATCCCCTTGCTAGACAGCATAACAGTTTCTCTTGAAGTGATTTATATATGTATTTCTTTTGCTCTGCAGGGCTTTTTCTCCTTGAGGCACCTTGGTACAGCCTTGGATAGCTCTCTCCTTCAGAGAGCTACGAATAGGTAACACCATTAGCTTTCTAGATCTTTCGGTTGTAAGAACGTATTACACATACTAGTACATCTGCTAACACTGATGATTGGCTTCGCCATCGATTGGGTGACACTTTTGCTATTTCGCATTCAAGGGCCTTTCTCCACGACATTGTTTATTATACAACCCTTCGTCGTTTTAATATTTGTTTTCTCCTTTTCTTTTTTCATTTAAAAAACATTGCTTGCACTTTAACAATGGGTTAGGAAACCAGTTTGCTACCAAGATAAAACTTTAAAATGTATAAATCTCATACACAAAATGAATAACAGTAATTGACATAGTCAGTAACATAAGCTTGAAACAGTGGTTGCAAGCCGAGGTGGGACCCCTTGCACTATTGATTGTTACGTTTATGAGCATCTATGTACTGGTTAGTAGTAACGTCGAGGTATTCAGAATGAACAGTGGAAAGAACGAAAGGAAATTCAAAGTAGGTAAATTTATTTTTTCTTGCAGTATGTTATCACCATCTTGAGTTAACTTGAGTTACAGCTGACATTTTTTAAGAAGTAATTTTACCATATTTTACTTAGAACAGAACAAATCCTACAAGCAGGAACGCAGCTACAGGACATTTCATCTTCGCACACTTCCCGCCAGTGCTCTTGGTTGTTCTTTAAAGTGGTTTCTGCTACCATTCACGTGAACGGTTTAAACCAATAGAT
This sequence comes from Thermobia domestica, assembly GCF_964235325.1. NCBI lineage: Eukaryota > Metazoa > Arthropoda > Insecta > Zygentoma > Lepismatidae > Thermobia > Thermobia domestica. Next base: position 207,508,916 of record NC_137456.1, on the reverse strand, counting down.
ATCGTAGGCCTATTTGGTTTTGTCGTTGGTTGTCAGCCAGCCATCAGATGATGACATTGCTATTTGGCGGGTATTTGAAGTACTTAATTATCACACGCGAACATGTCACGCGTGTGTTACAGTGACTTGTGGGTAGTGTGGCGTCTTGCTATGTCTCCTAGGCTATTCTCTCACCTTAACGTTGGTGTGGCAACAATCCAACCTTTAGACGGGAAGCGTGCCAAGAAAATACAAACGTACTCTGTCTTTAGGAAGCAGTAAGGGAGCCATTAAAATTTTGAGGTCATTCGTGTTTAATGTGGTTTGCTAAAGAAAAGTAACACATTAATTGTATAGAGCGGTCTTGGTTCAATTGGTGCATTACTGACTTAGCACTAGAATCAGGTAAAGTAATGGCGTTCTATTATATATCTAGGTAGATCGACATCGGGTGTTCTCGCGCCAGTGCTCAACAGGGGGAGAGTAGGTAGTGCTAGAGGTAAAAAGATTATGAACATATCATATGATATTTAATCTCGGGGCGCGAGTTTTGAAAAAGCATTAGACTTTCCTTATGGGAACTGAGTTTAGCCAATCAGGAGTTGGAATGGAGATATCAAGCTAGTTTGAGAAATTTATGCATCAAAAAGTCTCGCGGCTAATAACAGTGAATTTCTATAAAATAAAAGCGTAGTTGGTAGTTTTAAAGCTGTTGTATATCGGTAGAAGTTATTTGAGAAAATAACCAGATTTCCTTCATTTAACACTCATCTATCATTTTCCAGGAATTTGATTTTATTAGCTTTTTACATTATAAATATTTGATAATTGCTTCATCATGAATTAACATTAAACAGGGTATTGCTTGCTGTTTCTGCTTGAATTATTTTGTTACTGCTACAAGCCAGCTCTTATATAGTTCGTATTTATAGCACTTTTTTATTATTTCGGTCTTAAATTGATAGCTGTAGTTTAGATTCAACAATACTTTTTATGATGAAGGTAATGAGAATGAAGCTATGAGAATCAACTGTCTATGCAAGACCGCGTGAGTTATTCGAAGTCATTTTAAAAGATGTTTAAATTAGGTTTGTTCATCATAAAAATTTAGGATATTTTTAACAAATATAGGACATAGAAAATATCAATAATAGAGAAAACTTCTTTAAGCAAGTTGTAAAAGCGAAAATATTTCTTCAGTTGTAAGTTAAATCTTCCAATTTTGTCCCACGATTATGTACCTTGTAAGTTAAAGGAAAATGATGATTAATGAAGTAGATATATGATAATGAAATGTTTATGGAATGAGAATGTGGACGAAAATATGAAAACTCAGAGAAAAACTACGATGTTGTTCATCACAAACTCATATCGTTTGGAATCGAACCAGGGACGTCTCGCACCACAGGTAAGCGTTTTAACCCTGAGCCAAAATGAGCCTGAACCCTGAGCCCATTCTTCAGTTGTTGTTAATATCTTCTCACATTCTAAACCAATACTCGACTTATATAGTACTTCCAGCCAGTAACGGACGCAGAAATGTATCCTGGAGAGCAGAATATATTAACACTGGATCATATCACATTACATTTAAAAAAAAATCATTAAATAGTAGAATACATTTAATGAAAAGTTTTATATTAAATATATATAACATATTAAATTCTGAAACTATACTCTGTATAATAGACATTTTTGTTCTTCCTTTAATCTACGTATCCACTATTCAGATTATGTTTTTGTGTTGTTCTCCTTCCCTCCCATTTTGGGAAAAGCAGACTAATTTCCAACACTAACAGAGAAAGAGAAAGAGTGAAGCACAAACACAGACGCACCATTCAGATCGTTTGGAGTTTTAATACTAAATGTAATATATAGTTTATGAATATAACGTTATTGTAATTTTCAAACCGACCGATGGCAAATTATTCTGGTTAAAATATTTTTAAAAAATGTTTCTTTGGTAAAACATATTGTGCAGAGAGTGCGATCACAATCACAAGTTTGGTTATGGAGAAAAGAATGATTATTTAATAATAAATTCTACATAAGTTTAGATGCATAAAATATGAGTGTTTCTAAAGCATAGCATAAGTATGGATCAGAACTATATTATTCTAAAACAGATAACAGAGTTGAATACTGATATTAAAAGGCTACATCAAAATGGCGTAAGCAACTTTTTTTTAATGCGTGATAACATACTAACAATATTCGTTAAATTTCTTGATACGGATTACAAACTTAATCGGTACATATTCTTTTAAATGTTTTTTTAAAGATATACATAGTTGCAATATCCCTAAAGAAATCAAAACTAAAAATCTCATGTGACTCTTGGTTGTGGCCAAGCGGCTAAGGTATGATCGAGAGTACGATTCCCGGTGGGAGCTAATATATTTTGATCGAGCGTTAAGGTATCAGCTCATAAAAAGGTGCCAAATGAACCCAACGAAACTAATCAAACGAAAAATAAAAATGGAACCAAGGTATGGAAAACAAGTTATTAATATTGGATTGGTGCGACTAAAATGTCCAACTACATGTCACTTTCGAGGATGGAAAAAGTGAAAACTACAATAATCGTATCAGGTTAGTGAATAGTCTCAAATTAAAGCAACACACTTAAGACATCGTTCAACCTATAATTAGACTCCCGATGATAGAAGTAATGTGTAAAGAAGATAACCTCACGTTGCACTTGCCGGACATAAGACAGTCTCTGCCAACAAGTAATGGAGATACCTAAAGAGGTGATTGGTTGGATTGGAGTTTAGCATCCCTCTTAACAGCAAGGCAATATGACACATAGAGTCACAGATTAACATCGAACCCGAGTCACAAGAGCTCCGCCAAGAACGAACCCAAGTCTTCTGTGCCAGGAGAAGATGGTAATGTGAGAAAGATGTCAGGGAAATAGGGTGTGTGAGGAGTGGTTTCATACAGAAGATCATGAACAGTCTGCACCATTCTTTTATAGGGTATGCATTGAAGAAAACATTAGAATATCATGTATTGAACACCATTGCTGGAAGCTTGCGGTAAGATGCTTTTGACAGAATTCAACATTGTAACGATCATTTCATCTCAACTGAGAAAGATATGATGCTAACATAATCACGATGGTAGCAAGGAAACTTTCTGCGGATGTAGAAACAGTTTTTGAAAAGTATCCTAGATGTTGATTACGATCCAAAACTTGCCCTGGTAGTTTACGATTGTCATAACAGGCTCATTTCTAACTGGAAGTAACAAAGGAATACAAGCAACCTTCCCGGTTATTTGACACTCAGAGAATTACACTCCTTCAGACGGCGGTGATCCTCCACTTACCCTGTCAACTAATGTAGCAAGAGTCCAACTTTTTATATCGGTTGCACATATCAACACTTATATGGTGTATGCCTAGTTCGTGTTCAATTGAATGAATATTTATTTGAACATCTGTTTTCATGGTTCCTCAGGAGTTCCCTGGCCTAGATTCATCCTTGAGCTTTCTTGCAGGTAGATGTGCAGACTGTCGAAGTTTGAACTATTGAAGTAAAACTACTAGTAATTGTACGTTCTCCATGCTGAACCTTTCTACGACGCTTGTCAGCAATGCACTACCCCTGTCTGACTGTGCAGCACAACAGTTTTTGTGATGTACGGAATTTGTGATTTAGCACGTATGATTTCAGTCCATCTGTTGATTGTATTAGGGAGGGTGGTTTCTCGCCAGACGTGAAATCGGATTTTCAATTTTACAAGACCAATAGGAATGGATTATTTTATTAACTTGTAAAAATCTTTGATCTTTTACAGTTTGTGAACGTATTAGAGGAAGCACATTTTTGTCATGCTGGCTAGTCTTAGCATCATATTGTTTTGTTTCTAAGAGCCTTCGTGCAAATGTATCTTCACAAGTAATTAAAATAAGGTCTGTTCTATTAAGTTGTAATGAAATTTATCGCAGATTATTATTTTATGAAAGAAAATTCTAAGAGCACCTGAGTTTGAACCTGATACTTTTGGTTTCACATATCAAGATTGGACTAGTATCACTTACTGCTATTTTGATTTTACATTCCAATCATTCATATAAGATTCTCTCCTTAGACAGATATGACATAGTATTATAAAAGTCTTTCATTTACCAGTGTTGGAGATGATGGTTATATACATTTTGTATTTATGATAGCACATGCTATCTTAAATGTCTGCAAAATTCTACCTTCTTCGAATAAAAGTTAGAAGATTGTCTCCAATGATTTTTTTAAAGCTCATTATGAAAGTTTTGTTTTCTGCGAGTATAGATTATATATGTAAGCAGAATATGTATGCACTTCTCTCATATTTTTATTTGCTTGTAAGGATTTATTTTACGTTGGACAATTTTCCTTGTGGAATAAATTTTACGGACTTTTAGAATTTACGTGTAGCGTCATGAAAGATCAATTCTGCATTTGTTAATGTAATGTCTGCTTTTCCCTTAGATACTCTCTCGTAAGAAGTGAAGCTACAAAATAATGAAATAAAATCTTTACCGCCACATATTTATCCTTTGTAGATTAAAGGACGATACTAAGTTTAGAGGAAAGATGGTGGAAGGAAATGGAAAAGTGTCGCAAAATCACGTAAACAAGATGTCCACTACAAGTGAGTTCGGCCTTGGGTGGAACCAGGGGGCGCGGTGGCTCAGTGGTAGAGCGTTCACCTCCGGTGCTTGGGGTCCCTGGTTCGATCCCAGCTCGCGCCGTGTGGACTTTGTGGTGGACAAACACCGTGCTCGTGGGTTTTCTCGGAACTCTCCCGTTTCCTCCCACTTTCTTCATTCCACCATTTCAGTCATCTCATCATCACAGTCTCCTTTAGTCTAACCGGCATAACCGTGGGACGTTAAACTTAGATTTCATTTCATTTTTCTTGGATCGAACCAGGGACCCTTCACACTTTGGATAATCTCTTTCAGTGAAACACAGATTGTTGAGGTGTTTAAGCGGGGGTTACGAGAAGACCAGTGACCGACACATGTTTCTCATAAAATAAGTTTCAAAATCTAAATTGCTTGGCATTACAGCCTAGAGAGATTATCCAGTGTCCTACAGAAAACTTTTGGTGAAATAATGTTTGATCAGCAGATCGATCATATCGCGATTTCTAAACTAAATCGGTCTGCTTTTAAATGAAGTAGTCTTCAACTCCCTGAACACAAAATCAACCAAATATTTTATGGTAGCACTGGTAGTACTACCATGGTAGCACTAGTACTCGAACCTTTCTGCTATTGACACGCGTGCTCATTAGACTGTGTAAGAGTACATTATTATTATTATTATTATTATTATTATTATTATTATTATTATTATTATTATTATTATAAAAACAGGAAAATAAATTTAAACAAGCCTAATTATTTAGACAGACAATCTTAAGCCTTTTTATCATACTTCATTTGATTATCTTGAAAATCGAGGGCATTTTATATTGTATGAGTTCAATCGAACTAATCTAATCTAGATTAAACTTGACATGCTATATTTGTTTTGAAATACTATGGTATGCGGGCTTTTAGCTTCCAAGCTGTTGAACATGAAATTTGGGACTTAACTTGATCATAGTTTCGAAAAAAATTCAAAATTCATGTGATATGAATTAAACTGTGCATTGTGGTGGACCTTGATCTCTATACAAGATTGTGAAATATTATCCTGTTGAGTTTTCTGGTTGCTGAGTTATGAGCCATCAAATTTTGAGTTTGATATTGCCATATTAAAAAAAAAATCTAAAATTTCATATCGTTAATCTTACCTGTATTATGACAACCTAATGATTAAGAATGTTGCCTTCGATGGTGAAAATTAAATAAAAATGTATTACAGATATGTCCAGACTATATTTATATTTAATTATTTGACATGTGGTCGCAATGTCAAGATGAAATAAACGTTATCATTGGCATTTCAACATTATTTGCAAGTCACCTCCTCAAACTGAGGGTCTGAAGGGAACTTGGATTCACACAGTTTGATTTATACTAAATCGTGATCTCTTGATTGGAATGTTTTTTTCCATGATAACCACCACCACCTTTTCATAAATGCAGAGCTTCAACTACAATACAATATTCTGAAACACACAACGTTTTAAACTTTTGAGCCAGATTTGTCAGTAAAAGTAAGATTTTTATAGAACTAGTATTGGCTTCATTTTTCATTTGGTTACTGAAGTTTAACTCATCCAGCAAAAGAGAGTTGTTCGGCGACATAATTTTACCAAATACTAGCGTTTCAAGGACTGACTTTTGTGAAAAATACATGCGATTTGTTTCCCGATTATACCTTGCAAAATAAAGCAAGAAATATTTTTAGTTCATTAGCTGTTGAATCTACGCAATCCTTATCAGAGGATTTCTTTCCTTTTCTAGATGAAATTTTTCCGTCCATTTTATGCCGAGCATATAGATTTTTCTAATGAATTCACATAATTCATTGTCATAAAACTTTTTAGAAATGTACATTGGGTCACCGAAATAATTTACCTGCATTTTCACATCAGCATTTCCCTTGAACGCAAAATGTCTTCCAAAAAACTGTCGACCAGTTACTCCTTTATCATGGAAAGACTCTCCAGACTTAATGGAAGTATTGATTGACAAGCTAAAATCATCACCAAAAGATTCATTATAATCACTATTCTCACTTTGAAAATAATCTGAGCTATTCCTTCATCAAAAAGACGTTTGGAATTTCTGCTGCATGATATCATTTTACTCCTAATTCAAATTGCCAGCTCATATGGGAAAGTTGCTATGGGACAAAAATGTACAGAGGTTCAACAAACGTTTCCAATACTTAAGAACTGCTGTAGCATATTAGCAAATCGAAAAATATTCTTGCGCTCATTGTAAAAAGTCCTAAGAACTAGTGATTTCAGTTTTCCAAGGTTAAATTTTCTCTCAGGATGGTATCTCGATTATTCAAGTGGATTACCAGTAATTTCGTAATAGTACATTCATCTTCGGTCTATTTAAAATCTAAACTGGATGTGGATGGAAATATTTTCACTAATATCCAACAAAGAAACTGGGTTTCAGGTATCATTTCAGAAGTGGTAAAAAGAGACAGACAGGTCGTGATTTTTTTTCTTTTATCTAAATTGGTTGGTGCTACTCCAGGTCAAGAACCTCTGCTCCTCACACTGTACAGTATTCCTCTAAGTTACACAAGGCCAAATATATATCTCTAGAAAAGTTCTAAATAACTTTGTTGACAATATTGGCAGTTATTTATGAGAAATAAGTGGATCTCGCCTGAAATAGACCAAACGTATGCATTTTATATCACTTCAGGCTGAAATATCTCTGTCCGGAAAGTTCGGTAAATGACGCCACACTGTTCACGGTTGTGTATGCCACCGCTACATCCCGCGCCAGACAGATTAAGACTAGTGATGGGCAGTGGTAATATTCCTGGTGGGAAGGAAAATAAAAATTGGTAATATTTCCGGGTGGCATATAAATTCCCGGGAAGAAATTTATTTTAATTTTTAACTTTATTTTCTAAATTATAAGAACTATATGACTAATTACTCAATTTTCATTTATTATCATTTACTACTAAGTTTTAAATAATTTGGAGGTTAAAATATTTAAATTCGTTGACTATACTTTTTATAATAGTTAATAATATGATTTTTAAATTTCCATTTCCATTTGTACTATAAAGTAGCAAAATACTAATTTATAAATGAAAAGGAAAGGAAGTAAAGTAATCTAGAAATTCTGTAGAAGTAGAGTTGAAGTACTATCAATACACCCCGAATCACCGTTAGTAATAGACGTTATCTGTCTGATGTCTCTGACGCAGAGCTTCTGAATAGGCTTCTCTTACATGTAAATTAACGCATGAAATTTCGAAATATGGGTAGGAAGGAAGTTCGTATGTGGCAATGTTACGTGCAAAATTCTAAAGATAAATCAATATCTTGCAAACATTGTGGACATAAATATGTATGGGCGGATGTTGATTTAAATGGTGAGACATGTGTGTTCGGCAGTTACCTAACTTAATTTGGTTATAACATTTAAAAATTTAATATATTTATTATATCAGTAGTAGGGTCAAGTTTAGAAAATCCACTTACGTATAATTTTAAACTGTTTAGCGTTGTAAAAGTATGTGGACTTCCTACATCAAATGTTTACTCGCATAAAACATATTGTAAGTAAATATACATTCGTGTGTACTCTCTAAATATAATAAAATAACATAATACCGTTCAGAATATGCGTTTTAAATAATCCTCTGGAGACAACAGAAATAAATATACCGTGATTAAAAAAAAGGAATTTAATTTTTAAATCAATATAGTAATAGATACAAGTTTCTTTCGTTTATATATAAATTCCCGGAATATTCCCATTTTTGGGAATCTTCCCGGGAATTTTCCCTGGGAATATTCCCGAAAAAATATTTTCCCGGGAATTTACCCATCACAAATTAAGACACGTCTGAGTAAGTTCCCGAGCGGCGACGCTGTAAGTATGTTTACCTTATGTAAACAGTAAACAGCCTTCTCTATGGTACATATATAGGAGGCTGTGAAACAGTATATTGTAGAGTGAAAGTGTAGTGCGCGCGGGCTAAACCATAGGCGGCATCACAGTGGGTGCAGCTGTACTCACATTAACTTCGATTTTCAGATTTCCTACATTAATCCTTTCTATTTTGTATATTTCTTGTTTCCTATGTTTGGATATATTTGACTAGAGACGATACCATACCCGGACCAAGTACCTGGGGAAAACCTATATATCGTCTGCAAGCTCTTGCCATGAGAAGTAAGAAACAGTTTCACCGCAAGTTGACCCTATAAGAACCCGGTTTGTTGGTGTTTGTGACCCTATGTATGGCATATTCGATAGAATAAAAATGAATGTTACGATGCATCACGCGCAAGCAACTGAGCTTATGTTCCTTTTTGACTCATTGCTAGAATGTCACTACAGCAACGGTTTGGTAATATCACTTTGCACCCAGACATGCCCATTTGGTCAGTGTTGCCAACGAACTGGAAATACAGTGTGGAAGATGGTTTCTGTACCACTGGATGTATATCCATGAAACGTGGCATAAACATCATTCGTCATTAGAGAAAATAAGTGAGTGACTTCTTAAATCTCTCATAAATTACGTGCTATCATACAGTGTTTTTCTAGTTTTTTTTAAAAGTAAAACTTAGGGATTATTTTTGAGATTTTATGGCTTAATAGTGCAGAGCGTTCTGGCAACAATGTTAAGATATGTTGTCCTACCCTAGCCTGCACCCACATTACCAAAATCCTGGCGCCGCCTATGGACTAAACCAAAAATGGATACCAAAATTGAGCAGCGAACGAATATGCTTTCTGTTTCAAACTTGGAAAATCGGCGAAAGAGACTCATGAAATACTGACAACAGTTTACGAAGAACGTGCTGACACCTTGAAGTGTGTGACTGGTTTAAACATTTCCGAGAAGGACAGAATACCGTGGAAAATGCTCTCCCCCAAATAGCCGGTCTGCAACTGCACACAGCCTGGTCAACGTACAGAAAGTTAAGGGCTTTTGGCCCAGGATAGTCGTGTGACTGTGCAAATGATAGCGGATGAAGTGGAAACTGGTCGTCATCATAATGATCTAGGATTTCGGTAAACCGAAGCTTTGCTCCTGACTCGTGCCTATTTTGACGCCGGAACAAATACAACTTCGACTCGATGCTTGTGAAGACCTCATTGACATGGTGGACCGAGACTCAAATTTCCTGAAAACCATCGTTACTGATGACAAGATCTGATGACTGAGGTACGACCCCAAAGGCAAAGGTCAAAGTATGTAGTGACAGTCCAGGGTCGCTGAAAAGCAAGAAGATGGGAAGTGAGAGATTCCGCATCAAGGCAATGCTCGTCGTAGTCTTAGATTCGAGGGTCTCATCCGTAAAGAATTCCTCCCTCCGGGCACCACGTTAAATGCCGCTACGTATGTGGAAATACTGAAACGTTTGCTGCAAAGTAACAAACGAATTACGTCCCCGGTACGCCAAGCAAGGCTACTGGACCTTCCCCACGGAATTTTTCTTCCCAAAATTGAATTGTCTTCAAAGGCTAGAGGTTTTCGGACATTTCGGACATACAACGTAATATTACGATCCAGCTGAAGGCCATTCCTAAAGACGAGTGCGCCAAGAGCTTCAGGACTTGTTCAGCCGTTCCTAGAAGTGCATTACCATCAATGGAGATTATTTCGAAGGACAGAAACAGCTATTTCAGATAATACTCAATTCGAAATATACACACATGCACCGAACTTTCTGGACAGAAGTTGTATGATCTTAAGTTGTGATTTAAACATGCATTTAAATTGCCAACATAAATCGTATTTTCGTGTTCAAGAGGCATAAATGTGTGTATTTAGACATGTCAGAATGCCTGCATCAAAATATGACTACCATAGTAATCTGAGCCTTACTTATTAGCTTAAGAAACTATTCACTTCAGGAAATCGTTTAGAAACTACCGTGATTGTCTAGTGTCCAAAAAAAATGCGTTATTAAATTATAGTAATCACTGCCGTTGTCAATAAAAAATTTAACATGTACAGTATATCGTAATGTATGTATATGACAAGTCAAAAGTATATTACACTTTAGTGTGAGCTCCTATATGAAGCAATTGGTCAAGTTAGCTTAAGACTGACCCTGTTGATAATTGAGTGATTGATCTTTGCTTTACACCGTTGTGGGATACTGACTTTATGAACAATGAGACTTATTTCCAAGGCTTGCGACCCACGCTGGGACAAGAATCAAATTCAATTATGAGATGCACAGACAACTCTAAAATTACAAGATCTTTTCTATATCTTTTTATCTTTGAAATCTAGATTATAGATAATATACATAACAGGACAATTAACCTCAGCTAAAATACGTTAAGATTATAGTCATGAAACAGTTCACCACGGCATTGTTATAGCGCCGCAGCGAAATGACAGAGTTTAGATAATTTTAGGTCTATAATTTGAATGAGTAGCGTGGAAAATCAAGACAAATTAAGGATACTTTCAGTGTAAATTGTTTTGGAATCACTGGCTTAAAACTTCCTTCATAATTGTCTATCCTACACAGAAAAACAAAATGATGAGACACCTGAATGTTAAAACTTACCAGTGAGTCCAGCATTGACTACCTCTTTAACGTGTTATAGAACCGAAGGTCCAATATTACAGGTAACACAGGTCTGGTGTTAATGGTTTGACACATTATATATTGAGTGATGTGAAAATAACACCATGGCGGTGTTTATAGAAATAGGTGAATGAACAAAGGAGCACGAAGTAGGAAGAACACCCTGATGATCTTTCTGTCTATACCAGAGGGTAAAAGAGGGGGAATGGGGGACGTCGTTCCCCCACTTGCAAAAAAATATGTATGGCGTCCCCCCACTTCCTAAAATTTACAATGAGCAAAGACAGGCAAGGGGGACGGCATGTCGTCAGTAGTAGGGGCCCCCGTATATCTAGTCAGCAAAAAATTTTGTGACGTCATAAGTCAAAGGTCAATGACCTTGGCCCAAGGTGAATGACCTAGGGATACTTAGGACCATCCCCTCTAGATTTTGGCAGGGGTACCTTGGTTCACCCCCTAAAATTTGGCAGGGGTACATAGGACCACCACCCCTTAAATTTTGGAAATTGCCAAGCTAAAAATTTGGTATGATAGCCTAAGACCAGAGTATGCACCTCTATTAGTATTGGGGGTCCATCTCGTTCCCTTTCATGGGTAAAAAACTTGCCAAAATGTTAAATTTCGTTTGTTTTTTTTTTTTTACCTAATTTAAACCCTTTGATGAGGTGTTATTACCCTATATAGTTATATGGTCATGTATAGGTGTCCATTCCCTATCACAAAACACAGGTACATTGATGCACCCCTTTAATGTTTGAAAGGGGTACATTGGCCCACCCCTTAAATTTTGGAAATTGCCCAATTTAAACATTTGGTATCATAGGACCCTAATATATATTATTATAAATTTGGGTGGTCCACCTCGTTCCCATTTAGGGGTACAAAATTGCCAAAATATAAACGTAAGTAATACGTTGTACCACGTGTTAGGTTTTAGGCCCATTTTATCCCCTTGGATGAGGTTCAATTACCTTATATGGTTATATGGGCGTACACACGGGTTCATTTACTATTATAAGGCATGGGTATATTGATGCAACTCTTTAAATTTTTGGGAGGGGTACCTTGACCCATCCCTTAAATTTTGGAAATTGTTTAATATAAGCATTTGGTATTATAGTATAGGACATCAATATGTATCACTATAAATTTGGGTGATCCATCACATTCCCTTTCATGGGTAAAGATTTACCAAAAATCAAATTTGGGAGGTTATATTGACCCATTTTATTTCATTTGATGAGGTCTTATTACCTTATATCGGGTATGTATAGGGGTCTACTCTATTTCTTAAGATATAGATACATTGGTGCATCCGTTAAAAAATTTGAAGGAGTTCCCCCCACCTTAAATTTTGAAAATTGCCAAATGTAAACATTTAATATAGTACTATAGGACCCTAATATGTATTAGTATAAATTTGGATGGTCCATTTTTGTTCCCTTTTATGGATAAAAATGTTAAAAATTCAAATTTCGGAGGTTATTGACCCCCCTTTGATGCGGTTTTATTACCTTATATGAACATACGAATGTGTTCAGGGGTTTATTTTCTTCTATAAGGCATGAGAACATCTTGAAATTTGGTAGAGGTACATTGGCTCACCCTTAAAATTAGGAAATTGCCCAATTTGGTATAATAATATAGGTTCTTAATATATACCATTATAAAAATCGTTCGGTTTCATGGGTAAAAATTACCAGAAATTAGTATGGCCACGTGTTTCGATTGACTCAATTTATTCCCTTTGATAAGGATTTAGCACGTTATATGGGTATGTACAGAGGTTTATTACCTTTATATTTTATGTTCCCTTTTAAATTTTGTTGGGGTACATAGAACCATTCCTTAAATTTGGGAATTATCAAATAACAAAATTCGGTAAACGTTTCAAAATTTTTCAATTTTTTGTTTGAAAATTTTTTATTTGTAAAATTTTCGTTTGAAATTTTTGTTTGGAAAATTTTGGTTGCATTTTTTTTTAATTTGTGCACTTATTGGTAAAGAACCGTTTCGTAACTGCTTAAAACAAACATCTGGCAACATTGTTTATCATGATGCAATAGTACACGTCAGAACCTGGGGTTGTACTTGAAATGAAAAAACACAAATCATTGAAATGGGTCATTTTATTACACTGCACTGCATTGTTTATGCAATTTGATTGGATGATCATTATATTTCATGCAATCTGGTTATCTATCTTTCACGCAATCTGATTGGTTGATGATTTTCGAATCTTTGCTGCATTCAGTTTTAAGTTTTGTTTATCATTTATCCATTACTGTTTAAAAATCTTGGTTTGAACATTTTTGTTCAACATCTTGCACTCACCGATAAATATTATCAAAATCGTTTATTTGTTAATCGAATAGTTAAATACCGGATAAAGTTTGACAGTTTACCGTGAAACGTAAAATTTTGTTTGAAATTTTTAATTTCTTTCAACATTTTTGGTTTGAAATTTTTGTTTGAAAATTTGTTTGAAATTTTTGGTTTCCAAATTTTTAGTTTAAAGACTTTTGTTCGAATTTTTTTGTTTAAAAATTTTTGTTTCAAAATTTTGTTTCAATTCTTTGTTTGAAATCTTTGTAAACTTTTTGTTTGAAATGTTTGTTTGAAAAATTTTGATTGAATTTTTTTTTAAATTTGTGCACTCATTAGTAAAGAACCGTTTCGTAACTGTTTAGAACACACACATCTGGCAACATTGTTTATCATGATGCAATAATACACGTCAGAACATGGGGTTGTACTTGAAATGAAAAAACGCAAATCATTGAAATGGGTCATTTTATTACGCTGCACTGTCACGTGATGTGATGAAATCATTTACCAAGATTACTAATTTACAGCAGAATAAACCTTATAGAATATTAGCTAGCCAAGTGATTCCATCAAAGTTGGGATTAAGAATCGTAGTGAAGCTTGAAAATGATAGGAATATTATTTTACGAGCAAGATATTTACCCTTGATGAGGTCTTATGAAAAGGAATGGACCCCTGTGTACGCCCATATAACTATATAGGGTAATAACACCTCATTAAAGGGGTTAAATTAGGTCAAAGAAAACTAAATTTAACATTTTGGCAATTTTTTACCTATGAAAGGGAACGAGATGGACCCCAACACTAATGGAGGTATATACCCTGGTCTTAGGCTACCACACCAAATTTTTAGATTTGGCAATTTCCAAAATTTAAGGGGTGGTGGTCCTATGCACCGCTGCCAAATTTTAGGGCTGGACCAAGGTACCCCTGCCAAAATCTAGAGGAGGTGGTCCTAAGTACCTCTAGGTCATTGACCCTAAGCCAAGGTCATTGACCTTTGACCTATGACGTCACAAAAATTTTTGCTGACTCGACCTGATATACGGGGGCCCCTACTACTTCGTCATATGCACCCCGTAACTTTTCATATCCACTTTTACACTTGGGCCATGTGTTGTTAGTAACCCCGACCAACACAGTGAAAGCAGTCCATTATATCTATATTAACTATATTATTCATCAGTGGTAAGTGAAACTTTTCATTTGCTAAGAACAATAACTTAATAAAGGTATCACGGCCGCCTCCAAATCCTGTGTATCAGATACACCTATACTGTAATTTTAAGCGTGCACATTGTTTTCGGAGGATATAAATATTTAGTAACTGACACTGAGAATATTTTTTGCTATGAACAATTATTTATGCGGTATATTTCGCGTTCATAACCAGTAACGAACAACATATATTTTGTCACGATAACAGTTTAGTGGTCGTAAGAAATTTTCTGACACTATGAGAAGTATTGCTATCTGATATTCCTCTTTGTCTTTAATTATATTTCCTTCCTCGTAACCACTTATGAGGGATAAATTTTGGCAGTATTATTTATGTCATGTGCATTTAATAAGGAAGAAAATATTTTTTTGTAAAAATAGTTGTTTGGCAACTGTAGGTGAAACAGCACCAATGGTGTGTTACTAAAATGGTTCCTCACCATATCAGGTAATTGATGTAAAGTCTATCATTTTAACACTTGACTTCAAAGTGTGATTTAGTTGGAGTAACACCATGTTTGCCAAAATTTGAAACACCTCGAGTAACAAAGAGCCATTGTTTAAACTGACACCGTAATTTTTACTGTGTAATAATTATTTTACGATTATGCTTTTAGGGCCCAAAAATCTAGCTAACTGGGAGATACTAGGGAGTGTAGTAGCGTAGCTTTAAAAATCTCTAGCGTTTAAACAAATAATGTCAAATATTTCATTATGATAAATTTAAACAAAAGACTAGCTTACAAGTATTTATACGTGTTGGAAGTTGTTTGAGAACTGTATCAAACCATACTAAAAGGAGGAGTAATTCATATAGGCAGATAGTATCCCAAGAGGTTTTTAAGAATGACTTAAATGCTTCAGTATAATATTCCATGCAGCGTCTTAAAGTATGAAAATTTCATTCTGCGGTCTGCAGAAAAGATGGTGGCCACCACATACACACATGTCAGAACTACATTGAAGAGTCTCGCACACCAGAGATACTACTTTTCAACTAGGCCACTGTATTTTGTCCTTTCATCTTTAACTTAATTGGATTTATAGTGCGGTGGGCGTAAAACGGTAATAGTAAAATAATTGCAGGAATGGAAAATTAAGAATATGAAGATACCTTAAGTGATTCCATATACACTTGGGTTTAGTCCGTAGTTTGTTACAATTTTGCATGGTTCCCTAGGCAGAAAGTAGCCTAAACCTCTCATTTAAATCTATTATCTTTCATATCTCTGTTTGCCTGGTGGCTAGCATGTGTAGTAGCACAAGCTATAGGTTGCAAAACTTCCTAATTATAAAAGTATGCTTTCTAATTATTAATTTCTTTGTAGAAATCCGTAGGTGGCCCTAACAAAGTGAAAGCTGATGTAAATACCATTTGGGAAATTTTGAAGTGTCCAGTATGTTTGGAAATAGCTCTACCACCGATACTGCAATGCAAACGAGGACATCACATTTGTGAATCATGCAGATCAAATGTACGTTCTTGCCCAATGTGCAAAGGTAGGATGTCTGATGCAAGAAATTTGGTTGCTGAAAGCATAGTGCTGAAACTTCAGTTACCTTGTAAGTACAGAGATGATGGTTGTACAGAAACCCTTGAAGCTCAAACTCTAAAAGGACACGAGAAAAAATGTGTTTTCCAGTTACAAAAGTGCCCTATGTTTTCATGTAAGGCTTTCGTTTCTGGTGTAAAAATGCAAGAACATTTAATTAATATTCATAATATAGGAGTTGTAGACGGAGAAACTTTTATGTATGATGGATCATTCTGCTATCCTTTTGAACTACTGTGCGATACACGATATTTACTGAATCTGGTAGAGATTCCTGAATGGGGAGTTTTTTGGTTAAAAATAGAAACCACCAGAAAAGACAAAATGAACATACTGATTCAACTTCTGAAAGCCGTCTGCAACTCTAATTTCAAATACAGAGTCAAATGGCACGGACTTGAAGAACGAAGTATCTCATATTCTGGTCCAGTGCAACCTTCAATTAGTAACTGTTGTTGTGATTGCTTAAACTTAGATGTGAAATATTTAAAAGACTTTTGCAATTGCACTATTGAGGGAAAGGGATGTTCAAATGTTTATGTAGAAATAGTCAAATGAAGTATTATGCAGATATGAATTAGTGTGATGTACGAGCGTATTTTATTCTCCCAGTGACTATTATAATAATGATCAGTTCAGAAGTAGTTAAATTATTTTAAGATCGAAAATGTCATAGTATTAACATATACTTCAACGTCAGTACATTTGAGTCAATATTTTAATTTGTAAACAATGATTTATGTAGTATTATGATACATCTGAAGCAATTATTAATTTCTTGCATGTGATCAATTTGAATGAAGAAATATTAGTATGAGTAAATTTGATAGTATTTAATACTTCGTACAAATTTTAGTGAAGATTGTTTTAGTATACTCAGAATAAACTATATTGCCTTTCACTCAATTCTAATTAGCAAAAAAAAAAAAAAAAAAAAAAAAAAAAACATGCTTTGAAGATTTCTATACACAATTTATCGTATTAACTTTAGAGGATATTTTATGCTGACTTATTCGTGTTTGAAATCTAAAATTATATCAGTGGCTGTTGAAAGTGCTTTAGTATGGTACATATGAGTAACATGTAACACTCTCACATATAATAGTGAAAATGAAGGAAAATACTCTTTTACATAATATTATAATTGATTTATCTTAATACTGTACGTATTCATTTCACTATATCAAAGAATTACTATGATTTTTTTTTAGAAATTAAAAATATATAACTGCTTTAGCTTATCTATATATTGACAATCTTTACGCACAGAAAGTTTTAATGTCCAAAAGCCCTTAATTTCAGGTTCAAAATGAAATATATTATATCTGATAAATTACTAATATAATTGACTGTCAAATATTTTGTGTTTAAGAATTTTAAAAACATTAAATTTTTGAATGTAGTTCTGTTTTGATAAATAAACGCAATTTGCAATTATTCAAAAATTGTCTATTTTAAGTGATTTATCAATGAAAGTAAAATACTTTCAAATAATTTTGGAATTTCTGTAACTTTACTCTGAATTTCTGTAACTTCAAAGTTTTAATTTTGAAAACTTCTAGTTCTGTAACTTCATTATTTTAACCACTGAAGAACATAATAACTTCTTATGATATGAAATGTTCGCATCTAATTTACAAATGTCATCAATTTAATAGAGTGAAAAAGGTAGGTCACAGCCCAAAAGTTCTTATTATCTGCACAATGTTTATAAGATTTCTGACAGTATTCAAGGAGAATAATGTAACTTAATATGGTTATTTGCAAATCTTTGTTTTCGTTCTCACTTTGTACCTGAAAACAGATTAATAGCGTTATTGTGCACGGCAGCCGAATTGAAGTTCGACCTTGAGATTTACCATGACCACCAATCCACTTGCAATGACGTTGCCAACACTGCTGGAGTCTAGTTTGACCTCATGGTGCATGTTAGAGTAATATATTGGCAATATTCCCTACTACAAGCAAACTCCTCCATGGGCAGTATCAATGCCATGTTGAAAAAGAAGGTTCTTTCTTGAAAGCTTGATTTCATCTTTTGAATATTTTTGATCAATTATTGCCCCATTTACTAAGAGTATTGTGGAAATTGTCTTCTCTAATTAAGATCTGCAACGAAAGGGTTTGACGGCAAATACTAATGGCAGGACCTCCCTAGATTACTCCAATGTCAAAAATATGCCTTTAAATCATTCACTTATAGTTCACAAAAGTTATTCAGGTAGCCTGTGGCACATAGACTTCAAGACGAGGCAGTCAGCGTCAGCACCAGCGGGCTTGGAAGCTGAGTATTGAAGTAGTCAGTTAAGGATAGAGGGCAGAAATTCTGACAGGCTTCGGTCATATCACTCGAGGATGTAAATCCATTACGACGGCTTTTCCACACTCTCATCTAAATCCAAATCCGACAGTTTAACTGGGAGAAACAAGATGAAAGGAATTTCTGAAGACAGGGATTTTCAGTTGGCTGTTTCACGACCAATGACTAGGAGCAGTCAGCGACCGCTTGTTGATGTTGATCTGGAAATGTGCTGACAGGTGACTCTCAAAAACTATGTAGAGGTATCTATGACTGAATTTCGGGATGTTAAGCCCATATACGAGTCTACAGTCATGTTTGCATAGTGTCGTGGCTCTCCCCTAAAGGGTCTTTCCTGGTAAGATAGTGAAATCGGCCCTTGATCCAAATTGGGTCGCTATTGGGCAGAAAGGTTACCCTAGACCTAAAACTACCTCAAAAAAATTTTTGACCCGTACCCCCTCCCCTCACCGAATTATTGTATCATACATGCTCAAAATTGAATATTTTTTAAAATTTTGGTGGGAGTGGTTCAAAAATTGTGAAAGTTTCACAGATTGTAGATACTATCTAGATGAAATGTGCAGTTTTTTTTTCAAAACTATCGATGCGTATTTTCTTTATTTTTTTACGTGTTCAAAATTTCAAAAAATGTAGAAAAATTTTGGGGGGACACGTTCCTAGTTTTCTGATTAAAAAATATGTTATTCCCTTAGGTACAACATATAATTTTTTCGGGGCCTAAAAGTGATGGCAACATTGTCAAAAAGAAATAAAACTGAAAACAAACATGTTTTTTGCAGTTTTTTCCACCATTTTAGGGCCCTCAAGGTGAGGGCGCCTTCAAACAATCCTTTGCCGAAGTTCACAATTTTTCTTTCTCTTGCGTCCCTTCTGCTTCTGTCGTTTTTCGGCTGCTTCGATTGTGTCCATTTCGAAACAGAAACACCAAATATATCTCTGCAACAGTGCTTCCACTTCAACCGACTCTTGCACAGCAAAGTTACACACAGCTCGCGGTAGAGTGTGCTGCCGGTAGAGAGCGCCACTGTGTGCGGCCACTGAAGCAAGTACTGATAGATATGAGGAACCGACGCGAGGTATGTGTAACTTTGCAAGAGTCGGTTGAAGTTGAAGCACTGTTGCAGAGATATATTTGGTGTTTCTGTTTCGAAATGGACACAATCGAAGCATCCAAAGAATGACAGAAGCAGAAGAGACGCAAGAGAAAGGAAAATCGTGAACTTTGTCAAAGAATTGTTTGAAGAGGCCCTCACCTTGAGGGGCCCTAAAATGGTGGAAAAACTGTTCGAAAAACAAGTTTGTTTTCAGTTTTATTTCTTTTTGACAAAGTTACCATCACTTTCAGGTCCCGAATAAATAAACGTTGTACCTAAGGGTATAACAATTTTTTTAACAAAAAATCAGGAACGTGTCCCCCAAAAAAATTTTCTACAATTTTTTTGAAATTTTCAACACGCAAAAAAATAAAGAAAATAGGCATCGATAGTTTTGAAAAAATGCAAATTTGCATCTAGATAGTATCTACAATCTGTGAAACTTTCAAAATTTTTGGACCACCCCCACCAAAATTTTAAAAAAATATTTAATTTTGGGCACAATGATACGATAATTCGGTAAAGGGAGGGGTAGGGTGTCAAAAATTTTTTTTGAGATAGTTTTATTTTAAGGGTAACCTTTTGAGTCAATAGCAACCCAATTTGGATCAAGGGCCGATTTCACTATCTTACTAGGAAGACCCTTTGTAGCCAGTGCGGCCTCGTTGAGAGTCAACTAATCCAAAATTGTGCGGTCTGCTGATACAACAAGACTTGCCTGATAACTAATATGCACACAAACGATGTAGATCTTACTCATTCTGAAAACTGATCTTCTTAGAAAAAGTAATTTCGGTTTGCAAGTACTAGCTCTAAGCGGTTCACTGTGCTTGGAAATTAAATCCTTATTCCGTCCGATATTGAATTTCAATTCGACCAAACTGATTACCAGCATTAGGGTAACTGAACTTTTGCCTTCATTGTTAAGCTTTTAGCCTCACTCTGCAGTTTCTCCAGATGTTAGAATCTAGACGTGCAATGGTTTTCCTTTCATACCGATTTTATCCATCTACACCATTCCAACTTCCTAATAATAGTCGCAGTTTCTTCAGCTTCCGCTTCCATAATGCTGACACTCTCATGAGTGCTAGAAGCCGGAACTAACTTATAGGACACCCTTGCATGTTCATTGTAGAAAAAATGCATGGGGTAAGTAGATTGAGGTCTTTGCCCGGCTTCGGATGTTGCGAGATTTGTAGGGCAGTGCCCAAATGCACTTTTCTGCTGAAAGTAAACTCACCGGATATTTGACAATATACGTTAATTTGTCACAAGGAATTATGAATTCAACTGCAACATAGTATAGCCCTCTCTTGAAACTGTATTCCCAAAACATCATTATTCATAGAAGCTAACACTTTCGTTATTGTGTTAATGTTTCCAATCCGATAACTTTTTTTGGAAGTATGAATGTAAGTCGTATCAATTGAAAGTGCTAACATGAAATTTGTTGGAAGAAGTGAGGTATCCTAAAATATATAAAATATTAGTGTTGGACACTGGGCTAGGTAAAAATCAAACTAAGGGTGTGACACGACATTGCAGTGTGGTAAAGAGATGTGGTTAAGCAGACTACAGCGCTATCAGGCTACAAATACCTCTCATTCTCTGAGAACACCACAGCCACTTCATTTACTAACACCGTTGAAAGAGAACTCCAATCGTCCATAATATTGTTACCATAATATTGTTACATCTGCCTTTGTATTTAATGTAACCGGATCCCGACAATAGAGTAATAATTTCTAGGAGTTTCAGGTGATACTGGATATGTCATGGTATATTATAGAAGGATAAAGACGGAGTTGGAATCTTCTTTAGATCATTGAATCAATCTAAAAATAGTTGTTTTTGGTCAATGGTGACTGAATGCTGAAACCAGAATTACCTAAATTTGCCACTTCCGCTTTCAGTGGATAGATGAACCTGGAATTTTATTCTTGGAACCTTGAATTCATATCATAAAATAGTTTCGCACTATATACTATGATTTTGCTCTGAGATGATAAATATTGAAATTGTAGATTTTCTATTACTTCATTTCCAAAAGAGGGATAAAGAGAAATGGGAATCTCTTTACATTTGGAATGTATTTTAGCAGTATCACCATCTTAGATTTTTCTTTAACTACGAAGATCCAATATTAAAAACGGAAATGTTAAATTAACTGCTTTACGATTACAGAGAACATATGAGGTCTGAAATTTAAAGTACTACGCGAACGTTGAGTTCCTTTTAAAAATATTTCACCGCCCCTGGGCTTTTTCCTCCCTTTCGACCAATATTGAAACCGTAAGTAATAGATCTCTATTGTTTCTGTTTTCAATACGGGTGTCCTGACCATGATGAAACCTGCACTTTGAATCTAATCTGTATAATCAGAAACTTTTCTTACTATCTGTTACAGTCTCCTTCATTGAAATCATAAGTAGTAGATTCTGTGAATGAAATTATTCTTTGGGCTCTGAATTGAAGTGAAAATATGTCTTACTGTCTCTCCCCATTTTAAGTATACGGGGATAAAATATGAAACCAGAAGTGGTAGATCGCTGCTATGTTTAATGTCAGTAGAAGAATGCACTGGAAGTGAGATTGATTATTTTAATAGAAGGGTGAGTGAGAATTGAATTTACTTGAAATTATACAAATGAAAAAATCTCGTTATCCCTTAGTTTCCGTTTTTGGGGATACAATATGGAAAATTGATGTATTCTTCTATTCCGAGTTTGAATCCAGGAATAGTCAGTCAGAGGCGAAACCTATTTCTGTGACGTTGATTTATATTGAAAATAATTTTTCTTATCGCTCTATAGTGAAATCCAAAATGATCAATCCTAATACTTCTCTTTTTAGTAGAGGCAAAGAGAAAGAAAGAATATAATCCTGACATGGCGAATTTATATATAAAAGTAAATCATTACTATCTATCATTAATACTCTAGAACAATCGATTTTGATACCAAAAATGATACACTTGTTTCGATGCCACTGCAAAAAAAAAAAAAAAAAAAAGCTCTAAGGACTGGACTGTAATTAAACTTATTGGGAGTTTGAATACTGTCAAACTTTCCTGGCTTTATCGTCTCTACTCTATAGAAGCTACATTTTAAATATTATCAGGTAGTCTGAAAAGTATTGAGTTTCCTGCGCACCAGATAGCGTGTGTCCAAATCTCAGGATATGATATCCAGCAGGTTTACCCCTAACTTCATTTGACATATGAGGTTGAATGTGCGAAAAATGGTATAATTCTTATAATCAGGTTCGGAATTGCCTGATTATAAGAATTCCTAAGATCTGTAATACATTTTACAACTTTATTTCAATAAAGAGGCAAATGCTGCGCAGGGGATACGGACAAAATCTCGCGGCCGAAACATCGCCGCCCAAAACCTCGCGGGATAAAACCTCGCGTGGCCAAAACCTCGCGGGACAAATTCTCGCCGGGCCAAAACCTCGCGTGGCCAAAACCTCGCCGCCCAAAACCTCGCGGGACAAAATCTCGCCGGGCCAAAACTTCGCCACCCAAAACATCGCGTGGCCAAAACCTCGCCGCGAATGAAACTTTTCTTTAAAATTTACCCAATGAGTTTCTTAATATGCAATTCCACATTACAAATAATAATAATAATAATAAGAGGAAGAAGAAGAAGAAGAAGGAGATACAAAACATCGTGTGCGTGGGCTTTCTCGGGTTATTCCCGTTTCCTCCCACTTTCTTTATTCGATCATTTCCTTCATCCTGGTCATCTACGTCTCCTTTAACCTACAGGACATAATCAAGGGACGTCGTAAAAACTCATATATTATTTCATACTTTCATAAATATTATTAGATTTTTGTTGAAATTTTAAGTTTTTGGATGTTCCAAAGTTCACGAAACTAACCCCGTTAGTTGTCATTACTTTCCTTATGCAGACTTTCGTTCCCTATAACCAGTTTAAAAACATCCTGTCGCCCTACCTTCACATTGAAATCCTCTAATACCGAAATAGAATTTTCATATGGTATCGCGGGACTTGGTCAAATACCTGTGATACTTTTTCTGAAACGCGTCTTTTATACCGTCATCCTTATCTGTTAGAGCATTTACATTTTGGTCAGGCGAGATTTTTGGTATGGCGATATTTTGGAGCGCGAGGTTTTGGCAAGGCAAGGTTTTGGCCCGGCGAGATTTTGGCCCGCGAGGTTTTGGGCGGCGAGGTTTTGGCCAGGCGAGGTTTCGGCCCGGCGAGATTTTGGGCCGCGAGGTTTTGGGAGGCGAGGTTTTGGTCCGCGAGGTTTTGTACCCAAACCGCTGCGCAGACCGTGAAGAAATTTGTCCTGTTTATGAATAGGATAAGTTACGAAAAATAACAACCGAAAGATGGTTCAGTCGCATTCATCCTGAATATTTCGATGTTCAAGATAACTTCTCACAGGGGACGACCAATCACAGTAAGAGTGGATGATACTCGGGCAAAAGTCGAGTAAGATCGGCATGTAAGCCGTCGTGACATCGCCAACGACTTAAACATTGTAAAATTTGAAAAATGAAGAGAGAGATCCCGGTGGTGATCGTTTGTAGCGCCAGATTGTGTAATAATAAAAATAAAAAAAGAGATGGCGGGTTTCGGGTTCACATTCCGTCTGTCACTATTTATCCCTTGTGCACCACCGTTAGTCTCCGTTCCCCGAACGAAAATCGTTTTATGACTCGATTAGGACTGGTTTCACAGTTTGGAAATCCTATCTCCCCGCGGTGTCCCAGGGCTTTAGGGAAACAAGATCCCTCTAAAACCGTGTAAGGGATAAAACTTGTTTATGAAACAAAAAGCTTACGAATCTGGGGTTAACAATGTAATAAAAGTTTTAATGAGCAAACGAAAACAACAACAAAATAATGTTTTTCTAATAAAAAAATTAAGTAGGCCGAAAAGTAACGTTGAATTTTGGGTTTTATGATGACAAATATTAAGAATAAGGCATAAGGCCTTAATACAAAAGGAAATCAATTCAAGCAAATTACATCTTGGTTTTCTTTCTTGAACTATGTAATGAATGAATTGTTATCATTAACCTGACACACACAAACAAAATATGGAATTGATGTTTATAACAAGCGCTAGATGCAATTTTGCATTGTTTGTCATATAGAGCTTTCATAATTATATAATACCCAACTGGTTAGATTACTCTTGCATTTGAAAATACCTATTCATTTAACATCGTATGCTAAGCGTATAGTTTACGTTGATCAGCTGATATGTTCTGACTATGATCTTTCCAAGATTACGAAATCAAGACATTATATTGCTTGAAAGAATTTGAATATAACTACTTAGATCTTAGTTGGGTGAAAACGAAATATTGGGATTATTTAAAATAAGTTGAAACGAGTTGAAGTAAGTGGAAATAAGTTGAAGTAAATTGAAATGAATTCGAAAATGAGTCGAAAAGCAAGTCATGACTTTGATTTGAGATTCGTGAGAAGTATGAACGAAACATAGAATGATTTAAAGGAGTTAAGTAAACCTAATGCCTGGCTGCTAACCCTTTCTAATTATTGAAATTATTGACTGAGAATAGGGTATAAGTACGCTAGATATGAAATTCGACATTGACTTAACTAGCAAGAATACACCATTATATGCATAAAATCAATGAGCGTAGCATTACTATTTGATTATGCATAAAAGCTATATACATACACATATTGGCACAAGTAGAAAATCAACAGACATAAACATATATATATATATATATATATAAACCATAAATAAAGACATGTATACATACATAAAAATCAAATAATATATGAATATTAATAGTAAATGCACAGACGTATCTTGAGATTTGATCATAAATGTATCGAGTTTTCGTGATTTTCTCTCTATCATAAATAAGATTGGTATATGGCCGTATACTTTCGTTTATTTTCATAGTCTATGCGCATAGACTTCTGATCGCTCTATTGTTTAGAGGATCAGAATGACGTAATAATTGCGGCTTTTCTTAGCCTACTTCGTGTTTTTTCCATCTGTATTCTACCTGACTGAAATAATGTCTGTTCCGCTTTATTTACGGATTACTTACATCTAACCAGGAAAATGATTAATTGTGAAACTAATCGCATATATTATAATCACTAATAAATCTTTAAACTCCCTTACATATACTTTTGCTGAGACATTACGGTATTATTTATTAGAGTTTTACTAGCATATAGGTCGAAATAGATTCATTTAATCCGTTAACTTCTATGCAAAATGATCTTACAAACACAATACTCTTTGGACAATTGGAGCAATGTCTTGAATATATTTTCTAGGAATACATATCACGCCTTGTTCTAGATTATTTTAAATTTCGAATATTGCATGTCCATAGCGCAGATGATGCACTTTCGCTTCCTACAAACTTCAATATTGTAAGGTAAAGTAAATACTTCTTTCATGACAAATTTCACAGTTCGAGTCGTTAAAGGTCTACAACCTGTTATTTGATCTACAGTTAATTTAACTTTCTTCATAGATTATTTATAGATCCTAAGTGACAAATGGAATAATTACATAAACTACTATCTCTTTAATAAAAACAACGACATGGTCACTCTGTCACAGAATATATATAAGTACCATTGTAAAAGTCTCTCTTTATTTTCAATAAGCCTTGCTCAAAAAAAAAAAAAAGAAAAGAAAAAAGAATTCTAATGTTTAGTAATTATATAATAGTTCGAATTGGAAAATCTATTCTCCACGCGATAAAAATGCGTTTAAAGTTTTCAAATAGTTCCGACTTGAACTTTTATACTGCGAACGCCTTGCATTTTATTCAATGCCGAAAATTTCCCTTTTCCACTTTCGTCGTCGCCTGAGCTGACCACACACACATAGATGTCCCTGCGTTTCTTGGCTTCCTTCTTCCGTGAGAAGTGTCCTGGATCCGGAGTTCCTTCCTTAGACTCCTGCTGCGTCCTCCTCTTAAACTGCAAGGGGCGTCGCTCTTGGGCGTCTCCTGGTCCATCAAAGTGGGGCTTCTGTTGGTCCATTTCTGGTATGTTGCACTTTTAATCTTAACAGCACTTAAACGTCACACTGCACCAACATCACTCTTTGTGTCAGAAGTGTAGTGTTACACGGAAAAATTGTATTGATTGTTTTCAAGTAGTGTTTATAGTACTTCAAACGAATTATGTATTATTAAAGCTAGTCTAAGTGCTTTCGGTGAGTGTGTAGGCCATCCGTTATCGCTAATTGTCTGTAATTGCTCGCAGATACTTTTATAAGCTCGAAATTCTGTCACTAAAAAAAAAATGTCTGCAAGCGTTTCGCGATATATATATTAGCAGCGTTACAAGTTTATATATACATATATGAAGATAATCCCTGTGTAAGTTCCTATGCTTTAGCAAAGTTGCACGTTCACACACACGGCGTCGGTGAGTTTAGCCGCACATTATTCTTGGTTGATTAACTTTTGATTATAAATGTAGTGTGTGTGTAAGTTCCGGGTGTGTTTTTGTGTTGTGGTGATGTGATGTTTCCCGGTGATGAACTTGGTTGCGACTGACTTGGAGTTTTGAGTTTTTAACCTGTCGATCTTTTTGGATACGCCTCTAACGGTGTCTTCGATTTCGTCTCTGTTCTCTCATTCGTTAAATTATTTTGGTGTTCTAAATTTGATGTTGTTTATCTCCGCCCATAATACGGTGTTTGAGCGTCTTTTCTCCACAGTACGTGATTTTTTAGATTTCACATGTTATATAGAAAATTTTTATAGAGGTTGATTTGGCGTCTTTTCGTCTCGTGCGTGGTTTTGGACCACTTTACAGTTCTGTGCTATAATTTTATCTTGGTTCTACGTGGAGCCATAGTGGCGAGTACGCGCGTTTGACAAATTCACAGATTATTTTCCACTTGGATTCTATTCAATTTGTGCAGACTTTATTATTTTTCTTCAATTTCACAAAAAGATGCTAAGAGCTGTTTTGTTTTCCTTCCTTGGGCTCACGGAGGGTCTTCTGTATGTGTGGTCTGCTACGCGTGGCTTTTGCAGCGAAGGTATTAAGAGACAAAAGAAGGGTCGTATAATGTCTTCGCCGCAACGACAGGTATACAGAATACAAAAAAGGAAAACATCTTACTCTCGGACAGTAAAGGAAAATAAAGAATGTCCTTTGCTTCTTTAAACACACACATTTTAAAATGATATTCAATAACGTTGTTCTAATTATGTGTCAAATTGAATTAAAAGGATTTATTTAAAATTAAATAAAAATGGTGATGATGCAACTGTCACAACATCTAATTACCAAACAATGTAAAACTCGTTTGGAGAAAGCTAACTACAGAAGGAAGCTTTGTTAGGATGCCACATGGTCTGACTCAAAAACATTTACTCGGTCGAATTTCCATGCGATTCCACCATTTCTTAAGCGATTAATCATGACTGATGAAAAGCTGACCATTTACAATAACTTGCGAAAAAGAAGCGAGAAGGTCCCAGTGTGTGACAAAACTCACAATGAAGCCCAGTATGGCTATACTGAGCGTTAGAGAGATTGGTAGGGTATCGTAGATCACGAGCTGGTATCGCTGGGCAGAATGTTCAACTCGAACCTGTGCTGTTCAGGAAAATAATTTGGAATTTAATTTCTAAATTCAAAAATAAAAATGTGAAACACATATTAAATATTCCTTACTTGAAATACTTTTCAATGTAGCTAATTCGTTAATGAAGCATGACAAGTTATAATATATATTGACTTAGACAAGGCCTTTGACAAAGTAAGTCATAAAATACTGTTGAACTAAACCATCATCATTTTTCTTCAGCCCTTACCAAATTATTTTCACCATATTTAAGCGAACGTAAGCACATAGTTGTCTACAAATAATTAATTCCGACAAGTATTTTGCGTTATTAGGAGTTCCACAGGGCTCTCAATCTAGGCCTTTTACTATTTCTATTATCAACGAGTTTGCAGATCACATACCCAAGAGTGAACAATTATTGTTTGCTGATTATCTCAAAATACACGCCAAGATAAAATCGCTGCATGATTACCTTGATTTACAGCACGACTTAGGGTATTGCGAACTGGTATTCAGGAAGTAAACATAAACAAATGTAACTAATTATCTTTAAGCAGAAACAAAAAGTACCCTTAAATATGCTCATAAGTTTAGCAATACTTCTATAAACCTAATATAGCTAAAGATCGAGGTGTTACATTGTAATACTTCAACACTCTAATTAGACATCTGCCTGTTGTTGATAAATACATACCGTAAGACGGGGTTACTTTGCACAAAATATGAAAAGTTGCAGAGTCTTCTGTCGGTTTTACGTTCATCAACTTTCACTGTTTATTCTCGTATATCCATCAATCGGTCAATACTTAGAAAAAGATAAAGATGCATGTATACAGAATTTAAAACACCTTCCGCCCAGTGATTCATTTAGTATCCCAGAAAACTATAATTTATCGACTCATTTTAATAAAATTTCTTTTGTAAATTAATAGTAACGTATTAAAATTAATAACAATAAGCTTAAAATTAAATGAACAAGTATTTAGAATAAAATAAAACAATCAATAATCACAATGTGAACCAAAACAAATAAGATTTGAAACTATCGGTACCAAAACAAATAAGATTTGAAACGATCGGTTTTCAGATCGTTACAATTCCCCGGCTTCACCGAAAAATTTTATGATCTTTATAGACCAACATAAAATTTTTACCTACTATTCATAGTTATCTTACATTCATCTCTTTTGGTCTCTCAAGACTGAATAAACTAATAGAACTTACAAACTAAACAACAATTTTAAAAACAGTAACATTAATGACATAGAATTATGTTTTTACAAGCTCTTTTATTTTACGATATTTTACGTCACCTTTCAATTTATTTCGTTTTTTCCCCGTACATTGTCTTCCTTTTAATTGCTTAGACTTCTTTCTGTTATATTTCCTCATACTGTTTTCTTGTGACTTCTTTACTTTCCTCTTCCGATGTTTCCACTGTCTTCTTTCATCTGGAATTATTCTTTTCATCCTTTTGTACTTCCTTGTCTCTTTGAACTTCTTTCGTGTCTTCTTTTGATTTCTGAATTTCCTTCTTTTCCTTTTTATACGCTTCCGATTTCTGGTGATAATTTCTGTCAGTGTCTTTCTTCTTTTTCTGCTTCTTCTCTCGTTTTCCTTTATTTTCTTCTTTCTTTTCCTCCAGCTTCTATTTTTACATATTATCGTATTACTTCCTTTCTCCAACTGTTGTATTTTGCTTTCTTCTTTAGATTGTTTTGTCTTCTTATAAGGTCTTTCGACTAGTCCATTTGGTGCTTTCGTACTTTTATATGACACAGTTTTAGCATCCGTACTTTCATCATATACTGTCATATGTACAATTACATGTGTTGTCGATTGGGCAGTGTTCGTCAGACCGTCACAAGATTGATCCTTTTGTCCACTCACTTCTTCACTCAGTTGGTTCAATCGGATGTCGACAGTTGGTATCTCAGTTCTCAAATCATCCTTCAACTCTTGTCTGCAGTTAATAAGTTCCTGTGCAGTCTCAATCATTTTTTTATTCATCCGCTCTTCTAACTTCTGCCAATGAAGTTCAAAATTCTTATTCTGATCCTCGAATTTCTTTTCCACATTTTTATTCATACGAGTCATCTCATCCTCAAAATTTCTATTCATACGCTTCATCTCCTGCCACAGTTTTGTCAAAATTGATTCAGATCCTACATTACTACTTTCAGCAACTTCTTCTTCAGAAGCCTCATCCTCTATTATTGACTGACTACTTTTACTGGTACATCTACTACAACACCAAGTGTTTAATATTTTTTCTAACTTGGTTGATTCCACTTTTTCACAGGACAGATGAAAATAATTACGGCATGTATTACACACTATACTATTATCAGTATCCTGTCCAGTTACTTCCCCACCTTCACAACACAGATACATTAAATTGTCTCTGCTTTTAGCAGTTTTATCAAGTTTATTTTTCCTTACCATATTATGCATCTTATGTTCCGCCTACTTCCGAAGTCCCAAAATTTTCTCAAAAATGTTTTCTGGTATCCACTATCCTGAACGCTGATATCTTTTCAGATCATTGTCGTTATATTCTCACTCTGGATCTGCGACTAGTAACGACATCTGTCTTCAAAGTCCGGTAACACGGTCGCCATTTTCTGTGACTGTTTAAAATTATTTTCTAAAAACTCACATCTTCCTTCTATAGTAACAACCATTCGTTGCCCTAAGAAAACTTTAACTTTTATATAATTTGCATTTCGGACTTCCATTACGAGTAGCACCAGTAGAACAGGTCCGGATATCATGCGTGGAAGTAGATTCACAGCACTTAACAATCATAACAATAATAATACAGATTCCAAATCTCAGTTCCAAAATTTTAATGCTTATTTCAATTACCAGGATACAAGAGCCATATTACAGCTGTCTGCTTTTAAACGATCCGGATTATAGGATACATCCGTTATCTCATAACCATTTTACTTCCTACACCAAGTACCTTGATTATTTATTACAAAGCATTCGACGTATATACTTCAATTATTAATAATATTTCTCATTCATTTCTTTAAAACAGCGACGTATTGGTACATGACATCCATCTCGTAGTTTGAACATAAGCTGTAATATTAGCCTTCTATATTCAAGAAACTCCATATTATTTAATACAATAGTTATTGCATACAAAATATAACTTAATAATATAACTTAATCATCTGGGTTCCGAAAGTAGGCGGTGCTAGGCTCTTAGCAATTCATATTATAACATATCTCAATGATATTCCACAAACACATCTTACCATTTATATTTAGTTACTGCACAAAATAATATAATTTTCAATATTTTATGGCAGTTTGATTAAATAGCACTTAAAAACTTGGCTTTAAACGTCAAATTAATCCGATTTTACGTTCATCAACTTTCACTGTTTATTCTCGTATATCCATCAATCGGTCAATACTTAGAAAAAGATAAAGATGCATGTATACAGAATTTAAAACACTTTCCGCCCAGTAATTCATTTAGTATCCCAGAAAACTATAATTTATCGACTCATTTTAATAAAATTTCTTTTGTAAATTAATAGTAACGTATTAAAATTAATAACAATAAGCTTAAAATTAAATGAACAAGTATTTAGAATAAAATAAAACAATCAATAATCACAATGTGAACCAAAACAAATAAGATTTGAAACTATCGGTACCAAAACAAATAAGATTTGAAACGATCGGTTTTCAGATCGTTACAAGATATGAATGATTGCGTTACGGAAAAAGAATAAAAGAAAATTGCATAATACCTATGCAAATAGTTAAACAAAATTATTTAATTAAATAAACCATAGCCTACGTTGGAAGCTTATTCTTCGTTCTTTCTGCGTTGCAGATTTTTCTATTATCTACTGATTGAAAACCACATGATTTCAATCAGCAGGTATTAGATTTTAATTGCATGCTGCTTACCAAGTCTCTCTGAATAGAAAGCATCGCTACCGCAAATATTTTCCTCTTTATTTTATTATTATTTTTTTATGGTAGACAAACACCTCTCTCCGACAATCGACATTTTGTTAGCATTCTTTTATATATATATATATATATATATATATATATATATATATATATATGAACGTAAGGAACAGAAATCCAGTTTCTAGTGACCATGTATTTTTGTCTACTGCTCGACTGTAAAGAAGCATGAAATCTAAGATTTTCCTTCGAAAATAACAATAAAAGTTAAATGAAATTTTTAATTCGAAGTTCTATGCTTATGCTCTTTAGGATAAAGGAAATATGATTATTGAATGTGAATAATTGTGAGATTAATTTTTTGTGCTTTTCTACCGGAAATTTGATTCAAAAAATTATTTCCTAGATTAAAAATAACTTGAAGTTCCCAGTCTGATCCCGGCTCACGTCAAGTGTGCTTTGTAGTGAACACTATGCGCGTAAATTTTATCGAGGTTTTCCTGTTTCTTCTCACTTTCTTCATTCCATCATTACATTCATTCTCACAGTCTCCCTTAGCCTACATGATATAACCATGGGACATGAACCTGAAGATGTCACTCCATAAAAGTTACTTATACGGCCATGAAAAGCACTGAGGGATTAATTTCAAATTACTTAGCTGAGTGGAATGCGAAGGAGTATTATAAATATTAAGTCTCTTACAGTTTTCTGCGTTGTTAGCTACATTTATACTTCAGTTTTTCATTAGATATACTTCTTGGTTTTCTTTGTTGGAATCTCCTGATTTCATGGCTTGTAGTATGACAGTACCGAAAGAAAGGAAAAAACCTTCCTTGGGAGAGCCGATATTACACTGTTTTTTAAAGGCAGTGAGCATTTTTAAAAGCTGCACCAACCTAAGCACAAAATCAGGATATAAATTATTTTGATAATTCCTATTTTTTGTTTACACATAATTAATATTTATGAGCAGATATGTCCGCAAGAAGAGGGAAGGGAAAGACCGATACGCAAGTGAAGTCACGAAGATACACATAATAATGAAAATAATATTCATGTAATACAATTATTGTTGACACATACTGCATACCTTTATTAACTACAATAAATATGTTGAATACTGTAATAAGTGAGTAAAATCCAAAATGTTTGGGCATGTATTTCAGAGAACTTAACCCCTTTCAAAAATCCAGGGAGGGGAATTGTCCCTCTTGCTCTCAGCTGAGGGTATCTATGCTTAGACTATACTATAAAACCACCTTAATACATCGTCTGGCTTCTTTCAATCAGAAAACGGCGGAATCTGAGGGTCATTAAACCATGACAAGCCACAGTGGTCCAGAAACCCTGAAAATGTGGCCAAAATAGGAAGATGTGGTTCCATGTCCATGAAACTTGACAGATAAAGGTTTGTGAGGTCACTAAGTACGATTCTGATATCCAAATTAAAAACTTCAAAATGGCGGATCCAATATGGCGGACAGAAAAAAGACAAAATCAAGCCATGGAGCTGAAATTGGGTAAATAAAGGTTTTTGGGGTCGCTGAATACGAACCTGATATCCAAATGAAAAAAATGCAAAATTGCGAATCCAATATGGCGGATTTTGTAAACAAATAAGACATGTAATCACCAAATGTGTATAATAGCATGCCATATATATATATGAATACATAAAATGGACGTATATATATGTATATATATGTATAAAGTAAACAAATATATATTTTCTAACTGAAATATGTACCACGTTGGTTGCAAAATGTGCACACTTCTCAGTCCGTGTTGCATTGTACAGTACATACAAAACAAGCATTTTGTTCAGAACAATAACCAACGTGGCAGATAGACAGTTAATAGTATTTAACACAGTTATTCGGACTGATCATCAGAAGACTGTGCGTGCAGAGCCTCTATATCTTTCAAAAGCATGAGTACAATTGGAGACAGTTGCTTTTTCCTATGCTTCTGTGCCATGGGTTCACGAAGCGTCGAGATTTTGGGATCACTTGTGACCAGGAGTCGCAGAAATAAATCTCGCAACGTGTCCCCTCGTGTGCACTTACGAGAATGATGTTCCCTGTTTGATGAATGATGTTTGATATGCTTGTTTCGGGCCTCCTGGGCCTCTTCGGACATCTGCCCAATCGGTAATATGCAATGACTGATAATTGCGGATCCATGAACAAGAACTTTATGCACTGAAGCGGGCATGTAGAACCACGAATAGTGTTGAAGGTACAGTTCCAGTATATCATTTGACCAAGCTTCAAATTTACGTGGATCTATCTCCAGCCCACAAGATAAGGTGTGAAGCAACACAGCACACTTCTCGATAAGATCCCGGTTCGATGAATGCAACCTTATCGGGATATTGAAAGAAACGACGGGCAATGTTTCCGTCATTTGAAGTACCGCTTCCGCCTTGCCTTGGTTCATCGATGATCAGCCCTAACTGGGCCTTCATGTACTTTTGGATATCGGCTTGCTTCTTCTTCATGATCAGTTTGTGTTCTTTACGAATTTGCCATCTTCGAAGATCCAAGCGGTATGCAACATGAAGCAGCCACTCCATAAAACGGATCCGTGTATGAAGAGGAGACAGTCCGAAGCCAAGATTGTCAGGTTTTACAGGCTTAGGGCCCTTTGTCAATGTGTTCATCTCCTTTATCGTTGCGCCACAGACATAGCAGGTCTGTGCTGATTTTGTGTGCGTAATCGCGTTACAGACTTTGCCGTCAACCATTGTGAAATGCAGGCTGTGTGTGACCTCAAATACCTTTCCTGCGATGGTGATTTGGCTAGGCGTCAGTTCTTGTATTTGTCCCTGCATACATTAAAATTCTTGTCGTACCAGTTCAGTTGTTTCCTTCTTAAACTACAACCTTATGGGCCGGCAGAATCTCGGGGATGATGGCCGCTGATTCTGCAACACTACGACTCGTAATCACTTCCTTTCATAGAACAGTTGAATTGGTACAATTGACGTGAACACAATGTCAGTGTCTGTAAAGCCCTCCTCTTGTGCAACTTTTTGTATTCAGCGTGTCCAGTAGTACCATCGCATCCCCATTTGGTGATGAGCTGAAGTGACATACTATATTTCGTTGGAATTCTTTCTAGCACAGGCTCCTGTGTTTGTACAATTCGTGCAGCTGTGTGGTCCTGCGTCCTGCGTCCTGCAGTGGCTCATAAAACGTGGACAAGTTTTCGTCTTGATATGTGATATGCCATGCCAGAAACGAAAAGAAAATGCCCATTCAGCATTAATGACCTATACTGTTCGTCACATTACGATTATCATAATTACTGATACTGTAAGTCATAACTCTGTTATACACACAACACACTGTTGTTGTATTGTTGAGGTCTGTCATTGTGATTTGTATGGCAATGTATGTGCTGACATCACATATAGTCTTCTATTTACTCCTTCATGCACAATTTCTCGTCATTAGGGTTTCAATTTCCAATCGTTTCAATTGTACATGCTTTTAGTTAGTTTGAATAGCTTTTATGTCACAACTATTTTATTATAAACACAATGAGAGCATTATTTGCAAAGTCGAACACACATTCGACGTATAATATACTCTGTTATGAAATGCCGTTGGATTCATTTGTCTACTCAATATCTTACTCCAGCTTTCTTTGCAAACCTTTAGTCTAGCAACACTGAATATCTACAGATGGCAATACTGAAGGTGCTTTTTCCATCTCCTTTGTGTCTACTAACATTATTTATGGTCATGGTACGTTACTGTTCATTATCTCTATTTGTTTATGAGACAATAGCAAACGAATGAATATCAAACCTTTGCCTTCCAGAGGGTCCGGCCGCCCCTTACTTTCATTTATTTTCATTACTTCAACTACAAACTGACCCTGTTAGCATGTTTCTGGTTTCGGATATACACTTCTCATGACATAATTCTTTAGAACAACATATTTTCATATATACGACAGTTTAACCTTGTTGTTCAGTCACTTCGTACATTTTTGTTTACTATCAGCTTCCCACAAACATCCCTCGATTTTACACAACCGAGCAAAATGGAGCAAGGTTTGTTTGTAGTGTCTAACTCCGAGGATATTGGGCTCATATGTACGAGAAACATCTGAGCTTCACTTGGCTTCACTCAAAAGAAAAGTCTAGAAACACAAAAATACACGTATACTTTTGTTTCCTTTGCTACGCTTACCTTTAACGCTCATTCCAACGGGACACTGCAATCACATCACACATCTACGCACACCAACAGCAAGTATAAGCTTCGCATATACAATATATCCTGACCCCCTTGTTCAGTTGACGAATGACATACATAACACAACACTGGCAACTTTGTTGTCTCTAGCTGATACACAACTGCTGTTTTGTGCACAGGCAACCTCTTACATTGGACGCCAGTCACAGACTGCGGGAGGCTATTATTTGAAACACCCATGTCGATATGACTGCCCAAGGTCACTGCCTATCCAGCACTACTACTAGTTCCGAGATTTGCGTCATGTAATTTTGGCCAGGTTTTGAGGGTCTCTGGACCACTGTGAAGCTCAAGAACAAAGGTTTATTTTTACTTTAATACTTAAATAATCTTGTGTTAAAAAATCCAGTTGCACAACTATGGAACATACAGTACCAGCCGCCCCCGGGTTTGCGTGTTATTTCTTGGAAATTAAACCAACATGAGGCATCAGGAGAAGGATATTACTGCTAACACAAAATGTAACTTCTAGCGAAAAAACAGTTTTTATTTTTGTAAGAGTTTGAAGCGCAGTAAAATAAAGGGACACAGAAAGAAAGTACTTCTTGTACTCACACTTCTTAAATAACCGAGGTGATTTTGGCAGACATTTGTCAGCAGATTTTTTAAAATTTCACTTACCTTGATTTCTCCTAATGTGCTTGGAAAACCCTGTGGAAAAACTGTGGCTGGCCTTGTTTGATATAAATCATTGCTAACTTCACTAATGCGTCTCTAACTACGAAATTTAGCATTAGTCAAACTCTTGATGCGACGCTGAAAACGACTCTGTACAGAACCCTGAATGCTTAAACTCCAAAGAAATCATGTAAACCTATTGATTGCTTGGGTGACGTTTAAGTTCCCCTTTCAGTGCTGAGACTATATGAAACAAAAAGAGGAACAATTGAGTAAGTACTAATCAATAATTGTAATAAAGCAAATAATGTATAAAATAATAAATAAATTGCCGTTTAATGTGGATCCCGAACTACTACTCGGGTATCCGTGACAAATATTCCTATCAGGAATCAAACGTGGGCCTTATACGGCAGAGAGTTCGTGCGTTAACCACTGAGCGGTTAAGGTATTCGCATGGACTTACTGTTTTATGAAGAACTTAAACAATGTATTTTGAAACAATCAAATCCATGATTTCCATGACATGACATGACATACTGTTAAACTAACAACCCTGAATTTTTTTTGAAAAGATATTTTGTTCCTATTAAATAACCTCTTTCATCTATAACTTTATTAGTAAGTAAACAATAATAATGAAAACTCACAGGCAGTCTATATCAGACATTGAGTATTAACATACTGGTACTTCTGTGAAGCACCTAACTCATTTCATCGAATACCAAGTTTCCGATGCTTGTGTTAAGCAATTTAGAAGTAGGCAATGGTTGTTTCGTTAATGAATTTCGTTTCCCTTGCAGCAGTGAGGCTACATGAAACGTGGCCCTACAGGTTAATGACGGATTCGAACTACATGAGCTTCCACTGGGAACCAAATTCGGGCTTTTCGGGCAAAACGCACATTCGCTAACCATATAGCAACGACGGAGCTCACTACAAGTAGATAATGACGGTGGAAATGTTAGACCGTTATTTTTCTTTCGAACTTACATTGATTGGTTATTTGTATTTAACTCTAGCAGCGTGGCCCGAGAAAATTAAAGAAAATATGTTAACATGCCATAATTGCAATTGATATATACACATTATGGTACATTTGAGAATAATGGGTCATTATACAGACGTTTCTGTACACTTATGTAGCAAAATAAACCGTAGAGAACGTTATTTAAACAAAATTCAATTTTTAAATAAACGATAGAAATAATTTATAGTTGATAATAGAAACAAAAATAAACCCATCTCTGGCATAGTACATTTCTGGGACATAAGTAATAAGGTTCAGTTGGATTAGATCCACTGCAACTTCAGATGAAAAATGTTGAAACAACGAGTTTTAAGAAGAGCATTTATGTTTTAGTAATTAAGGTTTCATATAATAAATTCAGCTTCTTTCAGAGCAGGAAAAGTATCTATTACACTAAAAAACTAAAAAGAAAAAGAAGGAAGAAACTTCGAAAGATTCATAAAAGTAATTAATCGTATAATTCGAGCGTAGTTCAACACTAACAAGGAGAAAGCATACTTTGGTAAATGAACTTCGGGGCCATTTTCTTCAAGGTGATAGTGCACATTTAAAGTGTTCATATTACAAGCTGGAAGAGCGCAATGGCCTAATATAGCAGAGAAAAAGCGTCTTAAAGTTATCGACTCGTCCCATATGCAGGCTGGAGCCAACCTAAAAATGTAGGGGGCCGGATCCAATCACATTATAGTTCATCACTATATTATAGTTAATTTGCAAGCCTATCGTAAAAATTTAAGGGGGCCCGGCCCCTTAGACCCTCTTGGATACGGGCCTGCCCGATTTGTCGTAGTTGCGCAAGTTTACCAAGTGACGGCGTAGCAGAATCAGTAGCATCTGTGACTCACGTGTCAAGGGTCCCAGGTTCGATTCCCGCTTCAGTCAACTTTTTCGTTTTTTGCTTCAACCAATAAAGTAGCCACTTGTAGCTACAAAAAAATATTAATTCACCATATATTTATAACGAATTAAAAGAATAGAAATATTCAAATCAGTTCTCAAATCTTTCAATGTTCCACTTAACTAGCAACGAAATGTAATCTATTTCGTAAATATAATGATATCACGAGTTATATTATGGTTATCACAGTCGTGTAAAAAACGTTCTCGACACTTCATGTCTACCTCTGTTCAATGTGTGAGAATTACAAGGGGAATGAGAAGGAAACCCCCTTTGGTAATACTGGATGTTACTATAACCAAAGGAGACGTCCTCCTTATTCCCCTTGCAATAAGTGTCGAAAATCTGTTCCCAACGTAGGGGGGAGGACGGGTAAGACCGTTCCCATATATTTTAAAGCGATGTTCAAAATATTTATGAAGTTTAAAACAGTACTGTGAAGGATCGTGTGGGCAGAGTTGTCTTCAAAATTGGGAGGCGGGCAGATTTGAGACTTATTCTGGGGTAACATTAATTTCATCTCAATTTCCTTTGTGGCAATCGGACACAAATCATCACATTTCTCCCCGAAACCCACATTTCAAATCAGATTATTAGGAGGATAGTCGCTCATTTTCAAGGAGGGGACATGTCCCCCTCATCCCTTCGTGCCATATTAGCCAGTGCTTGTAATACACATACTGTCAACAGGTGTAGATACGGAGCGTTAAAAACACTTTTTACACAACGACTGTGATAACCATAAAATAGCTTGTGATATCATTATATTTACGATATGGATTACATTTTGTTGGTAGTTAACATGGAACATTGAAAGATTTTACAACTGATTTGAATATTTCTATTGTTTTAATTCATTATAAGCATATTGTGAATTAACATTTTACTTGTAGCTACAAGTAGCTACTTTATTGGTTCAGCAGAAAACAAAAAGTTGACTCCAGGGGAATAGAACCCGGGATCCTTGGCGCGTGAGTCACAGATGCTACTGATTTTGCCACACCGTCACTTGATAAATTTGATCAACGTACGACATATACGGCGAGTCGAAAACTTTAAGATGCTTTTTATCTGCTATATTAGGCCATTGTGCTTTCCCAGTTTGTAATATGAACACTTTAAATGTTCTCTATCACCTTACAAAAATGGCCCCGAAGTTCATTTACCAATTTCTGCTTTCTCCTTGTAAGATAATGCCAACATGTCGCTTTCATCTTGTTTTATTGATTCCCAAAATGTGATTTCCCTACAATTAACGCACATATCTGAGTAAAACAATCTCATGTACTTAGTCCAACTGTTCATGTTCGAGTGTTACATTTGCAATACACCAGCTTTAGAAAAGAGTTTGGTACTGGTATGTCCAAACAAGTAATTGGGTAGCATTTTTCATTTTCTCCTCCAATCTCCAATCAATTGCTGAAATATCTTGCTCCAGTGAAGTTTGCTTTTGATAATACACCTTAGGAACATGTCGTCTGCTTGTACTTGTTCTTATGGGTAAAACTGAGGGATGAGTGACTGGTGTAAAATAAGTCTTCTGTATGTGAAATATCGATAGAAAGCCAGTGCTTCACAATCATCCGATGCATAAAAGTGTAATTGGAAATGTTATCCTACTTTTACTAGTTCTTCAGGACACATAATAGATTTGAATATACTCACAACCTGTTGCAATTAACTATCTCCCTTGAGTAGTTTCTAACAAGTTTCCTTCCCTTTCTGGAACAGGAACAAAGTTGTGTTACTTCCTGAAAATTCATGTAAAAACAGTATAATATCATCCATGTTTCCTCTTGTATTTTCATCTATTGAAACATTTTGGCTGGTTGGTGAAATCTGCCTTCTTTATGAAAGTGTTTTTAAAAATCAGAAAAAATACGCTTGAAAAAAACAGATACAAGATTAAACGACACAAGCCTACTCTGTCATTTGTAATTTTATGTCTACCTGACCTACAGAGATGTATTATATATCAAACATAGGAAATGCTATTTACAAAATATTTTGTTATAAATTCGAAGACCGAAGAATTGAACCTAAGGTAAGAAATCAAGGAAAACATGATTGTTCTATAGACGGTGACGGCCAAATTAGGTGTGGCGGTCATATTGGGCGAAGCTTAAGGCAAATATCTGGACACTTTTAGGACATGACTATACTTGATGGAAAGAAGCTGTCCTGCAAGTTTCATTAAGTTACTAATTTTTTTTCCGAGTTCAGACCTCATTTGGTAACTTCATGTAACATTTTCATATCTCGATGCCAAAAATATAGCATGTAGTCATATACTGTAACTGTGATTATACTGTTGTAATATGTACTTTTTAAATATATTGTAAAGTCCCACGTGATGTGGTAAACAAACATTTCCACACGCCAGTGTTTACAAACACCACCACGTAGTTTTGCAAGAAGATTTCACACCAGATGGATCTACAATCACTTACAGACGACGGCTTCTAGCCCGTCCCACGGAGCAGAAGACAACATCGGAGCAGCAGCACCACCAACACCAAAGGAACGCTATAAATTGGATGGACCACAGCAATTCTTTACCAGTTTTCTGGTTACCCTCGTATCGTTTACATCGGAACTTTAGGAGTAACTAAACCCGGGGCCTCTAGTCTGCTTCAGGACTACGCCTATCCTTTCTATTGGCTTAGCCTGCTTCGGGGTTCTGACTGGGAATCCTAACCACAGCCACTTAGCCTGCTTCGGGGTTCTGTTGACCACTTAACCTTCACTCTGCTTGCATCGGAGCTTAGGGTCCCTAATTCCACTCTGCTTAGCATGCTTCGGGGCTCTGTAGAAATCCTGTCTGTGACCTTACGGTCAAAGACTACCTGTAATTTACCTTGTAAATTAAAAGAGATTACTTGTATAGTATTTTTAAAAATACTTTTTTAGTGAGAAATTTTATAATAAAAGTCGGTAGTGGGAGTCGATTCCGGTCACTATTTTTATTAACGCTCTACCTATACCCATATGGGACAAAATTTTACAATATATATATATATTGACTATATATTTTTTTTTAAAATTTAGCAACTACAAACTTTTGTGTCAGTTCTTGTCAGTACTACCAACATAATTTCGATTTAGGTAAAACTTGAAAGGCGAATCTTGAATTCAAGATTCGCTTACACCTTCTCTTGAGTTAATATCTGTAAATTCCACTGCCTGAGGTTATTAGGCAAATGTTGAATAGGCGAAAGTTGAAGTCACCATATCTTAACTCTTACTGTAAGAAATCCAACATTTTATGCTCATCTACTAGCTTCAATTGTCAGCTGTCAAGTGGCGTTAACTCTCGCTGCGAGTCGTACACACTGGGCCTCAGGACATAACACTAACGCCATCTCGCGCTCAAATACTCATAGGTTTATAGACTACTTGATATTATGTTATATGTTACAATTACGATAGGTAAAATTTTCAGTCATGTTTTCGAAAGCAAAAACTCATGCAATCTGTATCAATCTTGGCATAATAGAATTTGGCCTAGTACAATATAAGCTTTTCAAACATTATGTTGTAGAGGCTTTAGATTTATGAGCTATGAGCAGTCATATATCAATTTTTTCATAGTGACAGGCCTTGAAATGGCATATAAGTGTGTAAAGTATTATCCCGTCCAGCCTTTGGCTCCCACGTCATGCACAATCGAATTTCTAAATCACTTCATTGGACATAAAAAAGAAATACTGTTTAAATAGCAATTTTCACGTCAGTTCTTGACAGAAAAAATAAAAGTTAAATGACGGACGATTCTCTACGACTATGCGCATTTGACTTAGTTTTAAATGAAAATGCGGATGCTATTTATTTTGATCTTCAAAATATTCGTAGATCCTGTTATTAACGTCAGTGTTATGCCCACAAGGAGCCAAAGGGCAATGTCACGTATTAGAACAACGAATACTTAAAAGAAAAGGAAGAAATCATGGTCACAAAGCTCGAAAATATCATGTAAGTGATATATCACTGATGACCACATTCGAATTATGATCGCAATTCCCAAATTTAAGAAGTGATTCTGTGTATTTCTCCCAAAATTTAAGAGGGGAATATCCTCGTATCTACGTCTTACGAAATGGAATAGACCCACTATACTCACACATATAATCATGTAAGTTAATAAAGCCTCATCAAAGATGATAAAATAGATAAAAAAAAACCCTCCGAAATTACATTCTTAGCAATATTTTACCCATAGAAGAGAACGAGATGGACCACCAAAACATACATAGATTACATTTCCTGGCCCTAAACTATTACACAAAATTTTTAAACTTGGCAATTCGCTGTAACACTTTGTAGAAGAGTGTTTGTTTGTTTAGGGAACCAAGACTAGATTCTTCACAGTGCTACGACCATTTTTCTCACTCTGTTTCTTGCATAGAATGAAAAAAATATTTTTTTCTTTTTCAATAAATTTCAGTGCATGGTAGAGCCTTTCTATTTGAAGTGTGCCCCTCCTGGCGCTACTATCGATGTGTGTTTTCCCGAACCTCCCTCGGAAGAAGAGGAACAGGTTGCTGCAGCCGAGATCTTTTAACTGTTGGATACGGAAGTGTTGCTACAATGAATTATTTCACGGACTTCGCTATTCTCTATCTTGTTAGCCATTCTAAGCAGCCTACGATCTTCACTCGTCGAGACCAAACGACTGAATGACAAATTGGCAACACAGTTGAGGTCATTCATTTCTTTTCCTTACGCAAAGGGAGGGTTTCATCCGTCAGAGGGTAGCGCGGGTGGGGCCGAAATATAGTTCGCATAGTTTCCGAGGGCACAGGTGGGATAGACAAGTTCAAACAAGGGACAAATACTATTCATCAGCAAATTATTGCCTTTCTGTGTGTGTATCATCGTCAGAAATGTTGTTGATGATTCAAATTTAGTGTCCTTTTTCTAGAAGCAAGGCTACATGAGGTGTAAACATAGTTTAAGATGGAATCTGAA
Organism: Thermobia domestica; assembly: GCF_964235325.1. Taxonomy (NCBI): domain Eukaryota; kingdom Metazoa; phylum Arthropoda; class Insecta; order Zygentoma; family Lepismatidae; genus Thermobia; species Thermobia domestica. Next base: position 207,464,913 of record NC_137456.1, on the reverse strand, counting down.
CCGCCATAATGCGTTCAAAGTTTTGGACTCTCCCACCGAGAATAAAACCCAAGACCCCACGCATCAAAGGCACGCATGCTTGCCACTAAGGAGACCTAAGATCATATTTGTGTTACCTAATGAATTCAGTGGTAAGTGAAAAGGGAATCTTTACAGCGAGACTCCACATAAATCCGGCACTAATAAGGAGCAGAACGGTTCTATAATAACTTAATGTTAATCCCATTGTTCACGTAAGATTATCTTAAATGCTTGTCAAACCACCAACAAACAGCAGGTCGTTTTCACTGCCTTGCTTTTCTTTTCGTCCGGATGCAGTATGACAAGAGAACTATTTGTATTTGCAACGTTTTATTTGATTTTCGAATTTACACTGTGAAATGAAACTAAGTTTAAAATCTACTTATGAGGATACACTAACATAGAGGTACTATTAGGTTATTTTCTAAATAATAAACTCTATGGCCTATGGACTTTTATGGTCAGCATAAGCCATAACCTTATGTGTGCTATTGATATCTAGGCTCATAATGTGCGGTCCCTGTTTCGATCCCAGGTCGCGCTAATTGGGCTTTTTGGATAACAAACAACGTGTGCACGTTTTTTTCGAAATTTTCTAGTTTCTTCCCACTTCATTTCAGCACATCTCCTTTAGCCTGCATGGCATAACGTGGAATGGCGTTATGCCATATAGGATAAAAGCATGACGTGGAACATAATCAGAAAGATATAATTTCTTTTAGCTCTATGCTCAGGCTGCTATCAATTTTCCTTATAGTGTACGAGTATTCCACAACAAACCAGTAGAGAATGCTCCCAGAGCATTGCCAGATTGAACTTTAAAAGAATTAATTTTTTCTTATTAACTTCTACAGGCTTTATACCAATTGTTCTATGTACTTTATTATTTTACTCGTTAAACAAGTTTTGTAATATAACTATCCATTTATAATTTTCCTGAGTACTAAATTTGTTTCCAAATGTTTCTTTAAGAAGTATGTTAAAACGTTCTACGATATGTTGTTTTACGAAGACACATGCTCAAAATGGAAGGCTCAAAATTGAAAAATTCGCAAAATGTAATCTTTCTATGACTTAGTTCCCGAAATCCAAACTTTTTGGCCAATATCTAGGGAATGGTGGCCAATTGGCCAGCGGATACCAAAATGCTTATCATCCTCTTATTATCTGACCAGGATAGCAGTGCGGCATGACGAATAAAACTAAGAAAGTGAGATCACTTGGCGCGCTGTTCAATGTGAGAAACCGCACTCTAAGCGATCGAGGTGGCGTATGGCGCTGCTGTCGCTACCGACCAAACAAAAGATCGTCTGCTTCTTAGTGTACACATGTTTGCATGTTTAGAAGTGTTTGTCATGTCTCGAAGTGGCTTGTTTAGTAAGTTTTCGTTTTTCTTGTGTTTGTGTGTGTGTTTTTTATTATCTATATAATTAAACATTTACCGCGGTGAGTATTAAGAACATTAAAAGCTGGTAAACCTTCAATTAGAAAAGGATCGTAATTTCTTTTCTTGACTTACACAAAATGCCTACTTGTTTTGTCCCAGGCTGTAGAACAGGTTACGGTCAGTCTAAGGGAGAACATTTATTTTCCCCTCCAAGTGACACAACGGAATTTCAAAAATGGGTCCGTACAGTACCAAGGAAGGACAAAGAACTTTCTAGAAAGTGTTATGTTTGTTTTTGTCACTTTTCGGAGGAAATGATAATAAAAGTAGATTCCTTTATCATAAACGGGGAAACTGTCCAGCTACCTAGGTCTAAATGGAAATTGAAGCCGGGTTCAGTGCCACACATTTTCCCAAATCTTCCACAATATCTAAGGAAGCCTATTAAAAATCGGAAACCCCCCACTGATCGTAAACAAAAGCAGAATTCTAGTTTGTCCCCGACATTCAAAAATTCAAAACGAGAAAACGAGACTAATAGTAACGAAGAAACATTTGGAAGGGGCGGAAACAAATTAATGACACGTCGTCCAGATGCTAAACAAGTCATAGCTTCCTTACGCAAACAAATCCGATTTACTACCCCTTCCCTCCGAATCTCATTTAAGAAAATTGGTAAAAGGTATAAAGTGTCGCTACCGAATAAATAAACAAGCAGTCGATGCCATTTCAAACTGTTTATCTGACAAGGATGACAATAGCCGTTATGGAATACTTGTATTTGATGAGGTGAAGTTACGGGAAGAAGTGCAGTTTAATCCCAATACTCTAAACGTAGATGGTTTCATTGACCTAGGAGAATCAACTACTGAGGTTGACAAAATTAAATTAGCTAATCATGCATTAGTTTTTATGTATGTTTCGCTTTTGTTCAATTGGGTTCAACCTGTGGCCGTTTTCGCGACATACAATGCTGCTCCTGGAGATTTTATCTCGCGTGCTTCTCCAGGTAATAATACAGCTTGAAGAGCATGGCTTGAAGGTTGTTGAATTTACACATGATGGCAGCCAGTCAAATAAGATGATATGGAAAAAATTAGGTATTTCAGGGAAATCTTGTAACGTTATCTCATCTATACCTAATCCAGTTGATAGCAGTAGAAAAATATGGGCATTTTCCGATGCAGTGCTCATAATAAAATGCATACGAAACCATTTTCTCGACAAGGGTCAAGTACGTATATTACAACAACAAAATGATCGATTTTCAATATTACAGAAGGCTTTTTGAAATCGATACTTCTTCAGAATTTGCAGGAATGAGAGTATGCAACAAACTCACTTCAGCCCACATACAACCTTCTACTTTCCAGCGTATTTCACTTACGACTTTTCGAGCACTGATCTGCCAAAAGTTCATAGCTATAAGTTTTAGCAGAATTCTACCTTGGAAACTATAGAATCTAATTCAACAAGCTCCATGTACTTTGAAAATAAAGTTTCTTCCTAAATATTTGTGTTTGAGAACAGCACTGTACCTATATAGGCATTTTAGTACTTGGGATAGGATCAAAAGTATTTTCACAAGCTCCTCTACCAATCTTTTGGAGGACACGGAGGTGAAGTCTCCCTAAAGAACATGATCGTTTTTAAGTCCATTGATCTTTCTATGTTCCTGTACTTGTCGAGTCTGGTAGAAATTCAACAGTCTGAGAAATACTTTTTAAAAAGGATTAGTGTTCATCTATGGCGGGGAACTTCCAAAACTTTTAGAACAAAGAAACGCGATTATTTGAAAGCTAAAATTAAGAAACTTGAAGATAATAGTAAAAATAAAATATTCGGGACACATATAAGGAGATCAGCGAATTTAAGAAAGGCTATCAACCTCGTGCTTATATATTAAAGAAAGCTGACGGAACAGTTCTCACTGATATGGATAGCCTCTTAAATAGATGGAAGCATTTCTTTGACGATTTGCTGAACACGCAGCCAAAAACTAATGTGGGTGAAGAAAAGATGATACACACCGCAGAACCGTATATTCCAGAACCCAATCGAATTGAAGTTGAACCGCTATAAAGAAATTAAAGAAACACAAATCTCCGGGTGTAGATGAAATTCCAGCTGAGTTAATTTTAGCTGGAGGCTAAAAATTGTGGAACAAGATACACAAACTCATTCTCTTTATCTGGAACGGGGAAGAATTGCCACAAGAGTGGAAAAATCAATCATTGTTCCAATTCACAAGAAAGGCGACAAAACTGACTGTAATAATTACCAAGGCATTTCTCTTCTGTCAACATCCTATAAAATCCTTTCAAATATTCTATTAGCAAGACTGACCTCACACGCAGATGAAATTATTGGAGATTATCAGTGCGGATTTAGACGAAATCGATCAACTATCGACCAAATATTTACCATTCGCCAAATACTCGAAAAAAGTGGAAATACAATACCCCGGTACATCAATTATTTATTGATTTTAGAAAGGCATCCGACTCGGTTAGGAGAGAAACATTATACAACGTTCTTACAGAACTTGGAATACAGAGAATGCTAATTAGATTAATTAAAATATGTTTAAGTGAATCCCAAAGTAAAGTCTGGGTAGGAAAATTTTTGTCCACGAGCTTTCACGTCGAAAGTGCCCTGAAACAAGGAGATGCGTTGTCGTCATTATTATTTAACTTTGTACTGGAATACGCTATAAGGAAAATCAAATATAGCAACCAGGGCCTAGAGTTGAACGGTAATCACCAGGTTATGACATATGCTGATGATGTAAATTTAATAGGGGATGATAAGAGAACAATAGAAAGAAATGCAGAGATCTTATTAAACGCTTGCAGGGACATGGGTTTAGACAGGCACGTAGCCAAGGGGGGGGGGTCCGGACCCCCCCTCTTCGAGACCAGAAATGAAAAAATTAAGGAAGGATAAAACAAAATGAAATGACAAAAAGAAAAGGATCAGCGTTAAAAATTAAAAAGAAAACTACAGGAAGCTTTTGCTTACTCTTTCTTGTGAGGAGATTTGTATTACTTGCGATATGGTGGCGAGGTAAGCGAGGTATTCTGGAAGAGTCAGGGAATTTGAAATTTCAAGTAAAGTTATGGAATTTTCAGAATTCCTGCTACTAGTCAGGGAGATTTCAAGCTTTTGGAAAGCATAAGTGCCGTTGTGTAACAGCGTGGACATTTTTAATCATAACTTTTCGTCATCGCATCCTTGCAGTATCAAACATGTTATTTCAAGGACAATTTTCTGTTGCTCCTTTAACCTGTCATTTGGAACCGACAGTAGTTGACGGAATAATAAAAACAAAGAAAAATATGTGAAATAAAGTTTTTAGCATTTGATTTAACAGAGAAAGGAACGCATATATTGTAAAACTAGTTGAATATACACATGCTTCGCACTGGGGCTGTATTTGGAAGTCAACGCCTAGGGAGTATCACCATTGATTTCAGCGACCGCGAAAACTATGGATTTGACACTAATATCGGTCATTTTGGATTACTTTTATATGTCTTGGTATCTCACCTCCCTCCGGTGACCCCCGGCCCGGAGCCGAATAGCGTAAATTTGGAAGTTAATGCGACTGGAGTTTCACCATTTATTTCAGCGTCCGCGAAAATATGAATTCGACACTAATAGCTCAAGTGGTAGAACGCTGGCTTCGCATTCGGGAGGTCGTGGCTTCGAATCCTGCTGCCTACCATCCTGACTGAGGTTTTCCAGGGTTTCCCTCAGTCCTACCAGGCAAATGCCGGGATGGCACCTACTAAACAGGCCCTGGCCGATACCTTCCCAAATCCTTTCCATTGTTAATGCTGTTGGATATCGAATGTAAAATGGGCTCTGAGCTGTATCTGGTGATTCTTAAAAAATAAATAAATATCGGTCATTTTCTACTACTTTTACATGTCCCGGTAAACGTCCCCCTGAGATCCCCCCTGGTTCGAATTTCGACAAAAACTTTTAACTCTGGTCTGGAGCCTGGACCAAGGTATTCGTGACTAAAATTTGGTAACTCTCGGTCAATTTGTCTGGTTCCCAAGCCGGTTCCGGTAAACGCCCCCCTGAGACCCCACTGTTTCGAAATTTGAGAAAAAAAACGCTTCGTCTTGATCTGGGGCCTGAGCCAAGGTAGGCCTACCCCTGACCAAAATTTGGTAACTCTTGGTCCACTCGTCTGGTTCCCAGGCCGCACACAGACAGACAGACAGACAGACACACAAACAAACTCTTTATTTTATTTATATTACGAGATAGTTTACAAGACAGTATTCGGTATGTACTTTTTATAATAATTGAAGTCATAACGAAAGGAAAATTGTTATATTTGAATAAACAGGAGGAGGACATAAATATTGTAAAATCTTTCTCAATCCTTTTTTTAAATTATTAATTTGCTCGAAATTTCTTCAAAGTTTGTTATTAAAATACTTGCCAACATATCCTCATTTTATTGTCCTAACAAACCAATATATGTTGATAGTAAAGTAGTTTAGATTGATCGAGCTCCTGGGCCTTCAGAATTTCATGTCACTCCCCCCCCCCCCCCGTCACGAAATCCTGGCTAAACAAACCAATATATGTTCCAGTAAAATAGTTTAGAGTGATCAAGCACCTTTGTGATGACCACAGTATCTCATGTGACGGACCCCCCCCCCTTCACGAAATCCTGGCTACGTGCCTGGTTTAGAAGTAAATGCAGAGAAAACTAAATACATGGAAATGCGTCGGGACCGTAATACGGCAAATTGTGGAGGCGTTAAAATATTAAATAATACTTTTGATAAAGTGGATACTTTCAAATATTTAGGATCAATATTAACAGACGAAAATCATATTCACGAAGAAATTAAATGTTGACTAAAAGCAGGGCATTCGTGTTACTATTCGGTTCAAAATCTCTTGTCGTCGCGAATTCTGTCGAAAAATTTGAAGCTTAAAATATATAAAACGATAATGATGCCTGTTGTTCTGTATGGTTGCGAAACATGGTCGCTTACTCTGAGGGAAGAACATAGACTGAAAGTATTTGACAACCGGATCCTGAGAAGAATATTCGGACCCACGAGGAACGAGAATGGAGAATGGCAGGAACTTCATAACGAAAATGAAATGAAATCTTTGAGTTTTACGTTCCATAGTTATGCCGGTTAGGTTAAAGGAGACGGTGAGTTGAGAAATGAGTGAAATGGTGGAATGAATAAAGTGGGAGGAAACGGGAGAACCCCGAGAAAACCCACGCACACGGTGTTTGTCCACCACAGAGTTCACTTGGCGGGGGCTGGGATCGAACCCGGGACCCCAAGCACCAGAACTTCATAACGAGGAACTACATAATTTATACGGTTTACCTAACATTGTTAGGGTCGTCAAGTCTAGGAAGCTTAGGTGGGCAGGTCATGTAGCTATAATGGAAGAAAAAAACGCTTTCAAAGTCTTGACTGGAAGACTCATCAGAAAGCGACCATTAGGAAGACCTAAGCGCAGATGGGAGGACAATATTAAGATGGATCTCGCAGAGATAGCAATACAAAGTAAAAACTGAATGGAATTAGCTAAGGATAGAAGTTAGTGGAAAGCTTTTGTGAACGCGGCATTGAACCTCCGGGTTCCATAGGCCATAGAGTTAGTTAGTTAGTTATTGTTCACCTCTGATGCAAAGGGTTCCTGTCTCAATCCAAGGCGACGAGAGTTTGTGATAGGCAACACCATGTTTGTAATTTTTTTCGGGATTGATTTTGTTTAGATTTGAGTTTTGCGTACCTTTCAGCAGTGAGGCAATATAAAACGTGAACTTACGGCTTAATTTTGGATCTGAACTACATGCACTTCCGCCGAAAAACGAACCCGATCACGCACGCCGAAGATGCATACGTAACTGCTTAACCATGATGGAGCTCTGATATTTTGGGATTTTCCTGTTTTCTCCTATGCTCTCATCTTACAAATTCTTTCATAATAATTCGTTGTCATGAATCATTCGTCTGCTTTATGCTGTAATATACGTGGAACATAGAGATACAGATTTGTTTCATTTGGCTAATTGTTCTTTGGATACCTAATGTATAAGTTAACCAGTGTGCCATATATAGTGCCAGGCTATGCATATATTTATACTATGCATATATTTATAATCGACCCGCGTTTATTCAACCTAATTGGAACCGAGCTTACCTGGGATATACAAAATCTTGGATAATGCGGAGATCAGCTGTTATTAGGTACAGTAGTCTGTACTGTAAATGACAGAGCTTTTTTTCTTTTCTTTTTTTAACAGGAATTGTAGCAATGGTACATTGATAAAAGATGACAGACAGCTGAGCCTGAAAAAGTGGGACTTAGCTGTTCCGTATTTTACATCTGTAATCTGCATATTTTAAGACTTCCTCGGTTAATCCAGAGAATCGGTTAACCAGAAGTCGGGTAACCGGAAGCCTACTTCATATTTTATCCAATATTTAGTCGTTATGTTTAAAATACTAACACCAGATCAGTTCAAGGGTTTACATTGGACATTTTAATATATAAAGTGAGAAGTTTCAATGCCAGTACTACTTGACATATAAAGATTAAGTATTCCATAAAAATATAAATATATTTCATAACTAAACTTAGTACGTGAAACACCAAGTATCAACGCTAATAAAAATTATAGCATTAACACCTCCTCGCGTCCATTCTTTGCTGTAATAAAATTGGAAGAGAAAGAGAGAAGGGGAGATGAGCAAGAGTTCTTCCTGGAGTATAAAGAATAAAGAAGTTTATTCATTGGCCATCGTTGCTTTAATTCTGTTTGAACAAGTGGAACGAAGAGGAAAAGCTAATCATTGAGTTCTTTCCATCTGAAACCATAACTGTAATTATGTCAACGAATATTTTTCCATCAGGAGAAAACTAAAAGAAAAATGATCATTTTTTTTATTTCTAGACAGCTAGAAGTAATAATCATTAATTTGTTTCCCAAACACTTTAAGTGACGGAAAGTACGGGCGTGTTTTGTAGCCGCTATTAAAGGATCATAATGTGTTATTCATGTCATACGAAGATATTTTTAATTCTAAGTTTAAAATACCCATCGTATTTGAAATTCGTAGGAGGGATCAGTTTATTAATACTATTGTTACAGCTTACGTTTCTAGAAATACAATATATATATATATATATATATATATATATATATATATATATATATATATATATATATATATATAACAACTTACAATTAAGAGAAGAAAGACGTCTTTTTTTCTGTTTCCATTGTAGCCTTACTTAAACATATTTTAGACCTCAAATTACATAATATATTTCTAGTTGAAATTTTGACTTTGTCGAGCAACACGCTTATTCAATATGTTGAAAACTCTTGTGGTTTTTAGTTGTAGGATATTTCTCTTTATCATGTCTAATCCAGCCAAGACAAATCAAAATTTGTCCTGTTTGTAAGTACTTGCTATACGCCAAATAAGGTGCCAATTACTTGGTTAGGAATAATTTTATGACAGAGGCGTGAGAAGATGCCGCGCAAAAGGGTACACGTCACCACAATTTGATATTATTTTTCACCTGCATTTCTATCGACTATGTAAATTATGTGCTTCATCTTGGTGACAGTTTCGACAGAATTGACATTGCATTTGATCATTATAGAATCACAGTCCATAAAAGAAAGAACAAGACAGAAACACTTCAAAGGACACACCCGTAATAAGATCGATTTAAAACAGACTCTTTTTAAACCAAATAATTGGCAAATGCTTTTGGCACTTCCAAAAAATAAGGCTGACCTTTTACACTTGTCAGAGGGGCTAATTATTCAAGCTCCTGGAAACAAAACTATTACTGTTTCTGGAGAATTTGAAAAAGAAGGCATGGTGAAATCTTCAGACCCATATTTAGATACAAGTTCCTTAATCGCCGAACATGAAGAAGCAGATACGAGAATTGCTTTACATTGTCTACATACTCAAGCTGATAATGTTGTTGTTTTAGCACACGATACTGATGTTTTGGTACATTTAATAGCGCGTTACAGTCGACTAAATTGCAAAGAACCGTAGCTAAAAATGGACACAGCAGCAAAACCAAAATATACATCTTTCACATACTTTGTGAACTGTCCAGTGGAATAATAGTTCTGAGTTTTCTAATTCCATTGTCATGTCATTACTGGCTGCAATGCTGTTTACCTTATAGCTGGTCATGGTAAGAAGAAGGCGTGGATAACATTCTGTCAAAATTACCAGCTTCTGCAAAACTTGGTAAAGCTGCACTTCAGGCAGAAACAATCAAATCGGCTGAAAAGTGTGTATGTAGAATTTATAACCTTCAAAAAGAAGAGATTGTGATGAGGCAAGAGTAACTTTGTTTCATGAATATCAAGCTCCTGAAGCCCTTTCTCCAACAGCTGACGGATAAAATTCCACACACAAAGAACACATTACCAAACAATGGTTTGGTGACAGGCGATATCTAACATTTCCAACTTATCTTCACCTGAGGAAATGAGTTGGACCAAGGAAGGTGGAAAACTTGGGCCAAGATAACTGTCCTTACTTCAGTACCAAGTTCCTATGTAGAAATGATTGCATGTGGCTGTTATACTGGATGTAAATGTAATAATTGCAGTTGCAAGAAAGGAAAATTGAAGGGCATTTCAATATGTAAATGTAGAATTACTGAAAGTGTAGGGGAGATCTTCGGGCACTAAATTAATTTGTAAGGGTGGTTATGGATTGAAAGTGTTAAGAAGACATACTGGAATGTTTATGCATTAAATAACTTAACAGTCCATGGCTATAACAGTTTTCTTCTTCATAATCTAAAATGTATCTGCAGGATACGTAGGCCTATTTCTATTCTGAAAATTTTGGATATTGGTAAACCTTGTTCCTATACTTATTACAATGTAAAGAAAAACTACATAATTAACGTAACAACGTTGTTTTGGATAAATCAAGTAATTAAGTATTTTATATGCGCACAGAATAAAATTTCTCACATTTTACCTGCCATTTTGTTTTTCTCACCACAACATGAAAACGGCAGACACCAGCGTAGTAAACAGCATATTCCAGTTGAACACACCAAAATCAATTTAAGAAAAGCACTTTACCTGCTTTTCACCACAAATGCCTCCTATACCCAACTTTTCACAAAATAGCACTAGTCTATAAGCTGAACAAACGTGGGTACCCGTCTTCGAAGATTTTACAAAACTTTTGCAGTAGGGTACCCGAGGACATCCGTTATTAGTAAAAATGAGTATAAGACTAAAAGTGTACGGGGACGACTACGAAAAAGATAAGTTTTCCTTATACAAGGAATACTATGTGAAACAGTGAAAGCAAATGAAGACCCTGAAGAAGATGACATCTACTGTGAATGTTTAGGTGATAGACTGGACTTAATCTCGGCTCGTGTTTTTGAGAATTAAGTTCAAACTACTGTACTTAACAACCACCATTTTTTTTACAGCACTAAAGTTTTGTAACATAAATGTCTTCTCCACAATAAGATTAGCTGTCTATCAACTATCTTTTTCTGACCCAAGCAAACAATTATAAATTTTCCCATGGATTTACTTCTTTTTTTTTTTAAGTTGTCTAACCAAACTTAATATTACGTCATGGCTTGAAGCCGTCTATAAATTGGATGTTTTGAAATAGTTGTTAATTTAAGTTTCAGCGAAAAGGCACACGTCTCACTGAGTTCGAGCAGAAAAGTATACATCCAAATTTTTCCAAGCAAAGGGTGCATGTCTCTATTCACAGTTGAAATAACTAAATAACTAAATATAGATTAAGTAAATGCCAGTAAAGTAAATGTAAGACTATTCTAAGTAAATGTAGATTATTTTTGAATCAGTTATAAATTTAATTATTTTCTTATTTACCGTTTGGTGTAACCATAAAAATGAAGCGATTCGATCCTACCGTTTCGGTGGAACTTCTTTGCATAATATACGAAAAGCTGTTTAAGGTGGACATGTACTCTCTTGAAAGAGATCTCCTCAAGTGTGATATGCTGAATTAACTTCCTATATTTAATTATATATGGTGTATTTTTAATAATGGTTTCTTGTAATATTTTCTTGTATTCTTTTGTATCTGATGATTATTATATTATTCATTTCTGTGAGTTGTATGCTTGATGTTTGTATAGGTTAAGAGTAAAATATACTTTAATATTTTAGAACAAATTTGACCTTATGGAAGTTGAAGTTGTTCAGTTACTTATTAATTGATTAAATGTTAAATTCAGCCAATATATGTGCTACTAATTATATTCTTATTCATTGTATATTTTATTAACTTGTTCACATAAAGAAAATAAGTATTTTTCGATTTATATTCCCTAGTTGCAAGTACAGAAATTCATAACAGATTTAAGAGTAAATCTGGAAGATTGCAGTAATTGAGTGTCGATAAGTCTAAAATTTTAAATAAATTTTTGTGATATTTAAACTAAGTAAACATTAAGTTACAACAACCAACATTCGCTCCACCTATTGCACTAATAACTGATACCATTTTCATCTGCATACTAAAAATGCTACGAGGCGCGTTCGGAAAGTAACCTCCCTTTGGTCACTGTGCGTGAAGTAGTGTGGGACAGCGCTACCATCTTTGCACAGACGTGCGCGGTAGATTGAAGATTATCTGATCACTAGCTCCACTTTTGTAGAGTCTCAAAATGTGTGCTGCAAAAGAAAACCATGCCAAGTGCTGCTATTCATGGGAAACTTTTTGCTGTGTATAGGCTAAGTGTGATGAATGAAGGAGTTGTTCGTGAATGGGAGTGGCAGGCCATCAGTGATCACTGATGAACTCGTTCAGAAAATTGATGGAGAAGTTCGTGAAAATCGAGGTTTCACCATCTCGGATCTTTCCGATGAATTTCCACAAATTGTAAAAATATTATCATCTCTTCATACATACGAAGAAGTGGCTTGGATCTCTGCGCTTTGGAAATGATAATTAGCTGAAAGATGAGGTCAGAGGCTGGTTCAAGGCACAGCGGGAGATTTTTATGCTGATGGAACTTCTAACCTAGTACAGAGATAGGATAAATTTATGGAACTTGAATGTTTGTGGAAACTATGTTGAAAAATAAAGCAAAGAAGTAGTTTTCAGATGTATATAATAAATTATTCTTATTTCTATGATATTTCTTTTTTAACAAATCGGACGTTACTTTCCGAACGGCCCTTATAAATAATGAACTACTTTCAAGTAGTCTGTGCGTAACTGTTAGGAGTGTATGTATGATTATTAGAACATGTATCACCATTAGGAGAAGAAAGACAACAACGGACACAATTGCTCCAGCAGAATAAAAATTGTCAATTATTGGCAACGAACAATAGAAAATCGTTTTTGTCAAAAGGCATACGAAACCACTCTCGAACATATCATGTTGTTTACCTCAATATGATCTATCAATTGGTATATTTGTTACATTGTTGGACAGTATTGTCAAATTTATATTTTTTTTATATGAGTACTTATTTACATTTATCGAAACATAAATAATTAACTTCAATAATAATACAATAATAAATGTTAGAATTTAAAAATAAGTGAATAAATAAAACGGCTCGATGCCTAGAGCGACACTTTCACCAACAAATTCTGTGGATTTCTCATCGGAAGCTTCGCACTAAACTCTTCCTAATACATTAAGACTAATGTTTAAGAAAAGGTCAATGGTTCCTCGTAGAGAGATGATAGATAATCCTTTAGTTTGTTCTAGCGTGTCATTCATATCTTTCATTTTAATGTCTTACAGTAGAAATACTTCTTCTAGTTCTTTGCCTTTGGGCATGGTACCCTGTATTGATGCGACATTGACTCTTAGAACTGCCATACTTATTCTTTGTATGAGGAAAGTGCTTGCTCTGTCATCGCTAGAAAACTGCGTGATACGTCTGCCTATTTCTTTTATAAATACCTTCTCTGCCCCATGAACCACTGGATTCAATAGCAATAGTTATAAAATGATATTTTCCCGCAAGATTACTGTGTTTTCTCTTTTTTTCCGTTTCATTTCGGCTGGCTATATTTCCCGCTTGAATTGAAGAAAAGGGGAGATTGGAAGGAACGAACGTATCTGAACATGTAAAGTCCCAAATTAGCGCTTTACCTCTCTTCCACGGTAACAGAGTCATCCCATCTGGTCTTTTTCCATCTGTTCTGCTACACTCAATAGGTTCTTTTATTGCAGATATGCCGGCTGAGATTAGTGCTCTCATTATAATGTCATTAACATTTGAGTGGCGAGAGTGTCTACCTTCGCTTTTGGAACATGAAAGGCCATGTAAACGTTTTTTTATTTACTTCGCTCTTACATGCTTGACATTTGTGGGCTTCACATATATCTGTCCCTAGACGTAACACAATGGCTATTTGGAAACATTCATTACTTAGGTGAAGGCCGAGCGTGGGCGAAGTAAGCGCTTTGAGCCAAGCACCTGCTTCTAAGGAGGAAGCAGAGATTAGTCTAGCTTTGTCTTCTAAGTTGTCTACTGACTGGTGTAAAAAGGAGAGGTATTATTTAATGATAGGCATATCCCATGTGATTTGTTTTGATCTGGTGTTGATTTCGGGTAATTCTAAGCCAACTAATATTGGCCAAGTTGTAGAGCAATCCTCAATCTCAGAAGTTTCGTGAAAAATTATATTCTGTTGGAGACGTGATTCGATTAGGCATTTGGAACCATAGAATGATGCCAAGAAGGCGGGAATAGCCATATCTAAGGTCCGTCGGATGCCTAATCCTCCAAAATTGATCGGAAGAGAAGCCTGAAGCCATGCATTATGAGGAAGAAAACAATTAAGGATGGATTCTAATCCAGATTTGATGGAATCATCGTAACGTTCAACTAGATCTTCTTCTCTCCAAGAAGGCGAACATCGTAAAAAATATAGTAACCTTGGAATGGTAAAAGAAGTTCTTAATAAATAAAAAGCTGAGTGTGCCGACATTAATAACAATCGTTGGAAATAATTCTCCAGCTTGGCAGTCTTCTCAATTAATAAAGACCTCCTTGCTTGAGAAGAAAGGGCAGAACACAAGAGAAAAGCGTTTGAAGGTGACATTAATTGAATGTCTGAGGCCGCTTCATTAAACATGGTGATGAATATATTTGTCTATTCTGGAGGTGTTTCCAGGAAGCTAATCTCACATTTGGAGTAGTTTAGGCTTATTAAAGATGCCTTTGTGTCGATATCATTTAATGAATTTAGTATGGTATCTGGGTCTCCAGCTATAGTGTCATTGTCCAAGTACCATATATTTAAATCTGTATTTATAGTGTTGACGATTGGTTGTAGCGTTAAGGCAAATAATGCAGGACCTAAAGGGTCTCCTTGGTGAACTCCTTTTTGGGATAAGATAATGTCTGTGCCGTATAATAACTAACTAACTTGAGCATAACTCTGCAGCACGTAAGGATAGATGGATGGAAAATTGTCCTTAACGACAGTGAGCATTGCATTCCGGTCTAATTCGTTAAAAGCATTTTTAAAATCAATCTTTACGAAGGCTTTAGACTTCCGATGAGGGTAGGAGTAATACATACGTGCAACATGTGCTGCAACTTCAGCCCGATGTTGAATGCCTACTCCTAGTTGGTGTGGAGAAAGATGTTGAAGTATCTGGCCTTTAATTCTCCCGCATATTATTTTAGAAGAAAGTCTTCTCCATGTGTTTCCTATGGCGATTGGTCTAATCCCTCCACATTTCTTTTTCAATCCAATAAGAGAAGCTCCGAAGAAAATTGGTCTTATTTCTATGGGCACATCTCCTGACAAAATCATAGAGAGAAACTCGCAAGTGACCTTGGTAAGGCGATCTTTAGAGTCATGAACGTTGTAAACAATTAAGTCCTTGAGAATTGAAGGGTGCATGCTGTCTACTCCTCCAGCTGAACCAGAAAGGAAGGATTTGAGCGCTTTTAACAACTCGTTGGATAAAACTTTATTAACTGTAATATTATAATCTGCTAAGTTAGGTGCAGTAAATGTATAAGAGTGCGGTGGATGTTTTTCTTTTAAGGATCTTAAAATAGCAGGATCTGATGGAGCAAAAGAATCCTCAGAAATGAGAAGTTTGACAGCACCATGTATGTCGCCATCAGCTAGTTTATTTTCGACATGTTTAATGAAAATGTCGTTAGGTGATTTGTTAAGACTTCTATTTCGTATGTCTTTCTTCGTCATAAACCTATTTGAGTTACTTCTATCGTCGTGAGACTTATTTAACCAGAATTGAACTCTCTCTGTTTCACCCATGTTGTGAGATTTGTTTTTTTCGGATTGGGTAGGCATACAAAGAGTAATGTACGGAAATATTAGGAGTTCAGTCCAATCTTCAAAATTATTTCGTATGTCTTTCTTCGTCATAAACCTATTTGAGTTACTTCTATCGTCGTGAGACTTATTTAACCAGAATTGAACTCTCTCTGTTTCACCCATGTTGTGAGATTTGTTTTTTTCGGATTGGGTAGGCATACAAAGAGTAATGTACGGAAATATTAGGAGTTCAGTCCAATCTTCAAAATTATTTGAAGTTACAATCTTTTGGAAAATTTCAATAAGAGCTTCAGTCACTGCATGTCTTGCTGCTCGAGGAACTCGACGAAGAATGTGCACTGATGATTTTAGCCTTCCCAAACCATCAATAAGCTTTGAACTTATAATTTCCCCGAGAGGGACTTTATCATTTGAGTTCAATTCTTCATTGTTTCAAATAATATTAGTTGAAGACTGTTTTACATTAACCTCAGATGCTCTCTTTTCGTTATGACATTTGCTGTTGTGAATCGTCTCTCGAGTTGACGAAGTATTTATTATATTTGGACAGTATTATATTTCATCAAAAATTAACGTTTTATAGAGTTCATTATAGTTTTGAGATATATCTCAGTAACTATTTTGTGTATATCGTCTTGCTAGTTGCCATATTGCAATTCTTGATAATAGTAACCTTTAGTATGAATTTCGTTTTAACAGGTGGCGTGATTGGTGTACAGCATCAACTATTAGGATTGAAAAAAATGGTTTCTTCCGATTTCTCGAAAACTACGCATATCATACCACTCACCCTCATCATTTTGTTCATGTCAATGAAATCAACTGGATTGTATATGTGCAATCTTTAAACAATTTCTTACCCGTTAAAAGCTAACAATATTCTACAATTTAAAGCTGATCTGTTACTGGAAAACATTTTTTAATATCTGTCTATTAAAATGTTACAATAGCAATTAAAAGCGCCTGAGCTCCAACCTATAACTTTAGCTTTCAAATCTTTCATTTACTGTTATGTGTGATTTCACGTTTAACAGAGAAAAAGATTTTAAGTATTTGTACTTTAAATAGTCTAAATTAATTAACTATATCTTTTATATAAAGTTTATGATATAAAATTATTGTTCAAAGCCTTTGTATTTTAATAAGCCTTCTCTAAAATCAATGCATGTGACTTGTGCTTCCATCTTCCGAGTTCTTTTAAACTATGTATATATGTTTGTTGCCAATCTTTTCGACAATGAGATCTCGGAAACTACAGGCTCTAGAAAGATGATGTTTTCACTGATCGATTGGAAATTTTGCGTAGATTGTCCAGTTCTAATTGAAATTAAAAAAACATGGCCATTATTTCTTTATTACATTTTTTAGGGTACGCTGGAAGCGTTGAAATTAAAAAAAACTAAAGCATCATATCCTATGCGTTATACATTCCAACACCACAATGTTGCATATTGGGATTATATATGTCTCAGGCGTTTGTTCCATGGCCAAATAATACTGAAAAAGGAAGGATAACCCTTTCTCGAGTCTTAAGATAAATCTTTATTTTTTAAGTGTTATGCCCAATGAACACCATATATAACTGACATTATAATTAATTGTATATGTAATGTATTTGCTTATTACGTACTGCATGCAAGAAGAAAGAAAACACTGGTCATACATGAATTAGAAACTCCAACCGGAAGTAGAATCAAATCTTGCAAACGGTGTGAGATATTGAGAAAAATGAAATGAAATGAAATCTTTGAGTTTTACGTCCCACGGTTATGCCGGTTAGGCTAAAGGAGACGGTGATGATGAGTGATGAATGAAATGGTGGAATGAAGAAAATGGGAAGAAACAGGAGATCTCCGAGAAAACCCAAGCACACGGTGTTTATCCACCCCAAAGTTCATTTGGCGAGTGCTGGGATCGAACTCGGGACTCCAAGCGCCAGTGAACGCTCTACCACTTTATTATCAAAATATCTTTAATTCTTTTCGATTTTTCCTCAAAACAATCAATTAAAAACGAAAAACAAATGATTGAGTTTAGTTTTGAATCGAAATTTGAAATTTGGAAGACCAGTGTGTGTGTGTTAGTCTAGTTAACTTTATTTTATAAATGACTTAATGTTTTTCGAATCAAATTATTTTTTCTTTAAAGCACTCAATAAGAAACGAAAAATAAAGATTTACTTGAGTTCTGAATCGAAATTTAAAATTAGAACAAGCAGTGTGATGTTGGGCAAATTTATCCTGTATCCTTTTTGATTTTTTTTTTTCGAAACAAGTGATTGTTTTCCTTCTAAATAAACCATTTTCTTCAACTTTATTTCGTAAATAGGCCTATATCCCTATGTTTTGCGAAATAAACTACTTCTCTTCAAAATAATCAACAACAAATGCATATCAAACGATTGATTTTGGCCTCCAATCGAAATTTATAAGCGGAAGGACCAGGGTAAATTTAGTTCCGCCTCAACTTTATTTTGTAAATATATTTTTTTATGATTTTTGAAACAAAGATTTTTTCCTTCAAAACGATCGGTAACAAAAGAAATAATATGATTGCTACTGTCTTCACTCTTCACGAGTGCCGTATGTTCCTATCGCCACTTCCAGAGAAACTCCAATCTATAAGTGTAAGAATCTATATACTCTATACAAACAGAAACGTTTGTGCTACACAAGCCATAATCAAAATCAATAGCTACCTTGTTTGCATGTGTATTTCCTTTACAACATTTTTTGTGTAGGTGTAAACCACTATTTTCTCCTTATACTCACTTTTTGCACACTTTTATGATTTATTTTCCCCAATATGAAACTCCTATGTTCATGTTACCATTTCTTACAGTGCATGCGGTCGTCGAACATCTTCGTTGAGCATTTAATAGTAGCATATTAATCAATTTCCAAACCCTCAGCTATTATAGACATAACTGAAGAAAGTTGAAATGTATGTACACGCTGTAACTCGTCCCTTATGTACAATTGCGTCATGTGACGAACGGTTTTAGTGTTACTTGTACTGTAATACTTCACTTACGTCAGGAATGCGATGGTATATGTACCCAAATAATATTTTTTAGTGCAGCATATATTCAACTCAAATTTACGACAGAAAGAGGACATACGCTGAAAAAGGAGTATATACTCTTTTTCTTTGTATTTTGTTCTTTGTCAACTCTTCCAAAAGAAAGAATGAATCATTTAGTGTACAAATACACATATTTTCATGTGGAAGAGTTTGCTTCTGTCAACTAATCTGTTTTATTCCCCTTCAATGGTAACCAGGAGTTTCTGGTAGGAGATCAACAGCTACCAAATTATTTTAGTATATCAGCATAATCGTTTTAATACTGATCACGAAAATTTACAAGAAAAATGGAGAGAAAACTTGTCTTGATTACTTTGAAAGATTCAGGGCTGCCTTCTCTACCTTTTTTAAAATTGAAAATGTATAGTAATAAACATCCAATACGGACATAGTTACGCATCAAACACTGAAAGGGACAATGAAAATAACAAAGCAATGTATTCGGGCAGTGGTAACACAGCACGAAAATTATATCAAATTGCAAATCTTGGTTGTATTATGTTGTTAAACCGAAAACTAAGAAACTTCTAGAATGAGGGTTACAATAACTCTGAAAAGGATTGACATCCAAGACTCAACGTTGCTTGCCTAAGAAAGTTCATGACATTCCCAACATAACTATTGATAAGCAGTGGTATTGTTATAGTACAGAGGAGGAGAACTAGTAGAATAAAAGAAGCCATCTCAAAATTCGAATTACACAAGTGAATCAACGGCAAATATTACTGCCGTTTTCCGACGACTTGCAACTTGAAAATTAAATTAAATCTTTGAGTTGTACGTCCCACGCCTATGCCGGTTAGGCTAAAGGAGACGGTGATTATGAGAAATGAATGAAATGGTGGAATGAAGAAAGTGGGAGGAAACGGGAGAACCTCGAGAAAACCTACAAGCACGGTGTTTGTCCACCACAAAGTCCACACGGCGCGAGCTGGGATCGAATCAGGGACCCGAGGTGAACGCTCTAGCACTGATCCACCACGTCCCCCAACTCGCAACTTGATTCGAGATTTGTTGCAAATATTGAACAAGAAGCAACAATACTCGACATAATTGCTGATGCTTGTACAGCGGTGGACACTTCTAAATGGTACACCTTAGCCGTAAATCTCCATATGGCTGTACCATTTAGAAGTGTCCACCGCTGTACAACATTATTGTCAAAACATGAAATATTTACCATATTTGTTTAATTTATTCTTCGCGAGTCTTATGCATTTTCGGATAGAGAAGGTACAGAATAGCATTCCTAAAGAAATTAAAGTCACTTTTGTGTGTTGATACCCTTTCTTTCTTTGCTTTTTATCTACTAGACCAGACATTTTATCTAAAGAATAAAATGGTGTTAGTTGTTTAAAGATCTTATAGGGATCTCACTCATATGTCAGTGCTGGTGTATACAAAAATTCAGTTGTGAATCTCAAACTAGTTGTTAAAGTACAACTTAGATATTGGTTGATGAAAAATGTATGAATTTGGATTAAGAAGTATATTTGTTTTGAGAAAGTATAAATACATTTACTTCAGAGCTCTTACTATACATTTAGTAGAGAAAAAAATACAATATTAAAAGTTTACGTCAGATATTTACACAACATGTGTTTTTACTATGCCTGCCGTTACATGATGGCCGAATGCAACTCAACAACTTACAATCTTAGATGTAGTTGTCGGGAAATAATGAAATTTGTTTTTATGCAGATAACGCCAAATCTCCTATAGCACACAAATAGATTCTTAAGCATGCAGCAGCATCCTGACTCGTATACGCATATTTACTTCTTGCTCCCCGGTTTGAATAGGCGTCGAGAACCACGGTTCAATCGGATACCCCCTTCGAAACCAGAAATGAAGAAAAATTTGGGGAAGGATAAAACAAAAAGAAACGGGAAAAATATTTGTTAGACAGAATGAGAAAGTTACTGACGTGTGTTTTACTGTCTCTTCCAAATGACAAGTTTAATAAGCTTTAGCCAATGACGTGCAAACTTCAGCACACCGTTGTTGGCATTGTACTCAACGTATAAATATAAAATGAATATAAAATATTGTAATATTTTACCAGAGCTAATGTTTCTTTTATCTTGTTCCCCATATGATGCTGATGTCAGAAAGTGATGATGTCATGTTTCTAGGTGGTGCAAAACCAAGATGGCGGCAAAAATCTAATATGGCTATCATGCCGTTCGATAGAATTGTAGACTTTCATTTTTATAGATACTGCTGCTGTATTAATTATTATACAATTATAGTTTGCACATGTTTCTCTTCACCTTTAAACAAACATTTAAGTGGTATTACTTGTGTTAGACTGTGACGTAAGAGAGAGGAGCTGTGAGGGAATTTCAATAAAAAATACCTCTTAAATTTCCTTTTCGGCGAATTTCGCGATCCATAGCTCTGCTCTCCTTGTAGTCATCATAAATCCAAATATTTAAAAAAATATAACACTTTATGGATGATAAATTCACTAGCTTTCACTTCGTTGGGAGTAATGTGTAGGAACAAAAAATAATAATAATTCAAGTTCTTCCTTTTTCTAATTTTGTCACTTCCACTGTAAGAACTTTTTTTTTTTTTTTTTTTTTTTTTTTTTTTTTTTTTTTTTACAAAATTACACAATCGTGCAATACTTTACCAGAGCCAATGTTCCTTAGGTTGTATTTCCTATTCCTTGGTGATGTTACAAATCGATGTAGTCATGTTCGAAGATACTGCAAATCCACGATGTCGGTCAAAGTCTAATATTACTACCACGAGGATGAATATTTCATACAAACTGATAATACATTATGAAAGTTTTGAAAAACGATTCATTAAAATTGGAAAAATTGAGTGCAAGTCAATGTAACTATACAACAACCTTTCAACTAACAACACAGATAAAAGGCAACTTGAGAAACTTTAACAAAAAAGTCTAAATATAAATGCAGACTGTATACATAGGCTAAATGTAATTTCAGTTTTTGAAGAAAAACTAGTTCTCACTTAAGACTTACAACTACTCGTGATTCAGAGTCATCATGGCAATAACAGAGACGTGGTTGCATGAGGGTATCTTTGACTCAGAACTCTTTCATGCCAGATATTCACTAATCCGTAGTGACAGAAAAACCGGCAAGAGTACTGGGGAAGGGGTAATGCTTGCAATAGTAAGAAATAAATATAAAGTGTGCTTGATATATAATGATGACCTAAATAATGGCGTAGACTGTCTTTTGGTGAAAGTAAGTGGGGAGAGGGTAACAATGTATATATGTGTTGTGTATTTTCCACCAAATTCTGTCATTTGTAAATATGATGAAATATTTCAGTACATTGAATCGAAGTGTCAACCAGGCTGCACCTTTCTTGTACTTGGTGACTTTAATTTACCAGACATTAAAGGTACGGGTTTCGATTTCATGAGCGCCACAGGGCAGTAGAAATTTGTAAATAACTTCATGTCATTATACGACTTGAAATCATTCAATGATGTTCAGAATAGTTTAGGTAGAACACTAGATTCTGGTATTGACAAATTTAGATAATGTAGTGGTTGAGAGAACCCCCCGTACGTAGAAAGGATAAACACCACCCTGCGCTATTAATTAAAATCAAGCAGAACAATAAGGTAAAGGTAAAAAGGCAAAGTAAAATAATGGGTTATAATTTCAGTAAGGCAAACTACAATCAACTATATCACGACTTGGGAAAGGTAGAGTGGGAGGTACTGGGTGACTATACTGACGTTGATGGTGCAGTTGAAAAGTTTTTCCACCTTACATAATATATTTGACAAATGCATTCCGAAAAAGAAACAGAGCACTGGAGACTATCCTAGCTGGTTCACGCTAGACATTATAAATAAAATTAAAATGAAAGGTCGTCACCGCAAAGCGGTAAGACTCGGAAAGTCAAATATAGATTTACATAAACGCGAATTTAATAAACTTCGAAAAATGATTAAGAAAGATATACAAGTCGCATATACAAACTTCGTTAAGGGAGCGGAATATTTAATACAAGAGGACCCATCTACGTTTTGGAACTTTATTAAGAATAAAACAAAGCATTTAAATGGTAATGTATTGTGTTATGAGGGTAAAGAGTTAGCATGTGATAAAGATATAGTAAACGCATTTGCAACCTACTTTAAATCAGTGTATACAGACGGAGCACCATTGCTAGTTGAAACAGATGATTCGACATTAGTTGAAATGTATGAAAAAATTGATATGTTACAAATAGCTGTAATAGAAGTGGACGAGATTCGAATGGCAATCAGAAAACTAAAATCAAAGTGTTCGATATGTATTGATGATGTATCATCATATGTAATAAAAGGTTGTGAAGAGAGTTTCTTATTACCTTTACACATGCTATTTAACCTAATACTCCAAACCAGCACTTTGCAGCAAAATGAAAACTTACAAAAGTTTGCCCTATTCCTAAAAATAATGACAGTAAAGGAATTCAAAATTATAGGCCAGTTTGTATTCTAAACTCATTTGCAAAGATATTTGAAAGCATAATTTATAAGCGCATTGAGAATCACATTAAACCAGTAATATCAGATTATCAACATGGATTCTTTCCTGGCAGATCCACCGTAACAAATCTCGCTGTCTTCACTGACCATAATTTATAAGCGCATTGAGAATCACATTAAACCAGTAATATCAGATTATCAACATGGATTCTTTCTTGGCAGATCCACCGTAACAAATCTCGCTGTCTTCACTGACCATCTAGTTGATACATTGGAGAGTAATAATCAAATAGATGTAGTTTATACAGATATTGCGAAAGCATTTGATAAGGTATACCACACGTTGTTAGTGAATAACTTAAATTTCTCAACTTTTCTGATCAGTTAATTGCTCTTATGAAGTCATATTTAATGGACAGAAAAAAAATATGTGATTTATAAATCCTGTAGATCATTCGAATACATTCATTTTTCTGGAGTCCCACAAAGATCTAATTTAGGGCCGTTACTTTTTATAATATTCATTAATGACCTTCCTAATTGTATTAAAACATCACATAAACTACTCTATGCAGACGATCTAAAATTATATAGGAGAATTACAACAGTACAGGACTATGTCAGTTTGCAGGAGGATCTAGACAGAGTAAATGAATGGTGCAAGAGCAACTTGTTAAACATAAATTCAGATAAATGCAAAACCATGTCCTACACTAGGAAACGGAATGTTGTTAAATTTCAATATAAGATAGATGGTAAACAATTAAAGGGGGAACAAACTGTCAAAGATTTGGGTGTAATATATGATAACAAACTATCGTTTGAGCATCATATAAATCAAATTGTAAATGACGTAAACAGAAATCTTGGATTCATTTTGAGAAGGGAAGGGAATTTAATAAGTCGAATGTTTTACTGAAATTATATTTTTCATTTGTCAGATCAAAATTAGAATATGCGTCTATTATATGGAACCCCCACACGAAGAAAGACTCTATTAGAGTAGAAAGAGTTCAAAATAAATTTCTGCGGTTTCTGGTGTACATGAGAACAGGCATATTCCCCACATATGAAAATAGTACTTCTCTTAATGCAAATTTTAACACAATGTCTCTCAATCACAGAAGAGTGTTAAATGATATGATATTCTTGTACAAAACATTAAATAAATTAAATAGTAAGGATTTGGTCTCTGCCTTTCATCTCAGGGTATCCAATGGAAACAGACGTGTGGGCAATGGAAATTTCTTTTATTGTAAGAAATCTCGAACAAATGCAACAAAACAGTCACCAACGTGGAGGATGGGTGCAGTGTACAACTAACTGAGTAAATGTAAAAAAGTTCTGGATATACACAGTGTGTCAGAATAGATTTCGCAAATATATTATAGATATTCTATGTAACTCTGATATGAACACTGTAATTGAGTAGAATTACCTGTTGTGTTCTTCTTCAATAAATAAGTAAATAAATAAATAAATCAAGTTTGGTTATTATGGTTTGACAAATTAATGAATTGATTCTGAATTTCTAGACCAAATATCACATTTATCAGTTGTCACATTTCCACATCCTTCTACATTACAAGCACAAAATGTAAAACATGCTCTTTGTTTTTTGCATCCACGATTCTGAGTGGTGCACTTTACGCATTTGAAAGGCTGCACAAGATCAGGCAGACTCGAACTTCTTGTCATAAGTGTACCCATACTCAAGTTGATACCCATACACATCACTTTTAGAGAATCCATAGAGGGTTGAATCTTGAGTGGGAATAATCGGTGGTTTCGCCACAGTATGCCTGGTACACGGCATGCAAAATGTGATATCGAAAACAGTGTGAGATGGATGGTAGCTTAGATGGTAAATCCATCACTGACGTCTTTTTCACAAATTTTTGAAACAGAGAGTCGTCATTACTAGTCCTTTTCTTCTTCCGAATTGCCAAATAAAGCATTTCAAGTTGTACATCTGCAGGTCTTGGAATAGCAGGTACCTTAAAAGTTTTGAACGGCTTTAAAGTTGCATCGCTCATCTTCTTTATTATTTTAAATGCAGTTTCTTTTGTTCCAACCCTGCTACTTGTATCACCAATAAGCTGGCAACCAATACAATAGGGGTATTCGAGTTCACAAACTATTTTATGAAGCCTCGAGAAGTTATCAGTGGTAATAATATTACGAGGGTTTAGAAGATACTAAGACAAACATTACGGGAGTGGACGAAACAATAATGTCTGTTTTTAGAGCTTTGAGAAGTTGTGGAGAAGATACATTTATCTTTCTTGCTCCATAAACAATCCGAAACATTAGAAAAGGTTAAAGGTTTGCAGCATAGACAGTATTTATTTTTCAGTGAGTGCTCTACATTGAATAACATATTTCGAGTCTGGTGTCAGTACTGTGGGATGGCGGAACTTTTGCTAGACATCATTCGGGCCGATAGAGGGGTCAATTGGAGTGTCGATCTAGTTACTTGAAAGATATGATTCGTCTTCCAAATGATGTTCTTAAGGAGTTTCAAGCTGGGAGCTTCTCCGTTAAAAGTAGAGATGGTAAATTCAACAGATCTGCTGAAGACCATGCTCTTAAGCAGACCCTCATTCGATCTTCGAAAGTCCAAGGAAGAATTATGTGCATGTCTGCTAGAAGTGAAGCTGTTATGAATTGGTAACTTTTACAGTTTTCATAAGAAGACTGCTGTAAAAGAAATCCTTCGCCAAACATGTTCACTAGATTGTGATGCTACTGGAGATATAGATTCTTCACATGATGAGTGATTGCCAGGAGCCAAACTGTGCTGATAGAAACGAAGAGCATGTTCAAAAGCTGATAGCTTACTTGAAATAACAAGACAACCTATTTAACATGAAACGTGCTCCAGTAGAATTGCGGAAAATTGGTAATGGAATTATTGGTAACTTCGAAATTACCAATGTTTTGTTAAATCTGGAAAAGAATGAAAGAAATAGGTATGAAAATGCAGAGTGGAGAGACTGATTAATCCAACTAAGAGTTTACATAATCCCATCAAAAGAACAAAACTACATACTTTGACTGAATGCCATGCTACATCTCCCAAATCTAAAGTCCTTAATGTAGCTACTGAGAAAACATTCCAAACAGTTAAGAATACACTTCTCTTAGCTTCAGAGCGAAATTACTCCTTTAAGGAACTGTTCAAATGTGAGCTTCTCTCATACCCTCCAGCTTTATTCGATGGGTTTGGCGTAATGTGTATAGCAAACAAGGCATCGTTGATGAATGCAATAGCAACAAAAACTATGTGCTGAACAACAGATGAAGCAAACTTAAAAGATCCTACTAATACAGTAGTTCATGTGTATTACGGCATGGCGCTAGTATATTCACTTCAGAAACTTTTCAAATTTAATACATTCAGTGACTATGCAGGTTATCTACTGAAAATAACTAAACCGTTCACTTCACGGATTTATCCTGTTAATCGAGTGGATGTTGTCTTCGATCGCTATGTCCGTCATGTTAAGCACTCGGAAAGACACTATCGTATTCCCCATGAAGACACACTACGCATTATAATAAAAGGACCCAACACCAAACTTCCAAAGCAGTGGAAATGATGCTTATGCTCATATGGAAACAAGAAACTTCATTCAATTCCATGGCCAATTCTGGAGAAATGAAGCAGCAAATTTACCTCATGATGGACAAGAATTAGTGATCAGTGGTAGTTGGAATAATCCAAAAGAATGTAAACAGATATTGAAGTCAACATGAACACCTATTCAGGAATTAGAAAACAGCCATGTAGAAGCCGACGCCAGGATATACTTATATGCACATCACGCTATCAGGAATTGTACAGTAAAGGACACTTCTGGATGGTACACCCACATGGAGGCTTACGGCAAAAGTGTTTCACAAGTTGAGTCCAAAGCATTTGCCGGGAGGTGTTGCAACCGAACTAGCTTTAAAGGAAGGTGGGTCGCATAATCGCCAGGCAGTGAAAATTCCCGTACACCTGGGCAAAATTCTCACTACCGTCTACAGGATCATTTCTCCAAAATGAGATGAATCTCAGACGTGTAGTTCTTATGGCAAATATATTACTTGATATTTGTCCTATTCGTGAAGATGAAGTGCAAGAAAAAGTCAAAGCCCTATCCTGTTCCTGTTGGAATAAACATTCTTCCAGTCGTTTGATCTGAAATGACTTTGCGGAGCCTGAATAAATATTGTCACTTCAGGAGGGTAGGAAGAGCGAATCCCCTCTCCTTCAGTGTGAAAACCCATATATTTAATCAAATGCTTAGTGAAAGTGAGCCCATTGGTATAGCGCTTTTATGATTTGAAGTTTTGCTCCCGCGCCATCTTATGTCATAGCTGACGACATTGGAAGACACGAGACGCAAATATCATGAAAGAGAGATACAGTCATATGTGCAAATTTAGAATTTGAGACAAAGTGGCATCCACATTTTTCGAAAATTTTGATTTTGTAAGTAGACATGTAAAAGCTCATCCGAACCTGAAAGCATCCCATTACCAATTGTTGAATTCAACTGGAAAACTTAGTTGAGATCGTAAGATGATTAGGGAGGGGGAAAAACAACTTAAGATATGGGAAACAAAGAATGTAAAAAATTTCAACCGCCCTGGATGGGATTCGATCCATGAACCTCAAGATTACCAAGCAAGGACTTTACTCACTCATCCACGGAGCCACACAGAACATTAGGCAGTCGTACGTTAGACAGGAAACGTTTGTTACTTACAAAACGTTTATTTGTAATTCGGAAAGCTAGGGAAATTCCCCGTCTCTAGTTTCTTTCTCTGGCACTAACTTAATTACTGTTGTCCCAGCCTGGGAAGAATATTTTCCAACCTCTAGAAACTTTCCTAACGACTTTCATGCACTTTTAGCAACACAAAACATTTGTCCATGGCTGTTCTGCATAATTATACTTACACAAAACAATTACTTCCAATTCTATTAATTCCAGTACCAACAGAAATACTGGATATACAATTCTATATCTCGCAAATAGCGAATAGTCTTGTAGAAAATATCAAAATTCATGGAACAGGGGGAGCATACACGCGGGATTTAGGGAGTAGGTTGGACCCATGGTATTTGTTTTGCTGAGGAGGGGACATAAATTTACATTGAAAATGACATAATCGCACGTTTAATTATAACATAATTTCATTTTTAAGAACGCCAAATGCGAACGAATGTTTTCTCTTTGGCTTGAAAGAATAAAATTATGGCTGAATGTTGAAGAGAAAAGAGACTGATGATGTTTAGGAACAATGGATAATACCAAGCAGTGGCATAGCCAGGAGGTCTGGAACCTCCGACATTTGTATAAGTTCTTAAAATTAGGCCTAAGACTAGAATCACACCGAAGAGACCTCGCGATCGAGGTCGAGGCCCCAGTCGCGGTCGCACCCTCGATGTTGGTACAAACACATTGATTCAAATGGTTATGCGCGTGCAGAAGATGTACGGTACATCGCGACCTAGAGGTCGACCGCTAGGGTGAATTAGTGGTCGCGATGGTAAACAACCGAGTTTGTTTTTACATCGATGTTCAGCGGTAGCATCGCTCTGGCTCGTGGTCTCTTTGGTCCTCCCTGAACCACTGCACGGAATAAAGTCTTCATTTGTTTAGAATTTCGTCTGCAGAGGATTCTGTATATCTATGTTCGAGAGGTTCTACTGCACTATTAAATTTGATATTGAAAGACATATTAATAGAACTAGTGAGGTATGTTCCAGCAATATGAGATAAGAAACACAAACAACATCGTAATAGACACGTTTTAAAGAGAGAATGGAAGAGAACAGCAACTGAAATATGAATGTCAGATAAGTTATTCATATTTATTTGAGAATTATAATGTGGCTTATTATTATATGAGGCAGCGGCTGTTACAGGGAGGGGGGCTTTCGGGCTGAGGCTGTAAATTATGGAATTTCTAAAGAAAAAAGAAGCTACTGTTAATTATATTTATGCTTAAAAACTCCACTTCTCCCCCCAATTCCGAGATTTAAAAAAAAGGTTTCTTCTAAATTCGTTACTGATATACGGTAAAGAAATACCTGTAAAGTCAGGCACATATCCATAGGGATGAAATGTCGGATAATGGAATTGCAGTGACGAAACTTCATTTGCTGAAGTTAATACAGCCTCGAAATCGAAGCCTGAAGATGTGCATGTTTTTTTTTTATTTTACTGGGAAATTATTTCTCGCCTAAGTGCTGAATGAGGGCATTTCTTCACAGAAAATTGAAAAAATGTAAAAGTTTTTGATTTATTGACGGAGATGGACAACAGATGAGACTCAAATATTTTTGCGAGACAAGAGACGAGACTTTAGCATTTCTCATGTCTCATTTCGCGTCCATTCCTCTTTATAAACTGCTTGGTCCTTTCAATTTTAAAATGTTTTGCAGTGATTTTTGTGCAATAATTTCAGACGCGTTACAGTAATGTTTCTCCTCAAACTGAGGACTTACAGCGCCCTTCATCCATCTAGAACTCGACATCGAGGTAGCGACCAGTACTTAAACATCGACCTCGATCGCCTGGTCTCGTAGGTATGTCTTTACCCTAAGATTGCGGTTTCATTCAAATTTTTCCGGGGTGGACCCCGGATTCCGCCGAAATGAACGTTTAGTCAGCGACCCCCCGAAATCAAATCCTGGTTACGCCCTTGCTACCAAGTGATGTACTCTCCTATGTATGTAGCATGCAAATCTGTGGAATTCACTAGAGGAGGGGAGAAATCTCGCTAACAATTTAGGCACTCTTTTTCTGGTGGGGAGGAGGAGAATGATAAATGTGGGAGAAATTTCTCCCAAGCGCTTTGAGGGATGGTCACCTCTGGCCCAGGAGGAGGGGGCTGCAATTCTCAAGTTGCCAAGAGCTAGCCAAGAGTCTAAGTTCTTCCCCCTCTAAAAATCAGTAAACAAAACATTGGTTACTATTGTGTTAGTTGTGTGAAGAACCATCTGCTAAAAACAACTGCCAAATAATCAGACATAAAGCATAACTAATTTTTGAAAAATGTCCGAAACATGTGATATTTGTCAAACATAAGAGAAAAAGAGAGAGAGAGAGAGGGACCTGCACATAATAGTGTCCCTTGGTTATAAATTTAAACAAAGGAAACCTTTCCGTTATATTTCTTAGATGAGTTGTTAGTGTATTGGACTTCTACGTATAGGGTTCGGGTTCGAGTCCACGGAAAACACATTTTTAGCTACATTTATTCTAAGCATTCCACAAGTTCCGTTGAGACTTATATGTAGTCTCAGTCGAATTTATTTTGAAATATGAGAATTCCTATTACATGTTTTCTTTTACTTGCAGTATTGCAATTTTGATTTCAAATCTTACAACGTTAATACCACATATTGTCCTACGTCAGATTATGATGAAATTTTGCACAG
Organism: Thermobia domestica; assembly: GCF_964235325.1. Lineage (NCBI taxonomy): Eukaryota > Metazoa > Arthropoda > Insecta > Zygentoma > Lepismatidae > Thermobia > Thermobia domestica. The sequence goes on along the minus strand of NC_137456.1, from coordinate 207,434,173 downwards.
GGACGACAGTCGGGTAGTACTATAATATTCAACTCTTACTGTGCTATATTTAAATATATTAATAGTGCGGAAAGGTCACGAAGAAAAAGGTTTGGTAGCCCGTATGATACACCACAGACACCTGGAGGAATTTCATACAAATTTGGCATACTTATATATTACCAACGGAAAAATTTACTGTAGGGGTAAGACACTAAAACATCTCTGGGAGTAGGGGATAACCAGGCGAAGGGATCGGGGTGTGTGGACCTCAAACTTTGTAAATGTATTTATAAGAATTGAGTTGAGGTTTTGTTGCACTTTCTGTCCTGAGAATAGTTCTGACACGAATGGAATAAAAATCTAAAAATTCCTAGGGGCACGTTTATAACAAATACCTCAAAATTGGTATTGTATTAATATTATAATCAGTAATAAGAATCTGTGAAGCAACAACACTTGAATATCTTAGGCCTGCCTACAGAATTTGCATAAATAAAGGGGGGAAAGTGGGAGCCATGGCTTCCCACAACGGGGGCAAGCGGTCGAAGTTGCCCCTATTCTAGATTTGCAGAACATTTTTCGGTTCTTTCCACATACGTGTCAAAATACATTAGATTTACTTACATACTATTGAACGTATTGAACTTATTTACTGTAGTTATCTGATGTGCGTAAATAATAGCTGTTTCACATTAAGTATTCTGGGGTCACTATGACACAATAATAGAGCGATCATATCTTTTAAGTGGGGTCCCTAGATCGATTCCATCTCGCGCAACTTGGTGTCTGTAGTAGACAAACACGGTGTGGTGAGTTTTCTTAGGGTTCTCCCGTTTCCTCTCACCCTTTTGATTCCACCATTTCATTATTTTCATCATCACTCTCTCCCTTAGCCTACTCGACTTAATCATGGGACATAAACCTGCAAAATTTCATTTTATATCAAGTATTGTGATTCAAGGTCTGTGTATTCGCAACTTAGATTACGTCACGTTTCTCAAAAAGCACTTTCAATGACCATACTTCCTAATTCAAGTCTACATTGAGTTTCATGTAACAGAAATGTGCAGCGCACTAAAGCCAAGTGAAACTTCACCACTCAATTGTAAAAAGGATAAAATAATAGAAACTCGAACGCGGGACTGCTGCATGGAAAGCAAGGAGTTTTCCAATACGCCATTACAACACTAAGCGTCACATTTAATTTATATTCGTTATTATTTGATAAAAATAGCGTACTACTTTCCCACAACCATCACGCGACTTGTTGCCTCCAAATTGCAACTCACGTGGAAACGTATATTTTTTCTCACGAACATGAACAATGTCAGAATCGTCTGACGATTAGGAAAAAGCAGAAAAAAACAGACCAAAACCTAGCGGTTTAGGAACTTTAAACAGCCACCCTAACCATACGACTACGAAACAACTACTTCGTAGCACCCTTATTCAATTATTTCCAGCAATTATTTCTAATATATATATATATATATATATTTTACACTTTACAAACAGTGAGCGATCATTTTGTTTATTGAGCACTTACATTCATAACATGTAATACTATCACCTTGTTAGCAATTTTGTGTTAGCTATTTTATCATACGCGTTCTGTTAAAACACTCTCAATTCTACTGCGAGAGAAAAAACGAAACAGTAGTAAAGAAACAGAATTGTCATCAATCACAATATACAAATCACGATGAAAAAACTTCGTAAGTTCATAATATAGCAACGAATCTTCTCGCAACATGTGTATAGTGTAGTGGTTAAACTACGTGACTCCTGTTCGGCGGATTCGGGTTTAAATCCACAGTAGTGTAGTTGGAATTTTTCCTCAACAAAAAGACATCATTCTTGAAAATAGCTGCAACGTAATGTAGAAATCCATCAGTTCCATGCAGGAAAATAACAATGCGGGGTTCAGAAGTGTCCTATTCAACAACGACAGTGTGCAAGCGAGTTCAATTACCAGGCATTTTGGACATCTTACTAACTTATGTGACAAATGGACTTGGTAAATGGACTTGGAGGCCATTTTTTGCAAGGTGATAGTGCGCATTTCGAGTGTTTATATTACAAACTGGGAGAGCGCAATGACCTAATACAGCAGAGAAAAAGCGTGTTAAACTTTTCGACTTGCCGCATATGTCGTACGTTGCGCAAATTTACCAAGTGACGGCGTGGCAGAATCAGTACCACCTGTAACTCACTTGCAAAAGGTCCCGGGTTCTATACCCCTGGAGTCAACTTCTTCTTTTTTTACTTGAACCAATAAAGTAGCCAGAGCCACTTGCAGCTATTAGTAAAACGTTAATTCTCAATATGTTTATAATGTATTAAAATAACAGAAATATTCAAATCAGTTGTAAAATCTTTCTGTGTTCCATGTTAACTACCAACGAAATGTTAGCTATTTCGTTAATATTTTGATATCGCGAGTTATATTATGGTTACCACAGTCGTTGTTTAAAAATGTTTTTGACGTTTCGTGTCTACATCTGTCGACAGTGTGTGTATTACAAGCCCTGATGCAAATGGCATGGGGGAATGAGAGAGACATAAATCCCTTCCAATCTTAAATCTGAGCAACTGTCCTAATAATCTGATTTGAAATGTGAGTTTTGGGGAGAAATGGGATAATTTGTGTCCGATTGCCACAAAGGAAAATGAGGTTAAATTAATATCTTCCCAGAATAAGCCTCAAATCTGCCTGCCTCCCAATTTTGAAGACAACTCTGCTCCCATGATCCTCCACAGTACTCTTCTTCAACTTCATAAATATTTTGAATATCGCTTTAAAAAATATGGGAACGGTCTTATCCGTCCTCCCTCCAATACTGGAAGCAGATTTTCGCCGCTTATTGCAAGGGGAATAAGGGGGAAATCTCCTTTTGGTTATAGTAACATCCAGTATTACCAAAGGGGATTTCCTCCTCATTCTCCCTTGTAATTCTCACACTGTCAACAAATGTAGATACGAAAAGTCAAGAACCTTTTTTACACTACGACTGTGGTAACCATAATATAACTCGTGATATAAATATATTTACGAAATAGATTACATTTCGTAACTAGTTCAGTGGAATATTGAAAGATTTTACAACTGATTTGAATATTTCTATTCTTTTAATTCGTTATAAACATATGGTGAATTAATATTTTTTTGTAGCTACAAGTGGCTACTTTATTGGTTCAAGCAAAAAACGAAAAAGTTGAGTCAAGTGGGAATCGAACCCGGGATTCTTGGCATGTGAGTCACAGATGCTACTGATTTTGCCACGCCGTCACTTGGTAAACTTGCGCAACGTACGACATTATGGGACGAGTCGAAAGACGCTTTTTCTCTGCTATATTAGGCCATTGCACTCTCCCATTTTGTATTATAAACACTTTAAATATGCACTAGCACCTTGAAAAAATGGCCCCGAAGTTCATTTACCAAAGTATGGTTTCTACTTGCAAATGAGCTATTACTGGCCTCCCGTCGAGTGATCTCACCAATAAAGTGAAAATTACATAAAATGAGCAGAAGCAAACAATATTTTCACGTCACATATTTGTCCATGTTTTCTTTGTAGAACATAACATAACCCTCCCTATCGGTTGCTTTTTGTCGCCATTTGGTGACACTCACCACCAACAATCACGTACCTACAAGGTCAAACACAACAGTACTCTCACCAGCAGACACATAGTTCCAGGATGAAACGCCAGGTACCAACACCACATCACAAATTGTTGGATGTAAAGTAAATAATCTACTGTATTTAAAATAAGACAAATGTTATGCATTCACAACGATGTAATTAGACTTGTAGTGCTGTGTGAATTCGTGTATTCTGTATATTTCCATGGATTTCACACAAAAAAGTGTAAGCTTACGTGAAATGCTTTGGGTTCCATCTCATTCTGCTTCAATATAAAACTACTGATTGGTTTAGTGGATGCCGGTGGCAATAGCCAAGTGGTCTTCGGCGTATAATAATAATAATAATAATAATACCTTAGCAGTTTTTCTGTCATAGGGGACGCCTTTCCGTAGTACCATACCGTATAGTAATTGAAAAAGTGAACCTCAGTGGACCGTTTGATACTAAAAGAGATTTATCCTATGAAGGGAGAAAAACCAAGGGGCAGGGGGAAAGACGGAGACTGTTTATCCTTAAGTGTTAAAAATTAATTTATTCCCATGTCTTTTCCTCTTTCCCTCGTTCCTTCTTTTCTCATTTTGTTTAGCTTTCCATACTTTTTCGGCCTCTGCATGATGCGTATTATTCTTTTCGTTTCCTTAGCATTAATTCCTATCTCTTTGAACTTAACGTGAATGGAATTTCTGCAGATTAATGTCATGGTTGTTTTTCTCAGTGATGCTTTCGGAAAGTAATACTTTTTCCTCCAAGTGGAGGAATGTCCTGGCATGTTATGCTTCCGGGCATGTATTTGCTGTCATGTTGGTTGTCCAACTATCAGACACACAGTGAAACTATGCTGCTACTGGAAAAAGCTATCATTTCTTATATATCCAATCTCCACTTTCTAATGTTTGTGGCTGTACAAAAGTGCACAAGAACTTCACTCTAGATTGTTATGTGTACCTCTTTAACTTGAGCACTTTTTGTATTTTTATGGTAGCAGCTTTGACTTCCTCTTTATGTATGTATGCACCTTTAAGGCCACACAAGTGATAAAAATACTGACTCGAGTCAACTCTTTACAGTGCATTAAGTAGAAAGTTCATTAAATATGAAAGCAACTGGTTGCATAAAATATTAATTAATAGATCAAGATTTTAGAATATTTAATGTATAGTGAATATTATACATTATATACGATTAATATAAAACAATGAGTGAAATTAACAATAAAGCAGAATAAAGCATAATGTGGAAAAAATAAAGCGTAATTAAACAAAAAGAATAAAGCATAATGTGGGTTGCTCTAGTAATTATATTACATAGCTTTGGAGAACTCAAAATGTATTTTTAACCCTTTTGGACCCAGGTCATTTTTGGCGTTTTCCTACATTTTCGTTACTGATTTGTTGCTCAAAAACTATTTATCTGATTGATATGGGTAAGGCCTTCCTTTTTAGAATAGGGATGTGGATATTTGTTTGGTGTAAGTTACATTCCAGCGTTGCCAACGGGAGTGAAATTATTGAGGGAAATGTAAGGGTGAAAATTTACAAAAAATCCTCAACCGAAATTCAAGATTTTTTGTAGCTAGCACCACTGTTGTCACATGAATCCAAATCCCCTAAAACGTTTTGTGGTGTGTTGTCAAGGTATAGTGAAAACGTGAAGTCGCTGACTTCCATACAAAGAGAGAAAAAAAATCTCTGTCATCATACAAATTAAATTTGGACACATTTTATGCCTCAGAAGCAAACATCAACAGATATGCCGGGGCTACAGTTTCTCTAATTATCCTATTGAAACCTTTTATAGTGTGTTCTGTAGGTCAAAGAGGAGGCTTTCAGATAGTGGTACGTTTGTTCCAATGTATCCAGCAAGAGGAAAATAATAGAGAGGAAAAAAGGAAAAAATTCCGACTTTTTCACCCAAAATCAGAAATTAATTATTTGGCTGAAAGCGCTGCCATTACCCAGACGCAAACTATCTGAAAATAACCTTGGTACCCCACCAATATATCTTACAAGTATCATGGCGATATCTAAAAAAACGTAAGCATGAAATTTTTTAAAAAAGTATCTCATTCTACCTAAAAAATTCACCATTTTCTTACAATTTACAGAACATGGTTTATTATAAACCTCAACTGTACTTCCCCTAATTATCCTACTGAAACTTTCTATAGTGCATTGTTTAGGCTAAGGACGAGAGTTTCAGATACTGATACATTTTCCAATGTAGCTAACGAGAAGGAAATTTAGCTAACAAGAGGGTAAAAAGGATTTCTTTCCGAATTTCCCCCTAAATAGGGAATTCAATTTTCCGTGGCTGGAAACACTGCTACCAGACAGATGAAAACTATCTTAAAATAAACTTTCGTACACACCAATACTATATCCTACAAGTATTATGTCGATATCTAAGAAACTAACCATGTAGTTAAAAAAAATAGATTATGGCTAACAGAAAAGTAAAAAAAATCAAGGTTTAGAACCTAATTTCGTGCGCCCCCTAATTATTCCATTGTAAGATCTATACCGGCTTTTGTTCAGTAAGGACCGATGTTCGACTGGCGTAAGTTGACTTGCGCTCGGACGCATAGGTACGGATTTATAAACAAAAATTTCGAAAATTTAAATTTTTGTCCAAATTTAGTGAATTTCAATTTTCCTAGTTGGCAACACTGCGCGCGGGCCGGTCCAATTGATGTCAGAATTTTGGTATCCATGCGAGGTATCCACCTGACAAGTCTTAAGGAGATCTCTGTACAACGAAGGAAGTTACAGGGAAAAAAGGAAAAAGAAAATTCGAAATTCGAAAATTCTCGAATTTTTGACTTCGGGCTGAAATTTGAGAAGGAAATTCGACACGCAGAAGGAAAAGAAACTAATATGATAAACTATGTTCGAACCATATTTGGCCAAAAATTATCCCGATATCTTTATTAGTGACCACACAGGAGCTAATTTAAAAAGTGACACACCCATATGTGCCATTTTGGCGGCCTGGGTCCGAAAGGTTAATATTATTAATAACTGAGATAATAGATTTTATTCATTTATAATGAAATTATTTCCTGGAATGTATTCGAAATTCTTTCTTCTATTGTGACATGACGAATAAAATTATCATAAAACATGTAGAGTTCATTCATCATATGAATAAAGTAATAGATGCCTTAGTCGCTTATTGTCTATTTTCCAGGAAAGATACATTCAGTCACTATTTCCATTAAATTTGCAATTTCTTCGAAATAGTACTTTCTCAGATTGCTTCTTACATTTAGCAAAAATGGGCTCTGGCACTTCCGACATAGTATTCTGGGATAAAATATAGAATATCATCATATCCATTATATTAGCTTCTCAACAAAAATGTCAGGACAATTTTTCTAAGAGATTTCATACAAAAGACCGACCATTAAAATGAATTGAAATGTTCCAGTTTTAGGTCCCATGATTATTTCGTGTAGGCTAAAGGAGACGACCATGATAAGAATAAATTAAATGCTGAAATGGAGAAAACGGAAGGAAACGGGTGAACGCGGAGAAGACCTATATACACACACATTCATCACGAAGTCCCTTTGTCGCGAGTCCGACACACAAGGGAAGTCACGATATACACACCATGATACACACAATTTATGTGAAACAATTAATATTGACGTACATTGCATAACTTTTATTTACTAGAGTAAATATATTCTATAAGGATGGGTTGGGAAATCTAATATGTTTCGCATGAAATTCAAAGAAAATTTCCTTAGAAAATCCAGAGGAGGGCAATTGTATTTTAGTTCCGAGTTGTTCGCGCTCATGATTTTCATGGATAAAAAAAAAATTAATAAAAAAAAATAAACTGCGTTCAGTCCAATTTATCATATTATTTTCTTGAGTACAAGAAAAATATTGGCCCCATGCTGTTCTCGCTTTCTATTCAGGGATAAGATATAGCTTAACACCATCTGCGTAAATAATCCTTCCAATGGTAAATGTGTTTTTAATATTGGTTTGTTAGTTTTCTTGATTACTTTCCCCATAAGAAAGCAAAACATAGGTCCGAAGTTCTCGATGTTCCGTATGCCGGGTGAAATGTACTTTATTACCATCTGTTTTAAGTGTGCTTTCAACAGTAAAAGTATTTTTAAAATCGTTCCAGTTGTTTCTGACAAATTATCTGGTTTGAAACGCACAACACAAAGTTGGTCACTTGAGTTTCCTCGTTCTTCCTAGCGTGTTTCCTGTTCTCGTGTCTCTATTATTGCTATATCGGTGTTGTTCTATTATTTTTATTTTTCTGGGTATTGGTATTCACAATTTATTTTGTTATTCCGTAATTTTCCTTATCAAACAAGTTCCGAGCAGTGTCTGACCAGCGTTTGAACCACCAAACTTAGGTTTTTACTGAACAGCTATTTCACCTGCCACCAGGCCCGTGCTGGGGTACTAATGAGGGCGGTGGACAAGTCTAATAAAAGGGCGCCCATACAAACGGGAATAAATATATATATATGTATATATATATATATATATATATATATATATATATATATATATATATATATATATATATATATAGATAGATAGATAGATAGATAGATAGATAGATAGATAGATAGATAGATATACAGACTTTGAAAGAAAGTATGGGTGCCATTTTATATCAAAATCACCACCAAATTTGTTTTAGTATTAACGTAAATAGTTAATTTGTGGAACCTCGAATCGAAATCCTCTTTACTAGAAAAAATCTTTTTAGTTCCTGTAATAACATTTCTGTCAAACAAAAAGAACCTAAATATATCAACTTAATATAGTTCTATGGCCTATGGACACAGGAGGTTCAGTACCGAGTTTACAATTGCTCTACTTTGGTTTCTGTCCTGATCCAGTTTCTATTTTATATTCCAATCTCTGCGAGAACCATTTTAATATTATCCTCCTATCTGTGCCTCGGTCTTCCTATGGTCGTTTTTTATTTGGATTTCCAATTAGAACTTTGAAAGCGTTTCTAATTTCTGACATTTTGGCTACATGACGTGCCCATTTGAGCCTCCTAGACTTCCGTCATTCCCCATTCCCGTTCCTCTTGAAGACCGACTATTGTTCTAAGAATCTTGTTTTCAAATACTTTCAGTTTGGGATTTTCCTTCAGAGTCAGTAATCACGTTTCGCAACGATACAGCACAACAGGCATGATTATCGTTTGATATTTTAAGCTGCAAATTCCTCAACAGAATTCGCGACAAAAAAAGATTTTTAGCTGAATAATAACAACAAATCCATGCTTTCAGCTGACATCAAATTTCGTAGTGATTATGGTTTTAGTCTGTTAATAATGATTCTAGATATTTGAAAGTATCCACTTTGACGAAAGTAAATATTATTTGATATTTTAACGTATCCATAAAATGCAGTGTTACGATCCCGACAAACTTCCACGTACTTAGTTTTCTCTGCATTTACTTCTAAGCCCACATCCCTGCTAGCGTTAATTAAGATTTCTGCATTCCTTTCTATTGTTCTATCATTCCCTATTAAATTTACATCATCAGCACACGCCATAACCTGGTAAATACAATTCAGCTCTAGGACCTGATTGCTATCTTTGATTTTCCTTATAGTGTTCTCTAGAACAAAGTTAAATAATAATGGCGACAACGCACCTCCTTATTTCAGGCTATTCTCAACGTGAAAGCTCGCGAACAAGGATTTATTTACTCGAACCTTACTTTGGGTTTCATTTAAACATATCTTAATTAATCTACCTTTTTCGGTATTCCAAACTGTGTAAGCATGTAGCACAATGTTTCCCTCCTACCAGAGTCTAAACTCAATAATTGATGTGCCAAGATATTGTATTCCCATTTCTTTTCAAGTATTAGTCGAATGGTAAATATCTGGCCGATAGTTGATCGATTTTACCTACACCCGCTCTGATAATCTCCAATAATTTCTTCTGCGTATGGAGTCAATTTTGCTAATAGAATGCTTAAGAGAATTTATTGGATGTTGACAGAAAAGAAATGCCTCAATTATTATTACAATCAGTTTTGTTGCTTTTCTTCTGAACTGGAAAAATGATTGATTCTTTTCACTCTTGCAGTAATTCCTCCTTGTTCCAGATAAGGAGAATGATTTTGTGTATCTTGCTCTACAATTTTTCCCCTCCAGCTAAAATTAATGTCGTCTAAATCCGGAGATGTGTTTCTTTAGTTTTTTAATAGATTTCTATTTCTGTCTGGTTAGATTCTGAAATATACGGTTATGCTGTGTGCATTTCACTTTCTCCGCGAACATTAGTTTCTGGCTATGTATTAAGCAAATTGTCAAAGAAATTTTTCCATCTACTCACGATGCTATCCTGATCAGTGAGAACTGTTCCATTGGCTTTCTTTAATATATAAGCACGAGGTTGATAGTTTTGTTAAGTTCGTTGATGCATTTATACATGTACCGAATGCTTTCGTTTTCACTATTATCATTAAGTTAATTAATTTTAGCTTTCAAAAATCCCGTTTCTTTGCTCTAAAGTTTTTCGGAGTTTTCTGACAGATGACAATGAAATTTTATGTAGTTATTTCGTTCGGATTTTGTAGCCAACGCTGTTTCTTTTGTTCTCTCTTTGCTACTTTAGTGCATTTCTGGTTGAAATTTTAATGTTGTCTCTACTTTCAACAAATCTAAAACCGAGAATCTGTTCCACACTTCATTCTGGCTCCCCTCTTACGTGACTCTCCTCTAATTTCTTTAAATTAAACCGCTCCGTTTTCAGATATTGAATATTTCCTTTATTCGACGATAGTTTCTCGTTTATTATCTTTGCTACCAGGTATGAGTAAGAAGTATGAGAGTCAGCTCCTCTGAACGACTGAACATCAATTGTGTTAGACTGTTTTTTTCTGTTTACTAAAACGTGTTTACTTTGATTATGTCTTTTTCCATCTGGTGAAGTCCAAGTATATTTATGAATGTTGTGATGTGGGAATTTTGTAATCTTCACGATAAGGTTTCTGAATGTTCCAAAGTTCACGAGTCTAATGCCGTTGTCATAACTTTCATTATGCAGACATTTATTCCCTATAATCGGTTTGAAAATACCCTCTCGTCCTACCTTTGCACTGAAATCGCTTAAGAGAATTTTCATATGGTATTGCAGGAGATGATCAAATACCCGTTCTATTCTTTCGTAAAAACTGTCTTTTGTATCGTCATCCTTATTTTCTGTTGGGCCATGTGCATTTAAAACAATAATATTACACCACCGACCCTTAAGAGAAGTAAAAGAAAATATGTCATTAACAAATTCAACCCATTTAATTGCTGATAGTATTCGTTTGTGAACGAAAAGCTCAGTTCCTAGTTGGTAATTTTTAATTTGTCCCGTAAAAGAATGTAAAATTTCCCAACTTGACTACTCTATTTCCTTCTCATCTAACTTCCTGATATATCACTAGGTCCATCCTCTATTTCTAAACTCATTCGTTACAAATTTTAAAGGGCCTGCCCTATAGAGACTTCTTATATTCTATGTTCCAAATCTCATGTCGATATTACTTTGCTTAGTTCGTGCCAAGTTTTCAGTATTCTTTTTACAGGATGAGGTAGTTAGCCCCACACTAAATCCCCAAGCTGGAGGATCACCCCTTGCCGTCTGTCCGCGACTGCTTATTCAGTATATTAGCAGCTAACGTCTATATCTAGAGGCCTTCTCCTCGATCCACAACCTGAGGACGCTCCATGCCGTAGCAACAGGAAGACCACATTTCATAGAAATTATTATAGCTATATTTTAGAAGTACAATAGGTACTGATTATCCGAATACTGCTTTAAAACACACAGGACCAATCAATATGCTCAGATATATGGATGCATATTAAGACTGTGAAAGCTTCGATGTCGTAAAAATCGTAAATTAGAAACTAGTGTCAGTATAGTATTTTATGAATGCATCGTACGTTTGACTATCCAAACTATTCTTGATGTATCATATTGTTTCGTTTTATAGCTACACAACGTTATAATATTTTTGTAAGTGATTATACTCTTTACTTGTTCTCTGCCAATAGCAACTGTATGAATTTATATAATACAAAACTAAAATACAGAAGAATAAAATAAACAAAATTATAATGTGATATTTCGCAGGGCATCTTATGTAAAGGGCGCTTTGTATTCTTCATAGATTCTTTATTAACGGTCACTATTTGAATTTATTATACAAAGCTGGCATATAGGAAACTGAAACCACTTATCTATAATGTAATTTTTCGTAGGGCGCCTAATGTAAAGGGCGCACAGTACCTTTCACGGGTTCTTTACTAACAGTAAGAACTGTATGTATTTATTGTACAGAACTGTGGTATACCGAAAAGTGAATAAAATCGTTCATCTTTGGCGTGGACTCGCAAGGGCGCCTAATGTAAAGGGCGCACCGCACCTTTCATGGGTTCTTTACCAATAAAACTAAGAATTTATTACTAAAAACTTGTAACTTTATTTATACTGTGGTGTTTCGGACGGCGCACCGGGACACTTCCCGGTGTCCCGCTGGGCCAGCACGGGCCTGCCTGCCACTCTATTTGTCACCACTAGCGTACCTAAAAATGAATGCCCTGCCGCGAAAAATGTCAAAAGGGTTCCCTGTTGCCACGTTGATGAAGGTACGTAAAATTTATGCAGCAATAGAAAAAATATTCCTATATTCCCTTGGATATTCCATCTAACCAGGTACTACTCTGCCCTATTATATAAAAATTGCATATTATTATCATATTGTGATGATGATGCCAAGTTTGATTTTGTTCTTATTGTTACCAAGCAAAAGAGTTAAATATAATTTACTCTCAGGTAAGTAGAGATGCAAAGGCTGGGATAAAACCAGCATTTAGAAAAGTTTTTCCGTGGGATTTATGCCTTAGAAATTTTGGACTTAAAATATTTCAATTTTAATGGAGAGAAATCAGCAGGTTCCACCTGAATTTTCCCATTATAACATTAAAACACATTTAATTACTTAAGAGAAAACCCTGAAAACATTCAACAATCAAACAATATTAGTCATTCGATACGAGAGAAAAATGTAAATCTGTAGCTTCAGTGGATTTTCTAGTTCCAATGAATTATATATAGAGTTTTTAGATTAACGTTCAGCGACACTTCTTTTTAAAGTAAAGAGTTTATTAGTGTTAGCCTTAAGTTCTGAAAACGAAGCAGATTTCGTGAAACAAATTCATCATTTAAAATTTATGAACGAACTAGAACTTCATCATAACTGTATATAACTCAATTGAGGACGCTAAAATTCGAGGAGGAGAACTTTAAAATCTCTTCCACCACCTTCTTATTCCAAAATTTTTATACTATATACTTGTAGCAGTAAAGAAAGAAAAAAATGTGAATAATGATTTCAAATTGGCATCATGTTCAAAATAGCCGTTCATGGCATTAATGTTCTAAACTGAAGTCTCTGAACTTCAGAAAAAAATCTATAAACAGACAACGAAATGTAAGAAAGCTTTTATACCAAAGAAATAGTTTCGTATCCGTTTAATGGCTGGCAAATTGGATTTAGGTAATTTAAGTAACCAGAACTACGCATTCATATATATATATAGGGTGTTTCAAATAAAACGTCCAGTGCTTATAAATCAGAAACGGCTGAGAGAAAAAAGATGAAACAAAAGCTGATATAGGAAAATATTATAGGGCATATCATATGGTGTTGTTGTGTTGACCCCCAGGGATTTCCTTGGGAGGCCCAGGGGCCAACTTCAAATTATCAAAAGGGAACATGTATTGAATGATACCTCATTCGATAGCTCTTGAAAAACGAAACAACTTTTGTAGGAAACTATTTTCGATTAGGGCCACCGTTTTCAAAATAGCCGCAAAAAGTGGGTCCTTTATCAGATAAAACGTCCACTGCTTATAAATCAAAAACGGCTAAAAATACTAAATGAATTAAAATCTGAGATAGGGAACGATGATAAAGCATATCAAGTGGTGTTATTGTGGTAACCCTCAGGGCCCTCCGTGAAGCAGCCCAACTTCGAATTGATACAGGGCCCACTTTTTGCGGTCATTTTGAAAACGGTGGTCCAAATCGAAAATTGTTACCTACAAAAGTTGTTTCATATTTCAAGGGCTACCAAATGAGGTATGACTCAATGTATGTTCCCTTTTGAAAATTTGAATTTGGCAACTAGGCCCCCTTCAAGGAGGGCTCTGGGGGTCACCATAACAATACCATGTGATGTGCTCTATGACATTTTCCTATCTCAGTTTTTGTTTCATCTGTTTATTCTCAGCCGTTTCTGATTTATAAGCACTGGACGTTTTATCTGAAACACCCTTTATATATAATAACTTCCAGGTACTTGATAAAATTGTAAGGCAACCAAATGATGACACTTGGATATTGTGGGTGCATAATACATAGTTGCTGGCAATAATTGCAATGCCAGTTTGAATACCAATAAAGACAGCCAGTTCGAACTAAACATAGGGCGTACAAGTACTGGATGTAGTAAACCTCAACTTCACCTCCCCTAATTACACTAGTTAACAAATTTAAACTTTTTGTTTGTTACATGAGAAAAATCACCTGATCTTAAAGGAACTTTTTGCGCTGAATTCGAATATGCACTCGGTTTCTCTCCATCATGTACAGTTTTCCCTAACAGAGGGATTTTCGGGAAATTCCCTCAAAAATTTCCCTTTTTCAGATATTTTGTTCCCCTAGCTTCTGTCCCCTTACATATTGTAACATAGAAATTATACCTAAGTATACCTTGATTTATATTTAATAAACCCTAAAAGTTTCGTAAAAATCGCTTTGTTCTTTCTAGAGAAATAAATATATTTGTATGTATACTGTGTGCACTGTTTATTGCACCTGATAGTAATGCTTTCAGATCTCCTGAGTTGGGGTAAAAACGATTTGCTTTATTACTACAAACACAGACATAAAAATGAATATTTACAATAGTCAATAACACACTTGTATTGCTCTCTGTAAATTAGAAACGTGTATAAAAATAGAATGTACTTCCAACGTATATTTTTTTAAACGTACAATACATGTATACCTTAATACATATATATACAATTCTCCAAGTTTTTTCGTTTTGTTCATGAAATGGTTATCAATATTTGTTATCAAATGTAACAGAATGCAAAAGAAAGAAAGAATGGAATACAGACTCATTGTTGACAACAATGAACTAATGCAGTCTGAATTTTCCACTAAGGTATCGTTTCCCCCCTCCCCCCGCGCATTTTTTTCTTACTTGTGTTCTTGACACCTGGTGAAGGAGTTTTGTACATTTTTATATTGACGTGTGGTTTAACACTACTTCACTTTCAAAGTTGTCTTTGCTGCTAAGAGTGCTTTCATGTTTGATCTTAACGGCATTATACCCAACTAAGACCAGAAGTTTAGTTTGTGATCAGTACAATGGCGTCAAGAGGACGGCGTTTGTGTGTTAACTCACCAAATAGTTTTTGTTATGTGTGTGACCAGTTTGTAGTTAAAGGACAGTGTAGATCCATTACGCCATCGGTGAAACTAGCATATTATATATATTTCGGATTTCGTGTGGGAGATCAGGATAAAACTTGGGCACCCAACATAATTTGTGCGTCGTGCTACGTCACTTTACTTGCATGGGCCAAAGGGAAACGGAGGTTCATGAAATTTGCTGTACCAATGGTGTGGAGAGAAATCACCAACCATCTGGATGATTGTTATTTTTGTCTCACAGTAGTTAAGGGACATTCTAAAAAAAGCAAATACACAATAAGTTATCCCAACGTTAAATCCGCAATTAGACCTATTCCGCACGGGGATGAACTTCCACTTCCAGAGCCCCCTACCAACTGGGAAGAGATATGGCCAAAAGACTCTGATGATGATCATGACCTTGATGAACCATCGACATCAACATGTACATCCAAGGATCCAACGTTCATCCCTGACTGTGTTCGCGAGCCACATTTCATCCGGCAATGTGAACTTAATGACCTAGTCCGTGATTTGCACCTGACAAAACAAGAGGCGGAACTTCTGGGATCAAGGCTCCAGCAGTGGAACTTATTGGATGCAGAAACGAACATATCACTGTACAGGAAAAGGCATGTTCAATTTTCAAGCTATTTCTCAATGCAACATAATGTGTGCGTATGTACGGATATAAATGGGTTGATGGCGGAGCTAGGAATTCCTTACGTTCCAGAAGAATGGAGGTTATTTATCGACGCGTCAAAGGTCAGCCTTAAAGCTGTCCTTTTACATAATGGAAATAAAAAAACCTTCTATACCACTTGCGCACTCAGTGAAGATTAAGGAATCCTATGACACCATGTCAACTTTGCTAAATCTTATAAATTACAAGGACCATTGTTGGCAAATATGTTGTGATCTCAAGGTAGTTGGTATTTTATTAGGACTGCAGTGCGGTTACACGAAGTACCAATGTTTTTTATGTTTATGAGATAGCCGAGCTGATGACAAACATTATGAAGTGAAGGAATGGGAACCTAGAGTGAATTACGTACCTAGAGAATGCAACGTCAAATACGCTCCTTTGGTAGATCCTAATAAGATATTACTACCGCCACTTCATATCAAGTTAGGACTTATGAAAAACTTTGTCAAAGCCATGGACACATCTGGTGAAGGTTTCAAGTATTTGCGAGATAAGTTCCCTAACCTGAGTGATGCTAAGATTTCAGCGGGAGTGTTTATTGGTCCCCAAATTAGGAAATTAATGCTTGATGATAGCTTTGACAGCAAGTTAAACAGTGCTGAGCTAGCTGCCTGGACAGCATTTAAGTGTGTTGTGCGCAACTTTCTGGGCAATAACAAAGCTGAGAGTTACACAGAAATCGTACAGGGCATGATACAGAAATACAAAGAGTTGGGTTGTAGGATGTCTTTAAAAATCCACTTTTTGCACTCCCACCTCAGCTTCTTTCCTGTTAACCTAGGTGCTCTCAGCGACGAACAGGGGGAAAGATTCCACCAAGATATAATGGCAATGGAGAAAATGTACCAGGGACGATAGGATCCTTCAATGATGAGGGACTATTGTTGGGGTCTTGTTAGAGAATGCAACATTTCTTACAAAAGAAGGAAGTAGTGTACGTTTTTGTAACCCAATGAAAGTTTCATATATTGTGATAGTTTTGATTGTCTTTTCATATCCTTTTGGTACATTTGTATTATTGTTTATTGTAAATTGTCACACTTGTAAATTATATTGTATTATATTTTATATATGTGTTTGTGGTAATAAAGCAAAACGTTTTACCTCAACTTAAGAGATCTGAAAGCATTACTATAAGGTGCAATAAACAGTACACATAGTATACATACAAACATATTTATTTCTCTAGAAAGAATAAAGCTATTATTACGAAACTTGGAGGGTTTGTTAAATATGAATCAAAGTATACTTAGGTATAATTTCTATGTTAGTATATGCAAGGGGACAAGATCTTGGGGTGTAAAATAAACGAAAAAGGAAATTTTTGAGGGATTTTCCCGAAAATCCCTCTGTTACGGGAAAATCGTACGTGATGGAGAAAAACCGAGTGCATATTCGAATTCAGCGCAAAAAGTTCCTTTAAGAACAGGTAATTTCTTTTATGTAACAAAACCTTTGTTAACTAGTGTTATCCAAGTGAAAATGTCTATAGTGTGTTGTGTAAGCCAAAAAAGAGGCTTTCAGATGCTGGTACGTTTGTTCCAATGTAGCCAACAAGAGGTAAATTATAGAGGTAAAAGGGGATATTTTCCGAATTTTCCCCCTAAAATAGGGAATTAAAATTTCTGTTACTGGAAACATTGCTACCAGACAGAGGCAAACTATCTTAAAATAAATTTTGATACACGACTAACATATCCTACAGGTATCATGTCGATATCTAAGAAACGAAGCTTATAATTAAGTAAAAGAGACAAGGTTTAGAACCTAAATTTGAATTTTTCGTGCGTCCCCTAATTATCCAATTGTAACGGTCTGTACTAGCTTGTGTTCAGTAAGAACTGATGTTCGACTGGCGTAAGTTGACTTGCATTCGTACATATAGGTACGGATTTGCAAACATAAATTTCGAAAATTCCAAATCTTTTGGCCGAAAGATAGGAAAATTTTAATTTCCCTATTTGGCAACACAGATTATGAGTTGTTCAAATTGGTCTAGAAAATAGATACCCATATGAGGTATAGGAAGTTATACTGAAGAAACTACAAAAGAAAATTCGAAATTTCTCGAATTTTTGACTTTGGGCTCAAACTTGAGAGGAAAATTCGACACTTAAGAAAAATTGCCATCAGGATAAACTATGGTCCAACCATATTTGGCATAGAAAACATCATCCATATCTTAGTGTTTACACAGCAGAGGATTAACCCAGAGCCATTGGCGCCAAGTCTCACAGACCAGTGTCACCTGTTTTTGTAACGTTTACTAGTAGCTGGCCATTGGTTCTGATTAGGGTTCACATTCAAAATTTTATTTTACAATGGACACTTCTGAAAATGATTTATTACCTTTTGATAACATATTAAAACTTTTGAACTTTTTACTAAATAGTAATTGTAATTCTACCATATTTTGCATAACTCTACAATTTTTCCAAAGATACATTTGTATTGAAATTCGCAATATACCTGCTTAATAAGCGTAATACAAAATAAAATTATCAACAAAAAATTAAAGAAAAAAATAAAGAAAAAATTAAAGAATAAAAATAGGTAAAGTTTTAAAATTTAACAAGTGGATCTGTGAGACTAGGCGCCAGTGCTCAAGTCACACTAACGCACCAGTGCCACCGGGTTAAGAAAATGGCACACTCACTTTCCGACCCTATCTCAAAAGGATTAGAGACTTCGGCACTTTATCGATTTTGCAGGTCCGAAACACCTGATAGGTGCTAACAAATTATTACGCATGTGATAAATGAATTGAAAATTCGGGAAAGTACCGAATGTTCGGGAAGTAATATAAATAATTAAGAATTAAAATTTTTTGAGATATCTTTTCGAAATATATGGTTTATTTTAGAGGTTTTATATTATTATCCGCATCACCCTCTAGTTAAATGAGATTTTGTGTTATAGAGAAGCGAAACAATATCTGCTTTATCAATTTAAAGCAAAATTTAGAAAAAAAAACAAAAATTTCCCAAGCCAAAAAGCGAAGCAGGAAAAACAGTGTGTTTTCCAAGAAAAAAAGCCGTTTTCTTTCCCAGCTCTTGCATCTCTACTAGTTACGAAGTTAACTTGAATAGAACTTCTCAAGAGTTAGTTGAGGTTATTTACAAAACTTAATTGTACTGTTAGAAAGAAATTATATATTTTTAAAGTTTTAAAAATCACTTACTTAATACTCAGAAACTATAAATGAGTCATTTTATTTTTCTATTTTATTATGAGAAAATTGATGATTTTCTTGTTGTTTTTTCTAGAGAAACTTTTAAAATGTTGTCCAGCTTCAAACCTTTGCCAATTTCATATTCAGTTGACAAAATTTCCAAACTGTTCAAATGTTCTTGCTGAATTCCTGATTACAACTAATTTTTGATCACTTTAAACTGGGAGGAACTCCTTTCTTCAGATGCTACAGTCACTGAGATTGCCAAGAATAATATATTGTTATGTGTTCTTGTATGTATTCTATGTATTAATTCTAAGGGCAGATAACAGGCCTTGAATAACTTTTTGACGTTCGTCACATCTCCCAAACTGTTAGATATAAAATCTTGAAATTTTGTATAGATGTTCTCCTTGAACTCAAGATAAGACGGTGTTTATTAAAATCCAGCCCCTAAGAGGTAATAATGGTGTTTAAAGTTTTTGGGGGGAGGGGGCTCACTAGATCTCCGAAAGTATTCGATGTAGATACTTGAAATCTCGTACAAATGTTTTCCTTGCATTTTAAGTTGTAGATAAATCAGAATGTTTTGAAAAGCGACCCCTAGATGAGATAAGAAGTCTTGATTTTTCTTCGTACGCCAGATCCGTGATATTATTAGGCATAAAACCTTGTAATTCTGTATAGTATTATTTCAAACTTACTATAGATAAAACAACATTTTGTTATAAATGGCTTGTAAGGGGGCATAAACGATCTTGTATGATTTTTCACTAATATCTGAAACGATTAGATGTAGTATCTTTATATTTTTGAATACATGTTCTCCCTACACTCTATGGCTAGATAAGACAATAGTTTGCAAAATGTTGTTCCTTAGGTGGTATAGAGATGCTTGAATGTTTTTCTTTTATTCTTGAATATTGCTTGAAAGTTCGCCAGATCTCCGAAACTATTAGGTATAGAATCTTGAAATTTTGTACAAATGTTTTCCTTACACTCTAGAACAAAAATAAATCACTTAAAAATGCAGTGCTATGAGGAGAAAGAAAGACTTGAATATATTTTGCCGTTATCCAGATTTCTGGAACCATTAGGCAGAGAAATTAGAAATTTTGTACATAAATATTTCTCATGTACGCTTCACGGAGGAAGTAAAGAAGGTTTACAGGTCTAAAGGATGTCTTCAACATTTTCTTCGACTTTTATCAGATCTTCGAAACTTCCGCACAAGAGATTAAAATTTTGTACTAATTTCTTTCCTTGAACCTTAGGCCAACAGTGATGTAGAGTATTACGAAATAGTAAAGGTGAGAGCCTTAAACTTTCCTTCAACTTCTACTAAATCTTTAGCACTTTTGAGCGTACAACTTGCAATGTTGTACAGATTTGCTCATTGAATCCTAGGCTGAAGATGGGATGGGGTTTTGTGACACGTAAATCTAAGGAGGTGAATCGGGTTTGGACTGTTTCTCGCTTGTTTACCACATCTTCATAACAGTTGGGAGTAGATAACTGAGATTCTAGACTACGATAAGATAGAAATTTCTGAAATGGAAAAGGGGGATAAAGTTAACCTTGGTTTAGAAAATTAAAGTTTTGTAAGCTTTAAGTAATTTTACTCCTAGACATGTATAGATTTATTGAGAAGTTTTACATTATTATTACTAATTTATTTTGAAACTTTCAGCATACAGGTATGAAATTCGTATTATATACATTGACGTATAAAATATGAATATCTCATTAAAGAATACAATTTGTCTAATTATCGATACTGGAAAAGTTATGGTTGATTTTAGGAAAATTCTATTTGAGAGAGAATAATTATGCGTAACAATTTCAACATCACTTTGACAAAACATGCATCTTATATATATATATATATATATATAGTACTTCGGGGTGAAGAAAATTGACTAAACTTTACGTAATGATTTCTGTGGATTTGAGTAAATCCATTTGAATCGGTCTTGACGTAGTGGAAACGTATTTAGGAGCAATTTAGTTAACAGTTGTAAGCATAATTCCAGCAAAATTAAACTTGAATTGACAAGTATTTGAAAGTAAAGAAAGTGTTTTGTACAGCTTTCAAATGTTTTTCATAAACCTTATTCTTCCCGTGCGAAGAGTGGGCATATTGCTAGTTGTACGTACTTCGTAATTATAACATTTTGGAAGTTTGTAATTAAACAGTATTTATTACTTTTAAAAAGTTTGTGGTTTCAATGATTTTGGGAAAAATTGAAACGGCTATTGAAAACTGAATAGCTGCTACAATGACAGGCCAATTATGTTTATTTTAATTAATAGTTTTCTGAGTTATTGAAAAGTTGTTAAGTGGTGATTAAATTTCATTATGAAGTCTGATATTTACTTAACGTGTTTTAGGTTAAATCTAAAAGTCATTTTATAAAATACTGATATAAACTATGTAGTCTAAAAATGTACAGAACATGTTTAAGGCTCTAGTAACACGTAAATACTGGTAAATTAAGAGAATAGGTTACGTTGTATTCAAGTATAATTAGTGTTGTAAAAAAACGGTTTTTTTCTGTGAAGTTTTTTTTCAATAAAAAACATCGTTCTTTTCATTTTTTTTTCAAATCTCTGTTTTTTTTCTGGCAACTATTATTTATTGATTTACGTTGCAGATTATTGAAATAATCAACAGAACTTCAGTCGAAGCCCTCGTAACTTACAATTTTTTTGTTTCTTTGTACATATTTACTAGCAAAATTGTGTGATTATTCCTTTCGGCCCCAGGTCATTTTTGGCGTTTTCCTACATTTCCAGTTAGTGACTTATTGCTCAAAAACCATTCATTCGATTGAAATGGTTAAGTCCTTGTGTTTTAGAAAATGGATGTGGTTATTTTTTGGTATAAGTTGCATTGCAGTGTTGCCAATGGGTGGGAAATTATTGAGGGAAATGTAGGGGTGAAAATTTACAAAAAAATCCCTAACCGAATTTCAAAATTTTTTGTATCTAGTACCACTGCTGCTATATGGGTTCAAGTCTCCTAAAAAAATCTTTGGTGTGTTGACAAGGTACAGTGAAATCCTGAAGTCGCTTGCTTGCATCCAAAGAGGGAAAGAAAAAATTGTGTCATCACCTGAAATTTTGACACTTTTTACGCCTCACAAGCAAAAATCAAATATGCCGGGGTTACAGCTTCTCTAATTATCCTATTGAAACTTTTTATGGTGCGTTCTGTAGGGCAAAGAGGAAGCTTTCAGGTAGTGGTACGTTTGTTTCAATGTAGCCAGTAAGAAGGTAATAATAGAGGGGAAAAGGGAAATTTTCCAAATTTTTCACCTAAAAGTGGGAATTAATTGTTTTGCCTGAAAACACTGCCATCAGACAGACGAAAACTATCTAAAAATAAACCTCAGTACTCCAAGAATATATCCTACAAGTATCATGGCGATATCTAACAAAGTAAGCAAGAAAATTAAAAAAAAATATCATTCTACCTCAGAAATTCACCAGTTTCTTACCATTTACAGAACATGGTTTATTATAAACCTCAACTGTACTTTCTCTAATTATTCTAGTGAAACTTTTTATGGTGCGCTATGTAGGCTAAGGATGGGGCTGTTAGATACTGGTACGTTTGTTCGAATGTAGCCAACAAGAAGGAAATAATAGAAATAAAAAAGGGATTTTTTTCCAAAATTTGCCCCGAAAATCTGGAATTAAAATTTTCTGTAGCTCGCAACACTACTTACTATCAGACACACACAAACTATCTTAAAATAAGCTTTGGTATCCCTCTAATATATCCCTCCTACAAGTATTGTGACGATATCTAATAAAGTAAGCATGCCAATAAAAAATATTTCATTCTACCTTTAAAAAATCACAGTCATCTTCCCAATTAGAGAACAAGGTGTACTGTAAACCTCAACTGTACTTCCTCTAATTATCCTATTGAAACTTTCCATAGTGCGTTGTGTAGAGCAAAGACGAGACTTCCAGATACTGGTACGTTTGGTCCGATATAGCCAACAAGAGGGAAATAATAGAGACAAAACAGATAATTTTTCCAAAATTTCCCCCTAAAATCTGGAATTAAAATTTTCTGTAGCTGGTAACACTGCGACCAGACAGATACAAACTATCTTAAATTAAACATTGGTGCACCACTAATATATCCTATAAGTATTATGACGATATTTAAGGAACAAAACTTCTAATTACCAAAAATATATTACGGTAAACAGAAAAGTAAGGAAAAACTAGAAAAATTAAGTGTTAAAACCTAAATACGAATTTTTCGTGCGTTCCCTAATTAACCCATTGTAACAATCTGTATTTGCATTTGTTAAGTAAGGACAAATGTTCGATTGGCGTAAGTTGACTTGCACTCGGACGTATAGGTACGGATTTATAAACAAAAATTTCTAATTTTTTGCCCAATCTTAGGAAAATTTTAATTTCCCTAATTGGCAACACTGCGCGCAGGCCCGTCCAATTAATGTCAACAGTTAGGTATCCATCCGAGGTATCTACCTGGCAAGTCTTAAGGAGGTCTTTCTACAAGGAAGGAAGCCTGGCCCGTATCCACGGGGGGGCAAGAGTGGGCCGGCCCCCCCCTAAATTTTGGCTGGCCCCCATAAAATTTCACGGTAGGCTTGCAAATGAACTATAATATGGTGATGAAGTATAATATTATTGTGTCGGGTTCCCCCTAACTTCTACCGGGCCCCCTCTACATTATTGGGCTGGCTACGGGCCTGAAGGAAGTTACAGGGAAAAAAGAAGTAAAGGAAATTCGAAATTAGAAAATTCTTGAATTTTTGACTGGGGTGAAATTTGAGAAGGAAATTCGACACCAGAAGAAAAAAATTAATATGATAAACTATAGTGCAACCATATTTTGCAAGAATAATATCCCGATATCTTAATTAATGTCCACATAGGAGCGGATTAAAGAAATGACGCACCCGTGTGTGCCACTTTGGCCACCTGGGCCATCGAGTATACAT
Source organism: Thermobia domestica (assembly GCF_964235325.1). Taxonomy (NCBI): domain Eukaryota; kingdom Metazoa; phylum Arthropoda; class Insecta; order Zygentoma; family Lepismatidae; genus Thermobia; species Thermobia domestica. Next base: position 207,410,181 of record NC_137456.1, on the reverse strand, counting down.
TAGATTACATTTTTTTGACTACTAACTCGTGTTGTTGTTGTAGTTATAGTCTCGACTAATAATAATATCGTTGTTAGTCGCGACTAATAATAATATCGTTGTTGTAAACAATAACTTTATAAGGAAAATTTTCACTCCTTTTTACATCTGAGTTCCAACACTTGGTGAGAAATGCAGGGTGTTTCAAAATGAATTTTGGTGTTTTAAGTCTTCGTAGTACTTATTACATTTTACGTACACTTATAAGCAATGCATCAAGTAAAAGAGCACCTCAAAGCAATGCATCAAGTAAAAGAGCACCTCTTTGCTACAAGTGTTCAATGTGATATTCATTCGTCACGCGGCACACATCTAGTCGATAGGCGAGAAAGGCCCATAAACTTTCCGCCATATGGTACAAAACACATTCAATTTAGGGGAGTCTCGTTTCAAGTGTACCATCTCCTGAGGATTTGCTGACGGCCAGATACAAACATTATGAGTGCACATTAGCTCTTAGGTGAAATGTCGATTTATCACTGAAGACGACACGATCCAGAAAATCTTCATTGTTATGCAGCAATATTTCACTTGCGAAATTGGCACGTAAACCGTAGTCTGTAGGCTTTAGACCTGTAGCAACTGCAAACGATAAGGATGTAGTTTGAAGTGTCTCCTTAATATTCTTCACACAGACCGTTGCACTGTACAGATTCAGTTTTTATTAAAACACAAAAAACATTCTGCTCTCTAGTCTACATCTTTGCTACTTGCTCTTTCTAACGGCAGACAGAAGAAACAATGCATGTACATGCGTGCGTACAAAACTGTTTGAGTTGCTCTTTCATTTGATATAATATTTATAATTGTAAGTTAATTGTAATAGATACTACAAAGTTTCAAAACCCTAATATTAATTTTGAAACACCATGCATTACTTCAAATTGTGTAATCCTATATTCATGTCTTTTATATACATATCATCAGGGCCGGTCCTAGTCAATTTGTCGCCTCGTGCAATAGCATAATTTGCCGCCTCCCTCTTTCTCCAGAAAGAACAAATCTTAAAAGTCATGATTTTAATTATGCTACTCCAGCATGAATAACAAAGGTGAGGGTAAGTGAAGTTGCACTCAGAAAGTCTTAAATACTTACTAAAAATGCAATCCCGTTGTGTCTGTTTTTTTAAATATTAATCTACCGGTATTATGTTAGTGAAAGATAAAGCAAACACACCTGCAAAGGAAAGATGGTAATCCTTTTTATAGAATTCACTATCGAGCTTCAATCTCAATGTATCAGTTTGCAATTCCAGTGCAACTAGCTCTTTTATCTTTATTTCTTGATTTCTCTTCTATATTTGTTAACATTTTTTTAAAAAAAAGTTGTTTCTATCTTCAATGATAAGGAACTTGTTTCTAACAAAAACAAGACTAGTTGTCATATCAAAACTGTGATAACTTACTAAATGGAACAGATAGTCACTATTGTTCGAGAATTGAATTCTTGCATTTGGCAACAATCAAGCAATTTGTGCTCGGATTTATTCGACCATTTGCTTTAGCATTGTCCATGTGGCCTTAAACTAATGCAACCTGAACATAATTTATGAATGTAGTATTCAAATAGAAGGTCAGCTTAGTAAATGTAACTACCATCATCATGAAGTCTGTTTCCAACAAGAAATATTTAATTTAAATAATATATTTATGACAGATTTTTGCCGGACCATCCAAACTTGCCGCTCCACGCAAATGCACGTCTTGCAAGTATGGTAGAGCCGGCTCTGCATATCATATATATCTAGTCAACAAATTATTTATATATGACATTTAGAAAAATACTATGGCAAATTAGTATTAGTTTTTACCATTAGACAAGTTATTTGAATTTTATACTGTTCGTGACATTATTTTCGTAGTTATTAAAGGCCTGCTTTCACGAAAACACAAAATTTCATTTCTACTTTTATTTCTTAGTTGATATTGATGAAAACTGCTGAAACCCGAATTGTTAATAGGTATGGTATTCATGTAAATTGTAAAATATTTGTAGCGTATCAGTATCTAGCGTTTAATTTATGTTGCATTTTATGGTGATTATACCTACATAAAAATATTTAGTACTGAAATAGACATAAGGTGCATTACAAATGACTATTTGAAAAAAAACGAAATTTAGAAAAAAAACGAGAGGCAATGTTTTCTTTTCTAAAAAAACGTACATTTCTGAAAAAATACGAACGGTTTTTTTTCTATTTACAACACTAAGTATAATATTTGAAAATTTATTACTTTTTACGATGTGAAATTATTCCTTTTAACACTGATTTTTATGGTACTGTTCATGCAGTATATTTGCTGCTTTATAAGTTTATTTGTTAATTAAATTAGTCATGTGCTGTTCTAGCGAATCTTGAATATATCTTTACCAATGCATCAAATTGAAAACCAAAACACTCGTTTTGTGCAACAGAGTCTAATTTCTTCCAAATAAAAATGATTAAAATCTACATTATTTACCATACTTGGTTGTATCTGTGCAGTTCAAAATTATGAATGAATATTGATCTCTAGTGGAGCTAAACGAGTTACTATCTAGGTAATGGTTAAGTAAAGAAGTATGAATTGGAACGTAACTTGATACCATACACCATAATTATGTGTGTTTGGTAATTCATTATCTTATGTTTTAGAGAAACTTTTCTATTTCGAAATCGGAATACTTAACCTTCACTCTGTCTATCTAGCATATCAATAAATTTTTATTATGCATGTATAGTGTCGACAAAATCAATTCATGTGTTGGCGTCGCGCAGCAGGCGATAAGGATGGACTTCTGTGAAGAACGACAAAGAAAGAATTCCTGTGTTTGGGAGTGTGTGCGTGTGTATTTAGGAGGATTGTGGCTCAGAAAAAGAGAAAACGGGATTTTCTTGTGCATTTAGATAGATGGGTTTTATCGGGAGATATTTTCAGTAAATGTGTATATATGTATGTATGCATGTGTATATATATGTATGTGTGTGTATCTTTGGCTTGATGACATCATAGATCGCCAGAAAGAAAATATCGACTCTGATTGGCTGTTAGGTTGATAGTAGGCGGGAGTTGTGTTTGTATATAACTAGCTTCAGACGACCCTCCGACCTTACTCGAAGCCCTACTACGTTCGCAGGACGAACAAACGCACACTACTATTCTCACACGCACCAAAGTCACTCACAAGGGGAGAGAGAAAGAGAGCGAGAAACGAGCGGGCGTCCGATTCAGCACATTTCTCCTCTCCGACCGGAACAACACGTGAGTAACTCAAACACGAACAATGTCATTTATTATATGTTTAGAGAACGTCATAAAGGAAGAAATAGTCTTTCACTTTGCACTTATTTATCTGAAATTCCAATGTTACTCAACTTGTGCAAATGAGAAACTTTATTGGACAATTTTCACTTCGACAAAACTCTGTCACCTGTTGCGCGCACGATATTCAGAAGTACGACTCCGCAGAATTGATTATCTTCCCCTCGAAATTGCTCCTCGTTAACAACACAGAAAACGATCATTAATATGTTCCATCTGTAGTTGCGCTCTTTGAAATATTTAATCTTGGCACTTACATAATACACAACTTTGAAGTTCTTGAAAGAGGAAAACTTTGTATGTTATTTCTTTATATTTCGAAAGTATTCTATTTACGGCCTTAACGATTGATTCTTCCGTAACTATCCACTCTGTAACTATCCAATCCAATAAACATGAAAGCCTAAACTCGCTTAGTGACTTTATAAAAGAATTTTAAAATGTTACAGCAGATAAATAATTAACTTTTAAAAACATAAATTGATGCGAGTTTTTATTGATTTTAAAATCATTACGTTTTACTCGCAACAACTATTTTTAAAATGTACAAAAGCATATTCAAAATATATTGATTCTTTTTAATATTTTGAAATTAGCAGACAAAATTTATTCACGATTTAGAAATCCTCGATTCTAAAAGCAATGTAGCGTTGCAAGAAAATACTATATTTAATTCGTTATCTTCATAATACTGATATATTTAGAACATATTTTTGGTGCTTCTTGATTTTTTATTGATGGATTTTCCAGAGATGTCTGATATTTATGGAAAGTCTTAGAAGGGAATTTAACCCAACTCGCATCTAGAAGTAGCTTCAAGGGCGATTTAGGAGAACACCCACTGTATTTTTTTGAACCAATACGATTCGCAGGGCAGTAATATCTACAGTCTGTTTCTTCGAGATTTGGATTAAGAGAAAGACTTAAATTTTTTCTATTATCAATATTTAAAAAATCGTGAATAACCTGTCTTGAGCGAATGTTTTTGTACAATAATATTCAGTATCCTTTAATAATCACAATACACGTTACCACACTACGGTAATACCGTATTACCGTAATTACCTGCGTTTTTGAAAATATGCAGAACCATTATATCCTGCTTGGAGAAAGCACTTGTGAAAAGAATGTGTTGAAATAATTCCTTTTTGTCTATACATTTCCTGTTTAAGATAGTACATGTCACAAATAATTATTTTATATTTCGTACATTGTGATTTAAACAGTAGAAGTAGAACGATACGGTATTCCAGAAATATAATGACTTAAACAAACTTTTATAAAGTTTGCTTTTTTGGCTCTCTGCTAGTTTTTCTAACATGTTATAATTGTGTGTAGAAACTTTTACGTCTCCAAAATACACAGAGTTCGTTGGAAAATATTTCTGGAATCTTTAATATTACCGTATATAATACTACGCAACAGCAACTGCACATTTGCTTTTATAAAAATACTTCATATGTAGTTGAGATGTCTTTGTAATTAGAGGCAATTATTAAGCCAAAAATTATACTCTCTTCGTAGTGAATTACAAGTACAAGAGAAAATTTTCAACACAAATTATTATATGTCTATAGAAATGTATCATGATCTTGAGTGGAGAAAATTTATTGCGCTGTTTGGAATATACATCAGTTAAGTAGTATTTATTGTTTGGAAAACATACGTTAAAATAACTAGTCTTCTCGTTTAAAATAGTTAATTAAAGTCACAAACTCCAATATGATAAGGCCATGTCACTATGATCGTTTTTAGGATCGCAGTTGTTTTTAGGTATTATTTATAACTTATTGATTAATTGGAGTTTATTGACTCTTTGCATCCCTGAGGTTATATGAAATAGGATTTACTGTTCAAAGTTGGATCCGAATTATTACTATATCCAAGGCAAGTAAAGTAGCTCCATGGAAATCGAACCTGGATTTCACGTGCAGAAAGGACACATGTTTGTTATTTCATATAAAAGGGATGAGTATTAGCATTTCCTTTTTACTATTTGTGGTAATGCTTATTTCATTCAAATTCTTACTTTCTATTCTAATGTATTAGGCAAATAACAAAATATCCTCAAGAAAAACTCTAAATTATCCCCAACAACATTACTAAAAACACCTACCAGTATTTGATTTAAGGAGATACCAGATATTCTAAAGAAATTGCGGTAGTTTTCACATCTAATTAACCATTTTAAGAAATATAAGAAATTCTCCTCTCTTTGAAGTTGAACTTCTGTTTAAGCTGTCATTAATATGTACAACAGTTGTCAGTAAAACTAGAACACATTTATCTAAAATATCGTGTACATGATTATTAAAGACGGAAGGAAAACTGAACAGGCAACTATCATCATCAAACAACCATAGTTTGACTTTAAATACTTGATTGTAATGAGGGGCTCTTGACCTTGCAGTTTATTGGATTTTGGAAGTAGAATGTAACATTTTTGTTAAAAGTGTTAGATTTTAGTACAGTTTTCCTTGAACACTTACAACAAAAATTATATAAATAAAAATTTAAATGTAAGAAGTCATTGAAAGTTAACTTGGCTCTATTTGTACTTCATAGTTGCATTATATAATTTGTTTTTTTCTTTCCTCAGTTCTGAACATTATGTGGAAATTTACATTTTATTCCAAATAATATTTAAAACAAGATGCTAGATATAGACAAGACAGTAGAGCATGTGTCCTATTAAGTTATCGTTTTCAATATTCACGTTTTTCAGAATTGCAAAACAGTTTTCATTCTGTCCAGGATTTCATTTAATGGATTGCAAAGTGACTTGAGTAGATGTGTGTAGCTACGTTTATACCTGCAAAGTAAAATCAGTGGCACACATATACCTGCATCACTTATAGAACATACAAATGTAAATTATAAAGCAAACTTAGAAAAGAAATAAATGGAAAATTCACAAATAAGTTCAAATCTAATTAAATTATTAGGAAAAAGAAGTGGTACCATTAAGAATATATATTTTAATTCTTTGCATAATTCTAAATGGTAATATTTTAGAAGAAATCTTTTCAGAACATTTTCTTCTGTTTATTATGGCGATCAACCACAATAATTTTGTTTTATTTGTAAGAGCATCATAGTTGCCTTTTGCCTTTTCATAGACTTTTTGTCGAAAGAAAAGATTCAATCAAGAAAAGTAATAACAAAATGCAATTCTCGGTACAACTACAGAATTTTTCGTGTTTACTGAGTTCCGTGAAGCAATGGGGGAATACAACATTTATGAAGTACAGTTTTCCTTGAATTCTGGTCCGGGGCCAGTGGTTTGGAGTTGAGTTGATTTTGAGCAAGGCTATATTTGACGTAGACCTACTGATTAACGTGGAATCCGAACCACATGAGCTCCCGCCAGAAATCGAAAGCTGCCCACGCCAAAGGCGCGTACGCTCACCGCTTAGCCACGAAGGATCTCTGGTTTAGAGTCGATATCCTGGTCACACATAGTCCAACTAAATTCACCTAGGCTACTTTTGCTTTTCGTGAAACTCCTTAGACGAATGAACTGAATTTTATATGTTTTGTATGGAGTACGATAGTGAATGCCGCAAAATAGGAAGAGTAGATCGATACTATGACAAAATGCGCTATAAAAAGGGATTTCAAATCTTTTTACATCTTGAGGATACGTTTCGTATTAGAAATCACTGACAGTTTATTTCTCTGTTCAGGAGCCTACTAAACGAAATTATAAAACATAAACAATGATCGATATAAATAGTGTGACAAAGACTGCAAGGGCTATTTCTCATGACTTGCCGGTCGTTTAGTAGACCGCGGTCGACGCATTGATCAACCCTACTTTAAATGCTGAGGTGGACTGGATTTATACAATTAGTCTCAGTCTTTCTTTTAGCCTCTTTTAGATTGTTCGAAATGAGAACATGTGGCTCCAACTTGGCTCCAATAAAAAGATCAACATGAAATACAATCCCAGAAATAATGTTAGGAAACCTGTAAGTGGAATATTCGATGTAAAAACATCAATCATAAAGCCACATACACTTAAAATTAGTACAATCAATAGGGCCATTTAAATAGTTTCCAATTGCATAGGGTACTTTAATACACTACCATGTTTTTCACGATATATTTTTATTGTATAAATTCTTGATTTTGCACAAACTAACATGTCACTGAAGCCTAACGTGTAACATACATGGTTTAAATTTAAATTTAAGACAGTACCATACGTATTTCGTGTAAGCATGGTGCTAAAATAAATTTATTGTCTCGTTAACATCGACCCCAATCGTCTTACAGCGTAATGAATTATAAATTTTGATGATGATAATAATAATGTTAGGTCACTTTGTTCATTTCTATATGTTGCCGCCAATACATACTGTAAATCAGAATAAAGTTTCCGAGATATAATATTTTACTGGAAAGTCATTTCAGCTCGCCGAAAGTATTTGTATCTTTACAGAAATCTAAAAGAACTATTTACAACCACAGTATCATTGCTCTAGTACAGTGGTTCTCACTGCTGTGTGTGCGATTCCATAGCATGTGTTGCGAAATTTAGAATTTAAAAATTCTTTAAGAATTTAATAATTAAAGAAAACCAATTTTCGGATGGACTGTCGAAATCAACGACTCCTGCTGCAGTTCCTGTGCGCAGTACTATATAGAGTCACTACTCTATAGAAACTCGCAGGATTTCGCTATTATAATTTGTATTATTATTAACAAAAAACAAGTCTGTCGCAATGTTCGGATGTTCATTAAAGTGTGTCTTAGTCAAAAATATAAAAAAAGTTCAGAACCACTGTTCTAGTGTAATTCGTAAAAACCCCTACATGATATGCAACCCACATTGCATCAGTGTTTAGTGGGTTGCCGTTAGTTACAATTGAAAGTATGATTGTAAAAGCTCCTTTGTTCTCATTTTTGCTGGTTTCCGATTTGGAGTGCGGTTTCGTTCTGACTAATTATTGAATACAATAAAACTGTTAATATATCTCGCACTTGCTTTGTAATATGATATGAACTAGGGGTGTGTATGTTGATTGAGAACTCACTCAATACATTTCTGAAAATGTTTTAAAATTTGATGAGCGGGTTTTGAAATCACATTTTTCAGTTGATTTCAGTAACATGAAATTTACTTACAAATTATAACTTTACAAGTATTACATACTAAGTATATATATATAAATTACATAGAAACATATTGGTTAAACAACAAGTAAGCAAACATACAATATAATGGGTTTAGGAAAGTTTAGAAGTTAAATACAGATTTTTTTCTTAAATGTTAACACGCTCACAAAACAACGATAAATTAAACTTACGTAAAAACTACAAGTTAAACAAAGTTTGATAAGTTTTCTTCCTTTGCGTGAAAATAATATGTCTTTGAATGGACTGCATGTATCTGACAGCCAAATGTGAAAACCAGTTTATATTTAAATTAAAGTGTGACCCAAATTTTGCTTATAAATTCTTTCTTTTAAAAGCAGAAAGTAAGAAAAATACATACGATATGAATGTTTGCTGGGATATATAAAAAAGTAATTGATTATACTCTCTTACATATGTTTTCGTTGCTTTCCTTAAAACAATAACATATTTCTTTACATGAAATAATGTTTATATTGAAAGATGATTATTTCCCGGTAATAGAACATATTTTAACGCTTTACAATTTCCTGGTTCATTTGAAAGAGTTATAGTTTGTAATTCTCCTTAGTTAGGATCAAAACATATATAGAAATATTAAAATGGAGTGCTGGTACTAACCGTAAAGTTGTCCTTCAATTATTCCAAACCTGACATCTCCCAAAGTTTAATGTGTGTAAATCGTTTACTCTCACTTGAAGGTGATAAGTTAATTCTCTTTCATGGAGAGTTAGTCTGTTTTCTGGAATTTAAGAGTAAAGATAAGTAGTATTTACTATATATGAGTGTCAATAAAGATATGGTGAAAGTTCATCGAAATTGTTTCAATAGCTTATTAAATAAATAAACATAATTCATGCATACTTATATGCATATACGGTAAGTCAAGAATCTAGGTGATAATACATACATGTAGACATACATAAAGAAAATACATGTTAGAGTTTTAATATTAATTAGTAAGGATTAATCTAGAAATGGCGACAGAGACATTCAATATCTGACAAAACATTCTTTATTCAATGTATCAACTAAGTCAAAATGAACTGGAATGTCCTACCGAAATAATTTTTGGTCTTTTCTGAAAGTATATACATTGTTTCTTTGGAAAATATCTGAAGTGGCGTAACTCATATTTGCTCAAATCCATAAGCCTTATAAGTGAAGATAAATTACTACCATTCATTAAAACTTACCATAGAGTATTTATGGTGAAATTAATGTAATGAACATGAATGCAGAGATACATACAAACTGATTTTGTAAGGTAGTGACTGGTATTAGAATGCAGGTTAACAATAGTAGTGATGACAAAGTGAAAGAGCAATTAAGCTTCAGTGCAGTGGCATATTTAGGGGGGGACTTCCGGGCTTAAGCCCCCCCCCCCGAAATCTTACTTACTATAGTAAAGTATATGAAATATCTTGCAGAATTTTCACATTTTCAGGCAAAGCCCCCACCCCGAAAGTTACCAAAGCCCCCCGAAACAAAATCGTAAATACGCCACTGTTCAGATGTAACACATAGACTAATTCGACCCCTGATGAAGCATGTAGCCAAACATCGTAACCAATTAAGGAACTATTTGTGATTAACAGGTACGAAAATTTGGTTGGTTGGTTAGACTTAAGCGTCTCTTTTCAGCATTGAGGATATATGAGTCGTAACACAGTTTGGGTGTATTCTGAACAAACGTAATGCATTCAAATTTCAAGGTTCTCCCACCGGAAATAGAACTCGGGTCAAAAACAAAAGTGAGCGTACTAGCCACAGACCAGCGAAAAGGACAGGAACAGTAGAAGTAGAAGGAAGTAAGAGGAAAAAAGTAAAGTATTTGAGCATGAAAGGAAGGATAGAAATGACGAAAGAGACATTTAGGAACAAGAAAGGTGTATTTTATGGATCTTTAACTAAATCGATAAAAAAACGAGTTGTCAGTTGTTTCTAATTTAGGACAGGAACAGTAGAAGTAGAAGGAAGTAAGAGGAAAAAAGTAAAGTATTTGAACATGAAAGGAAGGATAGAAATGACGAAAGAGACATTTAGGAACAAGAAAGGTGTATTTTATGGATCTTTAACTAAATCGATAAAAAAACGAGTTGTCAGTTGTTTCTAATTTAATATCAAATATATGAGACGTAAGACATGAGATCCCAATCACACAAACTCCCGTCGGAAATGGAGGCATAGGCTCGCGCTATAGACCCGTACTCTGTCCACATAGCCACAAAGACCTCGAATAATGGGAGGTAATAATAAAATTAATTATTTGTTAAAGCGAACTTTCATGCTCTTGCATTACTTTAAATTTATTTGTGAAATATGAGTAAAATTCTAATATACACGTTGAAGAAAATTGGAGAGATTGGTTTTCATTAATGAGCTATTTGCATTATTTGAAGAAGTAGGGATACTAAAACAAGCTGAAGATACTATGAAACTATTTAGTTATAGTTCTTTTTACCTTTTATTATAAGCAGTCAAGAAACGTAAATCTGTGGAGATCTCGAGTTCGTCTTTTCTACCACCACCGAACATCTTTTCTTCTCTCTAATAATTATTCATTATTGCAAATTACCAAACACAAAGATGAAAATGCACTTCACGTAATTTTGCGTGTGCTCAATTCAATTTGCACGAATTTTGGTTCTTACTCTTCTCACTATCTGAAAAAATTTACATCACGAGGAACGCAATTATTTTTCTTTCAGTATTTTACAAGCAGTTACACTGTATCTCGAGTAGAAAAGCTGTTAACGCTGCTTATTTTACTATGCTTTACATGTCTATGGAGGTTTACATTAACTTCGCTAAGAGGACAAGATTTATTAAGTACAGGGTTTCCAGAAATAAAACTACCTCTATCTGTGCATACATGAGTCAAGCAGAGAGGAGTGATCCTTCCAATCAATATAATTGTTATTTGTTCAGCGTAATAGGAGGAAAAGTATCATCACTATTTTAATTATATTTATCTTTTACTAGACTCTTAGAGTTCCTTCTCACTTTTACACTACGACGTTGCAGCTAAGATAGCACGTAAATGTTTGACGTTTCTTTATGAAATACTGTTTCGAAATGAAAGAATGAAATAAGGCCCTTCACTTTAACGTCTCACGTTTATGCTCTTTTAGGTTAAGGAAGACGGATGATTAAGACAAGAGAATGATGATAAAATAATTGGTAGAATGAGAATGTGGGAGGAAAAGGGGCACTCCGAGCAAATCTACGGATATGATGTTGTCTACCAAAAAATTACTTGCTCGGGGATCGAACCAGGGACCCCACGCAGGCGGAATAAGTCCTATATTACTGAGCGATTCTGCACCTATACTGTTTGGAAATTTAATAAATGAAATAAACAAAATTGTTTAGTAGAAATTGAGTTGTAAACATAAATAAACTCTAGTAAAGACAGTAGAGACAATCATGCGAAATATTTCCACTTTATATATATAGGGTGTTTAGAAAGTAACTATGGAATTCATAACGAGAATGACTATATATATATATCGTTATTCAACGTTACTCGCTAAGATATTTAACGATAATGACTTCATTAATAAACTTGGCCGAGATAATCGCTCAAGCCTTCAGTTACAAAAAATAGAATTCAAAAGTTCGCTTACAATAATGGAATTTAGCCTGTAGATATTTGCCATTAAAGTCACCGTTATTCACCAGTGCGTTAACGGATTGATTCCATTAACAAACTTCTCCGAAGTAATTGCTCTAACTATCTATCGAAATAAAATTTAAAAAATTGCTTACATGTATGAGATATGGGTTGGAGATAACCATCGTTAAAGTCGTCGTTGCCCGTTAAGATGTTACTGATTGACTTCATTAACGACCTAAATCAAGACAATTGTCCTAGTTACATGTTACAAAAATATAATTAAAAAGTCATCACACGTGTGAGATATGGGTTAGAGATAACCACCGTTATAGCAGCCGCTATTCGTTAATATGTAAACGGATTAAACTCCACTAACAAATTCAGCTGAAATAATCGTGTTAGCTATATGTTACTAAAACAGAAATAAACAATTCGCTCTCAGGTATGGAATATGAGTTATTTATAACCGCTACTAAAGCTCGTTATCTGTCACAAGATAACGGATTAACGGATTGACTCCGTTAATGAACTTGCGAGAGATAATCGCTCTAGCTATCTGTTACAAAACCAGGATTCAAATATTAGCTTACGTATGGGACATGTGCTATAGATAGTCACCGTTAAAGTCATCGTTATTAGTTAATACATCAACGGAATAACTCTATTAACCATGCCGACCGAGATAATCGCTCTAGCTATCTGTCGGGAGAAACAGAATTCAAAAATTATCTTCCATGTACGAAATATAGCCCATCGTTAAAGTAGCCGATATCCATCAATACGTTAAAGGATTGGCTTCAGTAATGAACTAAACTGAGGTAATTGCTCTAACTACATGTTGCAAAAGCAGAATTTAAAAAATAATCGATTATATACATGAAATATGGACTATAGATAACCACCGTTAAAGTAACCATTATCCGTTAATATGTTAGCGGATTAACTCCAGTAACTAACTCGGCTGAGATAATTGCTCTAACTTTCTGTCGCAGAAAACAGAAATAAATAATTCGCTCTCATGTATGGAAAAATTAAATCTTTAAGTTTCACGTCCGACGGTTATGCCGTCTAGGCTAAAAGAGACAGTGATGATGAGAAATGAATGAAATGGTGGAATGAAGAAAAGTGGGAGGAAACGAAAAAACCCATACATACGGTGTTTGTCCATCACACAATTCACTTGGTGCGAGCTGGGATCGAACCAAGGACCCCATGCACCTGATGTGAACTCTCTACCACTGAGCCACAGCGGCCTCTTCATTAACGAACTTCTTCTAACTTTTCTTCTTCACTCTTTTCTTCCAACAAGGAGTTTCCTATGTGTAACAGAAGAAACTCTTTTTTTTTTAAATAATATTTTCCGCGAAGGAGCAATCCACGATTTGCAGACCAAAATAAGATATTAAAATCCTATTTCGTCGGATATTCATATCGTACTAATTTTTTTGATTTTTGGATTTGAATATCTTTGAAGAAATTGAGTTTATTAGCATTCTTGCGCTAATTAAGGACAAGAAGAATTTGAAAAGGGGTAAACTGTAGTCGGAAGTCCAAAGAAGACGCTCGAAAACTTGTTCACAAACGAGATGCCCCTGCTTCTTCACGTGTGCAGCCACTACGAATCTGTAGTCGACGAGGAAGAGAACTTTCATCGTCGACGCTGGCGGACTTTAAATGGACGAAGCATCCTGGATCCCTGAAAACGAGGTCGATGTCAGTTCTTTAGATTCTGTTTTACCTGCATCTTCTGGCAGTATTTCCTCCTTGCCAGTTTTGAAGAATTAGAACTGGTTAATTAATCAACCTTATGGGGTTAATATATTATTACGGTCTACAATTTTCTAATACAGTACTTTGATTTGTTAGCGAAAAACACTACAAATACATTCTGAATACAAGCATTTTATATTATAATGTTCTACCATTAAAAGTACTTTTTAATGCAATAACCACCAAAATAAACAAAATTAGTGAAAAAACAAAAATCAAAAAAATGTTACGTAACAAAGGAGGCGGGGTTCGACCTAGCGTTACGAAGCATGACAAGGGGAGGGAGGGGGTAAAAACTGGTCAAAAATAGCGTTATGTAACATGTGGACGGCCTCTTTATTTTTTATATTTTATTTTATTTTACTTAAAACGCATGGATCACCTCACTGAACTCTCCCGCTTCTATTTATTAATTTAAATCATGTCATGTTGCAGTTTTATTGAATTATTTAGTTATGAAATATGAACAATGTATGTTTTTGTATATTAAAATGGGTTGAAAATTGTACTTTCAAACTTTCTTCTTGGAAAATGAAAACAACCGAGTGCGGAAAATTTGGGTCAAATTGGTCAACATTTTGAAGTGTTATTGGCGCCATTTTTCGACGCTGATGCAAACCAAGGCATTTTTTTATGCTTGTCAAAGATATTTCTTACATACTTTTGTTAAAGGAAGAATTACAAGAAGCAATATGTAAATCCTTTTCTGATTCTAAACGTTAGATTAAATAACTTTTTTAAAATATTGTCATTTGATCCCTCAATTTTCGTCAAAACTATTTTAAAACGAAAATACTGAGTTTAGGAAATTGGCTTTCTATTTACAAATGGTAGATCTCTGTACAATTATTTGCTTATCTAAATAGGTACAACTCAGAACTGATTGCGGGGTGGTTATTGTATTGAGTTCCACCCATACTTTCGCATATTTTTAACTTTCGGAGTCTTCGTAGTCTTCAGTTCTCTAAATGAAACTTTCCTCTACTACAAACGTCCTTAATTTCTTCCATACATAAATTCTGTCTCGATCAGAGCTTAGCTTGAATATCCACTTTGAACAACACGCGGAAATATTTAACAATTGTGGTTGACCACTACTGAGGTATATTTTGTTACTATTATCAACTACTACACAAAAGGCAGAAGCTCATAACTCGGACCTTATATCAGACAACTTGTCAAAGTAGATTGAGAACGGAAAATAAAATAAAACCTCCCGGCTACGTTATGTCGGCTAGGCTAAAAGAGACGATGATGATGAGAAATGAAGGAAATGGTGGAATGAAGAAAGTGGGAGGAAACGGGAGAACCCCGAGAAGCCCCCCACACACGGTGTTTGTCCATCACAAAGTTCACTTGCCGCGAGCTGAGATTGAAACTAGGACTCCATGCACCAGAGTTGAACGCTCTAACACAACGGCCCAGATTGGGATCAGAATGCGATTGAGCTCTTTCGATTTCGACTACCGGATGCTTCTCACATAAGTCAAGATATTTAGCAATAAAGCATGAAAATGAGTAAGGCCCTGTTAAATACCCATTTAAATAGTGCAGCAGGTGACGGAAAGGAAGTTTGTTGCCATGCACTTCGCAATTACATCACTGTGTTGGTTTTCTATATCTTCTTTTATCAGCTGAACAGCATTTCCCTTTGATTATATGTTTAGCCAACAACCCTCAAAGTTTCAGTTTTCGTATTAATATTCTTTAAATAATCAGTAATACCTACCTACCTAACTAACTCTATGGCCTATGGAACCCGGAGGTTCAATGGCGCGTAGCTCTTCATTGACTTTTATCTTTAGCCAACTGCCCAGTTTCTATTTTGTATTCCTATTTTTGCAAACTCCAGCTTAATCTTACCCTCCCATCTGTGCGTAGGTATTTCCGATTGGATTTTCAGTTAAAATTTTGAAAGCGTTCCTAGTTTCTTTCACTCTGACTACATGATCTGTCCAGCTGAACCTCTTAGACTCGATGACCCTAGCAATGGTTGGTGAACGGTACAAGTTTGCAGTTCCTCATTATAAAGTTACTGCCATTGCCCATTTCCTTTCCTCTTGGGTCTGATTATTCTCCTTAGGATTTTATTCTCAAATACTTTGTCTACATTCTTTCCTCAAAGTAAGTGACCCGTTCACAACAGGCATGATTATCGTTTTATATTTTTTAAGCTTAATATTCCTCTACAGAATTCGCGACGACAAAAGATTTTGAACTTAATGATAACACAAATTCCATACCTTCAGTCCGTCATACTTGATTTAATATCAATGGATGTTCCGAAAAGTGATGCAACCTGACCAATGTATTTTGACTGTGGCCCTTCAAACAAACATGTTTCTGAATTACAACCCTGAATCTGAAATTAGCTTTTAATATTTACTTGTTTAATAGTTGGATGGGTAAAAGTTACAGTGGTGTAAATCACTTTATGAAAAAAAATACTTAGGCTCAAAAACCAGATCTAGATACTACAATTTGTTAACAGAAAACGTGAAGTAACTCAGAGCCTCATTCTATAAAATGGCATTTTTCAAAAAAAATAACTATGGAAGTTCTAGTGACAAAAGAAACAGTTGGTTTGTTTACCACAAAATGGTGTTAGTCTTACAAGAACATATTACTTACGACTACTGTAACTTTCACTCGTCTAATTCTGTTTCTCATTCCAACCGAACGGACGGCTTTTATGCCGATAATTTCATCAAATTATCTTTCACTAAGTTCACAACGTTTTCTCTGCATCTTTCTTGGGAGTTTACTTCTGGCAATCACTTCTTTATATCATCTTTAGTTAATGGACCCTGCTGACCACCAGTATTTTAACAGAGAATTTATAGTTCTAGATACATTCCTGAAGTTGCACTCGTATCGAGTTGCATGCACTTGCAAGTGCAGATAACCTAATGAACATTTGAGATAAGGGATTAGCCAGACGGGGAAACCGGGTCCGGACCCCCCCCCAAATTTGTAACTTGATTAATATTTGTATACTTTCTTAAGACAACCATACTTGATTGACAGAGAAATGATTGATGTAACCTAAAGATTTGATTTTACACCTCATCCGTCCTCTTTCTTTTTTATAAAAATAATCTAGTTCTAAAAGTTTTATCTGGGAATGAGTGTCCGTAATTAATAACTGCTTATCGTATTTTTGGATGTAGAATAACATAGATTCAATTGTACCTAGATGTATTGGACTCGCCCCCCGCAAAAATAAAAGTTTGAATCCCTTCCAATAAAAATTCTTGGAGCGTACCCGGGGTATCTTTGGCTTACATATTTCTTTCTGAGTTTCTTGCGGTGTCTGTTCATCAAATTCAAGAACAAAATCAGAGTCTTCCAATTCCATTTGAGATTGAGAGGATGAAACCATAGAGTAAGCTGACTGTACACCTGTACAAGTTTCATGCTAAATCATACTATTTTCAGATTTCTTTTCTTCCTTTCTATTAGTTCTTTTTGTTTCTTCTTATAGTACTTTCACACTATGTGTATAGTATATAGTGTATAATATATACACTTACATAAACCTACCATATCCATCTTCATCTCATCATTAAGAAAGTCATGTTCAATTGTTGAGACCTTCCTACTCATTTCGGATTTGAACAGATCTTTGTTGCAAGTATTGTATTAATACAAATATCAAAGAGGACTTTCATTTGACTTTCGATGGATATTACAAAACTTTGAAATGCCTTGGTTTTCAATTTTAATGTATTGTATTTTTTTCTTAATGCATATAGTATGAAGGATTCATTTGCAGGATTCTTTTATAAGATACATCGTTGAATCATAACTTTTGTAACATTTTCATAATCCAAACTGCAGGCACATGTTAACGCCCTGATACCAAGTAAGTTTAATTTCGAACTAGCCAAAGAGGTAGTGTGTGACAAACAAATTATTTAACACGAAGTTCACCACTCTGCCAATATTTTCAGTCATATTTAGTGGCTGACGGTAAGTGCTCAACAATGTTTGATATGTGAACTGTTACTATATGAATTCCAAGTCAGGCATAACGCTGAGGCACCAACACAAAATATTTATCATGGGAAACTGGAAGACACAGTGAACCACAGAGCAGCAGCTTGTTGGTTAAAGATATTTCGTACAGGTGTAAAAATATCGAAGTTCTGCGAAGATCCAGCCGCCCCAAGGTAACAGATTCTGAAGTCACATGACACACTAGTCAGGAAACTCTATCCTCAGGCAACAACGGTTGTCAAACTAACTCAGGATGTTCCAGTCCACTCTAGTGCGTCACCTTGACGAACTCGAGAAGACTATGACATGCACATATTTGTTTTCCTAAGCTCAGGCCTAGAAAAAAGTAGACGTGTTCCGACAACTGCTTCAAGATCCGCGTTATGTGCCTTTCCTGAGACGGATTGTCACATGCGACAAAAGCTAGGTGTTATCCGAAATCCGAATCTGCAAAAACTGTCATTGAGCCAGGGCCAACTCCCAGAACTTGTTGTTAAATAGGACCGCTCAGAGCATAAACTCATGCTTAGTGTGGTGGAACTACGAGAAGTTATTTCACTTCCAGTTTATTCCTAACGGTTGTACCATTAATCCTGACCTCACTCGAATAATTGGAGCAGATTATGTTGGACTACACCAAATATATCCTGCATTGTTAAATCAAAAGGATCCCTGCTGAAAAGGGATACCGCAAAACTTCACTCGGCTCGAAAAACGCAACAAAAATGCGAGAACATGACGACAGCAAACTTATCCTACACCCGGCATCTGGATGTTCAAAATAAGCCTGAGTTGTTTGATGTAAATAGTCAATCGACGTGCTCCGGTTAGGAGTGAGCGAAAGAACTTGGCTTAGCACACTGCCGTGCGCCTACATTGTTTTTGCTTCTACTTCCATGTAATTTCTCCCATGTAAACACTTCGATTCAATTGTTTTGGCAAAATAAATATCTTGATTTCGTGTTTAGAGTACATTGTTATTAAGATTTCTTTCCAAATATCGAATAGAAAATATAGTATTACCTTGTCTTTTGAATTTAATGATCACGCAGATGACCTACCTGTTTGATGTTTATCTTAAGTGGAAAGTCGTATCAACGTTAAAATGTTACAAACTACTTTCAATAAATAAAAGGTTAAGTGGAGAGTGAAAGAAAAAAATATTTAAAGAACAGCACCTAGTGAGCTCAGATAAGGGTTAAAGTTCTTGTTTTGAAATCAAGGGATGTTGAGTTCGGAGCCCACGGCCGGCCATCATTCTCTCATATCACCACGCAAATGCTGAAATATCTTTAGTTCATAACATATAATGCAAGAGAAAACTATTACAGATATATCTGAGTCAAATCTAATCCAATTAAAAATAAATAAATTACAATTAGTATTCGCGCATAAAAGGTAGAATTTTATACTTTAAGATGTCATTCGAAATGGAGATTATAAAGAACATACTAGACAAACACCAAGGCAAAAATTGTAACTACCTCATTGTTGGATTTTTCTTTACTATAAAGTTACTAAGTGCGTGTTGTTGGTGTAACTTGTTATTCGTGTTCTTTATCCGGATGGATGACAAAGTCTCGATTAAACATCCGAGTAATGGTTTGGATTTCACTTGAAGAAGTAAATCCTGTTTCATACAGCCTAGTGTTGACAGGGAATGCTAAAGTTCAATCAATCAAACAAAATTTCGAATGCAATTATATTTGACCACTCTACCACGTCAGTTACGAATTAAATATAAGTAGATTTCCTTTTTAAATTTCACTACACTTTATATTCTTTACTTTTCCAGCCCAAGATATTCATTTACGAGAATTATATCTTTTTATCTACGAGAATTATATCTTTTTGCAGTGGCAACATGTTTGACAAAGTAAAATGATTTCATACGCACGTGAAACAACTTACAATCTTTCAACATAATCTATTGCTAATTATTTGCACACATCTACCAGTTATTGAATAAGCCAATGATATGTCCTTGCGTGCCAATGTGCGCAGGAACAGCTTTTTAGCCTAAATTATGCTTGGGAGTCCTAAAGTGTTTCCCTCTTAACGATTCCTTCAAGTTGGGAAACAAATCGTAGCCACAGGATCAGGTAAGACGAATAATATAAATGCTCCAACAGCCCCTCCCAATCCAGTAGTTGCAGTGAGCTCTGCACATTTGTGCTGTATGACATGTTCTGTTATCATGAAGAATGATAGGGCACGGTTAGGGATGGGGTCTGTTGCACCTGAGAATGGGGTGCAAATGAGCACGAGTAACTTACGTAGTTTACATTCACTGTAACCTTTTGTTGAACACTGTGAGCAAGATTATTCCATTGATATTCATATGATAAATCATCATTACTTTCAAATTCGCCGGTTCTTGTATTAATTTTTAAGACGTGGTGATGTCGGATGACGCCTCGCATTTGACTGTTATTTTAATTCAGAGTTATACGATCTCCTTCATGTCTCGTCAATTGCAATAATTCGAAAAAGAAATCTGTTACATTATAATTGCCAGCATGTATAGTAACTGCTTGCAGATTTCTGTCTGTGCCATTCTTAACCTGTCAGGGTATACTGTATCCATTTTGCCAATGTCTTCCGCATGACGGGGTTATATGATAGAATCTGGTAATCAGGGAATGATAACATGTTAATTTGATAATTTACTACATGATCATCATCGATCATTCTCTTGCAATGTTCGAAGTACATCCAGGTGGGCAGAGCTGTTACCGTGCTAGGATGCTCGCCACAATGTTCTTTCGAGATCTATTTATATCCATTGCGTATCAAATACCTTGGTCCATCTGGCAACGGTACGATACGGTAAGGAACTTTACTTCCTTTTTTCCATATGCAACCTGAAATTAAAAGAATATGTCCTATTCTTGACGCACGAACGTTGTTCAGTGTGGTATCAAGCACACACTTCACTTTCATGTCTGCAGACTACCACACTACTATTCGTTATCAAACACCTACATATAATCGATAATTACATAGTAAATAAGCTTGGATCTTCTCTTGTTCTAGCGAAAAGTGAAAAGCGTACAATGACAAACAGACCTTCGTACAGCTTGGCTAGAACCTCGGGCAGACCAAAATTATTCCCAATCGGACCCCGCACCTCCAAAGGCAGATCTTCAATACGGCATTATAGATACCTAACCGATTTGCTAGCTATGCAAGAGTGAGTTCTAGTTAAATGTTATTATTATTATTATTATTTTAAGTATGACTAGAGCATTTTAGTTAACAAACTTGTGAAATGATCAATTTCAGGATCAATCGTTTTTATTATTATTTGTTTACTTAAAATAATAATAGTAACAGCTAACTAGAACTCACTCTTCTATGGATAATCGGCTAGGTATCGGTAATGCCGTATTCAAGGCCATCGGTCATAGGAGGCGTGGGGAATAATTTTGGAATGTACAGGGTGCTACTAGTATACAATGCAACCCGGAGTTTGGAATAGTAGAACTTTTGAACCTGAAGCGATACACAAATAATGGTTACATCAAAATAAAGATTTGTTCATGCATATATTTTTAAACTAGGAAGCAACGATTAAAGTGCCTAGGGACCACACAATGTTGCCAGATGTAGCCGAAGGTTTTTTTTATTTTTATTTTATTTTTTTATTTATTATTATTATTATTATTATTATTTTGCAAAACGTAAATTGACTCATAACTCATACGTATGGATGTTCTGTCGTTAATTTTCAGTTTGTTTAGTTGGAGTTTTCCCAAATGGTTAAAAATTTTTTGTGAAATTTTTTGGCGATGACAAGACTGCTTACATGCAGGTCGTGCTTGATTCTTGTCAGATTATCATCCACTTTCTCTTGACTACCCATGGTCGATCACTGCGAAAAATATCTTGGAAATCAAAACAGCCGAAGGTGTAGATCAATTTTTTGCAAAACATGTAAATTGACTCATAACTCATACGTATGGATGCTCTGTCGTTAATTTTCAGTTTGTTTACTTGGAGTAGCTTGGAAACTATGGTGTAGAAAAAAGAATTTTCATTTCCACCAATAACTAATCGGGGGAGACCTCTCTAAGGAGGAACTAGGAAAATCGTAGTTTTCATAAATTAACACTCTGAATTGGTAACATTGCTGATGTTTCAGTGCAACAAAAGGTGTGTTAAGCATCTGTCTACATTACGCAATTCCTGAAAACAATGAAAAAAACTGAAATTACCATGATAAAACTTTTACTTACATGCACCCGGCAACACTGCTATTCATTTCTATGGGTCTACTTAAAGCAAAAAGGTATACAAGAACAATTTTCGAACTATACAAGACCTGGAAACGAACATTTGCAGTGTCATCGAGAATATTAACTCTTCTACCCTTCATAAAGTTACTGTCAACATGGTGAAACTTGTGAACCAGTGTTTGAATCAAAACAGGGGACACTTCCAGCATCTGCTGTAGAGCTGACAACTCATTGCGTGATAGTTACAATGTTTAATGTAAAATTTCATAGAAGTTAACGTACTACACACGTGGTACTCTGGAATCTACCTGAACTTGACGCATGAAACTGTTCTTTCATACTGAATAGAGTTTGAGAATGTACGATATGTTTTAAGGAATAGTTATTTAGCACTATTTTCTAAGAAATATAGAAAGAATGTGGAAACTCGAATTGCTTTGAGATACTCAGCTTGTTTAGACAAGTGTCTAAATGGATCTCACAGTGCCAAAAACGAGTTTAAATTGAAGGGCAACTGATGGAAATTATTATTCGAAAGTGCGACAATAACACAAACAAGTTAAAAGATATATGAATTTTATACTCAAGGTCTCGTATATTCGTGAAATCTTAATATCCTAATGGAAATTTTCAATTTTCAATAATGTTGCAATCTTTACTTTTAAGGAAGAACAAATGAACTATAAATTTGTTTTCCTATTCTTTACAAAACTCATTCTTCATCATTATATTACTTTACATTTGTTTAGACTATTAGGCGCATAATTCTATTACGAAGTTCCATTTAGTCAAAGAACACTTGCTCTCTGAAAAGACATTTCACATAACAATTTTTCAAACGTTAGTGCACACTAATCAGAATAAGAAAGACTATTCAGTGTCTGGTAACGATTCATTTATCTTGTTTTTGTTGTGCAAAGTAATAACTCCAACAAGCCGGGTCAATAACGAACTTCAATATTACGTATGAACGTCAGAGAAGTGTCGTTACAGGCTTAGTTTGTAGCCTGTAAGGAAATCGTACAGTGCGAAGATTTTCCTCGGTTTATGGGAGAAACAAACTTCTATAAAGGCAGGAGTAACAGTAAGTTTGTGGCTTTTTATAGTTAATTCAGCCTCTTTCTTCATTCGTTATAGATTTATACAATAATCGTTTTTGCAAGCGAATCACAAAATATGCACGTCGGAAAACCATGAAGGGAGAGTTATACTGTTTTGATACACTGAGATACAAACAAATGAAAATGTTCAGCTTAAATGTGTCGTTTGACTTCATGTTATAATGCTAACATATCTACATCTCTCTTCGGGATTCATTTGGAATTTTTGTTGAGTACATCTAGTACATGTGGATCATTTCTTACAACATTTGTTGTCACCTCACTTGTCTGTTTTAAAGATCAACTCAAATTATGTAATTTATTCGCACTCGTAGATAACGACATACAGGGTTATTTGTTGCTTTAAAAAATAAAATTTTACGAATTATATTGACAAAGGAAAATTTTTCAGAGTATACAGAAAACGTTAGCGTTTCTACAATATGGCTGAGTGATTTTCTGTCTGGTCTGAGTAATATTTCCTACGATAGGTAAGTTGTAGAGGTCTCGACTGTGAGTGATGGGGTCCCTGGTTAAATCCCAGGCCGTTTAAATTTGTGTTGGATAATATCGTGCCAGTCCATTTTCTTTGTTTTCCTCCGTTTTCTTAATTTGATTATATTAATTATCCCATTATACTTCATTTCATTTATTATTTGCTTCTTTGGAGAGTTAAAGATTTCATTTCGTTATTTTCCTTAATCTATCCCTCGTCTTGTTCATTGGATTATTTCGTGAAATGCGCCTATACAGAGAATATTTTCTAATATATTTACATTAATAACACTAATTATGCCAGTTCTTGTCAGTCCTGCTCCTTTGCACGATCCTTTATCATATTTTTATAATAATAACATGGTCAATATAAATGATAGAGAAAGGGTTAATAATGAAAGTATTATATGACGAGAGTGGCAAAACATAGTATGTACGTACATTTTTATAAGAGAGCATATTACAATTTTTTGAATTAAATTTAAAGTGCCTTCAATCACTGGTGACAAGAAAAAAATACAGTAAAATTCTGTTAAAGCACGTAGAAGGTAGAGCAAATACACACGGGAATTGTTTTTTTCTACAATGTTTTTAGAAAAAAACTTTTTGATATAAAACAGCATAATACAGTTTGATTAAACAAGTATAATTTATTGATAATTAGGGTAAGTAGGTGTTTTAAAGCCCGGGCATCCAAAATAAGATTCCTCATAAGGCTTTGCTGCAAGCTGAGCAAAATTAAGCAAGATTCTTAGCGTTCCACTGCAAACAAAAGAAGTTTGCAGAGCTTAATAGCAAGTGAGGGACTAAAAAAGAAGTAAAGAATAGAAGACGACAGAGCTTTACAGCAAGCTGGATGGTTTGTAGCTAAAAAAATTTTTAAAGCTCAACTGTAAGCTAAAAGAGGGGTTAAGTTTTAAAAGAGCTTTGATGCAATCTAAGTAAAAGAAATTAAAAAAAAAAACTCAGAGCTTCATTGCAACTAGGGGACTTCAGTTAAGGTTTTTATCACAACTTCGCTACAAGCTAAAAAGAAAATTAATCAGCTAAAACTGACTGATACCCGTTGCTGTGATTTTTGGAATTTTATCGAGAGCCAGGTAAAAGAGGAATACCAGATTGAAGTTTCGAATAGATTTTCGGTATTAGGAGATTCTGAGTGAACTAGTGTTCAGGATACTTGGATTGAAATTAGAGGCTGCATTAAAATTTCAGTAAAAGAAAAATTGTGACACACGGAAATACGTATGAACAAACCATCCTACATTAAACTAGGAATGCTTTGAACTAGCAGAGAAGTCAAAACTGTGTTGCTACAAAATTCGAATGAAATAAGTACACAAAACTTCGTTGACATCAACCGGGAAACTTCCAAAACTTTTAAAACAAAGAAGAATGATTTTTTGACAGCTAAACTTAAGGAACTTCAAGATAATAGTAAAATTAAAAACATTCGGGACATGTATAAGGGGCTTAACGAATTTAAGAAAGTCTATCGATCTCGTGCTTATATATTAAAGAAAGGTGACGGAACAGTTCTCACTGATACGGGTAGCATCTTAAATAGATGAAAAGATTTCTTTGACGATTTGCTTAACACGCAACCAAAAACTAATGTTCATAGAGAGAGAGAAATACACACCGCACAACTGTATATGAGGGTGGTTTAATAATTATTGCCCCTGCCCGATAAGGAGTATTATTTTTTCCAAAAAGTCTCCTTTCATAGTAATGCACTTCTTCCACCTATGCTGTAAAGCCATTATGCCAGTTTCAAAGAAAGTCTCTGGCTGAGCCGTGAGCCATTCCTGCACAGCTTGAATAACAGCTACATTTGAGTGAAACTTCTTTCCCTTGACGTGCTCCTTCAACTTTGGGAACAAGTGAAAGTCACTAGGGGCGAGGTCGGGTGAGTAGAGAGGATGTTTCAACACATCAAATCCAGCAGCATGAATTGCGGCACCAGTAAAATGGCTTTTGTGGGCCGGAGCATTATCTTGATAAAACAGCACTGTTCGCTGCAACATCCCGCGCCTTTTTTCCTTGATTGCTTCGCGTAACGTAGGGATTAGGGCTGCATAATAGGCCCCCGTGATAGTGTATCCAACCTCCAGGTAGCCAATAAGGAGCACACCCTTCTCATCCCAAAAAATTATGGCCATAACCTTGCGTGCTGATGCTTGCACCTTGAACTTGGGTGGGGGAGGCAAACTGCTGTGCCGCCACTCCATGCTCTGTCGTTTGGACTCGGGATCATAGTGGTGGAGCCACGTCTCATCCACTGTCACAAATCTATTACAGAACTGTTTCAGGTCTGCTCCCATAACCTCCAAACTAGCCTTAAACATCGAACTCTGTCTTTCTGATTTTCACGAGATAACATTTTGGGTACCCATCGCGCGGGACCTTTCTGAGTCCCGAGTGTTCATGCATAATGGTTCCCGCTAAGCCTACAGAGATGTGCATGATGTCTGCTAACTGTTGCACCGTGATTCGTCTGTCTGCTATAATTGTATCATGTACAGCATCAATGTTTTCTGGAGTTCATGCTGTTGTTGGAGGACCAGCACCAGGGGCCTGTTGACAGCTTTCCTTGCCGCAACGGAAGTCGCGGCGCCAGTTCTTTACCACCTGGTAGGAAGGAGCTCCATCACCCAACACACTGATCATGTCGTCATGAATCTCCTTTGGGCTTAACACCTTTTTCTGGAAGTACTTGATGACAGCTCGTTGTTCGGTTTTCTCCATTTTTCAAGTTAGGTGCCACCTTTCACACCTGAAAAGACAAAAAAGAATATTAATATAGCAGCTATGGTTCTGAAATTTAGCATATAGGTATCTAAGACATTAGGATACAATATCCCTCATCATCCATCCCAGCTCAAGTATTTTAAATATGCCGGGGACAATAATTATTGAACCTTCCTCGTATTTCAGAACCTAACCGAATCACTATAAAGAAATTAAAGAAATATAAATCTCCGGACGTAGACGAGATACCGGTTGAGTTAATTTTAGCTGGAGGCGAAATATTGTGGAACAAGATACACAAACTCATTTTCCTTATCTGGAACGAGGAAGAATTGCCACAAGAATGGAAAAATCAATCATTGTTCCAATTCACAAGAAAGGTGACAAAACTGACTAATAATTATCGAGACATTTTGTCTTCTGTCAATATCCTACAAAATCCTTTCAAACATCCTATTAGCAATATTGACCCCTTACGCAGATGAAATTATTGGGGAGTATCAGTGTGGATTTAGACGAAATCGATCAACTATCATCCAAATATTTACCATTCGACAAATACTTGAAAAGAAATGGGAACACAATACCCCGGTACATCAACTATTTATTGATTTTAGAAAAGCTTACGACTCGGTTAGGATAGAAACTTTGTACAACATTCTTACAGAATTTGCAATACCGGAAAAGCTAATTAGACTAACTAAAATATATTTAAATGAATCCCAAAGTA
Source organism: Thermobia domestica (assembly GCF_964235325.1). Lineage (NCBI taxonomy): Eukaryota > Metazoa > Arthropoda > Insecta > Zygentoma > Lepismatidae > Thermobia > Thermobia domestica. Next base: position 207,382,999 of record NC_137456.1, on the reverse strand, counting down.
AAGTCCGGGTAGGAAAATTTTTGACCGCGAGCTTTCTTGTCAAGAATGGCCTGAAACAAGGACGTACGTTGTTGCCATTGTTATTCAACTTTGTCCTGGAGTACACTATAAGGAAAATCAAAGATAGCAACCAGGATCTAAAGTTTATTCAAGGAACGTTCAGTACCTCATGTAAACAAATACACGTGGTGATTGTTTCATTTTATTGGTTAAAGAGCCTTGGAACATCCATGCGGCAGAAGAAAATAGTTCATTGTTAAGTAAGCTGTTTTTCAATGCTTTTGTTGCTTATAAGGCTCATTATCAGAAATGCAGTTTCCTTACAGTTAAATAACGGAAACAACATTGTATCTAAGAACTAAATTGAATTAATGCAATAAAAGGGAATACGCATGCGTAGAAGGTGGCTTTGACCCATCTTACGGGCGAATCACAGTTTACAATATGGTCGCGTGCGGAAAGTATGTAAAACACGGACAGGATACAAGCACGTGCTTCTCGAAAGAAGCGCTGACCGATAGCCAATCATCCGATGACTGGCGGAGTAATACCATTCTGCAATGTTTACTTCTGGATCAGAAGGTTCGTTGAATGAACTGTAGAGTTGAATGATATTCACCATGTTATGGCGTATGCTGACGATGTAAATTTAATAGAGGATGATAGGAGAACAATAGAATGAAATGCAAAGGTCTTAGTAAACGCTTGCAGGGACGTGAGTTTAGAAGTAAATGTAGAGAAAACAAATACATGGAAGTTCGTCGCGATCGTAATACAGCAAATTATGGGTACATTAAAATCTCAAATAATACTTTTCATAAAGTGAATACTTTTAAGATCAATATTAACAGACGAAAACCATATTCACGAAGAAATTAAATATCGGCTAAAACAGGGAATTCGTGTTATTATTCACTTCAAAATCTCTTGTCGTCGCGAATTTTGGCGAGGAATTTTAAGCTTAAAATATATAAAACGATAATCGTGCCTGTTCTGTACGGTTGCGAAACATGGTCGCTTACTCGGAAAGAAGAGCACAGATTGAAAGTATTTGAGAACAAGATCCTGAGACGAATATTCGGACCTAAGAGAAACGGGAATAGGGAATGGCGGAAACTTCATAACGAGGAACTACATAATTTATACGGTTTATCAAACATTGTTAGGGTCATCAAGTCTAGGAGGCTCAGGTAGGTGGGTCATGTAGCCAGGATGGAAACAGTAGGAACGCCTTCAAAGTCTTAACTGGAAGACCAATTGGATAACAACCATTAGGAAGACCTAGGCGCAGATGGGAGAACAATATCATAATGGATCTCGCAGAAATAGGAATACCAAGTAGAAACTGGATCCAAAGATCGGATGACTTAAGCTTTGGAATGAATGCTATTGACATATGTGTTGGTAAGTTCTTAAAATTACGCATAGTTTTGGTTGGTATATTGCCGTTTGTGTGCTTGACGAAATTAAAACCTTTAAATATTTTCCCTTTATAGAATGAGTATAGCAACACTGCTGACATTTAAAACGGAATATTAAGAAGAAATCGTAAAACGTTGAACGTAGCTGCTCGAAATAAGGTAGAAAATAGCTTAGAATAGTATCTGATATGAAAGAATTTCTCTCATTTTGTTCAATACGAGCCAGGCCCGCAAGGGTCTAGCAGAAATTCTTGGGATGAACGGAGTATGAATCAACCATGAGAGTCCAGAAAGGCTACTAAGCAACGAAGTATACGGAAAATAAGGCACTGGATGTTCCCCTGGGATATGGCAAAATCATGCCTCCTCAAGACGTTGCTGATCTAATCAAATATATCTGAGTGAGGTTTCTGTGAGGTGATTAGGAGTTCAATGTATGCATTGGCACCAAGGCTACTTACTTCGGTTCTAATTGATTTTAGAATAGAGTATTTTAATTAAAGCTGATACGACAAATACATAAGACTAAAATAAACTATAGAACTAAGCTTATAGATCGAGAAAGTTAAACAAATGCCAAAAATTTAGTGTTGTAGGAACAGAATATAAAAATGCAATATCATTTGAAATGGCATCGAAATTTGGTTACAAACATCAAAGTTGTTCAGTACATAAGAATTAGTAGCATGTAAAGATCTCTACTGGCTTCATCCACCCACTCCCTTTGTGTACTCAATTTGTATAATTACCTAGGTACTTAGAATAGTGATGAGCAACCACTTTTTAGGAGAAGCTCAAAGAAAAATGAAATACAGAAAATTAGATTTATTAAAAAGAACAATGGTAGATGTTAAAATAGTGGCTTGCTTACAGCGTGCTGTATAATAGCCAGTTGCAGCGGATGTAATGTGGAGAAGGTACAGCAAGAAGGCTCCGTTGTTAGTCATTACAAATATTATTTAATTTCCTTAAGTTTTCTTCATCTCATTTGTTAGATTAGGAATCATGTTGCGGGCCGTATAGAACCTTAAACCTTTCAGAAAGCCGCATCCAATTTGTGGGCCGTAGTTTGATTCTCACTAACTTAAATATTTGTTCCTCCTCTCTTTGTATCTTCTCTTTCTATTTGTGTATAAGACACGTATTAGAGGAGAGACAAGAAGAAAGTTTTATCAGCTTCCTCGAATATTATGCAAATAAAAATGACGGAAACAGTTGAGGTTGAAGAGAAAGGAAGCTATTCCGTTATACGGACTTCAGACACAAAATCAATGAATTTTTTGATCACATGAAATAGTGAAATCGTTGAAATACAGATAAGATACGTTTTTATAGCTAGCCTAGTAGGAAATTAGATACCGGTGAATAAACACTGACGTTTTCAGATTTCTCTGGATGGCGTGTTTTCCTTTCTCGCAACTAAACACAACTACTAATAATACAAGAACTGTATTTATGTTCTGGTTCATAAAATATTACTTTCATTTATAGAGCTTATTTTTATTTTCATACTGGCTCAAAAGTGTCTTGTGCTTAGTTGTGACTAACAGTTAGTGGTTTACTACTTAGAATCACAACCCTAGGTTTGATGCTCAGTGAAGACACTTTCTTCAGATTCATCTAGAACTTGAATTAATATAAACTTATTGCTTTTCATATAGTACACGTATCCCAACATTTTGGTAAGTTATTGATTTCATGAAGGATTTCAAGCAGAATTACCAACAGAATTTGCTAAAACATTTTACATCATTTAGCAAAGAAATGTCTTAAAACCTTATCCATATAAGCATAGCTGTCTTTCTAGTGATACTGAGTCATTTACATATTTATACTTTACTTTATATTAGCTTCTGTTCACATTTATGACATTTTCATTTGCATCTGGCTTTGGAAATAACTTAACTCGAACTTTTTCCCTGTTAGAAGAAAGGATTAAAAATATAATGATAACTAGATTCAAAGAAGAGAAGTACGTGTGTGGTCTAAAAATATGGTGAGGGAAGAAAGCACAAAATAGACTGCTAAAGAAGGTATGGAAGACTGGCATGAAATATTCCGGAGTGCGTAAACGTTCACTCTTGCTTTATTAATTCGACACCAAATCAAGGACGCTGCTGGTGCTAATCCAAAACTTAGTGGTGCTGGTGCTGGTGCGTGCTCCATCCTGCTGAAATTGTAATCGTTTGTTATAACAATGTACAATGTACCCCTGCCATAGAAGATCACCAAGATCATCACAGAAGCAGACATGCTTTCCACTCTTGAAACTAGCACACTTTCCACTCTGTTCCAGCAGTAGTGTTACATGTGCCAAATTGGTTCATTTTCTTCTTTGTCTTGGTATGTGCACTGTGTGCAAGATGCGAATTTCTGGAGGTATTTCCAATATTCAATTTTCAATATTTCAATTATTTAAAGAGTATAGAGAACAAACAGTGTCCACTTTCATATTTGCACCGATTTTACATTTTACGTGGAATTTTAATCATTTTTTCTTTGTATGCGTTTCGCCCTATCGTTGCTTTTAGCAGATTAAAAGTATTATTTTAATTTTTTAATATGTTACATTGAAGTGTGTAGTGTGTTACATTGAAGTCCTAAAAATAGTATTTAGGATTTAAGATTTAGATTTCTGGGCTTTTGGTATCTAAGGCCATTTAGCCCGTTACGTTTGAGGGATGACGTCCCTCGGCGAGCACACTATCCAGGAAAAGGAAAGGAAGAAAGTATTGAGGAAGGAAAGAAGCGGCCTGGGACCGATAAGTTATGTATCACCCCGGCATTTGCCTAGTGTGAATGAGGAAAACCTCATTCAGGGTGGCTGGCCTGAATAAACTGTTAGACTTTTTCGACCGAGTGCCCCACCGAGAATCAAATCCGGGATAAAAATAGTATTGTATCAAATCTAAAATTCGATTTAAAAATTGACTTTGATCATTTTTCCACTGTACTTTTCTTTTGCAATCCCATTACTCATAAAATAATAAAACATCTTACCTACTTCTTTCTATCTTTCTTTGATATGAGTTTTAATGTCCAATTTTATTTTTATTTATTTTTTATTCATTTACAAAAGTCTGATTTCCTCAATATTAAAGTTTTGGATTAACACTACTTCTATTCTATGATCGTTATATGAAATCCGTAGTTTCCATAAATTTTCCCATAGATTCTAAGAATTAGATAATATTTGTTTCTGGAATCTTTCGTTCAGAAGGGTTAATGAATAGCATTGAATATTATACTTATCTGCAGAAATTACTGAATGAAATATTCACAAAATGTTAATTAAAAATCTGTAGATAAACTTGATATTTGCGTATAGTGAGTTTAAATATTGAATATTCGAGATTCGTTAAGAGGGATGAGAAAAATCCTCTATTGCCGAAGTATTGGGTAAACTGTTCTCTCATTTTATTACAGGGTGGCCTAAAACTGGGTATACAGTATCGTACTGATCAGCTCATTACACTTTATATCATTTGTTATTGCTATCCATCAGATAGACTTAGTTTCTTTATAATTTGTTGTTAATGTGTTTCTACTTACATCTTAAGCTCGGAAGAGCCGAAGCAAATAAAGTAATAAACTAGAATGTTATACTTGATCAATTGCAGGGGTATATGCATACTTTTGAGCCACTCTGTATTCCGGCACCACACCAAGGACGCTGCTGGACGCATGTATGCGTAATTTCGCCGAAATTGTAATCCTTCGAATATTACAATCTATCATACAAGTCCTACGGGCTATGACTAATTTCTTCCATTCCTTCAAATTTGGAAATTTTTACAAGCACTAACACTAGTGTATATAGGCAGGTTGAAACTTAGGGTTATGGAACGGTACAAAGAGAAATACATTCACATATACTGTATGAATAAATATAAATTTTGTTAAATAAGATCTACATTTCCGGTTCTTTAAGAGCGGCCTGAAAGATTATCGTCGTCGGTGGTATTATGCTCTATCCCTCTGTATTAATCCAATTTAGTAATGTACTATCACCATCAAAAATGGTTCACATACCTATTTGTTAATTAGATATATTTCGAAACAAATTGAAAAGTTAGAATATAATTTTTAGCATTGTGGAGGGAGTGACGTTTTTTGATTCAAGAGCTGAACATGGATATTTTCCGAAGTTATTGAAAACAAACAGAAGTAAGGTGAGCAGTAACAACTTTTCTGCTGAATGCATACCTTACCTACCTTATAGAGTTAGTGATATTGTACAAACTATTGGATATATAAGTCGCAAATATGAGTTTGCCATTGCAAGTACAGTTTGAATATCGCATCAGATAGACGCGTTTGATGTTCTAATGCTACTTACCACACTTAAAAGTAATCTTAAACTGAGTTCGCAACAATCCTCCTTATATTGCAACACTTGCGTACCATCTATGTTGGATTTAACTGCTTTATGACTAACAACAAAATCGGACCAAAGCACGAACTTCGTGTTAATAATTCTTTATGTTATTAATTCTGCAACCTAGGAGTAAAAACGCACAAAAACAAATTAGAGACTGTTCGATCAATGTATATTTTAATTTACATTGAGGTTTCACTATCCGGTCGTAACGTAATGTCACGTGGTAATTAGTCCACTTTGACTAGACAACTTTATTGATAAAGAAAGTGATTTACTTATGTTACGAAACATAGCTGAGCAAGCATCAGCGAGCCAAGGGGGCCAGAAGCACTGCAGCCCAAGTTCAACTCCTCCTTTGCCCTACACTGAGAAAAAAAAATATAGGTTCCGCACTTAAAAAGATAGGTTACATGCGTAATTCCTGTAGTTTTTGGACTTAACGTACAGCAGACGTATAACTGAAAAGGCATGTTTTATAATACTTTCTGTATAAGTGTTCCATCTATACGTACTTTCCGTATGAAACAATGTAGGTGGTCAGGATCTTACATACAAGTGGACGTATATAACATATAGCTGACGAAGGTAACATCAGTATATGCATGTGATATACGGAAAAATGTTAGATGTCAGACATCCTGCAACGGCATGATGTAACATCTAAGGGCATTGCCTATGTAGCATACGGATAATATATGTTCCGTACTGATTTCTATAGTAAGTAAGACGATAACGTATATTTGTACAATATACCGCTGTCCGGAGAACGGAGTTTTCTCTGTGCATGATAATACCACGTGACATTACGTCACACTCGAGTCGTGCAACTTCGATATAACTCTAGCCTCATCCGTTGGAACAAGTAAGGGCGAAGAAGAAGAAGAAGAAGAAGTAAATGATAATGAGGCGATTCAAAAAGAGGAAGATCTTATATTGGTATATAGGGCTAGTTGTGGGACGTGATATATGCACTATATAAAAGAAACAAAGAAGAGATTACAGGAAATTTAAAAAATACATGGAAGTTACCTGAGATTAAAAAGACAGCTATACGAAGTACGAGCATGTACAAAGGTAACCAAGAAAGTTCTGTCGCTTTTTGTGGAGCTATGTGTGCAATTGGCCATCACACCGTGAGTTGAATGAGATAGGGCGAAGGTCAGTTGTTGATGTGGGCAGGCACATAGCCAAGGGGGAGTCCGGGGGGTCCAGACCTCCTTCGAGACAGAAGTGGAAAAAAATAAGGAAGGATGAAACAAAATGAATTGAGAAAAAGAAGGATAAGCGTTAAAAATAAAAAATAAAAAAAACTAGAGGAAGCTTTTGGTTACTCTTTCTTATGAGGAGATTTGTATTACTTGCAATACATTGTGGCAAGGTGAGAGAGATATCCTGGAAGAATCAGGGAATTTGACTTTTCTAGAAAAGTTACAAAATTCTCAGAATTTCTGCTACTAGCCAGGGAGATTTCAAGCCTCCGAAAGCATAGTGCCGTTGAGTAACAGCGTGGACATTTTTATCATAATTTTTCGTCATCGCATCCTTGCAGAATCAAACATGTTATTTCAAAAACAATTTTCTACTGCTCCTTTAATCTGTCATTTGGAACCTACAGTAGTTGACGGGATAATAGAAACAAAAATTTTAATGGGAAAGGAGTTCTATTAGCATTTGATTCAACAGAAAAAGGAACGCAGATATTGTAAAATATTTTACAAGACATTATTGAATATGTACTTTTTATAATAGTGAATATGTAGTTTTCATAATAGTTGAGATCATAATGAAAGGAAAATTGTTATATTTGAATAAACAAAGAAAGGAACTTAAATATTGTAAAATCTTTTTCAATACTTTTTAATTCTTTTATTACTCGAGATTTCTTCATAGTTTGTTATTAAAATACTTACCAACTTATCCTAATTTTATTGTCCTAATAAACCAATATATCTTGATAGCAAAGTAGTTTACATTGATCAGCTCCTGAGCCTTCAGAATTCACGCACCCCCCGTTACGAAATCCTGGCTAAACGAACCAATATATGTTCCAGTAAAATAGTTTAGAATGATCGAGCCCCTGGTGTGATGATCACAGTATTTTATTTCACGGACCCCCTCCTTCACGAAATCCTGGCTACGTGCCTGGTGTGGGTATATCCAACATAGTACCTGGTTGTAGCAGTTCAGTTACATCGTGAACTTACATAAGAACAAAGCGAATATGGGACCTCCACAGCTTGTCATAAGGGCGTGTATGCTGTATGACTTCAAACTGGGGTCAAACGTCGCTGCAGCGGGGCGGAAGATATGCCAGACATTTGCTAAGGGTGTCGTGACTACGTGAACAGGGCAGCGGTTGTTTAACAAGTTTCAGGATGGTGACGAAACACTCGAAGACGCACCCCTCCCGGAAGACCAACAACACATGTACAAAATGAAGATTTTCAGGCAGCAATTGAGGCGGACAATGGCCAGATATGTGAGGAACTGGGACTACAATTCAGTGTAAATGAAGAAACCATTCGCCAATGCATCCATCAACTTGGGAAGAACTATAAGTTGGGTCGATGGGTCCCACATGATTTGACTCCGGGCAGAAGGCAACGCGAGCTGACACCTATGTTTCCTTGCTGTCTTGTCTGAGGAAGGAGCCATTTCTGGACAGGGTGTTGACATTTGATGAGAAGTGGATCCTGTACGAACGGGTCCTCCACGGCGTCGTCATCATTGGTTAGCATCCCATGAACCGGGTTTAAAAGAGCCAAAACCAGCACTGCACTAAAGGGAGGTCCTCCTGTGTCTTTGGTAGGCTGCTCGCGGCAGCATGCATCGGAAACTTCTACCAGGGGTCAGAGTATCAATGCACTGTCAGAAGTCAGAGTCACAGTCAACTGTCAACTGTGTACTGTCAACAGTTGACCCGTGTTAAAGAAAAACTCAAAACTCTGGAGCCAGCAGTTCTGAATCGCAAAGGGGACAACGCTAAGCCCCACGTGGCTAGGATGACCCGGGACACCATTCTACGCCTTGGATGGGAAACACTATAGCATCCGCTATACTCCCCGGCATTGCAACGTTCGATTAGTACCTGTTCAATTCCTTGGACATTCACTTTAGAGGACGCCAGTTAAAATCCCTAGTAGAGGTGCAAAATGCACTTGATACTTTCTGCGCTTCACGAGTTCCTTCGTGGCTAAACGGTTAGCGTACGCGCCTTTGGCGTGGGAGACCCGGGTTCCATTCCCGGTGGAAGCTCATGTAGTTCGGATTTCACGTTAATCAGTAGGTCCCGTGTCATATAGCCTCGCTGCTATATATATAAAACTAACACAACACACTGAGCAAGACTATGTGATAAGAATATATAAAAACATAAATACGTAACAGTTTCGACACAGTTAGTGTATTGAAACTGTTACGTGTTCTTTTTATATATTTTTGTATGACATAACTTTGTTCAGTGTGTTGCTGTGTTTAGTTTGACAATATGGAAACAAGGCCTAATAGAATACTTATTAATATAAAATACATATAAAGAACCTGATCCTGAGAACGACCCTCCACATCATATACAAACGGACTGTGACAGTTGTGTCCAATAGAATTCATAATACAAATTCCAGTTGCGAATGTACTCGTATATCAAAGAGACAAATTAGTTATAAACTGACGTATTTAAGTTCGAAATATAAATGAAGTAATGAGTACTAAAGGTATTAATCTAGGTATTAATCTAGGTATTAATAAAAATATTTCAACCATTTTTCAATGGAATATGAAGAAGGAAGAAATCAATAAGTTCAAGGAAAAGACTGGAATATTTTTCCTCTCTGTCGCTTTGACTTTCTTCTTTATCTTTTCGGAAATGTTTCATTTTTTCTTGATTTCCTGTTTCTCTTACGCAAAGATAAAAGCAGAATTTTATGTAGCTTCAGGTAAACAATTGAAAGCTTACCTTTTTTTATTGGAACTCAAAATGCAGTACATTTTTTCTGTGTTCTTTCCAATTATATATTTGAGATTGTGGTTTTTGCATAGTAAACTTCTATACAAATGTAAATTTCCATAGCAATTTATAATTTTTGTACAACATGTTCGGCTCAAGGAAAAATGTTATTTATTAATTTACAATTTTATGTGAATATGAAATAACATAATTACGGTAAACCATTTCTGTACATTGCAAACAAATATGATAATGAAAAGCGAAATAAGGAGAAAGGAATGACAATTTAAGGAAAGATACTAACTTCGACATTCTTCAGACCCTCTAATCTGGTAATAGGTTTCGAATGTGTCCGTTTGGAGTTTTTTATTATTAAGTGTTGAATTTACTATTCTGTTAAGAAACAGGAATTCAAATTATGCCGTCCACAAATTAGATAGAATTAGCGAAATATCATTTTTATAATAAAATTACATTAACTTACTTACACACTTGTTCATTATCCAATCTATATTGTAACCTACCTAATGTTCATTTTCCTGTTGTTTAAACGTCTTAACATAAACTATTTTCCTTAGTCATTTCAATGGAAAATGGATGTGTCAAAAAAAAATGAATTAATGCTATGAGACAACTAGATGTATTGTTTATGATCGTCTCGCCATAGTGTGAAATGACTATGATAACATGAAAAAATAAAACAGCAAAGGAGTACTACTTAAGTCCCATCTTGTTTCTAGTGATCTAATTTCTGAAAGATAAGGTAGGGTTTTATATCTCGATATAGCTCACAAGGACACTTTACTTTCAGATACAATAAAATATCGTCGTGTGTGTGATCTCTTTGTCGTATATTCTAATGGCAGTCTATGGTAATATGATGTATGGTCGAAATTGGGTTTGTGTTGTTCAGAACTTATAAATCACTTAAAGAGAAATGTTCGGTTTCCGAGAGATATTTTTGAAATGAAATGAAATCTTTGAGTTTTACGTCCCACGGTTATGCCGGTTAGGCTAAAGGAGACGGAAAGAGAGATATTTTTATTGAACTTTAACAATTTAACTATATATGAGATCACAAAAGAATCGTTCTGCTAAGAAAGAAAGAACGTTTTTTTTTTTCAAATCTAGTTAATTTCGAGAACAAATTACGATCATAGCTGCATTGCATTTTGTTCTTCAATTTTTGCGTTACACTGATGTATTGGCAAAATGTATATATTTTTGGGAAATTCTGAAAATTATGATCATGGAAATTTTTAGCATCGTAATACAAAATAATATACGTCCTCGATGTCGAAACGTCGAGGTCTTCCACTTACATTCGAGGTATATTAACTTTGGGGAAGACTTTTCACATTTTCTACAATATTATTTTTATTCAACCCGGCATAAGTACTGATTTATTATGATTTTCCAAGTAACGCTATCCACATTCCCCGTAAGATAAAATGAAGAATAATTGAAAAATGTTGGAGTTGCTGATAATTATTCACACATTAACATTCACTTGCGCTGGTTCACAATGACTAAGATTATTACATGTTTGAACTTTAGGATGCCTTCGAGAATAGTAATTTTGTAGGTGACCTTTTGTTTGTTACAATAGATAAATTAAGGAGTTATGTTTTGATTCAATCTGATTGGTAGTATCTAATTACCCTTGATTGGTAGTATAGTGGTTATGTCTTACATATCTAATGCTAATTGAGGTTAATGTGTCTAAGAATGAAATTCCAATTAATATACATTTATTTGATCATAAATCACTACTTGACGAAACAATTAATACAATTGTGGCAGACATATTCAACGTGAACATTGATTAAGTAAGTAAGTGCACTTATTTTGTCTGCTGTCTCAAAAGACATTAATCTGAATATTTGAACAAGTATATTAATCTGACTATTAAAAAAACAACTTTATGAGAATACAAAGATCTGAATGTTCTGATCATCGGTAGGCCTGTTAGGAGACCTCCATGAGAATATGTAAAAGTATATTCTCGAAACAAGACAAATTCAATTATAGAAAAATAATTAACTTACATACAAAGTTCCGAGCTGAGTGAATTCTCATTTCTCGTCGATATTGAAAACTGACTTTAGCAAGTAGTCCTTCCCTTTCTTCTTTCATACTGCCTGATAATTTTGGGAAGTATTTATATATTTTTGTACAACACTTTCACTGGCTTGAAAGACACAAACAACTCGGACGTCACACATCCTTATGGACTATTTTGAAGTTGTTTGTGTATTTGAAAGTTTTTATATTTTTAAAATAAATCATGATTGTAGGTCTTTCAGTTCCTGTACACTCATGTACAAAAGTTTTTAATACTTAAAGGATACAATAACAAATTTTAATATTTCATAGATACAGTAAACGTTTTTAACGTTAGTTAACACACTTTGTTCATCCGCTGTGTTTACGTGAGGTCTTCTCGTTTCTACCCTAACTTACGTGTAATAGTTAAATTATTATTTTCAAGACACCATAAGTGAACTAGAGTTCCTTATAATTTTTTATATTATCTGTAACGGCTCATTTTTGGATTTAGGTCAGTTTTGATTTACAACTCCACCAATAAACTAAATTTAGAAGGCGATGTCAGTAAATTACTAATATTAATTTTCACCCAAATATATGGAAGGCTTGGTGGCTCAGTGCTAGAGCATTTACTTTTGGGGCGTGGGGTCCCTGGTTCGATCCTCTTTGAAGTAAGTTTTTACTGGGCAACATCGTGTCCGTGAGTTTTCTCGAGACACTCCCATTTCCTCTCATATTCTCATTCCATCGATTCTCTCATCCTCATTCACTGGCCTTAAATATCTGTCTCTCGTAGCCTGAAGGGCATATACTGGGACAATAACTAAAAGATTTAGTTCCATTTTCATCCAAATATATGAAGCCACTCTTGAAAAAAATGGAAACTCATTAATGTACGATGGAATTCGGAAGTATGGTGTTAATATTAGCTTTGATGGTGTTAAAGTGTGATAAAATTGTTTATTCGTATAACCTATTAATAGATAATATATGCTAAGAGCAGATAAATTATCTATTTAGGTAAATGTATCTTCTTTCACAAGCTCGATCTTCCTTGAAACTACTTAAGAGTTCACTGAATAAATCCTTAAACACTTATATTCTTTTTAAACAGAGATGAACAGGTTACTTTTACGTATATTTTAAAATAATATTTACTCCTGATATATATAGATATAGATAGATAGATAGATATAGTATAGTAGATACATAAATTATATATCTACTATTCGAAATGCCCCTGTGGCTCTATTTCCATCACAGCCGGTCTCAAGATTCATCCAATCTCTTTAAAATGGGTTCCTGGGAAAATCTTAAAGGGTCTGGAGTTTGGTGCAGACTATATAACCTCCAAACTCTGAAGTGCCAAAGGTTGAGTAAGTGTGGCGCTTTACGTGCATCCCGTCCTCAGGCCTCATTGGTCTGTCGCGTGTTTGGGTTGGACACCTATTTCAGTGGTATATAATGTAAACAAACTACAATGTATAATATAATCTTTACACTGTAGATGGTGGAACGACATACCAATTTCTCAAGAACAACAAATGTAATAAGGGATAGAATACGTTATGTACTCTCTGTCTGTTCAACCTGAAGGCAGATTCAAGCTCACTTACATTAACGTTGCTAGGCAATCACAACTCACCAGAGGAGGATCAGATCTTTTCCTTGCTTCGAAAGAATATAAGGAAAATTAGGAGAAAGAATAAATTGAAACTTAGAGGTGCCCAAAGAGGATGCAATGACTCGCAAAACGTCATGAGCAATATTGAGGAGACCTTAATATTTCAACGAATTTGATTTTCTGTCTAAACTTATTTTAGAATTTCATCTGAAACTAAGAAAAACGCATCGGAACTATCTTTAGTTTCTATAATGGATGTGACTATAACTATTTACTGGAGATAATGTATGATTTGGAGGAGGGGATTTTAAATTTATCACTCCAAACAGTTTCCCTAATTCTGAGTTCCATAAAGTACCATAATATTAACGAAAAAATGAACCCTCCGATGCTCGAACCCCGGACCGCAAGTGTACTGAACACATGCGTTACCACTGTGTCAGTGTTCAACTGCTACTCTTGCGGACGAGATGTAGTTCATGAGGACGAGTTGTACGTGGTGGCACTTTGTATTGGACACACATATATGAGCAAAAGCACTCTGTTTACTCATGCACCACTGTCAGATGAGGTTTTCTGACCAACAGTGCACTACTATAATCCGGAGTAGTAGATCTGAAGGCCATACACGTGTGTTTTGCTGGTGCGTTTGACAATCCTACATTGCAGACATAATGTGATCTCTTGGACAGAGAATTGAAATTGTGTTACTGTTTGGTGCTAGAATCGTTCGTACAGTTCAGCAGCACCGTTGTTCAATGAACAAAACGTGCGCAACTTGATTAATGTTTCTTCTGTACGCCATTCATTAGTCAAATTCTTTACGACAGGCAGTTTAATTAATTTGTCAAAGCCTCGAAACCCTAGTGTTGCTACGGAGGTGACACATTACAAGTCTTGGCAGACTGACTGTGCATTCTCAACAGTCCATAACAACGGTGACTCAACGTCACGCACAATGACACACAGAATCTTAAGAAGAAAGAAAAACACCTTCATTCCATACAAACTACGTATGGTCGAGGAGTTAAGTGAACATGATCCCTATATGCGTATCGAGTTTTGTGAGCAGATGTGTGAGGCATTAGCGAGTGGACCATTGTACGAACAATCGTGTGTTTCAGTGATGAGAGTACGTTTTACTTGAATGGCAAGGTCAACAGACATAACTGCCGATACTGTTGTGACACAAATCCTCATGTATTTCATGAAGACAACACGCAACACCCACAGTCGCTGAATGTCTGAGCAGGTATCTTCTTTAATCATATAATCGGGCCCCTCTTCATCGATGGAATATTAACAGCTGAGAAGTACCTGGCGATGCTGCAAGACTTCATTGTACCGTTGATTGTGGAGGCAGTGGAAGAGAATTCGCAAGAATTTGGAGACGTTCCGCCTGTTTTTCAACATGACGGCTGTCCTGCCCATTCTCACCACCTTGTACACTCCGCATCAAAAAAAATAAATAAATAAAAAATAAACAGCTAACGCCGTGCAGCTAGACCAGCCAATATATACCTTATTTCAGAATCGTGTCAGGTAAAGACACCCCCTCCCTCTCCTCTTTTCTGCTCTCCCATACTAAAATTAGTTAACAACAAGAGCGCAATTTTAATTTCAAACTACACATGTATTAGTTTCGAAAAATGAAATAACAAATCCGAGACGAAACAAGATTCATAAGTTGATGTAGGGAGAAATTGAAAAACACACAATGAAAAATTGAAACCAATTGATGTCTATTACACAGAGATTCAGAAATGAGGCAGAGAGAGAGGAGGAAAGGAGAGAACAAGGAAACGAAAAGGGAGAGCAGATAAAAATGTTGAATTCAAACGTAGTAAGAAAAGAACCTAATATTATAAAGTTCTGTTTCCAGAAATCCAACAGTAATATAGATATAATGTTTGTTTTTACATATTTTTCAGAACTATTCGAACATATAGAGGATGCATTCATAAAGTCACTTTCATAAAGGATAACATACTTAATTTCCTGTAGAATTGTAGATCTCCGAGACACATCTAGGATTATGTCACAAGTTTAACACATGCTTTGTTCCCGCGTGGTTCGGTTGCAAATTTGGTAGTGATCATTGGAAATACTAATCCAAAATACATTCTAATAAACCCAGTAGGTAGCGTAGTTCATACACTTCATTTCAAACTACTAACGCAAACTGAACAAAAAAGAAACGAAACAAAAAGAAAGGAAAAAGAGAAAATTGATGAGTGCTATTTTACTGCTAAATTTCTATCAGAAATATACTATATTAAAAACCCAAACTGTATAGTAATGAAAACTTACAAATGTTCAAAAGGAAAATTGGATATTCCTTATAAATGTAGCATGTATGAAATTTTAATGTGATTAAAACACGTTGAATTGTAGCATAGGAAAATAATTTCTGTCGAACTAGTATAAATAAAATTTTGTTTTCAAATAACCAAAGGGTTTACCATTTTCTAGTCTTTTCCGAAGATTTATCTGCTCCGAACCTCCAGCATCGATTTCATCTCTTGCGGATACAATTTAATTCGCACAGATAGAATGAACAGACTATAGCTCAAACGGGTCATCGCGTCAGTCGGATGATGTTGGTTAAGTTATAGATCACAATTTGGTCGAGGATTCAAACCCGTAGTGAACCGGCAATTCGACTGAGACTCGGTAACCCACAAGACATAAAAAAGGTTTCATTTACTACCTTGCGTTTAAACAGTATTTCTGTCAGAGATGACTAGGACTGGAGATCCCCAGAGGACAAGAAACACGACGCCGAAGTTCCCAGTTAATTATATTTTTCACACCTGGTATATCGGGCTCTTGCTCCGTTTTAACTTTGGAACACGCACACGCACATGAGAGAGATGGGGAGAAGTGAAAGATGTAAAGACAGGATAGAGAAACGTCAAGAAAGAGAGAAGGGGGGACAAATATAAATATGAAACATACTTATCATTGCAGTGTATGATGCAGAAAGCACACACTGTTTACTCGAAATATCGCCAGTGATGCCTTGTAACTTCTATAACACAAGATGATTATCCATTTGCAGCCATTATTTTATGCGAAAAAAATCATACTACCTGATTGGGAATAGAACCAAGATTTACAAGTTGAAAGTCTAGCACTTTACCACTACACTCCCGATTGTTTTATTGAAACTTTGATTAACAAATTGTGTAGTGTTCCTTTCTGAGAACGATAACACGAAAAGTGTATACAGCAGATCAATTGTGTGATTGGAATGTCCTGGTAATTCCCTTACCCTTTCCCAACCAACATTCATAAATCGTCTCTATCACGATACACGTGCTTGCTTCCACATTCTTACGTAATGCTTGTCCAATATGATAAATCGAGTCTTCACAATCACTTTGTAAAAATTGAACTTTGGCGTGAACAGGATTTGAACCTATGTTAGAGAGCTGAATTACTCAGTAGGTCATTATGTTACCCCTACACTATCAGTTTTATTATTTCGTTACATAAATTACAAGCTGGAAACATAACCACGTGAGCCTAACGCAATTAAGTAAAAAAGGAGGCTGAAACCTGCGTACTATATTACATAATAACACTTATACTATACATCACAAAAGAATATTATATGACATTAAAAAATCCATATGCTCGTCTTAAAGAGAGGAATGTGCGTTAGTGCAAAACTACTTCCAAAAACCGGCTAAAATGTGCCGGTCCCTGTCGGGGGTATATAACTTTCGACGTCTACGTTGCAAAAATTCAAAATACGTTCGTGCATCTAACAAGGTTGTGAAGCGCTGAAAATATACGAGAGTGCTGGTAACAAGAAACAGCACCGCTCGATGTTTAGTGGGGGGATAAAAATGAAAATAAAAATCAGGGAATAACATGAATTGCACCGTGAAGTATGAAGGCGGGCGACGGGTTATGCGTCCCAACACCTCGTGGATGGTGTGCCAAATTGATTGCGAGCCGACACAGTTTGTATATCGATGGGCTAATGTATCCTCTTGCTGGCAGTGCTCGCACAAGGCATCTGGGGCTCATTGAATCTCATAGAGACGCGCCCGTGTCGGGAGAAGTTGATGTACTACCTGAAACCACAAAACCTGCATGTACTCAGGTATGCCAGGGTTCGAGATATTAGACCACACCTGCGGCCAATCTACGTGTGGATATAGCTGAGGTGCTCGTAAAATAGTGTTAGAGAAAGAGTGCGCGGTGAGTGTCCTATAACTACGAGCGCGCATTGTGTTGTTGAGGGTGGAGAACCATCCCGGAATAATTCCAATATCCGATAAACGTTTTGATATATGCCGGGCACTGATCAACGAATTGAATATAAGGAGGGTTCTGTGGTTGACCATAATCCTTCCAAAAACAACTTACCCAATGATTAGTGATAGAGCTGGGTGATGAGAGCGCCGCATAAGTGTCGGTCATAAACAACGTTTGGCATTTGATACGAATATTGAGTAAGCCCAACCCACCAGCGGAACGAGGCAAATAAAGGGCTTGACGGGGAATGCAAAAATTAAAACCTTGCTAAATATTCCAAAGGAATAAGGATTCAAATCGTTTGGCATAAATTTCTGGGAAAAAAACACGCGCTCTGTACCACAGTTTAGACACAACAAAAATATTGATGAAATGAATACGATGAAGTAAATGGAGCCTACGGAAGCGCTGTGAATAAAACAACTTACGAATTTGCGTTAAAAGGGGAGCCCATATTTCATCATAGTTGAGAGTTGGTTCGACGTGAAGGGGATGCCTAAAATAGTAAGTGAAGTAACATGCGGTTACGCCGGAGAAACCAAAGGATCCTCTGGGAGCTGGAAACCATTAAAAGACAGCACTTGTGTTTTGCTGTCGTTATACTGCAAACCCGAGCATCGTGAAAAACGGGTCAGTACAGGAACACGCCCTGTAGTGAGACAGGATCAACTCTGGTGATGGTCAAGTCATCATCATATCCAGAAATGTTTTGACTGCGGAACAAGGAGGGTCCATTCGAAGACAACATGGTCAAACGATGGAGAAGCGAGTCTAAAACCAAAGCAAAAAGAACTGTGCTAAGACAGCACCCCTGGCGCAGTCCGCGTCGTAAAGAGATGTTTGGGGATAGATGTCCATTTATTTGCAAGTGGAACTGAGCCTGGTCGTATAGATTATGAATTACCTGGCGGAAAACAGTGGGAAAATCCCAAGATTCAAGCGTCAGATGGAGAAACTGATGGTCTACGGAATCATAATCTTTGGCTAAATCCACTGCGAGTGCGCCAGCTGGAACATTGCGAAGGTGATAATACGCAAATAGATCTCGCAGGGAGCGAAGCGTGTATTGGATATTATGCGAGTCATGTAGCGCAGCTTGATACGGGCTAATGTATTTCCGAATAATAGAACGGAGTCTGCTAGCAAGAACTTTTGTAAATAATTTAAGATCCACTGGTAATAAGGACAGCGGCCTATAATCGGTCACGACTCGCGCAGTGGAGGACTTTGGAAGGAGTACCACAATAGCTGTGTTTTGAGAAAAGGGGTCCCCAGATAGCCATGCGTTAAACAGAGTAACTAGTGTACGGCGAAGAAAAGACCAATAACGTTTATAAAAAGCAAAGCTCAGACCGTCTATCCCAGGGGAGCTACGGCCTTTGGTTCCTCGAAGAACAGAAAAAATTTCATCCTCAATGATAGGACGTATTAAGTCTTGAGAGTCAGTCTCTGTCAACTTGTAAGGCAGAGCAGACAAGAATTCCGGGGCGTTAGAGAGATCTAGAGGCTGCACACTCGTAAAAGCTGTGTAATGCCTTGTGAATTCTTGGAGTATTTATAACGAGTCGGAAACGGCCATTCCGCCCGCCGTTAGTAGGGAGTCAATGTACGTAGCTTTCATCTTCCGAAACAGAAGATCAACTTGGTAAATGGAGGCAGTTTCATCCGGGAAACTATGATAAAAATCCTCCGAAAAATATGCTTGTATTTATGCATGTGAATCTAGTTGGCGCAACCTACTCTTGAGTTCCTGAATTTGGATCCTGTTAGCCAAGGTCGGGGGGCAGCCCATAACTCGCTGAGAGCACGATAGAAAAATTCTGAGAGCGTACGGTCCTGTTGTTGTGCCAATTTACCGCGCCATTGGAAAAAACTATGAATTTTAGGTTTACCGTATAAATGCCACCATGTGTCAACATTGGGGAAATGTCGTTGCATCTTACACCAATACTCAAAACGCGTCGTAAATTTGTCTATCACGTCCTCACGAGACAAAAGCGCATTGTTAATCTTCCAATACGATGGACCTCGTCCAGCGAGAAGAGAAAAAGGAAGCTTAAAAGCTACTTCAAACGCAGCACGATTTGACAAAGGGGGCAGGAGAGTTAAAACGTGAAGCACTGCCTTGTATAAAGGATCTGTGACATATACCCTATGTAGGCGGCTCTGAGTGGACATACAGGAATATGTCATCACATGTGGAGAGTTAGAAACAAAAAGAGCATCATGTAGTTTCATGGCACGCACAAGCCCAACTAGTGATGGGCAGGGAGGTGAGGGAGTCTCTAGGATCTATCACCGCATTAAAGTCACCCAGTATTATACATTGATCGACACCAGGGGGAATCATAGTTGGTATAGTCGTTGCAAAAAACTCATCCCTCTCTCTAATTTTAAGAAATCCAGAATAAGCATACAACAAGATAATACATATGCCTGATATGTAACATCTAATGGCTCTACCATCAGGTGAGAGCATGACACGATAATAAACTAAACCTTTTCTTACAAGTATCGCGACTCCTGTGGTGTTTTGACAATTAATAATAGCGTGATAATCAGGGAGAAAATCGAAAGAATGAAAAGTCAATTCAGTGAGACAACATACATCAGAACGGCGGCGCTCTATAAACTGCTTTAACAACATTAAATTCGGTGCTGAGCTAACCCTATTAATATTAAGAGTTAGAAGAGTGAATGTATTTATCATGGGCATGCTCTGAGGCACTACGAAAAAACACACATTACAGTACTTACTTGAAAAATCCTTAGAAATAGTGGGAGAAAAGAACACATTAAAACCAACATTCCGGCCCACTTAAAACAACTAACGAGAAAAAATAAAGAAACCCAAAAACCACGCATAACGTACGAATAGAATTCAACACAGAAACACTGTTATTATCGTATCGTGAAAAGGTGGCAAACTAACCCTCACTACAGCTCAGAGTCCGATGTGGATCGGCCTTGTGGGAGTTGGTCACGTGACTTAGACTGTTTTGATCGTTGTGAAACACTCTGGGAATCAGGTTGTTCATTCTTTTTAGTTACTAACCTTGAAACTCTGCGACGTTTTGTTGCGAGAGAGAATCAGACTCCTCGGAAATAGCACTCTGTGAGGAAGTAGGAAGAATAAAAGCTTCATTTCCACTTGTCATAGACTCTGCCGAGATCGTTGTAACATTTTGATTGGAAAATTGCACTGACATCTTCGACACTTCCAGTAGCGTATCAATAGGTTCCTTCGGGGGCGCAAGGAGTGTGGGCCCCTCCATCTCGGGCTGCAATGGTTTGTGTGACGTAGGATGATTTGAACGGCGAGGTAGCTCAGGAAAATCTTCACCTTCAAGGATAGGGTTAATCTGCGCGGGGCCGGACGGAAGGTCCGAGGTAGCCCCCGCCAAGCGGTCCACAAATCCTGGGGTAGGAGCAGGACGCGTCACTTTCCCTATTTCCGTCATCTGAATAGATGCAGCGTTAGGTTTCACACCCAATGAAACCGGTTTTTTCTTGACTGGACAACTGGATATTGTGTGGGAGACACTCTGGCAAAAAAAAAACAGGTGATATGTTGTCCCTCATACGAGACGCTCACTTTATAGCCGTGTACAATTACACAACAAGGGATATGTTTCGTCAGTTCCATGTGTATAATTCTAACACCACTGTCGATGCCAATAGGCCGGTCCAATATTGCGTTTCTACTCGGCGCACAGTACCATAGTCCCGGAAATGATCCTCTAACACTGTTAAGATCACTTCAAGTGGAAAATCATAAACACGAACCATTTTCACTGGGTCTTCAGCTGGTACAATGCGCACAAGGCTTGTGTTACCGTCAGCATGCTTAAAGGGCACTGTGTCCGGAACTGTCGAGGAAAACTGATCATAAGCCGTAATAGATTTAAATTTAATGTAAATGCTATAAGACTCTTCGTGGAGCTGTATTGCACATTTTTTTTTTCAAAAATAATTGGAAAAGTATCATTTAACCATTGGTAGACAAGGCTCGAATGGGGTCAAGAACTCCGGTATCGTTTATCAAACATAAGTTTGTATTGCAATTCTTTCTTATATGGCATCGCACTAGAATAACACAACTTAAACGAACTTCACTGGAGTAGAATAACACCAATCAGCCAAATTGGCCTCAATTAACGTCAAAGAACAATTCACTACAGGTGTGGATAAAGCAAATAGTCACTTCCGGGTCACCTGCGATCTGCACTGCTCGAAGGCTCGAGCGAAATAACGACTATCATATCACCTCAAACTACAAGCTAAATATTACTTACTTTTGCCCTTATCTTTGGAACGAAGTGGCTACTTCCTGAAAGGTTATTTGCACCAAAGTGCACAACGAAATTAATTTATTCGACGGCCTACAGAGAAATTAGTGCTCACTAATAAAGAAAAAAACAGCACAACATAGCACAAAAGAACATAGCACAACCACAGTCCTTTTAGTAATTACACATTCAATTTTGAATTTAATAGAAAATTCAATGGTAATAGTTTTGGTCTTATTGGATCTTTCGAAGGCTTTCGATCTGGTAAATCATGAACTCTTTCTGGCCAAAATGAAATATTACAATTTCTCGGAATCAGTTATTAAATGTTTCCATAGCTATCTCTCTTGTAGACAGCAACAAGTAATACTAAGAAGAGAAAAGACTCACTTATCTACTCCATCCCTGATAAACGCAGGAGTTCCGCAAGGTTCAATATTAGGTCCCCTATTATTTTCACTCTTTTCAGCAGATCTTTCTACAGTCATAAAACATTCATCAGTTCACTTCTATGCGGATGATACACAGATCTTCATCAGTAGTACGCCTGAAAACATTATGGACACATAAGAGTTACTTAATACGGATCTTTTAGCTGTTAGCAACTGGGTGCCTCAAGAATGGTCTTTTACTTAATCCATTAAAATGTGTTTTCACTGTATTGGGAACATCACATCAGTCAAGCAAAGTCAACCCTGATGACCTAAAAGTAACTGTAGTGAATTCCAATATTCCATTTTCTCCCTTTGTAAAAGATCTAGGCGTAATAATAGACCAAGGACTTAGCTGGAATAAACACATTTCTGAACAGTGTATTAAAGCTAAGCGCATCTTAAGATAGCTTTATAAATTAAAAGGTTATTTGTCGCAAGAAACAAGACTATATCTTGTTAACACTCTCATTTTTCCTCTGTTCGACTAGTGCGATTCAATATATGGTAGTTCTCTCTCCACTCAAAATACTAGGGCAATTTAGAAAATACAGAGTTACTCTATACGCTTCTCACTCAATTACAGAAAGTCTCAGCATATTCTGCCTGTACTTAATGAAAACAATATCCTAACCATGTCCCGCAGACAATATCTCCGATACTGTTGTTTGCTATACAAAATAAATTCACATAAAACACCACCTTACTTGCATCATAAATTAACATGTAGGTCAGAAATTCACCATTACAATACCCGAGGAAGCAATAAACTGAATATGCCCTGGCATTCTTTAAAAATAACAGAGAAGGCATTTTCAATTTCGGCAGTAAGAATCTGGAACTCCCTACCAAAGTCAATCAATCACTGACAAACCGTATAATTCATTTAAATCATCACTCCAAGCATTATTATTTAGAGATCAGAGACAAAGCATTGGCACACAGGAAAGGTTTACTACAGTATGAAATTGGTATGAAATTGGATTAGCAGTATGAGTATAGGTTCTTTTTTTTTTACATTTACATTTACTGTGTTTTGTTTATCCTTAGTATTATTGAATGTATCATGTTATGTTGTTATTTGTATCTTGTGTCCTTATTTTTTCTTTCTTTTCTTTGTAATGATGACAAGGGTTAGGTGGCAGAGCAGCCTCCGGCTGAACCTCGCCCGCTGAAATAAAGAGAAATTCAATTCAATTCAATTCAAAAAATAGTAATATGTTCCGTTACTCAGTCACTTTTTACTATTACTAAAGCACTCTTTGATATCGGTCATTTTCGATGAGTTTTAAATATCCCCTCCCCGCCCTATTTGTGGGTCACGGCAACTGCAGTGTTATTGTTCATCTCAGCGAGCCGGAAAACTATGAATTCGACACTGATATTGGTTATTTCAATCATTTTTATATGTCTCCCCCTCCTCCAAGTTGCGGAACTGAATTTGGATTTAAACAGCATCAGATGTGACATTGTTAATCTCAACGACTCCTAGATTCGCCACTAATACCGGTCATTTTTCGTTCTTTTATAAATGTCGCTCCCCCTCCCTTGAATTACACCGTCAAAGTAATATGACAGAAACTATCTCAGGTTCGAACTTCATTCAGATTGAAAATTTGATCGAGATTAGTTTGGTGGTTCAGGAATCATTAAGTTTTATTTATCTCCCTTCCCCATTCCCGTCCCCAAGTTCTCTCATGAAAGTGAAATGATAAAATATCATCTCAGGCCCGAACCTCATCTCTGTTGAAAATTTGATCGAGATCGGTCGGGTGGTTCAAGAGCGATGGAGTCACAAAGACAGGTACTTTTTTTTACATATAAATTATTTCCCTCTCCCCGGTCCCTACGTTGCACCGTCAAACTGAAATGATAAAAGTCGTCCCAGATCCGAATGTTATCTATGTTGAAAGTTTGTTAGAGATCGGTCTGGTGGGGATAAATCTGTTTTCTTAGTGTAAATAGTGCGTGAGCTAAAACATTTGAAACTAGTTAATATGTGTATTATATTTTTCAGTAAATTACAGCTAAAACTTACAAATAAGATATAAACTGGAAAATAAAGTTATTACCTGACGATATTTTATAATTAAATAATCTACTTGTCTGAGGAAATTGCATAATATTGAGACCTATTGTTATACTGTTCGTAAATTTTAACTTTATAAAGTTATAAATGTTTCCTATTTGTGTTTTCTTTACCACTAACAAACATATAGAGCTACAAGATATTCATAACTCTGTCATTTCATAGCTCACAGAGTTGTCAAATACAGAGATTCTGTGCATACTGTTTCTGAGAATTTTCTTTCTAAAAGATTAGGATTTGTTCCAGGAATCGACTCAAAGAACTGATAGTAAACTCAATTCTTTTTAACACGTGATTGGAAATCCTTTTGTTTAAGTAAAGTTGGTGAATTTAACATTTAGCTCCTACGTCTACGCCCATGGTTCTACCTCCATTCTTGGTTTGGCATTATGCTGCATTCTTTCCTACGCTTTCTACACCCATATATATTCCAAGTCCAATCTTTTTTCATGCACGATGCACTTTTTAAAATGTCGAAATGTAACGGGCCATTTTGACACATGGTCCTTACAGTAAATCTATGCTGTAATAGAAATCCAATACGTCAACTCCTACATTATCTGCATATCTAAAAGGTTGAAATAGTTTTTTTATTTGATCGATTTCGTCGTTGTTTCAAGATTATTTATATCTAGATGTTCAATTTATTAGTAAATATGCAGATTCGGAATAATGATAAAAATCCAATTTTGTAATTAAATATATTTCAAAATATATAACAAAATAATTATAAATTTTACCATTGTAACCCTTTGGAAATCCAACCTACAATTTTATTATTTTAAGAAAAAACCGAATTCTTAATGAAAAAATTATGTAAAGAAGAAAAAGAAAAAAGTTGTATTGACAGAATTTACTGACATGGAAGTTTAAGAAATGTCTAGTGTCAAAAGTTTTAATTACGTTTCAGGGCAAGCTTTTACTTTAGGCAAGGCAGTGACAATAAGCGATTCATCTGAACCGGTTCCCGCAGTTACAGTTCCCAAGAACGAAAGACTGAAAACAAAGTGCCCTGCGGGGCTCTAACCCACCTTCATTCGCTGACGCTCGCTCGGCAATACTATGTGTGTCAGGAATGGCAACGACATTACTGAGAAAATATCTATGTGAATAAGGAACAGCAAAAAATTAGTGACAACCTGTCATTTGTAATCATCCTAAGCTCAGATAGTCGTTTGGGGGCGCGGTGGCTCAGTGGTAGAGCGTTCACCTCTGGTGCTTGGGGTCCCGGGTTCGATCCCAGCCCCCGCCAAGTGAACTTTGTGGTGGACAAACACCGTGCTCGTGGGTTTTCTCGGGGTTCTCCGTTTCCTCCCACTTTCTTCATTCTACCATTTCACTCATCTCTCATCATCACCGTCTCCTTTAGCCTAACCGGCATAACCGTGGGACGTAAAACTCAAAGATTTCATTTCATTTTTTCAGATAGTCGTTACAGATAGAAGTTCATTTATCAGATCAAACAGCTTTTGTAGCTTCAATCTGATAGTGGTTAGAAAATTATTCATTTTCTTATAATTGTGTCCTATACGAAACTCCCAATAACTAATTACACTACTTCTTTTAAATGTTAATTCTTATAATTTCAACAATTACTACGAATAAACACACAAAGTTTATTACACACTGTCACAAACTTAAGATAATTTCTAACGAAAGTCTGGCATGGTATAGAAAGAATTATACTAGAATTACCGTTAAATTATTTTCAGTTTATAGAGTATGTTGTTGTAATGGACTTTAAACATTGCTATTGTTTGATCAAAACTGAAATATGCTTCTGTGATCTGGAACCCTTCGCAACAGCGATAAGTCCAATCTAAATTCTTCATATACTTAGCATACAAGAGAAGTGAAATCTACCCATCTTACCAAAACTATCTTACATTAATAGACTACTTCTGTATCACCACACTTCTGTACACTACTTCTGTATTTACTTTTTCTCCACAAAATAATACTAAATGAGTTCAACTGTGTGTATCTGATATCGACACTAAATTTTTGTGTCCTTATATTTAAAACTCATGTTGACAACTCTGGCCTGTTATATTGTGAAAAAATAAGGACCAACATACTCGTATTATTAAAGTAACCAAACTGGAGAATATGCTCTTCTTATAACAGAATCTATAGCGGATATCAAAGAAATTGACATATGTAATATGAACTACATTATGTTTAAGAAAACTATTGTAAATTTATTTTGTAACACATCAGCAGTATTGGGACCCGGGACCCCAAGCACCAAAGGTGAACGCTCTAGCACTGAGCCACCGCGGCCCCCTTCTTTGAAGCTAAGTTGTATAACATTCCAAGATAACCTGGCACATAGACTGATATATGTTTTCTTTTTATAATTAGGATCTGCAGAAATTACTGAATAAAATGTTCAATTCAATGTTAAAATCTGTAGTTAAACTTGATCTCATGTAATAATATTAAATGCTGTATTGCCGAGATTCATTCAGAAGAGAAAAACTTCCATGTTTACATTTTTTCTTTGTAATATAAAATATTCATAAAAGAAATTATATATGTATCAGTGTTTATTTTTGTGCTTTATCATTGCACATTTACCTTTAAACTTGTTTCCTTCTAAGCTGGTTCTCTATCGGCTTTATTTCCTTGCTTAAAAAACAGCAGAATGATTTTACCCCTCGAGCACAGCCTTGTGTCTCAGCAGTGGACCATGAAGTTATTCAAGCTGCGAGACCTTTAAAAGGCAGAAGAAAAAATATATGTTCATAGTGTTCTCTCTCTCTCTCTCTCTCTCTCTCTCTCGTACCCACTCACGCATTTGGAGACAGCAAAGAAATAGTTCAGCTTCACTGAACTACATTTAATCTTTCAAAATATAATGGATATGATACAAAACAAACCAGATGCTTTTACATATATTTTCAACCCCAAAAAGAAATAAATATTGCCTATTATAATATTCTGTTTAT
Organism: Thermobia domestica; assembly: GCF_964235325.1. NCBI lineage: Eukaryota > Metazoa > Arthropoda > Insecta > Zygentoma > Lepismatidae > Thermobia > Thermobia domestica. Next base: position 207,355,549 of record NC_137456.1, on the reverse strand, counting down.
GTATATTCAATAATGATATGGCTGGAATAGTTCTTCTGTCTCTCAATAAACATGAAGTTGTCACACCATAGTAAAACACAAGTTATATTTAGAATTCCCTTGTCACTGTAAGCTTGGCATACCTATCTTTGGCATAGAATACCCGGGTTCAATTCCGGACAGAAGCCTATGTTATTCGTATCCACGTTAAACTCTAGGTCTACACCTCCTTTAGACTCGCTGTTGAAAGGGACGGCAAACTCTAATCCAGTGGTTCTCAAAATAAATCCAGTGGTAAAATAGTTTAAATTGATCAAGCTCCTATCACGACCACCATTTTATCACATCCTCTTGCCAGCTACTCCTTTATAATTTCTGGTTTGTGAGATTTTTAATATACCTATTGCAGAGATCTCGAGATATCCATCTACAGTAGAAACCCTCATGTCCACCCTCGAATGGTCCACCACTCTGGTTGATCCGACCGTGCTCGAGCCGAACTTGTCCCAACTCGTCGGTGACTCACGAGGCCCATTGTTGTTTTCTGCCGTCGCGATATTGTTCTTTACTTGCTGTTACCGCATATCCGCGTTCCATCATCTCTTGTATTGTTTCTTTCCTTGTGCCTGTTTTCTGTACTGTACTGTGCAGTTTTTAGTGCTTACTGTTCGTTTGTTTTTACTGTAGAGGACAATACAGTCATTTTTTAGTTCAAAGATAGTTAATTTTATTGTAAATCCGTACTTTTTGTATCTTCTGATAATTGTTCCGAGCATACCCCCAGTCCCAAAGGTGACCGATTAGAGTTGTTCTACTGTATTTCTATAATAGTAGAATCCATTTTTCTTGTATATAGTGGATATAGTAACTTTCCTAAAAGCAAATGGATTAAAACCAAATTTGGTCATTTCTTTCATATTATAAATATCGAATCCGATTAGTTATACTGTTTCAAAATAGAAGCCGTTTGAAAAGTTTAAAACTTCATAACTCCCTTCATTTTGGGTATTATGGAAAAAAAAGCTATTTCTAATTTTGGTTAAAAAGAACTTGGACAGTTGTGAAAAAAGTTCCTGAGTATTTTAAATGACTTGATAATGTGTGTCACGCAGGCACGTAGCGAAGGGGTGGGTCCGGGGGGTCCGGACCCCCCCTTTGAAACTAGAAATGAAAAAAATAAGGAAGGATGAAACAAAAAGAATTGCTTAAAATTTCTAGAAAAGTTATGGAGTTCTCAGAATTTCTGCTACTAGTCAGGGAAATTTGAAGCTTTCGAAAACATAGTGCTGTTCTGTAATAGTATGGACATTTTTTTATCATAATTTTTCTTCATCGCTTCTCTGCAGTATCAAACATGTTATTCCAGAACATTATCCGAAACAGATAATAGTTGACGGAATAATAAAAACAAAAAGTTCTGTGGAAAGAAAGTTCTGTTAACATTTTATTCAACAGAGAAAGGAACGCAGATATTGCAAAGTATTTTACAAGACATTATTGGAAATGTACTTTTTACAATAGTGGATATGTACTTTTTATAATAGTTGAGGTCATAATGAAAGGAAAATTGTTATATTTGAATAAAAAAGGAAGAAACATAGATATTGTAAAACCTTTTCTAATACTTGTTTATATTCTTTTACTCAAGATTTCTTCATATTTTTTTATTAAAATACTTACTAATATATCCTCTTTTATTGTCCTAAGAAAACTATAAATAATGCCAGTAAAATAGTTTAAATTGATCAAGCCCCTGGTGGGATAACCACAGTATTTCATGTCACTCCCCCCTACCTTCCCCCGCAGTTTCGAAATACTGGGTAAACAAACCGGTATACGTTGCCCGTAAAATAGTTTAGAATGATCGAGCCCCTGGTGTGATAACGACAGTATTTCATGTCACGGACCCCCCCTATTACGAAATCCTGGCTACGTCCCTGTGTCACGAAGGTTGAACCAGACATTACCGCACTATTGAAATCATTCCATGCTCAGGTATCTCATTAACTTTCAATTTTAATTGTATTTCAATATGCAGGTTTTGTTACATTTGTATTTTTCTGGTATTTAAATATGCAGTTTTCATTAGTTTCATATCGCACCTCTTTCATTTAAATCGATTTTTAAACAACTCTGCACCTGTTGAAAATGTTTAGTTGACCTATGTTTTGTTGTTCTTAACAGTATGTATAAAAATTAAAATATGCCTATCAGACCAAAATTCAAAATAATATTTAAAAATATTATCCGGTATTAGATTCTAATTATATTTCTCTCTTCCACTTATCTTCGCGACCCCCACATTGAGAAACCCTGCTCTAGTCTAATCAAGAAACAAGTTATATTTGTAAATACGTACTATAAATATAGTTAATATTGAGCCATAAAATTTTGCTTAAGTATAAAATCTAATTGTATGCACTTAACAAAGTTTTATTTATTTTTTTAAATTTGCTCACCAACTATACCATGTTTTATATGGAGTTCTTTAAGGACTTATACACAACAATCCTGGCAAGTAGCGAAACCTATTAGCATCAGGAAGGGAAGTGATGACGCACATAGCGACATCTGTTAGTGTGACTTTTACTATTATAAATTAACGTAATACACTGACGCATTTGCAGTTTATTATAAGGGATTCTTATTGTGTTCTTTATTTTTCTACAATCAATATTAGAAACCTCTTTAGCTAGGTTGTACGAGGGATATTTCTTTCAAATTCCGTTAAGTTACCAGAGAGCCACGTGCGATGACCAAACCGCGATTTGACCCTTACATCGATAAAGAAAAGAGTAGCAAACGTGAAATCATACCCAGTTGAATCAAACCGCTCGCCAGCTATATAGTATGTGATATACTTCGATTTCGAAAGGGTAATATTTCGATTTGAACCTATAATTCATCGTCACATAAGAAAGGTTTCCGGCGGAAACTTTATAAGTGGAACCTGTGTGCGCAGTGTGCATGAGTGCCACAGAGAGTTTAGAGAAAAACTTACCGTCACACCAGAGAAGAGTACCAATGGTAGAAATTTATGGCGACAGACAACACGTGTTGAACGCATGAATAATGTGGTTTGTGAAAGGCGTAGGTTAAGACTTCCAAATTGTCTGATCTTGAAGTTTCCAGGAACTCAGCAGGCGCGTGAGAATTTAAATTACATCACGTACTTCACACTTCGCGGGCGCCTTGAATGTCCTTCTTATGTTTTCACATTGGCTACTCTACACTGATTCAAGGACAAAATCTGTCTTTCGATGTAATGATGGGCGATGCCCAATGAACAATTCGTTGTATGATCGTTTGGTCATTTGATGTGTTTCTCCTCTGGTGGCTTAACGAAGTTAAAAAAATATTGCAGGATAGCGTGATGTATTGACATGTTTTTCTTTTGAAATTCAAATCTATATATATAAAAGAGAACGTACAAATCCTTTGTCCGCTCATCACGCTAATACGGCTGAACCAATTTCTTTTATTTTTGGGGGGTTATTAGGATTTGGACCCTAGATGGTTTTTATCATATCACTAATTTTCAATTACCAGTGTCTTGAGATAATTGACCATTCAGGTGTCCATTACGTACAAATCCTTTGTTAGTTCATCATAGGTATAAAAATAAACGTATTTATATGCAACCCGCATGACCGTGTCACTCGGCGGGTTAACATACATGACAGGCGTTATAATGGTTTTTATCATATCACTTGAAAGCGAAAAAGTAAAAATTATCTAAGTAACAAAGTTTATTGCGTTCGGGGGTGACCGCAGCGAAGCGGGGCGGGTTAACATAAATGACAGGCGATATAATGTTAACATTTACTGCAATCTTCTATGGTTTTTATCATATCACTTGAAAGCGAAAAAGTAAAAATTATCTAAGTAACAAAGTTTATTGCGTTCCGGGGTGACCGCAGCGAAGCGGGGTGAACGCTGCTAGTTAATTCTAAAGTTAAATACTCAAGCTATGTCTTTCATTTTCGTTAAATATTCTGTTAATTATCTTCTGTTATTTCGTTATTTATTCGATTTTTCTTATAAAACAAAAATAGCATACGAATATCGTACGTGATGGATGATACTCACTGAACTTAGAATGCTAGTGGGCCTTGACTAGCTCAGTTGCATTTGAAATATCATGATACACAAACATTTGGTTCCCTGCTTCTGGCAATCAAATGTCGAATTTGTACTTAATCAAACTTTCACAAAATCCTAATATCATATAGGTAAAGAGTATTGAGCTTTTCGAGCATTAGATAGCTTTAATGTCTTTAAATCTAGAGTATATGAGTTGCAGCGGTCAGAACTAACGCTGTTTTACTGCTGATAGTTGAAGCTAGTAAATTTACAAAAAGTATTGGAGTTCTTGTAATCAGACGTAAGATATTGCCCCGTTAAGAGGAGTGAACCTTTCGCAAAACTGTACTCTTTTCAAAATTTTATTTCGATAAAGGCGAAATTGCTGCGCAGGCCCGTGAAGAAATTTGTGATGTTTATGGGCAAGATATGTTATCAAAAGCAACAACCAAAAAAAAAAAAAAAAAAAAAAAAGTTGCTTTTGTTCTGGAAATTTCGATGTCCAAGATGCTCCTCGTAGACGATCCGCTCGGGAGAGTAATACTCCCAGAAGTAATTTTTTCGCCCGCTACACTTACCAGCTGTTTTACGTACTACCCTAGCCAGCTCTTTTAAGTTGGTCACGAATTTTATATAAGGAGGGTCAAGGTAGAACAAAACGAGTCCTGCGGTGATTCTAACCCGTTTCTACTTCTACTACTACTACTTATCTGCACAAAAGAAACTAATTAGTTTTTTGAGTAGTATTTTCATCTTATTTTAATGGAAAAAGTGTTATGAAAATTTAAAAAAATCTTAGGGCAGGGTTTGAACCCACACAAAAACAGATTTCCAGTGCTAGCCCAATGCGCTAGCATGCTCGGCCACAAGGGCCGACCGCAGCAAGCGTTTGATTTCTGCTATATATAAGCTACGTGCCAAGAAACGGATAACAGCAACCATTCAAAACCGTGCATTTAGTTTCAACTTCCGGAAGCATTACTTCCCTGAATGAGTCCTCCTCGTAGTGGGTGACCAATCCCAGAAACGTGGATGATATCTCGAGAGATGTCGAGCAAGAGCAGCATGTAAGCAGTCATGATATTGCAAATGACCTAAACGTTTGTCATCAAACAGTGTTAAACCACTTGGAAAAAGTGAGCTACAAAAATAACCTGGATGTTTGGGTGCCAACTTGATCTGACTTGAAAACATTTACTTGATCGTATTTCAACTGGAAATATCTACTGAAACGTTACGAATTCGAGTTATTTCTGAAGAACTTGGACACGAATGATGTAAAGTGGATAACTTACGACAACGATGTGAGATAAAGATAGTGAGAAGATATCTAGGATATGCAACACCCACAATGACATCCAGAATATGCTGTGCATTTGGTAGGGCATCGTGCATCACGAGCTGCTGACACAGACCAGAACGACTTGTACTGTCGACAATTAGTGCTAGAACATATAGCAATTGAAAGGAAATGACCACAATTAAACAAAAGAAGATGTATTGTATACTACTCTGATAACATCAGACTACATACATTTTTTAACGACTTGTCAGAAATTGCGAGAACTTGGCTGGTGTTTTTCAATGTATCCACCATATAGTCCGGATGTAGCACGGACAATCATTTGTTTCGCACTTTGCAGAACTCCGTGAGTAGTGGTAAGTTAGTTTCAAAAGGGACCTGTGAAAACCACGTGTCATAATTTTTTGACTAGAAACCACAGAAGTTCTATAGCGACGGGTTTATGGTGTTTCCGCAAAAATAACAGATCATAATAAAATCGTACATGTGTGGTTTTCATAATGCTATTTCCACATAAGAAAAATGTATTCTTAATTTTTACCTCCAAAGACTCTAATAATAATAATTCAATATTATTAGCATTTAACGTGGGAAAAGATAAGACGTAAACAATCGATAAGTCTTGTTGAGATGAACAAAATGGGTGTAAAATCTCAGTACAGATTTAGAGAAAATGGAGAAAAACCAAATAATTTAGAAGCCTAAAAATTGATACTGTAGGAAAGGTATGTCACATATTGATGTGAAAATAATACTGAAATATACTCCCATTAAGCACAGTAGCAAGATGACACACTCATATGAGGGAGACCGCCGGGTCCAGACTTCCTCAAAACTTTTTAACTCGAGATAAATTGGAACACTTTCTTAGTCAAGTTATACTTATTTAGCAGAGAAATGGCTGATGTAACACATTTATTTGATGTTATTTCATCTTTACCCTTTCTCTTCTTATAATTAAATCCAGTTCTATCATTTTTTCCTGAGAATATATGTGACAGTACTTAGCAGTACGAGAGCACCACGAGAAAACCCACGGGGATGATGTTGTCCATCACAAATTTACTTGGGCGGGGGTCGAACCCTAGCCTCACGTACAAGAAGTAAGTGCTCTACCATTCAGCCACCATGCTGTCCTATAGCAAATGCAGATCACCAAGATCAATCAATATAAAGTTGTTTTGGTCCAACCTTCAACATAGTGTGTGCATTGACAGTGTCAGTGAACAATATTTATCCGTAACATACCTACCAGGAGGGACTGTCCATATCAATTAGATTTCCAGTTTCGTAATGGTATTTACCACTGGCAAAGACACTGATCTGCTAGATTTCCATACTGTTAGGGTATAGGTGTAAAATATACATGTTTGAAGTTGTACTGGGATTTGGTGTGTAAATTTGTGGAGTAACACATTGAACTGCGGAAGGATGGAAATATTGCCTTCGCTAACCTCTTCTTAATACCGTCGATGACATTATTCTCAATGAGCAATTCTTTGTAAGATTGACGTCTTTGATAGAAGTCAGTCGAAAAGTGCTTCTCTCTCTCTCTCTCTCTCTCTCTATATATATATATATATATATATATATATATATATATATATATATATATATATATATATATACACGTATATATACAGGGTGTCCGGTGAGGAAAGTCAAAGATTTTTTGAGGCGATAGGGAAGGTCATTCTAAACAAAAATGCTTATGTGAATACAGGGTCTATTCCCCCCTCGTTCCGGAGATAGGGGTGGGTTAACTTTTTCGCTTGTTGCACTTTCCGATTCTCGTTTGAAACATTCTAGAACACCCTGTACTTGGGGTAATGTTATATATTATACCTCGTTTGAAAGCTAACGAAACAGGCTTGCAGATGCTATACAGACTGTCTCAGTGTTACATACAAGAGGGAAGTAATGGAGGGAAATTTTTCGAATTTCGCTATAAAATTCCCTTTTTAAACAATTTTGCAGTTCTTGAGTGGAAACACTGTCGCTAGAGGAACAGTATTTGATTAAACGAAAATGATACTGTATACCAAAGATCCAGGTGAGGTGTCAAATTTTTACTTTCATTAGAAGCCGTAAAAAACAAAAGCATTCTTCTTAACTCCTTACTTTAATAACATAACAATGTTGCAACTTTCCGCAGATGACAATGGTTACGAATATTAATAAACTATTGTTTTAATGCAAAATGGGAAATACAATATTACTCTCTAACATACGAGAGCTCGACATTTCTATGCGGGAATACTAATTACAGTTCTGAACAACAGATGGCAGTGAAACAAAAATTGAATTGAATTATATTTTTCGTACAACATACTACGAGGGTGGGATGATAAGTTCTCGACCCGACCCAGAAGGACTTGAGCTGCAGGCATGAAAGTGTGAGGCTATTCAACATAGCCCCCTCGAAGGTCAACACACTTGGCACTTCGATGCTGCAAACTCTCCAACCCCCCCCCCCAAAAAAAAAAAGATTTCTCAAAGTGTGCAAAAAAAAAACTGTTCCGCGGCTGTTATCACTCTTCATCACTGTAAAATTTCTGTTCCTTCAGTGTTGTTTTGAGTTTTGGAAACAGATAATAATCAGAAGGTGCAAGATCTGGCGAGTAAGGTGGATGGTCAATGCACTGAAACCCTAGGTCCCTCAGAAAACCCTGGAGGGGAGCATTGTCCTGCAAGAACAAAATACCTCGTGTCAACTTTCCCCGGCGCTTTTCTTTAATAGCGTCCTTTACCTTAGCCAGCAGACTGCAGTAATACTCTGCAGTTATGGTTTGGCCCTTTGGAAGGTAGTCTGAGGGAAAACACCATCCTTATTCCAGAATATTGAGTCAAGCACCTTCCCTGCGGACTTTTGTGCTTTGAATTTTTTGGTCCTTGGAGATCCTAAGTGGCGCCACTCCCATGACTGCTGTTTGGTTTCCGGATCAAAGTAATGCAACCACGTTTCATCCTGGGTAACAAGCCGATTCAAAAAATCGTCGTTGGAGTTCGCAAAATACCGTAAAATCACCTGCGATGATCTCACACGTTCGCGTTTCTGATCCGCGTTCAAACATTTCGGAATCCATTTCGCAGAAAGCTTGCGCATGTCCAACTGATCATGGATTATTGACCCAACACGTTCTTTGGATATGTGCACTTTGTCAGCTATCTCCTGAAGTGAAATCTGTCTGTTGCTCAAAATCAGGTCATGAATCTGGTCCACTTTTTCTAGAGTTGACACTGATACTGGCCTGCCACACCTGTCACCATCTTCTGTTGAAAATTCACCACGCTTGAAGTTCGCACACCATTTCTTCACAGTGGAGTATAAAGCGCACTGTCCACCCAATGTGTCTAGCATGCAACCATGGATTTCCTTGTGCGACTTCTGTTGCAGGAAGAAGAACTTCATTACACCTCGCAACTTCTCTTTGGTGAATTTGACATCTGGCTCCGCCATGGTTCATTCAATTACCTGTAAAATAAAAACCGTTCATGGTAGAATCGTAAAATTTCGTACTTAAACATATAAAAGATCAACATTTCATATGACATCAATTACATCAGGGTAGTACATTCGGAAGGGGGTCGGGTCGAGAACTTATCAGCCGACCCTCGTACACCAGAATATCCATTACCATAGGGTTGTCGAAATCACAAATGATTACGTCTAATACAATAACTTGTAATACCTAAACAATCATACATACATATAGAGACGTAAACCTGCTAGTGTCAACCTTCAACGTAATTTACTAGCGCGTGCAGCAAATTTTCAAAGATATCAGCATCCTCGTCAATGCACTTTGCAGTGCGCGTCAGTACATACAGTGTTGTCCGATGGATGTTGAGTGCCTCTATAATGATCTGAATTAACTCTTCTCGTGAGTTGGCCTTTTGTCTGTATATAACGTGCTTCAACCAAAGCAAAAATCCGAAAGTGTATGATCCGAGGAGCGGGGCGGCCAGTGAATAATCGACCTCCGCCCTCTGCGACCCATCCACCGATGAGGAAAGTTGGAGTCAAGATATTGACATACAGCTTGTGTTGCATGAGAGGGAGAAACATCGTGCTGGACGTGCATGGACGCTCGAATTTGAAGAGTCACATCTTCCAGTGGTACGCGTAATTCATGGCGCAGGAAATGCAAATAATACTCACCTGTCAAACGCTGGTACAGAAAAAGAGACCAAAGATCTGATCACAGATAATCCCCGTCCAAACACTTACAGAAAATCGTTCCTGATATTATCTTAGTGTGGTTGCCCTAAGATTGTCGTCACTCCAATCATGCCAGTTGTGGGTGTTGTTAATCCCATTTCTGGTGAAAGTAGTCTCATGCGTGAACAAGATGAATGGCAAAACATTAGGATGCTGATGTACCCACTGGGAGAAACCAACACATAGTTCACTGTCTCCTGGATGGAGATGTTGAACTCTTTGAACATGGAACGGATAAAGCCCTTCTACTTGCAGTACATCATGTACTTATGTGCGTGGAAGTTCATTAGAAAGTCTCCTAATGCTGGTGATTGGACTTCGCTGTACAACCTGAATAACATTGTTTCCTTCTTGAGGAGTGTATTTTGAGGCTCGTTCAGAAGTTTGCTTTATGCTGGGAAGCTCACCAGTTTCCCGCAGTTTAGTATACACGTGTGTAAGGACCCATGTAGTGGAGACTCTGCGGCGAGGAAATCTTCGCTAGTATTCTTCCACCGAACCTTTGGCATTACCATCACAAAACCCATAGACGTAAATCATATCTGCATATTCAGTGTGGGTGTATTGAAACGGCATTCTACTACAACACTGTCGAACTTCTTTCACAGTCTACACACAATCACTTTGCACTTCCTTACGATACCTAAACTACTGCTATCACTTGCACACACGAGACAAAATAACTAATAAAGGGCCCTTTCAAGTTAATAAGTTGCAGTGCGCCGTTTGCAAAAAAAAAAAAAAAAAAAAAAAAAAAAAAAAAATCGAAGGAATTGGGCATAACAGTGGCAACGTCTCTATTGTGTGTACGTGAGACAAGCAAAACGTTTGTATGCATTAGAAGTAATTATTTATGATTTCGACAACCCTATGGCAATGAACATTCTGGTATAGTATGTTGTACGAAAACTTTAATTTAAGTGGGTTTTGTTTCACTGCCATCTGTTGTTCAGAACTGTAATTAGTATTCCCGCATAGAAATGTCGAGCTCTCGTATGTTAGGGAATAGTATTGTATTTCCCATTTTCCATAAAAAAACATTTATTGATATTCGTAACCATTGTCATCTGTGGAAAGTTGGAACATTTTATGTTATGAAAGTAAGGAGTTAGGAAGAATGATTTTTATGGCTTCTAATGAAGCTAAAAATTTGACAACTCACCTGAATCTTTGGCATACAGTATCATTTTCGCCTAATTAAATACTGTTCCTCTAGCAACAGAACTTCCACTCAAGAACAGTGCAAAATTGTTTAAAAAAGGAAATTTTATAGGGAAATTCGAAAAATTTCCCACCATTACTTCCCTCTGATATGCAATACTGGAACAATCTGTATACCAATTGCAAGCCTGTTTCATTAGCTTTCAAACGAGGTATAAAACGTAACATAACCCCAACTACAGGGTGTTCTAGGATGTTTCAAACGAAAATCGGCAAATGCAAGAGGCAAAAAAATTACCCTCACCCCTGTCTCTGGAACGAGGGGGAATAGACCTTATGTTCACATAAGCATTTTTGGTTAGAATGACCTCCCCTATCATCTCCCAAAATCTTTGACTTTGACTTTCCTCACTGGACACCTTATATATATATATATATATATATATATATATATATATATATATATATATATATATATATATATATATAAAAGGTGTCCAGTAAGGAAAGTCGAAGTCAAAGATTTTGGGACTTCACTGTATGTTTGCTATTAGCGCAGCGGATAGAGGATATTTTACACTTCTATTCTCGTTCGATTTAACCTTCTTCCACCCCTGTTGCTCTTCTATCAATATCTTAAAATGCCTGTTTAGCTTGATGTTCGTCAGAAGCAATGTATTGTAATTGAATTATTGATTTGTGATGAGACAGTGCGAAACATTCAGAAGGGACTGAAATAGTGTATGCTGATGATACTGTCGATCGCAGTGAAGTTGGCCGGTGGACACGCAGATCATATGGTGGAAATTGGCATGTCATCATTCATGATTTGCCACGCATCTCAGACCACAAATTTCTTTAGAAAAGTTTACTTATGACCTAATCCGGCGCCATCGAATTTCCATCTTTTTCGAAAACTCAAGGATTTCCTTCGTGAGACTGTTTTTGAAGATGATGACTCTCCTCTGGTAGCTGATAAACAGTGGCTCCGCCGTGTCAACACAGAATTTCACTGCATAGAAATAAGAACTAGTTAGAAGATGGCGCAAGACATTAAGTTGAGAAATGTATATCTGTTACCGAAGCATGTATAAGACGATTATAGGTATTATAATAAGCATATAGAAAAGATGGATATAAAAATTGTGAGGCATTACTTTTAAAGTGACTGTCGTATATGTAGAGATGCAAGGGCTCGGAAAAAACCGGCTTTTTTGGAAAAAAACTCGGTTTTTTCTGCTTTGCTTTTTTGCTTGGGAAATTTTGGGCTTTTTTCAAAATTCTGCTTTAAATCGATAAAGCAGACTTTGTTTCGCTTCTCTATAACACAGAAAGTCATTTAATTAGTGGTTGATGCCGATAATAATATAAAACCTCGAAAGTAAACCATGAATTTCGAAAAGATATTTTAAACAATTTTACTTCAACATTTTTACATTATGAATTCCAAAGGTTTAACCAATGTATATAATAAACACATTTTAACCTCCTATATACAAAAGTAAGCAGAGTTGGCAAGAACCATGGTTGTTTCTGAAAATGCCAAAAACCCGTTTTGGGGGGGGGGCAGTTTAAACCAGGCTTTTTTGGGGTTTAAACCAGGTTTTTTGATTTAGATATTTTGCTTTATGTATTTGTATTACATATTCACAGAAATAAGTTTGTTTCGCCTTGGTGTTATTATTCAACAACGGGGTTATGCTGGAAGAGGTCCCATAAGCTTAAAGAAGTCCGGTCAGTAAATTTCTTAAATTGAGAAACTCCCGCCCTAGCCATTGGGAAAATCCCGTCATTCTTTTAAATGTAAAACAATAACGGGAAAATCCTGTAAAATTTAATTTGCATGTAAAATTTAAAGGTCAACGTATTATAATCAGTACGCTAAAACTGAGTGACACACAATCATAGTCAACGTCTTGCGAATAAAATCAGAAAAATAAACACACTGCTGAACAAGATTGCACTTATTTAATATAAAAACACATTTACACCTGACGTTTCGATCTTCTATCCAAGATCCTCATCAGACGTGAGTGTACGTCTGATGAGGATCTTGGATAGAAGATCGAAACGTCAGGTGTAAATGTGTTTTTATATTAAATAAGTGCAGTCTTGTTCAGCAGTGTGTTTATTTTTCTAAAACTGAGGTATTAAATTACAAATTTAGTATGTAGGTATCATTGAAAGTCCAATCCAAGCTAATGTTGGAAGCTAAGTAGGCAATCGATAAATTTTACCAATTTTAATCAATATATTTAAGAAACCTTCGCTTCTTTATAAAGCAACAGGCATGCAGAAATATATAATTTGGTTTCGTTTTGTATGTTTAGGCTTAACATCCTTATGTAATACCGAGGTTATCAAGGAGAAGACTTTCGCTTAAAGTGACATCCGAAAGAGTACTTGGTTTACACATGAAAGAAGGGTTGTGGTTCGACCGAGAATTGAACATGGGACACCTTGATTAAAAGGTGAAAAGGAAATAAGAATAATGCAGATGGTTTGACATGTGAAACGTCACTATGAAGTTCACACGATTCACATTTTTGTTCTTTTAATTTTTTAGTTTAAACCAGTTATTAAAAAAAAAAAAAAAAACAGCTCGTGTAAACGAGCCAACCCTAAAAGTAAAAACTTCTTTCAAAAAATACACAAATAACTAGCAAAATTGTATGTAGTATTTTTACTTCAAAATATTCCATACCCTCTTTTTGAAACAAAACAAAATTAAAATAAAACATAAGAGAAATACTTAGATTTGTATGATACAATTAAAGGCTGCACATGGTTCTGTATATTCTTGAAATTCTACAGTCAAGTTTTTTATAACCACCATCAAGAGCGCCCATCAGGGGGGCTAAGGGGGCGCTTGCCCCCCTAGAGGAAAATGTACTTCAGAATATTGAAAATCCAATAGGATTTTTACATTAGTTACAGCAAAATTTGAAACTATTTTTGAAACGTCGCTTATACTTCCCCTCCTTGGAAACCACAACATGGGCGCCCTTGACCACCATCACGGTTTACCCAGTCCTCAAGTTTTCTGAATTTTTAACAAGAGGGATTCAACATTTCATTACGGAACAAAAAAAAAAAAAGACTACGGAATATATTTAAGTTAAGCTAAATACAACTGCACAACAAACGTGACTGAGTGGTTGGCTTTTGCGCTTCTATCGGGAAGTCCGGGATTCAACCCAGCATTCGACCATTCTGACAAAGCCTTCCTTCATTCCACCTGAGAATGTAGAAATAATGCGTGTACTGGCCGACTAGGAGTGTAGGAGTTGGCCGACTTCCTTTCTTATTGTTTTTAAATCGTTATTATTACTAATTACCAGCAGTGACGGTTTTGCGAAGGTTAGAGGATCGGTCTTTCGGACTGAAGCCTGTTCTCCAAAGTTGTGGAATGTCTAAAACGAACGAAATATCTATTAGTTATGCCTTTACTCATAAACTTTAAGCTCCCGTCAAATAAAAATTACGAATATTTAGAAAGACTAAACATTAGTAGTAAGAAAACCCCTCCCAAAACACGTTTTTAAATTCGCCACTGATTCTCAGTATAAAATGATCTTCAAGGTTGTATCCGGAAGATTATTGCTAAACATATAAACGAAACGAAATATTAGTTATGCCTGTACTCAGTGGCGGATCCAGGATATGATCAAGAGAGGGGCTAAACCATAATTTGCCGTTTTATCCAGTGTAAAGTTAAATTGGAGCCCATTTTATCCAGTGTAAACCTGAGCTTCAAGGGGGGGCTATAGCCCCTTAGCCCCCCCTTAGATCCGCCCTTGCCTGTACTCATAAACTTCAAGCACCTCCCAAATAAAATTAGGACTTTTTAGAAAACGAAACAATCAGAGAAACCCCTCCCAAAGTACTTTTCTAAATCCGCTGTTGATTATTTGTATAAATTGGTATTCAAGGTTGTATCTGGAAAATTATTGCTAAATCATTGCACAACTACAGTATAACAGAAATGTGGAAATACGGTTTGACGGACATATTGAAAAACGTATGCTTTGACGGATATATAGAAAAACGTAAGTTTAACTTTCGTGCTAGAAGCTGGAGTACTAAGCTCTTAGAAATGAAACACGGATGACAAACTAAAATGATCTAGAGAAGGAAAAAAATGTCGATAACTCAAAAGTTAAAATAAAGTTAAATAACCTGTAAAATTGCCCTCAAATACTACATTCTTCATGTTAGCTTTAATTCGTAAAATATGTGCTCCATCCATCTTGATGGTGAATTACAGAGCTAAATATGGCATTCAGGTCGTGGAAATCTTATCTAACTATAGAATATACTATAAGAAAGCTATTTGGATAGAAAAATCATGAAAATGAAAAAAGCCAAAATTTCCAAAATTCTCGGTTTTTTTTCAAAAAAGCCGGCTTTTTATGTGAAAAAAACCATCGATTCAAAAAAGCCGGCTTTTTTTGCATCTCTACGTATATGTAAAGAAATATCGAAACATGAAAACATAAAGGGCTGCGGGCTCAGTGGAATAGCGTTCACCTCTGGTGCATGGATCCCTAGGGTCTGTTGATTCCAACTCGCACCAACTTGGATTAGTAGTGGACAAACATCTTTCACGTTGGTTTTCTAAGGTTCTTCCGTTTCCTCCCACTTTCTTCATTGCACCATTTCATTCATTCTCATCATCCACTTTTTTCAGATTGCACGGCATAATCATGGGGTGTAAAACTGAAAGATTTCATTTTAGTTTCAGGAGAACCTAATGGTTCAATGATTCTACAATTTGTAGCGTCGGCTTAGGTCATTCTTGCCTTAGTAAAACTAAAAGCAATAGTACTAATTGTAACTCGTAATATTAAAAGTGTTTTCTATTTCATTGTTATACTATCAATCCACCTTATCTTAGAGTCAGCTAGCTGTTAGCATTTCATTAACATTAATTTTTATTCTTTCCTTTATAAGTTACAAATACTAATCATAAGGGAATAAACAGGGATATAAATATGACAGAATTTGTATTTGGAGAACTAAAATAGAATATATGTTTATTATATTAAATCGAAATTGATAGATAGACCCTATTCTTATTTGAAAACGAACTTCTTCAATCATAATCATTATTATTGATGTTGTGATAAAAATGGACGCCGTTAAGTGAACAACCTAGGCCTTACTCTTAACAACTACTTAAATTGAACAAACTAAATCAATAATATGACGTTCTCCTTTGAGAACTTGTTTCTTTCACGTGGGCATTAAAGCTTTGATCGAACAATACAGAAGAATTTTAATCTGTCATTTTCTCTCTTACTTATGTTGACCTAATTGCCTACTTGGTGAAAGATTAGAAAGATTACAATACACTCAAATTACTTGTTCTACTGGCAATAAAGCACTTTTTACGTTATTATCACTACTATTGATTGAGTAGGTTCTTCCTAAGAATAATGAGACTGAATGCAGTATGGAATTTCAACTTGGGATCCGGTCTACAATAATTCTTTACGAAGACACGTAATACTCCTTGTTTTATCTTCCTGGAAATTAAAAAAGAAATCCAAATATAGGTATATAGATGAAGGCAATTTTCATTTATATAAAATTCAAATTATAATTGGAGTATAGATACAAGCTATTCCTCATTTGAAGAGCAATTTTGTTTTCGTTTATGCTGTACTTGGACAGTATACAAGAGAAAGGAAATAGAGGTATATTTTAAGGAATTCCCAAAATATTCCCTTTTTCCTAATTTATTCGGTTATATACGCAATTTATCAAGCATAAATTATACGCGTAAGCAATTTATATTTATTTTGTTTATTTATTCGGGCAGAAAAATGTAGTTTGTATTGCTCATCTAGAGATAAATTTAATTTATATTCTACTTTGGAAAATTCAATACTTTTTCATTATAAGCAAAAATATAATGAATTTCTACTAAGATAGTATTGGAGTAAGGAAAACGACATTCACAGAATATTTTAAAAATATAGACGGATACCGTATTCCTAATTTTTTCGTGCGCCTCCGAGACAATGTTGCCAAGTTATTATAGAGTAAAATCAGGAACGAATATTTTCTGTTGAAAAATTTTCAGATTTTTTCTTTATTTCCCTGTCGTTGTGAGTATTCAATCTAACTCATACCGAAGAACAACTTAATTACAATTCAAATTAGATAACTTATACCTGTTTGTTTTAATTATGATTAAGTTATATATGTCTTAACGCTAAACTAACATCCAATCCAATCCTGCCAAACCAATTGTGTTCGAGTTGCCTTGGCCCAAAAGTAGGTATACAGTCCCGTACTGATCGGTCATGACATTTCATATAATTCATTTATTGTTATTCACACAAGTATTGATTTAGTTTCTTCCTTATTTGTTCTTACTTTATTTTCATTTATACCTCAAGCTCGGAACAAACCAAAGCAAATAAATTCATTATCTTAATAAATTTAAATGTCATACTTGATTGATGTTGGTCTGTATACCTACTTTTGGGTCACCCTATACTTAGTTTGACATACTGAATACAATCAGGGAAGAAAAATTTACTTTTGTTTCTGACCCGGAAGAACGTTTGTTTGTTACTTTTTATAACCCTAACAGCACAATTACATAGCAGGCATATGCCTATCATGTTTCCTCAGGCACACTCATGTCCAAAATTATTGTCGCATGTTTATAAATATGTTGTTGTAGGAATATAATTTGATACGAATTCGCCCGGTATTTCTTACAATGTTCGTATGTGTATAATCGGCAAAGACATGTATATGGCAAATATCATATCAAATAGCAGTAAATAAGAACAATAAAACGAAAATAAAACTTTCTTGTCCATTTAGCAACATTTTGTTTTACACATTCAATTTTCGTATTTATAATGCTTTTCCTATGAAATTTACCACATACTGTATATACATTTCCCGATTATACACATAGTATCAATATTAAAAGTACCCTGCAAAATCATTATCAAATAAATATGCGACAATCATTTTGGACATGAGTGTACGTCGGAATATGTCCAGTATGTGTCTTATGTACCTCTGAGAGAGAAATCACATGGATGGCAAGTGATAGTCACAGTCTATGTCTGCCCCTAAGCACATGCCTGACATGTATCTGGGAAATATGCCTAGTATGTTCCCATGTCGTAAGCGTCAATGAACCACAAAATTACTCCCCCAAAATATGTTAAATCGCCTATATGCGTAATGTGTTTACATTAAGGTGAGTCTAAAAAGCACTTTAAACAAGTAAAAAGGTCTACCCCCGAGTGGGCGCGAACCATCAACCTTTGAATTACTAGCCGCGTGCTCCTCCGACTTGGCCAAGGAGCCGATGAAGAGAACGTTGCTTGTAGAGGACAAATTGCTGAGGTCTTTTGAATTTGGCTAATCAGAGTGCTCCTTTAACCGCGTATATTCGACGATAACCGTTTGGGATCAGATAAAATCTGCCCGCCATCTAATTTTATAAGAACATGACGAGTGTCTATTTACTTTATTTCATGGTTCTTCCATATTCACTTTCAAGTGATCGGCGACGGTTGCCATCTAATAAAGTTGATGCGTTGGGGTCCCTGGTTCGATCCCAGCTCGCGCCGTGTGGACTTTGTGGTGGACAAACACCGTGCTCGTGGGTTTTCTCGGGGTTCTCCCGTTTCCTCCCACTTTCTTCATTCCACCATTTTCACTCATCTCTCATTATCACCGTCTCCTTTAGCCTAACCGGCATAAACGTTAACGATTTCATTTCATTTCATAGTTTATGCGTTTGTTGCTTCTAGTACACAATTGCCTAGGAAAAGAAGCAATAAATGCATCAAATGTGGAAGATGAATTTAGAATATTTAAATGGCGCATGTATTTGATTAGGATTACATAGCTCAGTGATTTTCTTTATAACAAACATACCATGCTTCACCAATGAAAGAGACGACTCTTTTTCAGTAAAAATGGGCAGCAGAATGTTGATACCTTTAGTAGAACGTACACTTTCTGATTGAGCCGAATAGTACTCTGCCTACAAGCATTTATTTTCACTTAACGGATAATTTCGTTGAATCCACTGTCTCTCTGTCACAAGTGCTTCTTCGAATCCTGACCATATTTGTTCTTGAAGAGTAATAAGAACATGCAGTTTGTCTAAATCACATGATGGTACTGATGGTATGATAGCATAGGTATCTGGTAATAAGTAATCTGTTACTGATGAAGAAACTTCCAATTGGTACTAGGGGTAAATCAGGTTGAAATCGAAAGGGAGGTAAATTATACTAATACTTGTTCCACTGAAAGATCCTGCCGAAGTAGTTGATTATGTGTTGTGGTTTAAATTTTTCAGTGCATCAATTGTTCGTTGTATAAATTAGTCTTAATGAAAAGGGGCAGATAAGACTCTCTAATTCCTAATGTTTGGATGTCCCTGGGCTGCTCTCTAATCTTCAATTTGCAGCACATGATTATATGTTCAGAAATGCCTAACTTATGTAAATTACTGATAATCTTTTTGGAGCGAGTAAGAGTGTGTACCTGTAAACCTACATACAGTGGGAACGGCGGTTCATGGGACATATTGTGCCTTTCTTTTCTTGGTGCTAATCTTCTGTCCTTAAATTAAAATATATTAATTGACTTATTGTTAGGACATCTTGAGAATATGTTGTAGAAATTTATTCTATCTTAGATCCACACGGCAGTAATTGAATGAAATTCTTTAGGCTTTCAGGAACACTTCCACCTCGGCAGCTCTCTGTAAAGTATCCTGGAAATTTTTGGCCCTTCCAGTTTATCATGTCTCTTTTTAAACATAGTTATCATTAGGTAATCATGACAAAAATAGTGACTAAATAATTTAATGATAAAATATTTATGCCAGACACCGCTTACTTTCACAAAGTTGACCACTTACCACTTACTAAGTCGACAACTTACCACTTACACTATTTGCGTTGGGTTTGTTTCCAAGGCTTATATCTCAACTACTTCTCATCACATTTTAACGTATTATTCATAAAATTAAAGCTCTTTTTATGCTCTTTCAAACATTATATCGAACATGTTTTCATAAAATAGACCATTTTGAAGGAAAATTCACTTATATGTAAATATGTCTTATAAAATCTTATGTATTTCTAATTTTCTCGTTTTTATTATATTTCCTTGTCTTTACTACTGTTATAATCGATTACATTCGGACTTAACTTATAATTTAAAAAGGATCATCAAAATCGGATCATGGGTTATCCAGATAATGATCTTTTAAGAAAACATTCCAAAAAGTCCAATATGGAGGCATATTTCAAAAGGCGGCTGGAAAATTTTGGCACCCGACCCTAAAACGAATTGAATACCGAAGTACTTTCAATCTACCAAGTTGCATACTTGCGTCCGGCCTGTCACGATCCGAGCCCTTTTTGTTGTTAAGAGAGCAGACTATACACTCCTACTGCTCCAAGCAAAAAGTAAAATAGAGAGTTGTTCTTTCAGGGGCGACTTCTAACCCCCAATTCGTGATCTCAGGGGTGCCTCAGGGGAATGTACTTGGACCCCTGCTATTTGTTCTGTATTTGGATGATCTCTACACGCACTTATCAGCTCCACCTAGTGGCCTTCTGCTTTTTGCTGACGATTGTACAGAGAAATATCTTGTCTCCATGACACAATTGCCCTACAGGAAGACATAAATTACCTTATAGGCTGGTGTGAAATGTGACACTTGAAACTCAACAGTACGAAATGTGACATTATTACTATTACTTTGAAAAAGTCTCCTGTTCCCTCCACATACCATATCAATGATTCCCCTATCACACATCTGCTAGTCATAATGATCTTGGTGTCATCTTTGATTCAAAACTCACATTCTCTGAGCATACCTCCTCAATATTTAGAATTCAATGCGCATGTTGGGACTTCATTATCGGTTTACTAAACTACGCACTGTTTCGTCATTAGCAACTTTTTATAAAACTTTAATAGCGTCCAAGATCGAATACTGCTGTCCCATATTGGCCATGGCAGCACCTACACATCTCTTCAGACTTCATTCTATTCTCAATTTCTTTATTGCTATAATCCGTTTCCGTGTTCCTGCACTTCGAATATTATCTAAGAAGGAACTTTTGCGACATCTTAATATCCAGACTCCGGAAGTACGCAGAACTATCTCTGACCTAAAACATCTTCATAAAATAGTTAATGGAAATTTAAGATCGGAAATACTACTACAGGATCTGTCCTTACGTGTTCCTTCCCGCATAACCCGGAATACCCACCTATTTCATCTTGTCCGTCCTAGGTTGGCAATTATACAGAGATCTTTTTTTTTTCTCAGAATATCGAACTGTAACAATAATTTAGCAACTGATGTGGACAACTGATATATATACCCGTGTCATGTTAGACCAACCACCAATACTAAACGACTGGAGCATATCTCAAAATAATGGGCTATTTATGGGCTAATTTAGTTGCTCTAATCACAATTTTTGGGCTCCTAACGTTTAGCGGGAAATCGGAATCAAATGGGAGTCTAGCTTGACATAAAGCTAGAACTTCTCATATGGGTACAATAGTCTGATCGAAAAAATTCAAACGCCAGAATTATGGTCTATTTATAGGCTAATTAGTTGCTCTAATCTTAATTTTTGGGCGCCTACTATTTAGCGGGATATCGGAATCAAAATGAGAGAGTCCAGCTTGACAAGAAGCTAGAACCCCCTTGCGGTTACAATGGTGCAATCAAAAAAATTCAAACGCCAGAATTATGAGCTATTTATGGGCTAATTAGTTGCTCTAATCCCAATTTTTGGGTTCTTACTATTTAGCGGGAAATTGGAGTCAAAATCATCATCATCATCATAGGTATTCTGCCTTTATTGGCAGGTCACTTGCCGCAGCTGAGAAGCTTCCATGCTCCACGATCCTCCGCTAACCTTTTCGTCTTCGCGTATGATCTTTCTGTTTTAATATCATCCATTAATTGTAGTCTCCTTCGCCCCCTCCCTCTCTTTCCCGCCACCATACCCTCTAGGACGTCCCTCATGATACAATCTCTTCTTAGGCAATGTCCCAACCAGTTTCTCTTCCTCTTCCTAATAATATCTAAAAGTGTTCTTTTCTCACCCACCATTTCTAACACTCTCTCATTCGTTTTCCGCTCGACCCAACTAACTCTTTCCATTCTTCTCCACACCCACATTTCGAAGGCTTCCAGTCGATTTTCGTCACCCTTACGCAATGTCCACGTTTCCGCCCCATACAGCACAACACTCCACACGAAGCATTTTATGAGTCTTTTTCTCAACTCTTTGTTCAAGGTCACACAAAACAGACTTTTCTTTCTTTTAAAGGCTTCTTTCGCCATTCCTATCCTTGCTTTTATTTCACGTTCGCATTTCATGTCATTACTAAGAACACTACCCAGGTATCGAAAACTATTCACTTGTTCTATTTTCTCCCCTCCTATTTTTATATTTGACACAGACCCCTTCGTTCCAATCACCATGGCTTTTGTCTTCAAAATGGGCGAGTATAAATTGACATCAAGCTAGAACCCCCAATGGTTGTTACAATGATCCGATCAAAAAATTCAAACGCTAGAATTGTGGGCTATTTATGGGCTAATTAGTTGCTCTAATTCCGATTTTTGGGCTGCTACCGTTTAGAAGCAATTCTTTATATCGAATTGTGGGATTTGGTTTAACTTCTAGCTGTAAACCGAGGCCTATAATACTCCGATGGAAAGAATTCAAATGTCGGAATTATGGGATTATTTGTGTGCTAATTAGTTGCTCTAATGTCGATTTTTGTTCTTCTATCCTTAGCAAGAAATCTCATAGAAGATTGGTGTTGATGTTTAGATAACGGGGATAATCTGGACTCTATGGAGATGTGGTAAGATAGTCCAGCCAAATTCTGCATTGAGTTGCGTGGTGTCGAAACTGGTGTGGGATCTGGCGTTATCATGTTGCAGGTAAAAGTTGGTCTTCTTCTCTGGCCTTACCCTCGAAATTCGGGATTTCAGCTTCGACAGTGACGTCTTCTAACGTTCTGAAATGAGTGTTGCTACAGGCTCCAGGACATCCACAAAAATCACACCCTGGCTATCCCAGAAGATTGTACACATCACCTTGCCTGCAGACGGCTGTGCCTTGAATTTCTTCTTTGAGGGAGAATTCTCATATCGCTATTCTATGGACTGTATTTTAGATTCCGGCTCATGGTGATGATACCACGTCTCATCTCCGGTGACGGTGCTATCCAGAAATTTGTCCCCTTCAGTTTCGTAGTGGTCCAGCAGGTCCCGACACATTGCCATTCGCTGCGTTTTGCGATCTTCTGAAAGTATTCGGGACACCCATTGCGCACAGACTTTGCGATAACCAAGATGTTCCAGCATTTTTTCCAAGGTATTAGAGCCGACATTCAGCTGTGCACACAATTCGCTGGTCTCTATTCGGCGATTACCACAAATGAATTGATCAAGACGCTCTTCATTGGGAGGGTTGACAGCTGTGAAGGTTGACCGGGAAGTGCCTTGTCATGAACACCCCTTTCCCCATCTTGAAAGTGCCGTACCCATCGCCTCACATTTCTCGCTCTATTGTATCATCTCCATAAACCTTTACCAAGCGTCGATGGATGTCAATCGTCGTAATTCCTTCGGAAATAAGGGATTCAATCACACATCGTTGTTTTATACGCGCGTCCACATCAGACTCTGTTTTGGAACACTCCTATGCTGGCGCCAACTGCCGCAGAACATCGGAACCATCTGCAGAAAGAACAGAAAGGTTCAAGCATTACCACTACACCAACGACGTCTGTCACAGACATACAGAGTCAACACAAAAATATAGGACAGGTTACTTTCGGAATGGGCCTCGTAATATATAACTCAAATTATGTATAACAATGAACAAATAATAATCAGAAATAATATCTTTGAAATGGTCTTGTGTTTTTTTACACCACGGCTACAAAAAAGGCAATACTCACTTTACTCTTCCACTTTCAATTAGTTTAATAAAAATTTTCCCAACACGCTTATGGGGCACAATCTTTACCCTACTCTTCGAGAACTACTCCAAAGTAGTTACGGTTTATGCAATATCTTTATCATAGGTAAGATTTCTTGGAAAAGTAAAGCCTCCACAAATGTAAAAAAATGCAAATACGGGAAAAAATTAAATATCTAGTTTGACGTCTCACGTTTATTCAACCAGGCTAAGGGCAGCTGTGATAATAAGAAATGAATGAAATGGTGGAATGAATAAAGTGGAAACGGGAAAACCCCGATAAAACACAAGCACACGGTGTTTGTCAACCACAAAGACCGCTTGCGCGAGCTGGGATCGAACCAGAGATCACACGCACAAGAGGTAAACGCTCTACCACTGTGCCATTACGGCCCCCCGCAACGGCGAAGAGGCTTTCCTGTAAATAAAAAAATATTTAAAAAATAACATGAAATTTCACTATATAAATTCTATATATACACACTACTTACTTCCAAACATAATGAACATAACACATGAAAAGAGAATTCATGGATTGACTGGTACGTATATATATATATATATATATATATATATATATATATATATATATATATATAGAGAGAGAGAGAGAGAGAGAGAGAGAGAGAGAGAGATTTGCGGAGAATGCAAATAAATCAATTTTCAGTTAATAAACATCCATGTTTTCTCACTGCAACTTTGCAATTATCATCCCACGTTATCCAAAAATCAATACCAATCTTGCATTTCTTGCTAACGAAAGAAGAACAAAAATCGACATTAGAACAACTAATTAGCACACAAATAATCCCATAATTCCGACATTTGAATTCTTTTTACCGGAGTATTATATGCCTCGTTCTACAGCTAGAAGTTAAACAAAATCCCACAATTCGATAAAGCATTGCTTCTAAACGGTGGCAGCCCAAAAATCGGAATTAGAGCACCAATTAGTCCATAAACAGCCCATAATTCTGACGTTTGAGTTTTTTTTTTTAGATTTGAGCTTTCTAACCTTATCGGGGTTCTAGCTTGATGTGAAGCTAGATTCGCTCATTTTGAATCCGATTTCCCGCTAAACTTTACGAGCCCAAGAATCTGGGATTAGAGCAACTATTAGCCCATAAATAGCCCATTATTTTGAGATATGTTCCGGTCGTTTTACTGTTGGTCTAACTTGACACGGGTTATATATATATATATATATATATATATATATATATATATATATATATATCCAATCCTCGAAGATTTCGTACATATTAATATTTTCTTTTGTCATAGCTCTGCCCGCTGGTTTAGTGCTAGCGCGTCCGACTTTGGTGCATTGGGTTCCGAGTTCGATTCCCACGGGGAAAGCTTTCAAATTTGAGCACATTACGGTGTTTGGTTTCCACCTTAAACTGTAGGCTCACATCTAATATAGTTCGGTACTGACAAGGAAGGGTCACTCAGTGGCTCCGCTGAGATCCGAACGAGACAATCGTGTTTCCATTTAATATGTTATAACTAGATGAATTCCCAAGTTATACGTGCCACCGAGCGGAATATCGTGAGTTACAACATATTTTGTAAAGTATGAACTACAAAAAATTTACCTGGCATAATAGTTTGAATCGAGTCATTTCTTCGAAAACGGTTGAGTAAGTGGAAAACTCGGCCAACACGTATCCCATCATTTTCCACGACAAACATTTTTGGGGTAAAAACTTTGTCCCAGGGTCCCTCGCAGGGTCCCAGATGGGGTCCAACTCAAAATTTTCAAATGGCAAGGAGGGTTAAGTGGCACATCATTTGAAAGCTGTTGTAAAATGAAAGAAAATGCAGCAAGTCTCGACTCTCTACAACAACCCTGTGCAAAATGGCGATGTGTCAAAGTGTAAACGAAAACTTAATTGAAAAGTCCATGGTCACCCCTATAAATCAGAAACGGTAAGACAAATGTGAAAACAGGAAAGGATGTGTGGCATTATTTTCAAAGTACAACGATTAAAGTGAAAACTTCTTGTCCCAGGGTCCCCACGTGGTCCCAGGTGGGGTCCAACTAAAAAGTTTCAAGTGGCAAGAGAGGTAGGACATCGTTTGAAAGCTGTTGTTAAGTGAAAGAAGACGGAGCGCATCTCGACTTTCTACGACCCTGTCCAAAATTGCGGTGGGTCAAAATGTAAACAAAAGCTTAATTGAAAATCTATTGCCACCTTGAATCCAAGAGGGCCGCTTCAAACCTATATCGAAAGGATAAGCGTAGCAAACTGCTGAAGCTACGAAAACAAATTTGTCATTAATGTTGATTAGTAAGTGGCTAAAATATGCAAAATGTTCAAAAACGCAACATCCTGAGTTCAAAATGCCGCACTATGTATCGAAAGCATATCCAGCTCACACCACTGGTGTTGGAGAAGCGAACGTTTATGGTTAATAGTAGATATCCACAAAATATCAAAGAGTATAATCTGTAATCCAATGTGGCTGCCAGCGTGAAAAATGAGTTTGTATATAAATATGTTATTTCTTGGAATACTGTGACCAAACCAACAAAGTTTGACGCAGCTCGATGTACTGAAATGACTTACACATGTTTGGTACTACTCGCCAATCTTGCAAATGATTTTTTTTTTTTTTTTTTTTTTTTTTTGTATATTTGGTATTGCTTGAAGGATTGCGATCAAACCAACGAATGACATACAAATGTAACCATCACGAATACGTTGCAATAGAGCCCCCGACCTACTGGTGCACCAAGTTCTTTCTGTATGAACTACGTATGACAAAATTAGAAAAATACCCGAAGGTATTCAACTTTTGTTTAGCAGCATGAGTAGGAAATCAGAGTTGTGTGTTCATCGCATATTCGTTATATTCAAGTAAATAATGTCCAGAGAACCGTGAGGAACGTGCATTAAGAACAAAATATATATGTGTTGTTACCGAATGAAATAATAGTTGAAGTGAATCGAAATTCAATTGTTCTTTAGTCTTCCTATTATTTCTATATACATAATAGAGAAAAATAGAGATTTATATTTCTACTATGAATAACATAGGTTTGAAGCGGCCCTCTTGGATTCAAGGTGGCAATAGATTTTCAATTAAGCTTTTGTTTACATTTTGACCCACCGCAATTTTGGACAGGGTTGTCGTAGAAAGTCGAGAAGCGCTCCGTCTTCTTTCACTTAACAACAGCTTTCAAACTATGTCCTACCTCTCTTGCCATTTGAAACTTTTTAGTTGGACCCCACCTGGGACCATGTGGGGACCCTGGGACAAGACGTTTTCACTTTAATCGTTGTACTTTGAAAATAATGCCACACATCCTTTCCTGTTTTCACATTTGTCTTACCGTTTCTGATTTATAGGGGTGACCATGAACTTTTCAATTAAGTTTTCGTTTACACTTTGACACATCGCCATTTTGCACAGGGTTGTTGTAGAGAGTCGAGACTTGCTGCATTTTCTTTCATTTTACAACAGCTTTCAAATGATGTGCCACTTAACCCCCCTTGCCATTTGAAAATTTTGAGTTGGACCCCGTCTGGGACCCTGCGAGGGACCCTGGGACAAAGTTTTTACCCCAAAAATGTTTGTCGTTGAAAATGATGGGATACGTATTGTCCGAGCTTTCCATTTACCCAACTGTTTCCGAACAAATGACTCGGTTCAAACTATTCTGCCAGCTTTGTAGCTTTTATATTACAAAATATGTTGTAAATCACGACATTCCGCCCGGTGGCACGTATAACTTTGGGATTCGTCTAATTATAACATATCAAATGCAAACACGATTGTCTCGTTCGGATCTCAGCGGAGCCACTGCGTGACCCTTCCTTGTGAGAAGGTGCACCAATCTCCAAGCAACGTTTTTTCTATATATTTTTAACTTTATACCACATATGTGGTCATTCTAGAATTACATAACAAACCTTACTAGATAGGTTGTCACATGATAAGAGTTATTGACAATTTGTTTCTTTGACATTCTTGAGCTATTTTATTGTATTATTTTTATAATTGCTATTTTTAGTTGACTAAGACATTTAAAAACTAAAAGAATTCGATTTTGTATTCCAGATTTATTTCTTGTTTTCGTTCTTTCTTTGTTTTGTTATTTTATTCCATATGCGAGTATTGATCTTCAGATTATTATGTAACAACAATAACTAAATAGGCAGTGGATGCTTTCCGTGTTTAAGTAAGTGGATACAAACTTGATACACAAACAGATAATTGTTTACTGATATGGTCTCCCGCTGATTTCACATGCCTCACTAGAGATTCCCGCTCAATAAAATGATCGTCTGGATGTAAATATTAAATTCTTTTAATGTTTCTTCTCCTTTAATGTTACATTTATAAACTTCAAAATAATGTTGTTACATCACCTTTGAACGCACGATCCCTCGCTATTTTCCATTTACAGTCGTTACTTTCATTTCGCCAGCAAACAGTGAAAAAGATTTTTTTTCTATAGTCAACAAACAGTGTATGTTCGCCTTTGACACCGTAATGCAGATACAATCTTTATTATGGTACCTAAAGGTATATGTTCTAACAACGGAAGAATGTGGAGGGTAAAATGGGTCCGACAGAGTTACAACTATACCATTATATAAAATAGTAAAGTAAGTCATTTACTAACATCAAGGACTACTGCACTTAGATATGTGAAATTTGGACAAACTGACCTCTTTCATTACGGAGCGTGGAGTAAGATACGATCTTTAAAAAAATACATATTCTTATCTTTTCCTTTTTTACTTTTTCTACTTTTTCAAGAATAGAGTATCTCATGAGTCACTAAAGTTAAAGAGATGGAACTCGAAATAGCAACGCTCCATTAAAAGTAAGCGGAATTTCAGTTTTCGAAAATTCCTCTTCTAAACTGAGAAAAGAGAGAATTTATATGATACATTGTGTTCTCATTCTCGATTTTATATTCATAAAATGTTTGATATGAACATGTACTTGACTTGATGTCAAATTCAATTTTTAAAATATCCATTGAAAACTAGTTCTTCAGAAACGTGTTTCTGCGTTTTTGAAAAATTTACTTCTAAAATGGAGAAGAGGGATAATTTCTACGTAATTAATTTGTGATTTTATATTCAAAAAATGTTCAGTGTAAGGATTTGTTTAAGTTGTGAAGTATATTTTTTGTTAGGGATAAGTAATTTAATGTTACTGTGTTTCCCAAAAAAAGAGTTTCTCATTAATTTTATTTCTATTTTTACATTTTTCAACATTGGTAAATCAAAAAATGCTAACCTTATTCTGTGTAATTAGTTATAATTAGAAAATACTGTAAGGGTGATTTTTCAACCCTCGTTAAGAGAACTACACGAGATGACTAAATGAGGATAAGATAAAACTGTTCCTTGTCATCACTCACCTCCCACAGCGATAGACAGACTCAGTTGTTCAATCATTGTGAAGTAATGATGGTGAAAATTTATCGAGTGGAATCGAAGCGCCCGTCAAGTGTGAACAACGTACTGTAATCCGATTTCGCCAAGCGGAAGGGCATAATGCAACCGCATTTCATCGTCGAGTGAATGAGGATTACGGCGGAAACTTTGTAAGTGTTGGCTGTTTGCACGAGTGTTGCAGAGAGTTTACAGGACATACGACGTACAGAACGAGTAAAGACGAAGAGAGAATTCCATGGCTGCAGACAACGTTGGGCGTAATTCCGTAATGATTTGCGTCAACGCAATGCAAAATCTTTTTAGTTTGCGATAATAGGCATAGCAGTTATAACTGATTTCTGTATAGTTTGTGTTGCGTCACGCTCCATAATTTTTGCGATAGTTGGTACGAAATGACGTCGATTGATGAACTCATGAACCATGTGGTTCCTGAAAGAGAAATATGTTAGGATTTCGAAACTTTCTAATCTTGGAATTTCAAAGAATTCAGCAGTTGCTTATACATTGAATTACATCATGTTCTTTATACTAAGCGGGCGCTTCTATTTCATTCGATATGTTTTCATATTTAGTATTCTACAATGTTTGAATCTCAAAGTGTGTCTATCGGTGTGAATAATGTGCGACGTCCAATGAACAACTTTATGCTATTTACGTTTCGTTATTTCAGCTCGTTCTACTTTAATAACTTAGCGGAGGTTGAAAAGAATTGCCCTCGTATTTAGTAAAGTAGTGTGTGTTGCCAATGACTAGTTTTTCAAGGCATTAACTAGTTTTTCAATGGACGTTTTCCACTGATCTTTTTATTGTGCTATAAAATATTTTGCAAGCAGCTGATTACGGAAAACACTCATGCGTTGATTGTAACTAGTCGAAATTTGCGATCTAATTTCAGTTTCTTACTCGTGCGCTTAAAACAATCAGTGTTCGTACGTCATCTATCAGTTCAGAGGAAATTGCCGGCCCTACTCAGTAGTTTAGCGGCTTAGAAAAACATACGATGCATGTTTTTCAAGTGTCTATGGCTTTGCTAATAAAACGTAGGGTAAAAAAGAGAATTTAAGATTTCTTTAAAACGTTAACTACGTATTTATATATTTGCTTATAATCAAGTATTTGACTATACTCAAATATCTAAGGACAATGTGTACTAATTTGAAAGATTATACAACAAAATATCTAACACATATACTGAAGTATTACTCACAAGCAAGGTTTTCCAAGCGTCACACTACGATTTGATTGAAACTCCTGGAATGAACAAAGGAATCAAAAATAGGACATACGTGTTTTTTTTATATCGGCCAACGTGGGGGATGAAGGGGCTAAATACCCCCCTAAAGTGCGAACATAGGGCAATATGACACATTTTAACAAGACTATAACTACCAACGCACAAGGCATACTTGTTTTCAACTCTTGGAGTAAATAAAGGAATCAAAAAAAGGATATACGTATTTTCTTATATCGGCCAACGTGGCTGATGAAGGGGATAAATACCTCCCTAAAGTGCGAACATAGAACAATACGTAGGACACATTTTAGGAAGGCCATAACTAGCAACGTACAACGCGGATTTGCTTGAAACTCCTGGAGTGAATAAAGGAATCAAAAGTAGAAGAAATGTGTTTTTATAACGACCAACGTAGGGCATGAAGGGGGTAAACAGCTGCCTAAACTGCGAACATACACAATACTGAGATACTTTCTTGTGACCACCTAAGAAAAATTGCTTCATTACGTAATTACTTATAATATAATAGACATAAATTGATATGCATTTTATTTGTCAACGTTTTTCTATCTTATGGTATATTTACTTTAACTTAAACATTGAGCTAACTGTATGGAAAACGTATTGAAAGAAAAACATACAAAATGGCCTTATTACCCGCTCGGTGGGTAAATAAGTCCCACTATTTGAAAAGTAAAATTTTACTACATAAGACACCACAGAAACTCAATTAACACCTCATAGTTTTATAGCACTTTAAATACTAATAATAAAAGGACAAATAGTAACAATATGGATATGAAATAATAAGGATATAGGTAGTCTTCCATGTGCTGTGCAGTTGTGGCAACTAACTGAATTTTAAAGAATGAGTTTGGACATATAATAAACAAGTCACCATTGAAAATAGATTTCACACTAAGTTTCAACAATGTTTACACTTGATAACACTTGTAGCAAACGAATTCCTTATCATCGGCGTCGACCAAGACAATGCATTCGTCATATACCCATACACCATACAGTTTACAGCTTCGCATGTCACCGATCCATTTTTTAGCGCATAATGAACGATATCACGATACCTCGAACGCTCAGAACCGGTGAAAATGTGCTTAGAATATACCCGAAAACAGTGGTATGAGCCATTCGCATGCATTATAATTAGAGATTTACATGATGAAAGACACCAATGTCCAACTCGAACCTGCGAACTCCCATGGTCAACAACTGGGCCCGAACATGATAGACCGCCATACGACAGAGGCTGGCATTGGCCAAGAAAGAATAACAAACCAATACACATTCAAGTTGCCAGTTTCTAAGTATTTAACAACATATACATGTCTTGTAGGGTAATGAGGACCACTAGATTTTTGGTAGCCCTTATTTACCGACCACGTACTCGTCAATTTATAAATCATTATTTAAAATCATTTCGGACTAAAACGAAGTAACTATTATCCCAAATACCAGTGGCGTGGCGTGATACTTTCAGAATTGTTACCGGTTGTTGATATTACAAGTACCTCTAGTTTTTCAATATCAGAAAATCTAGTACTTTTTTCTTTTAGCGTATCAATCATTTCAAACTATAGGCATCGGCAACGATTTTTTAGAGGGGGGGGAGACAAATCCCACTTCATTTACCTTGATCTTTTTGAAAAGTGTGGCTCCTCAGGTTCTTCAATTATTTACTAAATATAATCGAAAACGTCTCTCAATTATCTTAGATATTCTTCAAAGTCATCTTTTTTTTTCTGCAAAAACTTCCATCATGAATTTCCTTTTTTAAGATATTAAACAAGATTTCTTATCTTGATCCTATAACATAAAACAGTTCAACTAAAAAAATTGAAGTCAAAACTTTAAAGGGTTTGGTAGAATTTTGCTGCACTAATTCTGGTTTGAGAATCTCATTCGTCAATGTTTTTGTCATGGATTTAAAGAGTTCTAACAGTTCATCTTTAAAGCTATACAGCACATCATTTATCCTACTTCTATAGTTGCACCTTGTGTTTAAGGCTGTTGGGATACTTTTGTTGACTACACAGGCCGGTAGCCAGCCCAAAAATGTAGGGGGGCCGGCTGAAGTTAGGGGGGCATCTAACCTTATTATAGTTCATCACCATATTATAGTTCATATCCAAGCCTACCGTGAAAATTTTAGAGGGGGTAGCAAAAATCTACGGGGACAGGCTCCCCTAAACCCCCTGGATACGGGCCTGTGACTACACAGTCCAAAGCAGTCGTTCTTTTCGAGAATAAAGAAGCAAGTCACGACATAGTTTTAGAAAAAACTTCACCCTTTTGTATAGTCAACGGACTTTTCTAACACTAAATTAAGCCTATGGGCATGACAATGAAAAAATAGACTTTTGTACAAGTATATCTTTGTTTAACAAGAGGCTGCTGCTTCCTACCTCACCAACCATAACCGAAGCTCCATCGTATGTTTCAGCAACAAGTTTTCCGTATTTAAAACGAGTCAGACTGTCAAACACAATTTGGGACATCAAACTACGGTATGATGAAAACAATTGCACCGTTCACTTTCAACACATCAAACTGCATCAAAGTGCAAATTCAACTAGTAGGCTAGAGGCTAAAGCTGGAAATTTGCTGAATCGAAAGTATTCTATACTAAATTAAAAACAAAATATTTCCAACTTAAATAGCATCAATCCTAAATAATAATAAATATTCGAATTAGAAGGAGCGCCGGGAAACATATTTACTTCTCCCTAATTATCATTACTATAAAATTGTATACTGTTAAGACAATGAAAGAACTTTACGAATACGGAAATTACAGCTAAGTTTCCATACTTAGATTAGGAAGCAAACGAAACAGTATAGTTGAATCACACTGCCAGCTCGATCCTCTATAGCGAGAGGAGAGCGAGTAGAATAAACATGCTGATGATATTCTAGATTCTCCTTGTTTTGACAGGGAACGTTCCTATTTTTTCCTGTTCCACTCAGCCGAACGGTAACATAAGGGCCATTTCGAACGTCCAAATACGAGCGCGCAGGATGCTTCTAACTGGCACGCTGAAATGTACTTTTGGAGTGAATGACCGCTATCGGGGTTCGCGTTACCTCTGAAATCTACGGTATCAACAACAATATTTTCCTATTTGGCGCTGGCAGTGTAAATGCGGCATAGGCCGTCCTAACTTTAAAAAAAAAAAGAAAAAAGAAAAAAGAAAAAGAAAAAAGAAAAGAAAAATAAAGAAAAAAGGAAAATATGTAAACATCTTCCCATGATGAAATTTAGAGACATGAAAACAACGAAAACTTTCATATTTTTACCGTTACCGCCGGTAACAGTGGTAAAATGCACTACACGTCCCTGCCAAATACTAAACACTGTGATCTCCACAAATATACAAGATATTTTACATTAGCTTTATTCTATACACAAAACATGAATTTATCTTGCCTCCGTCAATTATATCAATACATGGAAACTGACTTCTCGATGATTCAATACTGCCAGCGTTCCGTCTAACAGGGACAGGAAGACGAGCTCTCGCAAGCAGGCATTGTGTGAGTAATCGCAACTTGCGCCAATGCCAGATTTCTCCTACAGTGCTTCTAACATAGGAAATTTTGCACTGGACCTTATTTCCATCCGGGCCGTATTGCCGCAAGTGCCTTACACCTGCACAGAGAAAAATCCGTTCTCCGGACAGCGGTATATTGTACAAATATACGATATCCTCTTGCTTGCTATAGAAATCAGTACGGAGCATACGTTTTCCGTATGCTACATAGGCACTACTCTTAGATGTTACATCATGCCGTTGCAGGATGTCTGACATCTAACAGTTTTCCGTATATCACATGCATATACTTATGTTACCTTCGTCAGCTATATGTTATATACGTCCATTTGTATATGAGATCCTGACCGCCTACATTGTTTCATACGGAAAGTACGTATAGATGGAACACTTATACAGAAAGTATTATAAAACATGCGTTTTCAGTTATACGTTTGCTGTACGTTAAGTCCAAAAACTACAGGAATTACGCATGTAACCTATGTTTTTAAGTACGCCACCTACAATTTTTTTCTCAGTGTGTTAAGAAGATCATAACTAGATACGCCATTAGAGATACACATTGGCTAATGTTGGAAACCAGCTATAATTTTGGTCCCTTTACGTGAAACAATATTACGCGCCTGCTTATGTACTCACAACACGTTTTTGAGGCCGTAAATGAAGCGAGGTTATGCTCCTGACTTGCATGGAAAGTCCGCCGCTGCAGATCTATAACATCTGCATGTGTATCTACTGCTGTTTGAACATTCTGCAGCATGGCGAGCGTCACCTCACGAAATTTGTCTTTGTGTGTTCCACCTGAAAAACTTGCTTTTCCCAACGGTACGACTCGGGACGTTACTCTCTTGTAGTATCGCATAAGGAACTGTAACGACAATCTCTTTCGTTTTCCACTCTTCCATAATTCAACTGCTTTTCTCTTGTATTCCAAGTCCACAAGCTCACCATTCACATCACCGCAGATCTCCGATGTTCTCCTTCCCATATATTCCTCGTAAGCTTCATCCACTTCTCCAGAGTCGGTGATGGCATTTAGTTCCATGACATCCTCATTCAAATCAAAATGTACAGTAACGTCTTCGTTGTAGTTTGCAACGCGTGTCTCTGTCATGTTTGGAGGTGGTTCTGGAATATCTACAATAGCAAAATTTTCTGCAAGCAGACGAATGACATATAGTGGGTTTACATCCATTTTGGATAGGGACCTATATAATGTTCCCTGTGTCTTATATGTCCGGCGCATCTACTTTCCATTAATTTCTACATTTTAGTGTAAAACAATTGTACTTACAACAGGCCAATTCGTTCTATATTGGCGTTTGTATATCTTTGCATTTGTAATTTATATCAAACTTACTTGCAACAAAACAGTGAAGCAGTCAACTGGGCCTTATAGCTGTGACTTTCGTTATATAATCTCCCGTCAAGGGAGATAAAGAATAGAATAGATCTATATAATATTAAATTCTACTTATTTATAACACCAAGTTCGAAACTATTGACCAAAAATATTACTATGTGGAAATTTGGACATTTTACTGACAACTCAAGCCTCCAGCACATTTATAATAATTTTATATTGTAATTTTATGCACTAAGTCAAAACAGACTAAGAGAACAGCAACAAGGTAATTTCAATCTGCTGTTTACCAAGCCTAACTAATTTGCTGTTTATACAAGGTACTGAAACTAATAAAATGAAATTTTAAGACAATCCTATTTTAGAGGCCCATCCCCTGTAGCTGTTGCATCTGTATCTAATTTTAGGCCAAATATGATCGAAATTCCTGATATTCACACTTTGAAGTTTAAACAAAAATATTCATGTCAGATTGTTTACATTAACATCTAAATCACTGTTTGGTATTACAATGAACAAATTAATTGAAACAAACTAATGGTAGCTCATGCATCCCACTATTATAGTTCAGTGCAATTAGACCAAAAAAGGGCAAAACCCGGACATTCGAAAAAAAAAACAGAAATCTTTTCTATCATGACCATGATACTCTATACAGAACTCAGAGAAAGTCCCAAAAAATCCCGCGTCGGGTTTGGTCACTATGGCCACCATATATGATAGGCTATTTCCAATACCAAAAGTTTTCGAGGAGACCTAGCATTCATTTTAACTGACTATAATACAGATTGTAAATACAGTAGAGACATAAACCATACCTTGTTAAAAAGATAATTAATTAGTAGTTCTTATTGTGTGAAAGTTGAGGAAATTAACATTTTCCCGAAAGAGAAAAAAAGGAAAATTCTACAAAATTTCTCAGAACAAAAGTGAAAAATTGAGTTTTTGGATTTTTATTATAACATTGAAGGAGAAGAAACAGAAAATTTATACAAAATTGTTGGCTACATCTTTCTTAGTAAAACATTAAAAATATATAATATAATATCTCCTAAAAGCTAGGATTTTAAAGATTCATATAATGCATTAAATTCTCTCTTGATCCATATTGTAAGATTTTCACTTCTGCATCCACAAGTTTTGAGTGAAGTTATCAGTGGGTAGGTATTTGCAGAGACTTCAATAACCTCTACAAAGTTAAATATTAGCTTGTTTGGAGAAATGAAGAACAGGACATTTCTAATAATTTCATGGAAATTTTAATATATACGTATATAGCCCTTGCATGTAGGAATAGTCGGATGAAATTAACATGTATCCGCAAGCTTTGGTTAATTCTTCTTTAGTCAGAAAGTCAATCCAATTCCCAGGTTGAGAGTTTTTCTAGTGGTTGTAATATTGATTAAGTTTTTAAATAGCATATACTTATTCATCCGCTTAGTCATCATCATCCCATGGAGGGCAATGGCAAACCACCATGGGTTTACTTTGCCCTAGGAACCTTCGGGTCAAAGACCTGCATTCAAGCAGAACACTACATCATCATTATCACCAATTCAGCTAATGATCCTGTAAAACTAGAGTATATTTTACTAAAACAAGAACTCCCGAAGTTTGGAAAACAAAGCTACTTCATAGTTAGACAAAGTGAAAAGTTTTGGTGCGGAATTTGGAGTGAACTGACAATTGAACAGACTTTGAGAGCTATGAAAAGTAGTGGTAGCCTCACGTGGGGACGAGGAATTTTGCTTCAATTATTACTACATGGGTTCATTCCATGCCTGCATATTCAAGAATAGTGGAAGCTGTGGAGAAATCCACTCCTGTTCCCCCGTCTCCTCCTATCAATATGTTGACTTGCGAGAGTCTCGTCAAACTCGTGATGCTGAAGGTATGTCTGTTTCATCAACCGGCTCCGAGAACATAAACCATTCGAGAGATCATCCCAACTTACATCAACATGTACTGATTTGCTAGCAGATGAAAATTGTGATAAAGCATTAGAAGTTAGACTTGCTGCAATGAAGAAGATTGAGAAATTCAGTGAAATTCATCTGAAACGCAAGTCAAGTGTAAAGTCTTTGGGCAGCTTAACAAGATCATCTGATTTTCTTTTCAGATTCCGCAACAGTCCACACCTAGTCACCATAGCATTTGCAAACATTTCCGCAACCATATAATAATAATAATAATAATAATAAAATGCAAACAGTCCACACCTGGTCATCCTACCTCCTAGGAAATAACGTCTTTATTTTATAGGCTCTTTTTCACTACCTCTTGAAGATCTATATTAAATAATGTAGGCGAGAGACAGCATTCTTGCCAAACCCCCTTCCAATTACACTCTCCTCAGTCATTTCCTCTCCTATTCTAACAATTACTTGTTTGTTCATATATAAGTTTCTTATGAGTCTTTGATCTTTACATTCAAACCTACCTTTCTTTAAAATTCCCAACAATTATTTCCAACTTACGCGATCAAAAGCTTTTGATAGGTTAATAAATACACCATACATATTTCCCTTTTTATATAAACCTTTCACCGATTATTCTTAATAATCCAATTGCATCTCTTGTGCCATTCTCTCTCCTTAACCCGAACTGCTTCTTCTCAACTTTTTCATTTATTCTCCCATACAAGCTTCTGTTCAATATTCGAAGCAAACTTTTTGCAACATGTAATATGAGACTAATAGTTCTATAATCCTCACATTTCTCTGGGTTCGTTTTCTTATCCCTTGATATGAGGCACCTAGTATCAAAATCCGCCACATCCATTTCGCTTAGTTTCGAGTAATCTCGCAAAACGTGCACTGAAGCTCCTTATACACGCATACGAAGTCCCATATTTGAACTAGTTTTTTAGTATGAAATATTAAATGTTTAAACAAAATTGTGTTTCTATGGAATTCCGTTAGATCAAACATATACCAAGTGATGTATAACTCAATTTCAGTAAAAGATGGATTTGGCGGCTTTTGATACTAGACGCCTCATATCATGATCGGGTTCAGGAAATTTTTTGGCCATTTTCCTGTTTCATATATTTTATTGTAGAGTCGGAACAATCCTTTCTTGCCCTTGTCTCTATATTCTTAATGAATGCGATTGGTATATTATCTATCCTGTTTGCCTTTTTATTCCTAATCTCGGACACAGCTTTTTTCAAACTCATACCAAAAAATATTATCTAGGCCACACGGTCTACCTCTACTTTTGTATAATTCCTCAATATATTTTTCCATCTTCGTAAGACTTCATTTCTCTCGCCGATTACCTTCCCATTCTTAGTTTCTACTGCCATCATAATAGCCCTTTGTTTCCTCCAAAATACCATAGATTGCACATCCTTGAACATTTCCTGATATTTCTCAATTCCTTCTGTTTCTTCTATGTCCTCGCATTTTCTTTTGTAAAAATATTCCTTTGCTCTATCTTTTCCCTTCGGAACTCGTTGTCTAACTTCCTTTACATCTTTCTGCCCTTCTTCTGTATCAACCCGTTTTCATGCCTCCTTACCCACATTCTCTGCAACACCTGTTCTGTACCCACGATTTCAAAGGATTTTTTTGTTTGCGGTAACCTACTACTTCTTCTGCAGCCCTTTGTATACAAAGTTTAATATGCACCCACCTTCTATCACAACCCGCAGCTATCCTTTCCTCGTTTGTATATTTTTCCTAGAATTTTTCAGCGAGAAGATTTCTTATATCCTCGTTTTTCAACTTTTCGGAATTTAACACCTTGTTGTCTTGCTTTCTTTACTCTACATTTTCGGTTGAATACCCACTTTGAGCACTTTAAAATTATGGTCAGAGAAAATGTCGGCCCCAGGAAGAGTCTTTACGTTCTTCAAGCTATTCCGATATCTGTTCTGGATCATAACATAGACTATTTAATATCTTTGGCCGTCTATTGAGCATTTCCATGTATATGTTCTCTTGTGCTGCTTGAAACAAGTGTTCCCAATTACTAGTGAATTATGTCTTCAGAAATTGACCAGTACTTCTCCCTTTTCATTTCTTTCACTTAAACCATACTTGGCTGCGATACTATCTTCCTCTTTTTCACCCACAACTGCATTTCTCCCATTGCAGTTATGCATGCACCCCTCTTCTTCCTGTCAATAACTTCTATTTTCTCATATTTTTTCTCTATTTCTTCAATGGTATGCGAAGTTGGCGGTATGTATGCCTGTGTCACCACTAAATCCTTCTTTTTTCCTTAAGTATTAACATAATAGTTCTCATCAACAAATTCTATTTTTGCTACCTGCTTTTTTAAGTGCTTACCAAGATATATTCCCACAGTATTACAACCGTCCTTTTTATTACCTGGATACAGCATGCTATATTCTTCTCTTCTCAATTCTCCATTACTCTCCTATCTAACTTCACAAACTGCTATAAAGTCTAGATTATTTTGTTTCGTTTCTTCTTTAAGATTTCCTAATTTCGATCCCTGTAGCGTGGTACGTACGTTCCATGTTCTTTTCCTAAACCTTTTGTGCTTGCTCGTCTTCCTTTCCCTATTTATCTTATCCACACTGTTACTCTCTCGCCCAAAAGTCCTTCCCAAGATACCCCCATTCCAGAGATTCGAAATCAAATCAAATTAAATCTTTCAGTTTAACATCCTACGAGATCGGAATGGGAGGAATTTTACCTCCGGAACTATATTGTCACCTGCGATTGATCATTGTACTATGTTCTCTTCCTGCTATCAACAAACTAGGGAAAATAAAGTGGTGGTTTCCCGTTGTCTTCCATCTCGCACTATTCCAGCCTTTCAAGTCACTCTAACCCTACCTAACCAAGTTGCCGTACTAATTAGTATGATCTCCTCCAACTTGACTACTGGAGAACTGTTGCTTTCTCCCAGAACATTCTTCGTCTGGCTACTTTATTTAGACCAGTGTTGTAGGGGTGACCCTTCTGGTAGTAAACTACCGCTGATATAGCTCTAAATTTCACTATAATACGCAATCCTCCTCGCTCCACACATAAGTACCTTCGTAAAAGTTGTTTATACTAAAAAGAAATGCTTAATTTTCATGTAAGATCACACATCTCTCACATAATCTAAGTTACATAATTGTTACCTACTAAAAACATATGAGAGAAATCAGATACAGCATATTGTAGGGTACATTTGAGATTAGCAAGCACTGTTATGAAAGTTAATTTACTTTGGTATTTAATCTAGATTAAGAGCATTCCATTCCTACTTTGGAAAAGGTTTGAAGCGACTACGCTAGAGGTAGGTAAGGGAGGTGGGTGTTCCCGATGGCACCGTCTGACCTCCCAGACATGTAATGTAGGACAAGTGATATAAAGCTATTATTTAATGTATACAAAAAA
This sequence comes from Thermobia domestica, assembly GCF_964235325.1. Classification (NCBI taxonomy): domain Eukaryota; kingdom Metazoa; phylum Arthropoda; class Insecta; order Zygentoma; family Lepismatidae; genus Thermobia; species Thermobia domestica. Next base: position 207,314,824 of record NC_137456.1, on the reverse strand, counting down.
CTGCCTTCCAAAAAACGTCTGCCCCTCTAAGAAATTAAAGTTACCACCATCACTACTTCTAGTTTACGCAGTTTCAACATTTCCACATTTGAGTTTCTTTCATTATTACAAATTATAGCGAAATATTCTTCGCGATTGAAGTTAGTTACTAACATTCGTTAGTATGTTCAAATTGATACAAAATATTTATTCTTCCAAGATCACGTGATGTAATTGCTGACTATATTCGAAGACAGAAAGTGCTCGTTTGAGATCTTTAACAATTTATTAGAAGCTACTTTAAATGTTCCGAATGAACTAAACATCGAAGTCGAGTGTTCAGCGAAAAATGTAAGCACGAATACATCGATCTAACTTTGCAGGAGATTTAGACTAACAACAAAGGTACGTAAGTATTAATTTCCTATTTAGATTCTCTACTTGCATAAATACAAAGCAGGGTTTCTCTATGGAAAAATACTGAATTTTCTATCATAATTTATTTGAATGTTCGTTCATCCTTGCTTATATGCATTCCACCATTACCCACATTCAAAACTGCAGCGCAAGAGATATACTATGTGTGTAGTACTCGTGCAGAAGAGTGCCGCAGTGGAGAAACTACAGTCTCCCGACGTTCAAAACAGGATTTGAATGTGCAGTGTTGATAACTGTTGTTCACTGACTTCTCATCATAAAGTTACGCTCTTTTGCAATAAAAAATAGAAGAATATAATCGTAAATCACTCTGTCAATCAGTCACCTGCATTTCTTTTGTTTTAGTTTCTTGTAATAAAATTAAACTGATGGGACAGACAAAGTTACTGCTTTCCAAGGTCATACTAGTGGAATGTGGATGTTTAGCACTCTTCTGCCGAAATTCTGAAGTCAACACAGGATATAATTGAATTTCAATTTGTTTTTAAGTCTGTTTACAAAAATGAATTCCAGCTTTTCTTTCGGTTATGGCTTTCCTGAGTAAATAAACAATATTTGTCACAAAAGTGTACAGTTTATGAAAACAGTAATGTACTTTTTAACATTGTTACTAATTTAAAATTTAACCTTCAGTATTATGAGAGCCTGAAGGAAATTTTAGAACTGATTTTTCTGTATCAACATTATGCTTTAACACATACAAAATAGGAAAATACGTGTATCCTTATTTGTAGTAACGTACATTCAGCTGTAACACTTGTGAAAATAAAACATTACATTTTATTTATTAGTGTGATTTACTTTAGCTCGTAGAGTGTATTAGATGCGCTAAGACATGATTCGTTCAATGCATTTCAAAGTGGCAAAGTGAAAAATGTCTTCTGTAGTGGAATCTTGGTTGATTTACTGTATATGTATTTTCTAGTATTTACTATATATTTTACATAATTAGTAGTTTAATAAACTTACGCTTGTAATAAACTTTTCCTAAAGTGCTCTCTTAATACTAGTGAGCATTAGAGAAGCAGCAATCATGAATTGTGTTGAGCTGTTGAAAACTACTGTATGTCATTTAGTGCACTGACGGAATGTGGAAAATCAGCAAAAAGTTAGAATTTCATCAGCCAAAATCAGCTACCATCAGAAGGTAAAAACTAAAACGCATAGATAAAATCGAAATTTTAAAGCTGATTTTACGAAACCCAATAAGTGGCTAACAGATTATAAAATAAAATATCACTGTTTTGGTATCTTTGCATGTTATTTGGAGGGGATTCGCGGGACCATTTGAGTGAAAAGAAAAGAAACACAAGAATTGTAAGGAGCACATTAACTCTATGTTGAATTCAGCCAGTGAGAGTGCATAAAACATTCAATCACAACTCGATCTTAATTATTACATTCCTATCAAGGTTCGTAATAAGCTTCTGCAGAGAAAGTCACATTCGCTAGCTTTTGATTGATTATGTTAAATTTTGCGTTCGTTTTACCTTGCTGTGTATCTCGCTTATAAGTCCGAAAATTCAGATAACCCAGGTATTTTTAGTGGTTTGTTTGAATTAATTATGAAATGTCTTGTCCTATCTGCTAGTCTAGTGGTTAGTATGTGCCTTTAATGCACGAGGTCTCGAGTTGGATCTTCGGTGGAAGAGCATGAAACACACTACAGTAGTTCAGATCTCACTTTTCAAGTCGTGTCCTATATAAGGTAACTGCTGACCATGGTCGTGAACACAAAGCAAACAATCATTTAATGTCTTGATACTACAATGCAAGAACACATAGACAGAGGGTCTGTAATTCAAGGAACCCTGTAATTTTCGTAATAATTTTCTATGTTGCACGTTGCATATTCGAGGAGAAATTTAAAAACCTCACATCTGTCAATTCAAGTGTACGAGAAAACAGATGTTTCGAGTCTAATCTAGTGTATCGTCATGAAATAAATGGTGAATCCATAGAAGTGTATTGGAGCTTTATGAACTTGAAATGAAAAAAAATGAACGAAATCTTTAAGTTTTACGTCCCACGCTTATGCCGGTTATGCTAAAGAAGACAGACCGTGATGATGAGAGATGAGTGAAATGGTGGAATGAAGAAAGTGGGAGGAAACGGGAGAACCCCGAGAAAACCCACGAGTATGGTGTTTGTCCACCACAAAGTCCACACGGCACCAGCTGGGATCGAACTAGGGACCCCAAACACCGGAGGTGAACGCTCTACCACTGAGCCACCGAGCCCCCTTTTATGAACTTATCGGCGCACAAGAAACCTCTTGAAAATCATAATAACTATCCCGATGCCCACTCCAAAAACTGAAAAATGCTTTACCATATTAAATAAGGGGATAGATGGATAGATTTTTGAATTTATTGTCCCTTTCAGCATTGAGGGTATAGGAGACGTGGATATACTAATTAAGGAATCCGAACCACACGAGCTTCCGTCGGGAATCGAACCCAGGTCTTCCATGCCAAATACGCGTGCGCTAACAGCTTAGCCGTAAAGAAGCTCTTACCATATTAAAGAGAATCAAAGAAAATAAATAAACACGTAACTCGGAATCTTCTCAGTTTGTTGGCTATAGTATCAATAAAGAAAAATTAGTATAGAATACATCAGACTTGAAAAAATCATAGAAAATATGCTGCTCAAAAGAACAACAGAGTTGATATCACATACAAATAAAGGAGCATTTACTGCGTAGGTATAAATGTATATGGTTATGTTTATTAATTAGATCACTTCGCTTAGAATATTGAAAATATTACCCGGCTTTAGAAATTATAATTTGTAAGGATTGTGAACTACTGAAAAATTATACCACGAGACGCCACTCAGGTATGGTAAAATAAAGGCATTAAAATTATAGACAGAGAATATTGATTTACTTGATCAGTCTTCCAAGTTCTACTCTGTAACGTATTCTTCAATGTTGATCGGATTATGACTTCGTACTACGGTATGCACCATGGAACAAAAATGCAGCACTCTCCGTCATAGAAAATCTTGGCACCCATCAATTTGGTCGATGATGATTGAATGTCTATATTTCCGGAGCGTTCACCATGAACGAACAAATGTCAAGATAGGGAATTTTGTGGATAAAGTCATTAACAAATTTGCTTTGCATCCTTTCCGCCTCTAGCTTGCGTTCAAAACAGTGAAGGAATATATATATATATATATATATATATATATATATATATATATATATATATATATATATATATATATATATACTCTCATAATAAAGTACTTTATTTCTATTTCAGGTTGGATAGCAACACTGAGCATTTAAGAAAATGAAATGAAATGAAATTTTTGAGTTTTACGTCCGACGGTTATGCCGGTTAGGCTAAAGGAGACGGTGATGATGAGTAATGAAGAATGGTGAAATGAAGAAAGTGGGAGGAAACGGGAGAACCCCGAGAAAACCCACGCACACTGTGTTTGTCCACCACAAAGTTCACTTGGTGGGGTCTGGGATCGAACCCGGGACCCCAGGCACCAGAGGTGAACGCTCTACCACTGAGCCTTCGCTGCCCCGAGCATTTAAGATATTTTACTGATTTAATATCATAAAAATATTAATTCGCAAAAAATAGATTGATTATTCTTGGTCCAAATGTATATAGGTACTACAAATATCGAGTTGTAATCAAGCTGCATAGACCTGACTTTGTCCCCTTGGTTGCCTAACTACACAAAGTTAATTAAAATTGAAATTATCTCACTTTGCCTCCTCTGACAACAGAACATTCTGATTCGGTGAATCAATTACTGCAAATGATTGCTAGTACTGGATTCAGCACCAAAAGAAATAGAGAAAAAGAGGGTGTTTAGTGGCAGACCGTATACAGGGTGGGAAGTAAGTAAGGGCAAAGTGAGAATATAGAATGTAAAAAAATGTCTAGAAATGGCATGTTAATTTTGAAACGAGTAGAGGAGTTCAGGTCAAATGTTGGATATGAGGAATGCATGTAGAGCTCCACTGAATAGACGTAATGTGAATCTTGGGGAACATCTGAAAAGCCGCCATGTTGGAATTAGCGCAAGAAGAATATACGGGAAAGGGATCATGTGACGTATGGCTCTTAAAGCACACCGTCCCATTGAAATCAATAATAGCCAATACAGTTCGAGACCTCTGTTTAATTGCAACTGTTATGGAACTTAAGAATGGTTGTGTTGTTGATACAAAATTGGAGCCAACAGTGGGCACATATGAAAAACGATAAAGATGGACAATCAGACTCCTCATAGCTGTCTTCGGTATTGAAATTGAAGCAGCAGTCGACAGGTTTCATGAATGCGCCAGTTTTTTTTTTTTTTTTTTTTTTTTTTTTTTTTTTTTTTTTTTTTTTTGTAGAAAGCATATCTAATCATAGCTTGGAACCTTGGTGCTGTAAACTGGAAGTGGGTGAATGATTGCAAGTTAATGAAGTTGTCCCGTTGTCATATTTTAAAGTCAAGTGACCGAAAAACGGTGTATATTATATATTTTCCGAAATCCTTATACGAACGGGAAGAAGAACACATCCAACGGTTGCATGAGTGACGTGCAGTCATCAGTGATAAGGAGTCGGGTAAGTTCAATATTGTCTGGTTTCTGCACCAACTCTTAATTTTTATTGGTTCTCCATGAATCAACGAGGATCAGCAATTTTATCTGCAGGGATAAGGAGTCGGGTAAGTTCAATATTGTCTGGTTTCTGCACCAACTCTTTATTTTTATTGTTCTTCATGAATCAACGAGGATCAGCAATTTTATCTGTTCTGCAAAAGCCAGAAAGCGTCAGTCAAGAACTCTTTTAGGTTGTCCTTGGTCATATTTGCACTTTTACCAGCATATGAACTAATATTGGGTGGATCGGGACGTTTGTTGGCTAGAAAGTGGCCTCATTCACGCTTGTAGTTGTTCCTCACTCACGTCACATTTACGACAGTATTGATACATTACCAGAGCATGGAACGCCTCCTGTTACAGAGGTCTCAAACTGTATTGGCCACACTCGGGGGCGCGGTGGCTCAGTGGTAGAGCGTTCACCTCCGGTGCTTGGGGTCCCTGGTTCGATCCCAGCTCGCGCCGTGTGAACTTTGTGGTGGACAAACACCGTGCTCGTGGGTTTTCTCGGGGTACTCCCGTTTCCTCCCACTTTATTCATTCCACCATTTCATTCATCTCTCATCATCACCGTCTCCTTTAGCCTAACCAACATAACCGTGGGACGTAAAACTCAAAGATTTTTGTATTGGCCACTGTTGATTTCAGTAGACGGTGTGCATCAAGAGCCATATGTCACATGACCCCTTTCTCGTGTACTACTCTTGCGCTAATTCCAACATGGCGGCCTTTCGGATGTCCCCCATGATTTACATTAATGGAGTTCTACACGCATTCCTCATATCCAACATTTGATCTCAATCCAACATGCCATTTCTGGACATTTTCTACGTTCTATCTTCTCATTTTGCCCTCACTTATCTCCCATCCTGTATACGGTCTGCCACTAAACATCGTTTTTTACTCTGTTTCTTTCGGTGCTGAATTCAGTACTAGCAATCATTTTCAGCAATTGAATTCATCAAACCGGAATGTTCTCTTGAGAGAAAAATCCTGGCGACGTTCATGTTACTCGGTATACGAAATAACTATGTAACTACAATGTTATATTGAAAATAATATAGGATTAAGATATTAATTGACTCTTTAATACACATGTCTTTGCCATGAATACATTTTATAACAATGCATTAGGTTTTTATTATGGTTTTTAGTTTTCAAATTTGTAAACTATCTTCTTTGTAATTTTCAACACTTGCTCTTTCACCCAACACTTGTACAGTCGTTTTAAGAACAATGTGTGTGCTCATATTTTCCATGATGTTCCGCTTGTCTGTCATTCGTGGAAACCCCTGAGTAAGTGCCTGATGATTTTATTTATAGTAGAGAGATCCGTGTGTCATCCGATATTCGAACGGGTATCTCCCGGATAGATGTGAAATCGTAAGAATGTTAATGAAATACTCTAATGTAAGTGAGTAGTATAAGTTATATACACATTCATACGTGCGAAAAGTCAATGAGGAAAAAATCGATGTAAGGGAAAAACGAATTCCAAACCAAGTTAAGAGAGCAAAAATAAAATTTAGACTATATAAGTAAAAGAAAAATTACAGGTAGTAGTCCAATACAAATACTCTAGATGAGTATTATAAATTCCTATATAGGTGGAAAATCAAAAATAATAGTAATGGTGAAAAGTAGAAACGATTAGTATGTTAAAATATATTCAGGTTGGAAGCTTATCGAATATGCAAGGAAGAGATAATTTGAACAGCAGTAATTCCACAGCACCAAGAAAAGAAGAAACTGGCCTATGTCTCTATTACCAACTTGCAAATAATTTCCGAACTGTTGAACGATAACTACAGTTACAGTTATGATGACCTAATACATGTCCTCATAAATACTTTTTCTATGCGTGATATGTGTGTAAATATGTTAGTGTGTAAGTTGCAATTAATTAAAAATATTAAATGGACTAATAATGGTAATAATGAAAAAAAAAAAAACCAGCAAAGTTAAAGGTTTGCTTTAAGTTTCATGTATCAGACCACAACTATGTGTAGTGCCCATCTCAGTCTGGCACTAAAGAGGGAAGATAAATGATGGAAAAAGTAAAGAGAGAAATGAGTCTCAGAGGTATGAAATTTTGGAGAAAGACTTTATGACAAGGAAAACGAAGAGATTAAAAAAACGAAGGCATGGCAAAAATAAATAGATAAATAAACAAAATGAAGAATAAAAGATTGCAGTTTATGGTTAAAGTTGCATTACACGCCAAAGCAAACTGGTTGATAAGGATATCGTAATGTATAATTTGATTTGATTTGTGAATTTAGCGTCAGCAGCGAGGCTATATGAGATGTGGACCTACAATTTAACGTGGGATCCGAACCACATGAGCTTCCGCCGGGAATCGATAACGGGTCTCCCAAGGCGCGTACGTTAACCGCTTGCTATAACGGAGCTCCTAGTAATATATGTAATTTGCAGAAAATGATATATGAGTGATGCAATAACATTAATAATAAATATTATTATTATACTTCCTTCTATATACGATTCTAAAGTTTATTTCAGGGAGCCCGGTAGACTGGTAGACTCCTCCCCTCTAATGCGAGGATTTCCTGTTTCGGACCCAGGTCATGTGAGTTTGAGCTGGTCATCGTGGGTTTTCTCGAGGTTTTCGCGTTTGCTCCAACGTTTTCATTCCACCAATTCTTTAAATATTGTTGATCTTTACTATTCATCAGTCTCCTTTGACCTAAATTGCATAAGCGTAAGACGTTAAAAATTTCATTTCATTTTTCCTTTGTTTCCTTTTACTATTATTCATATTTTACTTATTAAGCTGATAAAATAATTTTTCAATCTCTCTCTACATTTCTGTGATAAATGTGAAGAATTTATAAATGTATAACTGACAAAATAGATTGCAGCGGAAGGTGTGCCGTTCTCCACTTCAGTTGATAAGAGATCATATATCTTCCTGAAGTGCTAACGAAGAAATATTTCGCGGAAATTATCTTTTCCAATTTTCTGTTCCGGTTATTCATGTAATCAGTTGGCAGTCGGTGAAGATGAAAGCAGTTCTCAAAGTGACTTCATATTGCTGGATTCCACTTCAGTTAAAGTCGTCAGAAGAAAATACGAGTGAGATAGGACATATAAAATCTTATATACGTCATTCATTCTTTATGTCTCTATACAGTGCAAAGCTATGATACCGATTTCTTTGATAGTTTCAAGCATATATCCGTAGATTACAAAGATGGTCGATAGAAATCAAAGGGATTGAAATATTTAGTGTGTAATTACGTAGATATTGAAGTAATTTATTTATTATGTTTAGCAATTACATAGCTAATGAATCTCCTGATTTGGGTTCGGAATTGATAACTCTTCCGTAAAGAGCTTCGTGGTTAAATAAATATGATTCTGATCTTTCATGCTAGATACCTGAGTTCGATCGCCCGTCGAAGTACTTACGATTCGTGTTCTTCATTAAGCTGTAGTCTCCAATGTACTTTTTCGTGACCAAATGGCAACACGCATGATTTCTCCCCAGTTCGATTCTTGGTGGGGTTATTTGCTTCCGGTACAATGCTGCGTAGTACTTAGGATTCCACTTTAGATAATAGTCCAGTTTCATATATCCTTAGTTGTTAAAAAGGACCTTTAACTTCAGTCATACTAAGTAACGATGGCCTTACATCTTATTTTAATTTCGGCGATGCTTAACTTCAAACAACAGAAAAGCAGGCCCTATGGCATAATGTGATGTGATCAACTGAAACCCGCTTGTAGATATCTACGACAGTCCCGTTAAGTACGATGTAAGATCATCGTGACGCGTGTGTCATAGTATTTATCAGGGTTGGAAAACACCATGGTTTTTATTGAAAAAAAGTTTTTTGGTTTAAATAATTTGCTCTATGTATTTATACGTATAACATATGGACAGAAATAAGTTTGTTTCGCTTTGGTGTTATTATGCAACAACCGGGTTATGATGGAAGGGGTCACATAGCCTTAAAGCGGAATCCAAACCGCTTCTCGACTTTCATCCGAGAGAAATTGTCCTCCATTTGAACTCGAAACCGGTACTAATTGATCAGAAATGCTATACGTCTGCCTACTCACTCACGAAGGACTCCTGATAAAAATACGTTCTATTGATCTTCGCATACTTATTAATATAATTGTCAAGAGTCATTTCACAAGGACAAAAAGATAAACAGTTGCACATGTGAAACCATTATACAGAATTACATATGGACAATTTCAAAATACTGCAGAGTACAGAAGAACTAATTTAGTCCAAGTTAGTTCACTACAACTTTTATTAGTCCAAGTTAAAGAAATACAATGATTTAATTTGAATATCAGTAAGAAAAGGAATAAAGATACGAATTATTTGAGTTCACTTGGCTCTGACCCATTTATACATAAATAGATACCAAAGATACTTTTGATTTCCGTAAATACCCCTTAAAAGTACGCCATTTCGATGTATTTTGTCAATAGTAAACATGATTAAAACGAAACAATATTTAGAATTTTTCTTTCATTGCAGTTGCATAACAACAATGAAAAACTATTAAAAAATCACAAAAGAAATATTCATAAACTTATAAAAAGAAAGAAAAATTGCTTTTGCAGTATAATTTCTTTGAATAATGAATGGGGAATTTAGGTCTGAACATAATACGAATAATATATGGGAGTGAAACGTGATAACCCACAAATGTGTGTTCATCAAGATTTTACGAACACTTACACTTTTACGAACATTTTTCGTTTCTTGGGTTAAACCTTTTTTTTTTTTTTTTGAAAAAAAAAAACAGCTGCTTTAAACCAAGGTTTAAACCACTTTGGTTTAAACCAGCCATCCCTGATATTTATGGTTCGAAAGAAGTCACTATACTCGTTCAAACATTTGTCCAATAACGTAATCAATCTACGAATACTGTCCATGTAAAATTCGGAAGTTTATCTTTCGAACCTTTGAAGTTAGATATTTCACAATGTTCTGGCCAGTATCATAACTGACGTTGAATTGCTTCGCTATGGATCAAGTGTTCAGACATCTATTCCCAAGAATACTTTCAGGTACATTTACACAATTGTACATTTACATTGTGGCATCAACAATGGCTTGACCAGAATGGGAAGAATCAGTTGTTCCCTCAAAATTCTTCCTGAAACACTCTTGACCAACCGATCATTCCTGTTTTCGAAACATTCGTATCGCTATATCCGTTCTTTATCCAACGAAAACTTCATTAGCTTCACATTCTTGCGGAACACGATCTTTCAACGGTTATTTTTGCAACGACGAAAAGCATAGAACCATGACATACGAAACGACATATGCCACGATATATCACTACCAGGCACATACGCAGGAATTTATTTCGTGAGAGGTCCAAAGCTTTTCGGGGCGGGGGGAATTCCACATTGAATATGAAGATAAATTTTATTAAAATTAGTAAGGTCGCTCCTAAAGTTAGTCTTAATTTACAAAAAAAGTAGGGATTTCGGTGAGTCCGGATCCTCAGCCTCTGCGTACTTCCCAGATACAACTATACATTTCTTTCATCTCTCAATATTATAGTTATACTCAACGAAAAGATATCAGTTACCTCTCCTAATACTATAGATCCCCTTTGCAGTTTAATAGTTTTCATCAGTACATTTTTTCTGCTAGAGAATACCAAAACTATCAAATTAAATTTAAAATCTCTGACAAGTAAAGGTTCTCTCCCAAGAATCGGGGATCCGGAAACTGCGCATATATTCAGATAGAGGATGGCCACAAAGGAATACTAGTGAAATATGCTGGGCCGACAGCAAAGGATAAATCCAATATGGCTGCCCGAAGGTTATGCCAATTGATTTTTGCAAGCAACCTCTAATCCACTTCCCATGGACAGATTGACTTAATGTTTTGCAGATTGATATATGTATGAACACTACACATCTATTGGTTTCAAATTGCGCTGACGTTGACGTATTGAACCCAGTATGGCCGATCAAAATGTCAATGTGGCAACGACTCGTGTCTTGAAAACGAATTGTACTATGGAAGTACAGTATCACTAGACGTTTACGAAAAGCATTAAACGGTTCAAAATATCGCCATCTGAAAACCAATATGGCCGAACAAAATCCTGAACCAAACAGCTCGTACTACAAAAACGAAATTTGGTGTAAAGGTCCATTACCACTAGTAATGGTAAAGATCCATTACCACTAGTAATGGTAAAGATCCATTATCAATTTCTACATCGTGTATCCAATATAGCCGCGAAATACGCATATAAAATATACACTGTAAACAGTTCAGTTGGTTTCGCATGAAAATCACTTACAATTCACTGGAACAGATTTTGCAGGTGAAATGCCAGTAAGTTAAAAATGTTGCCAGTGCCTGTGTTATCTGTTTGAAGTATTACACGCAAACATATACTGTTCATTTGGGAAGGTCAAGAACGCAGTAGTCACAAACGTCTTAGAATACGTGTCTTAAAGTTTACAAACCATATCATATATAACAAAAATCGCCCTTGCCAACACTGGCACCGTGGCTACACAGGTAACATCGTGGTTTACGATCGTTTAGATCCTATGTTCGAACCCGGCGCAAATCAAAAACATATTTTTCATTACTCACATAATTATTCTATACATTGTTACAGCAAACTAAATATGTAAATATGTAACTGGTAAGGTTTAGAAGAACTGTAACTGGGATAAGGTTTAGAAGAAGAAGAAGTAAAATTCGAAAACCAAATAGCGGCAGACATCAAAGCGTATAGGAGCTAAACCAGATTTCAGATGAGAAGCGGCATGGCCTTGAGTTGGCTTTACGCGGCGTCCAATTGGCTTTGAGCGGTGTTGACAATTCGCGACAAGCAGCTCTGCACGCTGACTTCTCGCGCTACTGCGAATCTTGACAATAGCAGAGGCGCTTATTAGAAATATTGTATTAGCACATTAACTGCTCACTTTACGAAGTAGAGAAAAGAATTACGAACACATACGTGAAAACTACATCTTTTTATGACAACTGGTTATCATGATACACGCTTTGAAAGGTTTCCATATAAAACAATTAGTAAAACGAGCGTTGAGTCCCGTCTAATTTCCAGTGGATTTTTCTTCGATTTGGAAATGGAACTCAACTTTTATTAAAGGATAATCAGGGGTGTAACCAACAGGTTGTTCTAGGGGAACATTACTTTCAGGGGGAGGAAAGCTTTTCACACATTAAAAACAGAACAAATGACCTCTTTCAGAATATGAAAGCATTTAACTCACCGCATTTTAACTCACCATGTATACTATACACATATTATGTTTTCTCGATGCTACCTTAACAAAAGACGGATCTTGACAGTACTGAAGTTGTAAAGAGGATTGTAAGAGATAAATCAATAAGCTATTCATAAGAAAACAAATGCTGTTTCTAGCAGTCTGTTTATCCGACTTTGTGTTTATGTAGGTTAAAATACTAAAAGGAAAAAACTCGAAAAAATATCAACTCAGATATTATTATGCAATAATATAGTAGTGAGAGATCCTGGGGGGACTGAGGGAGCCAGGGCCCCTCATTTTATTTGTAAATGTGCAATATTAGGCATAATTTGAATGCAATTTGTCTTAAAATCATCATATATGCTTTCTGCATCTGAATGCACCCCCCCCCCCAATTTACAGAGAAATCAGCGTCCTTGTAATTAGATACAGTAACTGTATTGATGATGTTTTCTTTTTTCTTTTTTTAAAAATCTTATTTTATTATAAACGTTCCTAATTTGCATTAACTATTAAATAAGTTTACTAAACATATACTAGATGAACCTCATTTTGGGGCTGGAAATAGTTTGGAAAGTCAAGGCCCTCTTTTCCCCCGTTTCTACACCCTTGAGAATAGTAAGCGATCGAATTAAATAACAAGCCTCTGCAATTTGATTCATATATATATATATATATTCGATTCCCGGCGGGAGCTCATGTGGAAGAACAGAAGGTATGGGACATTCGTAATATTGTTTTGAAATTGCCTTCATGCAAGATTCTTCCTTATTCGACAGAAGAAACGCAGTATGATTTTTTTCCTTCGTTTCAATACCTTACGTATGTGTGGCCAATTACGTACTGCTTCTTTACTCCTCTAGCAGGGATGCAAAAGCACCAGGCGTCTGAGTGGTGTCATAAATTATTGTAACCCAAAACAAACTCGACCATATCGTGTTGCTTACGAATCAGATGGATTGTTGTTGTGAGACCTACATCAAGTATAGGAGTATGTTATTATAGGAACAGACATGGAAGCAAAGGAGCTGATTGTGTGTGTAGAAACGCAACTTCTCTTCTTCTAGCATAAACAGAATTCATCAGTGTCTAGGTTGCTTTCTTTCGTGGTAGTTCATTTGTTCTCCAAAATTATAGTTGACAATGTCTTTAAGGAAACCGAGTACAAGTGCGGAATTTTCTTTTTTAAAAAAAAAAGTGCTACGAAGTGAAGCTCGAAGAATTATTTTTTGTGTTTACAATTTTTGGAACTCATAATAAAAAATTTACAAGAGTCAGATTCAGACAATGGCGAAATATTAATTGACATAGACGATAGTGAAAGTAGTGTTGAAGACGAACGTTTAGCAGTTCCACTGGAATAAGTTAATAGGTAGGTTATTCAGTTGCTATATATACTTCTAGGATACACAGCCAAAATCTTTGAGTTTGCTGGAATAGTATATTTACATTGTGAATAATGTTGCCAATGTATGTGTAATAATTTCAACTAGAGGAAGAGCGAGAAGGGAAAGGGGAGTCCGAAATCCGGCAACACCGCGCGGAATATCGCACAGCATTGGCTACTGCCCGTGATGCTTTACATCTGAAAAACACAATAGAAAGGTCTAAAGCTAACATTGTATCGATTGAAAATCATATTAGCACATTATTCCCGAACTTTTGCAATGGCTACGTTCCAGACACGAGTCGTTCACATATTGACATTTTGATCGGCCATATTGGATTCGTGTCAACGTCCGCGAAATTTCAAACAATAGATGTGTAGTGTTCATACATATATCAATTTGCAAAACATTAAGTTAATCTGCCCATGGGAAGTGTATGAGAGGTTGCTTGCAAAAGTCGATTGGCATGAACTTCGGGCGGTCATATTGGATTTATCTAGGGGCCCGGCATATTTCACCAGTATTCCTTCGTGGCCCTTCTCTATCTAAATATATACACAGTTTCCGGATCCCCGATTGTTGGGAGAGAACCTTTACTTGTGAGTAAACTTTATATATAAAAGAATTGAGTAAGTGAGTAATTGACTTATCAACGCTCAGGCTAACCGCTTAAGCTAGAAACTTGCAATTTTGACAATCTTGAAATTCTTGCAGTTTAACGTCGTACGTTTATGCGCTTTAGGCTAAGGGAGATGGATTATTAAGGCAAGCGAATGATGATGGAAGGATTGGTGGAATGAGAATGTGGAAGGAAATGGGAGAATCGTGAGAAACCCACGGACACGATTTTGTCCACCACAAACTTATTTAGTCAAGGATCGAACCAGAAACCACACACACCAGAGGTATGCGCTCTACCAGTGAGCCACCGTGCCCCTTTTTGGAAATTCGATCGGGAAGGAAGGGAGATGGAATAGTACTGTCTATATTTCCAAATCTCTGAAGGATAGAGACATGTAATTTGGTGTATGAGCTTCCAATTTAAAATAATTAGACGTGTTTCACCGATTTTTGATATTTCGGCTACAAGGGAAGGAAAAGGGGCGCAAAGAAAAAGTTGGGTTACAATATTGTCATAACAGGATTACCGTATCTTGATATGTTTTAAGGTTAGAGAGATTAAATTTAATATTTACATTTTTCATTTAAAATAATTAAAGACGTGTTTCACTCTTTTCTTAATATTTCCCCTACCAGAGGAGAAAAGAGGATGGGGATGGAAATTATTAAAATCAGCTCTCGAAGTTCCTTAATGTTAGAGCCATGAAATTTGGATTTGAACTTTCCATTTAAAATAATTAAAGACTTATTTCAAAGGTTCCCTGATAGTTGCCCTACATGTTAAAAAGAAAGAAAGAAAAAAGGATGGGAGTTACAATTGTTATAATAAGATACCTAAACTCGAAACACCTTAAAATTAGATACATGAAAATTAGTATTTAGGCTTTTAATTTACAATATTTAAAGACGTGTTTCAGCGTTTTTGACCTTTTCCTTAGAAAAAAGAGAAAAGGGTGGAGATTCGCAATTACTCTAATAAGATGACCATATATCGAAATATCTTAACGTTAAAGATATGAAATTTTATATTTATACTTTCCATTTAAAATAATTAAAGAAGTGTTTCAGAGTTGTTTGATGTTTTCCTTAGAAAGGAAGAGAAAGAGTGGAGTTCCAATTGTTTTAATAAGATTGTCATATCTCTCATATCTCGATTAGAGAGTGTTAGGGATATGAAACTTGTTATATGAACTCCTTATTTAAAACAAGTGTCATATGTTGCAACGTTTTCGGAAATTCCATCACATTGTTAAAAAAAGAAAGAAAGAAAGAAAAAAGAAAAGAAAAAATGAAATGAAATCTTTAAGTTTAACGTCCCACGCTTATGCCGGTTAGGCTAAAGGAGACGGTGATAATGAGAGATGAGTGAAATGGTGGAATGAAGAAAGTGGGAGAACCGCGAGAAAACCCACGAGCACGTCGTTTGTCCACCACAAAGTCCACACGGCGCGAGCTGGGATCGAACCTGGGACCCCAAGCACCGGAGGTGAACGCTCTACCACTGAGTCACTGCGCCCCCCAAAAGAAAAGAAAAGAAAAGAAAAGAAAAAAGAAAAGAAAAGAAAAGAAAAGAAAAGAAAACGCTTTTAACAAGAGAAAAGGGGCAATTTATATTTTTCCACAATGCATAAAATGACTACGAGGCAAGGACATATGCATGGGATGGTTTCTGTGTATCCAAACTAGAGGTCTGCATGGGATCGGGTCGAGCCCGACCTGGTCCGCGTGTCCGGCTCGGGCCTACAAAGCATACATCACTTCGGGCCTGGGCTGTAAATTTTTAAATATACAACCATATTTCTCGGGTCTTTTCGGGCCTAACTTTGTAAATATACTATACAACGATACATCACTGTTCTGGATCATCCTTTCTGGAGAACTTTTAAAGCACAACTGCAAAATTAAACCGCTATGTCCTGTAAATAAAAATAAATTTTGCGTTAATTATTAAGTTTCTGTAATTCGGGCTTATTTCGGACTCGTTTGATTATCACACGAACTCGGGCCGGGCTTGGGCCTAAATGCTAAAAAAAATTTCGGACACGGGTCAGGCCTCACATTATAAATACACGGGCCGGGCCGGGCCCGGGGTAAAAGTTCCGGTCCGTGCAGACCCTTCTCTGAATGGCGACTTTCTGTAAATTTAGCCTAATTTGAGGAGTAATTTTATAAATTTTAATATAATTTATCCTCGTATTGAATTTGGACCACCCCGAAAGCTTTGGGCTACTCCTGAAAAAACTCCTACGTACATGGCTGCTTCGAGGTTGCCAGTCTCATGATCAGAAAGCGGAGGGGGTAAACCGTTTGAAATTAATTATTGAACAGTTAGAACGTGGACCGACATCGGTTTTTATCATTTTACTTATATTGAAATGTGTATTATAAGAGAGAAAAAGGCTAAATTTCTCGCAGAAAAGTATTTTTGTCGTGTGACGAGCGGAAGCAAGGCTGAAATATGAGGTGCGAGACCGCAGGTCGAGTAAATTCGGAGGAATGGGAGCCAAGTCCCTAGCTAGCCTAAGATTAGCATTATACGTAGATAAAATTTAACTTGTTCTGGAAACGGGAAGAGAATTATTACTTTCTAAAGTGTGAGTTGAAGTTCGACTCTTAGACAATTCATAGTCGATATTCTCCCCTTATATATTCTTGTCTTGTATAGGATTCAAACCAACATGCGTTTTAAAAGAACTGAAGTCATTTAGTTATTTTAATTAGAAGGGTACGCAATTAAAAAAAATGATGATGTTTATTTATTCGATAGAATATCGAGAACATACCTGACAAAAATGTATAATAGAAAGTTCTTAATTATATTCCTTTAAAATGCTAATAATGAAAACAAACCTCTTAGTTTGTGTTTCACGCTAGTTCTAATAATTATAGTTATGCTAATAGATGTCCCTACCTGCGCTATCGATTGTCTTTACAACGAAGTCGTTGGATAATAGCATATTGTATAAACTTCGAGGGTATTGTTGGTTGAACTAATAGGGCGCGGTGGCTCAGTGGTAGAGCGTTCACCTCCGGGGCTTGGGGTCCCTGGTTCGATCCCAGCTCGCGCCGTGTGGACTTTGTGGTAGACAAACACCGTGCTCGTGGGTTTTCTCGGGGTTCTCCCGTTTCCTCATACTTTCTTCATTCCACCATTTCATTCATTTCTCATAATCAGCGTCTCCTTTAGCCTAACCGGCATAATCGTGGGACTTAAAACTAAAGATTTCATTTCATGTTTCCCTGCTGATTCTATTCTTCCTGGAAGCAATAAAATTTATCGGTAACGCCCTAGCATCACGAGCCAACTAGGGAGCTTCCTGAATTAAGAGGTAATGAACTCCGATCTAGAAAGCTAAAAGTAATGAATGATTGGGAACCGATGCGTTGGCAACTCATCATCCAGTTGAACGTCAGTCATGTGACTGGTCGTAGTCTTTCACGGTAGCGTCAGAAAGTTTAATTTACTACTTCTTTAATTAACTTACCTGTAACTAAAGCAATATGATGGAAACAACAATTAAGATATGGCAAGTGTCACATAATCCAACGTACAGAAAGCAATTATATATAATATAAATTCTCTCAGACCACATATTAGGTTCTTTCTAAAGAAGTTTTGTGCTATATTCACTGTAAATAGCGCTTTCATAGTACCTTCGGTGCTCTAGCGCTCTTCTTAGTTGCCTTCCTTCGCTTGCAATGAACTTTCTAATTTACTTTTAAGGACTAAGATTTAGATATTCAGTCATGTTTCTGTGTACCCTAAAGATTTTTTCTGCATCACGTCTATAGCTATTAGGTGTAAATGTAGCTTGAAAGTAGGATCCGATTTACAACTGCTCTTAGATAAACTTGAATCAGGCTTTTCGCAAAAGGTAAGAACGCTAAATATTGAGTCGAGAGAGACGTAAGATATTAAACTAATACGTAACTGCACCATACTGCAGCAAATTTCTTATGTATTTATAATTTAAATTAGAACAAAACCATAACAAGCAAATATTTATTACCACTAATCTGTGTTACAGTTCCAGCAGTATATTATTGTCTTTTTATGAAACACCTTAATTATTATCCATCAAACACATAGTGCATTATTCATCAGGCACATAAATATTTATCACATAATGTGTCTAATGAAGGAAATAGTATGAAGTCTGTGCGGGAAGAAACGAAACTTTCAAGAAATACGATCAATGAAACTGTCCTGGACTTTATGCTTGCTAGCGCCGCGCCGTCGAGTAGGGTTCTTCCCAAGTATTTTAACTGTAATTGTGGCATCTTACCGTAAGTCATTGCAAGACTGTATTAAAAGTTGTGTTCCATCCGTACTTGTGGCGATTTATAGTGTTACGAAATTACGATTTTAGAAGAATAATGCGTGTGCATCAATTTTTGTTTCAAATTGTACCAGACATTTACAGGAACTTTGAAAATTTTGCAAGAAGTGGACTGACAAGAATGTATGAAACGAACTCTGTGTTAAGAGTAGTTTCAGCATTTCAAAGCAGCAAGAGCATCAATCAAAGATAAGGCGAAACCTAGATGGCAATCAGGATCATGTGATGACGTTCACTGTCTGAAAGTGTTCGATGTTGTAGGAAAGATCGCGAAATAGTTCATGAAATAGAAATCAGTAAATCATACTGTCACGTAATCTTAGTTGAAAAATTGAACGTGCATCATGTTGCTGCAACATTGTCTCCATGGTTGCTAAGAAATAAACAAAAAGAAACCTTTGAAGATTTGACTCTTGCGATTGAAGTCGTTAGTTTCTTGAAAACCATCATAACAGATTACGAAACTTGGGTCTATGGCTAAGACGTGGGAACAAAGGTACGTAGTGGTCATCCAAACGCGTAGGAAAAATCTTTGCCGAGACCCATAATAGCACTTCAAAGATACCCAAACCTTAGAATGATACTTATTGTTTTCTTTTATTTTTATGGTGGTGTTCATTATGATTACGTTTCACGTGGCCAAACCACCGACAAAAGTTACTAGTAGGAACTGATGGGGCTTTAGAGAAAGACTAAGAAGAAGAAAGAGACCGGAAGCATGGAAGAATGGAACATGGATGTTGCATCATGACCACATGACCATACTCCTTGCCATTCAGTTCTCTTCATTAGGTTTTTTTTTTTTTTTTCCAAGAACAATACAACTGTTAATACATTCTTGACCAAACTTGGACTTACATGTCATCTGGACTCTCCACAATCAGATTAACGATAATGAAAACTCTGGATTCGACACTAATATCGATCGTTTTCAACAACTTGTAATGTCAACCCTTTCCATCTATCCAGCGGTGTATTACCCTTGTAGTATTGTTTTTACAATATGTGTGTCAGTTTGTTTTCGAAAATGAATTCATACACAAAGTTTCATTTGTCTAACATGAGTAGTTTGTGAGATACTATTATTGGGAAAAATTTTAACCCGTTTGGAACAAATTTTAACCTTTTATTTGACAGTGTTGCTTACAATCAACATCACATTCTATTGCGTTACTCACACGAATTTTAACGTCAGTGATCATTTAATTACCATTATTGCTTTCATACAATATTCACATACATGATTTGCGGGTCGCTTCTTTAGATACTTCTAATCTTAGTCAACAGGGGACAGTCAAATTTAGTATTGTAGAAGCTTTATCTCCTACGTCCCACTAAAGTTCTCTTTTATTTATTTTTTTATTTGTGGTTTCTTGCTCTGTAGGAAGATATTTCAACGAAACTGCTGCTAACTACTGAAAGTATTTTTATGATATTTAACCATAATGTGGCAATGCTGCTCAGTAACAACACATACAGCCTATTTTATGGCACTGTTGCTTTGAAATAAACATCTTGTATTTTGTAACTAAAGTACAAAAATACTTTAAAAACTACGAAATTATGATCAGGAAGACATGGTTCAACCATAAAAACAAACTAAATATTTTAATGGTAATGCTATCAATGCTTGCCAATTAAAGGATTAAATTATCTCTTGCTCTTTGAGCATCCTCTTCCCCTCTTCAGAAAAGCGCACGCATGAAAAATAATAATCTACTTTTGGTCTCTTCCAAATTTCGTCCTATTCGATAAATATTTAGAAGTATAATAAACCAACCATGTGGATTTTTATACTGAATAAGCAAATAAACATAACAAACATTTGTTTTTATATATAAGATTACTTATGTATTATAATTAATAATATTAATAGTCAAGGGGTGCGCTCGACCCCTAACAGAAAATTGTACTTGGGAATATCGAAAAACCAATAGAATTTTTACAGTAGTTACAGCAAAATTTGAAACTATATTTGAAACGTTGCTTATACCTGCCCCCCCCCCCCACCTTGGAAA
Source organism: Thermobia domestica (assembly GCF_964235325.1). Taxonomy (NCBI): domain Eukaryota; kingdom Metazoa; phylum Arthropoda; class Insecta; order Zygentoma; family Lepismatidae; genus Thermobia; species Thermobia domestica. Next base: position 207,294,150 of record NC_137456.1, on the reverse strand, counting down.
CCACAACATGGGCGCCCTTGTTAATAGTGTACAAACGAGGATAAAACTTGGAAATCATAATTCATAGATACTTGAAATATTTGTTATGACTTTTCAAAAACGTTTAAGAGTGAAGTTCTATGTGAAAGAATAGGCACTGATACAAGAAGTTAGAAATAGAAAAATGAGCACTTGAAATAATAAAACAATATAAAAATCAAGTTCAAATGTTGCTAGTCGTAACAAAATTAATTTCAGTTCTAAAGTTGCTGAATCTACAATCCAAAATAATTGGACTATAACCCTGGGCTGTTTATTTTTAGTTCGTATTTAGGATCTTTTTCTTAGATCCTTGAATAAATTCTGCCTGTTTTAAGCAACAAAATCTCATGTTTATTTCAAACGAACGGTACATTATATTTTATTAAAAGTTGTACTGTCCTTCGTAAGCTATAACCTTTTCCCACTTTACAGGTAACATGGGTTCCGCGATAGATTATAATGTTATTTTAGCGCAATCCACCCATCGAGTCATTTTTTGGTATCTTTAAAAGATCTTATCTGAAGTGTTGTTCAGAAAGGGCCTGCTACATGCACTGAACCAAATGATAATTTGCAGAAGCGACGTCTAAGGGAACGCATCCCATCGAAGTACCAACAAGACATCTTTCACTAAGTTACCAATATGTTGTTTCGCATGTTATTGAGAATAATAACTAACTAACGCAAGAACGGGCCTATGGAACCCGGGGGTTCAATACCGCGTTCACAAAAGCTCTCCACTGACTTCTATCCTTAGCCAACTGGATCCTCTTTTGTATTCCTATTGCTGCGAGAACCACCTTAATATTGTCCTCCTATCTGCGCCTAGGTCTTTCTAATGGTCGTTTTACCATTGGTCTTCTAGTTAAGACTTTGAAAGCGCTCTTACTAGCTTCCATATTGGTAACATGACCTCCCCACTTGAGGCTCCTAGACTTGATGACCCTAAAATAATGTTTGGTAAACCGTATAAATTATGTAGTTCCTCGTTATGAAGTTTCCGCCATTCCCCATTCTCGTTCCTCTTGGGTCCGAATATTCGTCTCAGGATCTTGTTCTCAAATACTTTCAGTCTATGTTCTTCCCTCAGAGTAATCGACCATGTTTCGCAACCATACAGAACAACAGGCATGATTATCGTTTAATATATTTTAAGCTTCAAATTCCTCGACAGAACTCGCGACGACAAGAGATGCTAAACTGAATAATAACACGAATACCCTGCTTTTAGTTGACATCTAATTTCTTCGTGAATATAGTTTTTGTCTGTTAATATTGATCCTAAATATTTGAAAATATCCACTTTATCAAAAGTATTGTTTGATATTTTAACGCATCCATAGTTTGCAGTATTACGATCCCGACGAACTTCCATGTATTTAGTTTTCTCTGCATTTACTTCTAAACCCATGTCCCTGCAAGCCTTTAATAAGAGCTTTGCATTTATTTCAATTATTCTCTTATCATCCCCTATTAAATTTACATCATCAGCATACGCCATAACCTGGTGAACACCTTTCGACTCTAGGCTCTGGTTACTATCTTTGATTTTCCTTATAGCTGATTCCAGGACAAAGTTGAATAATAATGGCAACAACTCATCTTGTTTCAGATCATTCTTGACGTGAAAGCTCGTGGGCAACCGGACTTTACTTTGAGATTCATTCAAACATCTATTTTGGTTTATTGCGGGCGTTTTCTTTGAGTGCTCGATTCAAATCGAATAATGGTGTTCAGTAGCATTCAGCATTAACTGTTTGACTCGGTCACAGTAGCTCATAATAGACCATACGAATCTGATCTCACGAACAGCTCATAACATGACCTTCTTTAAAAGAATATCCTGTTGTGACGATGATGATAGTTTGCTAGTATACACTCATGACTTCCTACGTTTAGGATTGTCGTCATGTATCCACTTTCCATCGCTAATCACAATTCGATGCAAAAACGATTTCTGTGTTTGTCTATGACGCAGTAATTAAGAAAGGTTTAACGTTTCGTAACGTATGTTTCTATGAATTGATGCGGTACCCAGCTTCCTCATTAGTGGATCATTGCCACTGCTTTTAAACGTTTGCTAACGGATGATACATGGACGTTTAGTTTTTAAGACAACTTTTTTAAAGAATAAATACATCTAACTGTTTATCCTACAACTTCCTCGGCTCTCTTTTTAATTCACGTAAAGTCGTTGTAATTGAATCATGTAAATCAATGTCTCTAAATTTTACTTTTCACTATTATTGTTATTTTAATGTTTATATAGAGCATGTTCTCCATACGTCTCCACTAGCAGCAAGGAATTTTAGCAGATGATTTCTTGAAATTAAAAAGGCACTACTTCTGGCAAATGCTTCTTGTCTTTTTTATTATTTTTATTTTCGAACAAAATCCGACATTTTGAAGGCGGTAAATAATTATGTTGTTTGCATTCCAATCTAAGAGCGCACATTGATATTAAAACCTATTAATAGTACTTTTATATGCATCTAGTTTAATTTTTCACTGTGTTGAAGTAGAATAAGTACTGACTTCTATTAGTCAACAGTGAGAATTAATTCAAGCACCTAATACGTTCAACACATGGATAAAAATAAAATAAAGCAAACGTCTGTTCTTTAGACGAAGCTGTGAGAAACTTTGCTTATATCGTAGAGAAAGATAACTTCTATCTTAGGTACCAATCAAATTGAATTTTATACGTTTATTTTCTTTTATATGTTTCAGTCTTATTTCTGTAATAAGAGTTTGCACTAAATAAAATCTGCGTTCACCAAATTTTATTGAATTCAAAGTTTCCACCCGTAAAGCAACGAAGATTTAAAGCAAAACGTAAAATTTACTATCATTAACTTTTCCATATGTAAATCTATAACAATAAATAAAATGACGTGTGTGTTTGTGTGTGTGTTTATCATGTTCTTATAGGAAGGAGTAATCTAGATTATTAAACTGTGTGCACAAATAGGTCTTGACCAGATTTAATTGCGTATGGAAACATTTCTTACAAGGAACCATGAATATCGATTAGATCACGATGTTCATGGAAGTTTGTATGTAGAGAGAGTGCCTCGGGAAACACGCACAACCAAAATTGTAGGTGCAGTGTTCAAGATGTTGGGACACTAGGGCTCCGAAAAGATCAAAAGTGGAACGTCAGTACCTTAAGGACAAGGTGTGAAAATGCAAGAAAATGCACGTTTTTCATTAAAAATGGTCATTGTGACGACACGAAATGAGCATACATGGATGATATATATGATCTGTTAAAAGTGATAAAAAATATCCGACATTTCGAAAGAGGCCATGTTGAAGCTGGTGCTATTGGTGTAAATGAGAAGAGGGTCATGTGATACATCAATTTGATCGTACTAGGTAAATAGATGCTAAAACCTGTTGGTGAAATCTCTTGTGGGATTACATTATTCCTGTGCTTCTGGTAGAGTGTTTTGGGTACAAGATGAGAAAAGTGTATCTCAATGACACTCGAGCAGATGGAGGGTATGGAGTCTACGATTGGGATCTGTGTCACTAGGAAAACAGAGCGAAATATAATTGTGACACTACGTGACTTATGTCAGAGACAACATGTAATTGATATGGATAGGCTGATATGACGTGTTTAATCTTCATACTAATGCCATGGTTGATATAATGAGTGTAGTATGTATTTACAAATGTAATAAACTGGTATTACCAAACTACATTGCAACTACAGGTAGTTCTGCTTTCTGAACATGAGATTCTTGCTTTGTACTGGCAATCGCACCATTTCATTTGCACCACATGTATGGGTCGAACTGGTTTTGCTTGGTGCGAAAATGCCATCTAGTTCTCCCCGGAACCCGCGATCAATGAACTGACAGTGAAATGTATTGTGTTCATAAATCAAAATAATATGGCGGGAGGAAAACGTAGGATATCAAATGAATGAAACGAGTAGGTCTCGGTATAAAAGATTAATCTCTCTGACACTGATGCATTTGGCAACGTCACATTTCATCCTCAAGACAACATTTGGCAGGTCGCAAAGGCATTGCTGGGGACGGAGCACAGACATCCACACTTTCAAACAAAAGATCGTATGATCGGACGTGAAAGAACAACTATTCTTCTTATGTCCATTCGTGTAACTGCTCTCCTAAAACCGATAAGAACTCGCATTCTCCTAAAATTGATAAGAACATTCTCTTGAGTTTGACGAGTATGACCCGGAACCAAAAGAAGCATTTGATGGTGACATTATGAACGAAGATGTGGAAGGATCATCAATGTCATCTTCGAACAGTGAGTGCATACCTTCGCCAAAAGAAAGGCGCATTACTACATTCCGACAGACAAAGAAATTGCGCTGTCAGATACTGGCGTAACACAAGAACTGGCAAGGATCGTTCTTTCTCATCGATGAGAACACAGTTTCGATTCCTAACATCCGAACGTCAGCTCTATTCCTGGGAAGCAATGTTGAAGGAGGGACAATTGGTTACAACAAAAGAAGCATTAAAACAGATTGCAGAGTTTATTGTACCAAGGTTAAGACAAGCGAGACAATAGCACCGGATAGTCCATGACAGCGACCTTCAAAAGTGAGCAAAAACAAAAGGAAAAGATCTGGGAACTCAGACGTCCAAAGTTAGCTAGTGGCGGCTATCTAATATTGTCAGTCGTAAAATCAAAGATTTGACATCACCACTACGTTTGTTGACGAACAACGAATCAACCATCGTGCTGAAGAATTGGTTAACCAAACAACTGCTTCTTTCTTACAAAGATGATAATGTTTGTAATGCAGACGGGCCTGGTTTTAAGAAGGAGATGACAAAAAGAACACTAAACGAGCGCGGTGTTTCGTAAAGTATGGACGTGTGCAATGAGTAGCTGTAACATCACATTCATACACAATTGTTCCAATGATATCGAAATCAGGAAAGGTAGCACAGAAATTGTTCATTATTCTACCAAAGATAGATATCAGTGGAAGAGTACAAAAAACAAGGTTCAAACCAGACAATCTCATCATAAAGTAGCATTCTTCTGGAAAGATGATTAAAGAGCTGTATAAAGACTTTCTAGCAAAAGAAGCCATGCAAATGTCTGGTGACAAGAACCTGCTTATAGTATATTCATATGGTCCACATGAGTATAATACGTTAGTTGTAGGATTATTTCGTGACCTATTGTTGAACGAAAATATAATTCAGACGCACATAATACCAGAGAAAACTACTAGCAGATGCCAACCACTGGATGTGCATTATTTCAGAGTGGCAAAACACATGGCAAGAAAGGTCTCATCTGCAGCCCTTGACTACGATCAACAATTCAATCTTCATCAGCGAAATAATGTCTGCGTCTCCAGTCCGTAATTCATAACTAGTTTACGTGGCTTGGATTTCAGGTATCGCACCGTTATGCTTGGTATAAAACTGGTTTTGTAAAGACAACATACGCTATGTGATCAAAAGTACCCGGACACCTGGCTGAAAATGACTTACAAGTTCGTGGCGCTCCCCACCGGTACTGCTGAAATTCAATATGGTGTTGGCCCACCCTTAGCCTTCATGACAGCTTCCACTCTCGTAGGCATACTTTCAATAAAGTGGTGGAAGGTTTCTTGGGGAATGGCAGCCCATTCTTCACGGAGTGCTGCACAGAGGACAGGTATCGATGTAGGTCGGTGAGGCCTCGCACGAAGTCGGCGTTCCAAAACATCCCAAAGGTGTTCTATAGGATTCAAGTCCGGACTCTGTGCAGGTCAGTCCATTACAGGGATGTTATGGTCGTGCAACCACTCCGCCACAGGCCGTGCAGTATGATCAGGTGCTCGTTCGTGTTGAAAGATGCAATCGCCATCCCCGAATTGCCTTCAACAGTGGGAAGCAAGAAGGTGCTTAAAGCGTCAATGTAGGCCTGCGCTGTAAGAGTGCCACGCAAAACAACAAGGGGTGCAAGCCCCCTCCAAGCAAAACACGACCATACCATAACACACCACCTCTGAATTTTACTTGGCACTACACACGCTGACAGATGATGTTCACCGGGCATTCGCCATATCCACACCCTGCCATCGGATCGCCACATTGTGTACCGTGATTCGTCACTCCACACAACATTTTTCCACTGTTCAATCGTCCAATGTTTACGCTCCCTACACCAAGCGAGGCGTTGTTTGGCCTTTACCTGCGTGATGTGTGGCTTATGAGCAGCCGCTCGACCATAAAATCCAAGTTTTCTCACCTCAAACCTAACTGTCATAGTACTTGGAGTGGATCCTGATGCACTTTGGAATTCCTGTATGATGGTCTGAATAGATGTCTGCCTATTACACTTTACGACCCTCTTCAACTGCCGGCGGTCTCTGTCAGTCAACAGACGAGGTCGGCCTGTACGCCTTTGTGCTGTATGTGTCCCTTCATGTTTCCACTTCACTATCACATTAGACAAAGTGGACCTAGGGATGTTAAGGAGTGTGGAAATCTCGCGTACAGACTTCTGACATAAGTGACCACGTTCGAAGTCCGTGAGTTCCGCGGAGCACTCCATTCTGCTTTTTCACGATGCCTAATGAATACTGAGGTCGCTGATAATGGGTATCTGACAGTAGGTGGCACCACAATGCACCTAATATGAAAAACGTATGTTTTGGCGGTGTCCGGACACTTTTGATCACATAGTGTAAGTTCCTGGGCATCACTGCATTTTGTTCTGGATAGAATATGAAATTGTGGCAATACAGTAGTGGAATGTGACACATATGCTTTATCAGTTGCAATTATTGTTCAGATGACTTTGTTTTGAACAATTTTAGTTGCATACCATTATCACTAAAAAGAATAAGACGAATAAATTGCAGGCTCTTCAACTGCATCATAAACATTTTGTGATGTGATGTGTAATCACTGATCCTTCTTCAGTGATCAATGTTCCCTAGAAGAGAAATATCTTTGGATAACCAATGAGAAAACAATTGTAACTCCTTCATAAACTAAACTTATCGCCATTCCGTTCCAATATACTGTACAGTGCAGACTATAATGGATATATTTGTAGTATGATTTATCATCAGCAAATATGTATTTTGTAAACAACATTTTGTTCTGTCGTTTTTTCTAGTAGAACAATTCTGTTTCTGATTTCTGTTCGAATTAATGGGAATATAATAAATAGTTACAAGTGTATGCCAACCATAGCATTATTATGAAGATTAAACACGTCATATCAGCCTATCCATATCAATTACATGTTGTCTCTCACATATATCACGTAGTGCCACAATTATATTTCGCTCTGTTTTTCTAGTGACACAGATCCCAATCATAGACTCCATACCCTCCATCTGCTGGGGTGTCATTGAGATACACTTTTTTCATCTTGTTCCTAAACCACTCTACCAGAAGCACAGGAATAATGTAATCTCATAAGAGATTTCACCAATAGGTTTTTGCGTCTATTTACCTCGGTACGATGAAATTGATGCATCACATGATCCTCTTCTCATTTACACCAATAGCACCAGCTTCACCATGGCCTCTTTCAAAATGGCGGATATTTTTTTATCACTTTTAACAGATCATATATACCATCCATGTATGCTCATTTCGTGTCGTCACAATGACCATTTTTAATGAAAAACGTGCGTTTTCTTGCATTTTCACACCTTGTCCTTAAGGTACTGACGTTCCACCATTGATCTTTCTCGAGCCCTAGTGTCCCAAGGTCTTGGACACTGCAGCTACAATTTTGGTTGTGCGAGTTTCCCGAGGCACTCTCTCTATATACAAAATTTCATGAACATCGGGCTCTGTACGATACTTAGGGTTCCTTGTTAGATTTTCGTTTTGAGGGGAAATATGTGGTCAAACATTTAAACAAACGTATAATTATGTAGTGAACCATGGTGCATGTGAGGCAGGCAACCCAAATGCTTTGTCTGTCTTAGGGGTTGCATTCCTTGCAGATCTTTGAATGGTTTAACTTCCGCATGGATCTTATTTTTTCTGACTTATGTCAGCTAGCTCGAGAATCCATAAGGGCAATGCCGATAACATTGTTTGTCGTTATACAGGGTGTTTCAAAACAAAACCGGCAACGTTTGGGAGGTGAGACCTGATATCAAGATAAGAGAAAAAGTATAGACCAACCGGGTGCACAAATGTTTCCTTTCAGAGTTATAGGCTGCCGAAAACATGAAAAAATATACTTTAAATGTCCATTGCTTCAAAACTATAGACCTACTGCAGTGGAGTCAAGACAGCTTAGGAGTGTATGTCCCCTATCTAAATATCCATGGTTCAGAATTCTAAAGTAGTCATGCAACAATTTTTGTAGGAGTTTTGCTACGGGCATATAAGTTGAAGCACTCACCAACTACGTCTATAAAAATTATTGTGGAAGTACCACTAGATTCCGAAGCATGGCTATTTGAATAGAACATATACTAGTTCCTAAGTGAAGTCTAGACCCGACTACGGTAGGTCCCATAGTTTTGGAGCTATGTACCTCTAAAGTTATTATTATTATTATTATTATTATTTTTCATGTTCTCGGCAGCCTGTAACTCTGAAAGGAAGCATTTGTACACTCAGGTTGGTCTATATGTTTTGTGTTATCTTGATGTCAGGATTCACTTCCCAAACGTTGTCGGTGTTGTTTTTAATCCCCCTGTATATTTCACGCATTTGCTTATTTTCAAACATTTTGCATAAAGTTATTCTTGCAATACGAAAAGCGGGCACTTATGATAATTTTTAATACGAAACATTCGTATTTAATGAAATTATACTGTACTTTTAAGCTGTACTTTTTATAATGAAAAATGTGAAGGATAATGGTATTTTACTTAATATTTTTAACGTTATCTTTATTTCAATTCAACGAAGAAGAATGAAGATTAGTAATAATAATAACAATAATAATGTCCAATGAAAATAAAATTTAGAAATGATAATTCGAAAATGTTTTTTTTAAAAAAAAACATTTTTTCTGATTTTCTACAAAACGTTCTTTCAAATGTGAAGCTACAGGGGAAACTCTGGATATTACAATAAAATTATAATTGATGTGAGTGATAGCATTGAAGTTTCAAATTAGGTAATTATTGCTACTTATACTTACATAGCAAAGACATTAGTGATAAAATTGTTTTTAAAAGGCACTGAAAATATTTGCAAAATCATCACACATGTATTTTCTTCTGAATGTGCTTGTTAATACTTGAATCGAAAAACCTTTCGAATGAGAATTATGCTACTTACTCGTAATATCTTGATTTAATTACACATAAGTGGTTATATATACGTCACTTGAATGCATGAAAATTTGCAATGGTCTCCGTACGTTTGAGTATTATCCTTTAAACGAATTAAAGTGTTAATTTTCGAGCACAAAAGGGAAGTCATAAATGATAAATGCGTATCATCCATTGATAAATATTTCATTCTATTTACATTCATGTAACGTTGCCCTTAATTGCTGATGCAAATGGAAAGGGAGATACACATAAACTCCCCCCTCACACCCACATAGAGAGGGAGATCTTCATGCGAGACGAAAATAAAGGAGAGAAGAGGCGGTATGATATTCAACATGCAGTTTATAGTTCTGAAACCAATTAGCGGCAAACAGTTATCTTCAAATAAAAAATATAAATGTACATTTGCCGTTTATTACTGTTTTAAATCAATTTATCAATTTATTTAAGAAATAAAATTTTTCAAAAAAATATTGTATTTGTTAATATTCTGTTGGATTTTTCTAAATGTAAAGATATCTTCGGTAGCTTGTTATTTCAAAAACTAATGAAAACAAGAACATTTCGTTTCGCATTACGAAACTACGCTGGACTTTGAAAGTATATTTTGAGTTCCTAATGCTCAAAAGAGTGATAATCTATGATTACCAGTTTGATTAGACGAATAAGGTAAGAGATTGAGTCTACTTTTGGGACGCTGAATCTATCTTACAAAATTATTTCTTAACATTTTTTCTCTACGAAAATCCAACATTAAAACCGGGAGCTACAAATTTCTGTAACTTTCGGTTTTAGTTGAAGTATTGAAGCCGAGATTGAACCTATTCTTGCTACATTAAATTTACCTTCAATTGAAAATGACAGGTATGGAAACATGTAATTTCCCGTTTTAAAATATAATTTTAAACATTGCTTAAAATACATGATTTATTGGTATCTAGTATCGTTTTTGGTCTATAAGGAACAATATTGAAGCCGGAAGTACATTTTAGTTTCTTCTGACTTCAATAAAGCGATCAGAGTAAATATGCAAACTGTTATTGTTTCACTAACTCTATATCAAAGAACAGTTTCTTGCTATCAGTGAACATGTTTGCTTCTTTGGAGATCAACATTGAAACGAAAAGTTGTATAGATTTCTAGTACTTCCGCTTTTAGCAGCGGAATAACATAGATGGCATCTGTTCTTGAAATAGTCAAAGAACTCCTCCAAACAACTCCTTCTCGCTGTCTCTTATTGTTCTGCGTTGACATCGATCAGAAATAAAATCCAAAATGATAGAATTCTTCCATTTCTGGTTATAACAAATTAATTATAGACGATATTGAGTCTATTCTTGGGGCACGAAAGCCATATATACAGTAGTTCATTAGAACATGGTGTTGGTTGATAGCCGTGGGACTAATTTTTCAATGTTGTATCACCGGTACGAAATTTAACTTCATGTAAGAACTCAAAGCACGTCGGAGGGACATGTTAGCTCAGTGATAGAGAATTTACCACTGGTGCAAGGATTCCATGATTCGATTACCAATCATGCCAGTTTGTGGTGAATATTGTGTCTGTTTTCTTATGAATATTTTATTTCCTCTCACATTTTCATTCAATTACTTCATAATCATTCATTTTCATTGATCATTCATCTCTTTTAGGCCACAGAACAACCGTTGTGCTGTTAACATTAAAAATTTCATTTCATAGTTTCCAACTCATGGTTTCTAAAAGCACAGATTTCTCGTTGAGCTTTTACCCGCTTTGTGTATTCAAGCTCTGGCGCCTCATCTCAAAGAGTTTCTGGTTCTAATTCCATATCTTTACCCCATTCTTATAATATGTACATTATTATTATGAATATTATTTTTATTATTATTAGTAAAGTAGTAGTAGTAGTGGTAGTAGTAGTAATTGTTGTTGTTGAGTACATTATCTAGAGACCAATATCTAAGCCTACTTTTGAGACTAAATTTACTATTGTAGTCGATTGCGTATCTTTATGCTACTGCTTGACAAGCAGAGTGACATGTGAAGACAAATTTCATTCTTCGTTTTTTCGAAGAGTGGAGATGGTATTCTTCAGTTCTTAATCTTTCTACCTTCTTGGTCTTCGCGCAATCTCTTTCTTACAAGATTTCCAACTAGACTTTACTTCACTCCATCCCTTTCAACTGTTTTGTCTCTTGCTGTGATGTCTGATTACGCATAATCTAACTCTCCATTTTTATTCCTTATCTCTTTTTCTTATTACACCCAGAAACTGTCTTTACTAAATCTCTCACCTCCGTTTGTTTCTAAGAATCAGCCATCGACTCTCACATCAATACAATACACAAGAAGAATGAGGACAAATTTTGTTTTCTGCGAAAAAGGGGAAGCTAAGTTTTTGTAATTGGATCGTTTTATACGAATGTTCTTTACATAGTGACATTTTTTTAAACAAAAGTTGATATTTGCCACTTTTATGATATGCTAAAATTTGGAATTTACTTTATAATTACATATGTTGTGTATTTGAGAAATACGCTCAAAAGCAAGTTTCGGAAAAGGAGTCCTCAATTACGGTTTGATTGCATAAAGTTTTACTTGTAACTTCGATAATAAGACCGACGAGATGATACCATGCAGTTAAAAAAAATATATGAACATATTGCAAAACAATTAATGCATGTAATTGAAATATCATGTTATAAAGTTTAAATACTAGAATTGTCATCATAGGAAAGTGTAAATACTTATATCCTCAGCTTTTTCACTAATGAAATATTACTTAAATTATACGTAAAAAAATCGATGGATTCTACTTCTACATTTTTGTAGAAGAAAGAGAAGTGCTTGCTTCTGAAGGTAGTTAGATTTGAAGGTAGTTGGCAAGATAAGAACGCTAACAATTTTCAAAGAGGAAACTCCTATTGCAGCCTGGTAATATGATGCTTGTAATGAAAGTAAATATACAGTATAAACTAAAAATAAGATACACAAGAATGTATTGGACACAAAGAGAGTTATGCTGGATATATTTGTACAAAGCCTATTTCTCCAAAGTGTCACAATTGTCCAAACATTTGTTCAGAAGCGGAACATGTTTTTATACCCAAGAATCATAAAAATCAGACGCCTGCATCTGAAACCGCGTTGTGACTTCTTCCCTGAGTTCATCATCGTCGTCAAAGTGTTTTCCACCAAGATATTTGTTTAGGTACAGGAACAGATAGTAGTCGATGGGTGCTAGGTCGGAGCTGTATGTCTGGTCATATGCTTTCCTACTGCCTGCAAAAACTTGATCACGCTGTATAGTTTTCACCTGGCGGGACTTGGTATTGCCTCTGCCATTTTCAACACATCCTCCTCACACCAGACTCAGCACAGCACTGACAAATCACTCCCAATCCGCGTCGTATACATCAAGGTTACTCTCCGTGTTGCCAACTTTGGTACATATTTTCCTCCTAACGTGCAAATGTATCTTTACTTTCCTGACAAGCCTCGTAATTGATACGTGAAAAATATTATAGGTTTGAGATCGTCATGGAACAATAATTTATGTAGCCCTTGCGCTTCTCGTCGTATTAGTGGTCTACATTAATTTTAAAATTTATATTTGTGAAACTGAAAAAATGAATATTATTAAATTTATTTGAATACTAATTCGATTGATGTAATTTAAAAAAATGGAGGAACTTCCACGTCACTAGAAAGATATATATTTTCTGTTTATCATATGACTTAAAATACTGTTGCATATCTTTCCTATCTTGCTCACAAACGGGATTACAAAACGAGAACTCATTGAGATCGGTTTGTTTAAGCGAGACCAGAACACGCTTGTGAAAGTTATAGAGTTGTGTCATATCTGTTATGTTAGACTTCACTGCATTCATCTAACTCCAGCAACAGGTTCAGTTAAGCTTCTAAATGTAATACGTTCCTGCTATCGAAAATTCAACTTTATCTGGTAAGTTAGTGGGTTTTGTGAAGGACAGAAAGTAAAAGAAGATTAAACATGTATTACAAATAAGGGTCATTCTCGTATTCCTCTTTCTCTTCGTCACTCCCTACTTTTTTCTCTCTCTTCAGTAATACCTTTTTTTGTTGTTGTTGTTGTTTCTGCTTTCGTGGATCAATAAATACACTGCTGTTTCTGAAAGTTTCAATAAGACATATGAGTGAAATTAAATTTATACCTCAGATTTGTTGTGACTATGCAAAAATGATTGTAATTTCAGAATTGTACAACACTAACCTTAATAAATTAGTATGACGAGAAGCCTCCACGTACTGCAATCACAGCCTCGGTACATCATTATATTGAATCAAACGGGTGTTGGATGTGTTCCTGAGAAACGATCTGCCAGACCTTCGCTCCTTGTACATAAGTTCACACGACATCAGCACTGACGAACAAGAAACCCAACAACCAGATCCAAACATGTTAGATGGGCTAAACCTTATGCGACGTTACAGGGCATGCAAGAATTATATTTAATTGTGCATTGTTGGTATCACCTCTATTAAACAAATCAATTCCTGGCTTTTGACTAGTGCTCTCAACGGGTCGGGTCGGGTCGGGTTGAAGACTGACCCGACCCGACCCGTGACCCGAATTGACTGACCCGACCCGATGACCCGACCCGACCCGACTGACCCGAACCGTGATCCGATCTGATTGACCTGACCCGATAACCCGACCCGAGCTGACCCGGTTGACCCAACCCGACAACCCGACCCGAATAACCCGACCCGACAACCCGACCCGAGCTGACCCGATTGACCCGACCCGACAACCCGACCCGAATAACCCGACCCGAGCTGACCCGACTGACCCGACCCGACAGCCCAACCCGAGTAGCCTGACCCGACAACCCGACCCGAACAGACCCGACTGACCCGACCCGACAACCCGACCCGAGTTGACCCGACCCGACCCGACCCGAACTGACCCGATCCGAGTCGGGTCGGGTCGGGTCACGGGTCGGGTCGGGTCAACCCGACCCGTTTGAGAGCACTATGGTCACGACACTGGGTGAACGCCAAAATGCACTCACATTGGGAAACTAGTTTTAAAAGCATAATTTTAGAAAATAAAGCATAAAGCATAATTTAAAATATATAGCACAACTCTTGGAAAATTCTCTTTAACTGAAAGTTTAACATACTGTGTTAATATTTTTTAAAGTCAATATTTACAATGCAAAATCATTGAGAACATAACAATGCAACAATGAAAAGCTTATTTTCATTTCTGTAAACTTTTCGGTGTAATCCTTTGATGTGGAGAAAAGAAAGTAAAAGAAGAAATTTTTCCGCCAACAATGAATAGTATGCAAGAACTCCATACTATATTGTTCCAGTGACAACGCCAGCTTTAAGTTGTTAGGGGGACAAAGGGGGGGCAGATACATTTTCGGAGGCGGCTATTTGCCATACCAAAAATAACATATTTATTACGTTTGACTTATTTTACATTACATTGTGTATTTCGTTGCTGTTTTATGTTAGATCTATATGATTATAAATTAAACTTATTTCAAATAAAATTTGTAACTAACAAATAAGTAACATCTGCACATGAAATATTTTTCAATGAAACTTTTGAAGCCTAAACATAAATTGAATTACTTTCGCGTATGCTATAAGTAACACTTTCGTCTATATGCTACGTATCACTCGCTCTCTCCCTCTCTCTCTCTCTCTCTCTCTCTCTCTCTCTATATATATATATATATATATATATATATATATATGTAGAGAGAGAGAGAGAGAGAGACAGAGAGAAAATTTAGGAGGAGCTGCTGAAAATGTAGTCCAATCCAGAGGGAGTGTAGGTACTAGGTAGAAAAATGAAATCGTAGTTTAGAAAAACATATCTCTGTATGTACAAATATAAATTTTCATATTAATAATGAAATTTTTATTGTTTCTCAGGCCTCTGAAGTGATTATGTGTGCCCAAACAGATAATTTCACGAACATCCAGATCCTTACTTTTATAACATTTTTGTTCCACCAAGGAAAGTCACCGAAGTAAATTAATTAGGAAATCAGTGAAACACCACGGGACTCTCCTCCGTTATATATAGTGGTGAAGAAGTAAGTGGCTTAGTATAAACGTAGCAATTTCTCAACAAATTATGCTTTACATCCAGGATGATTAAAAGCAATGACTCTTCCTGGAATCATGGATGCAATTTGTGACATTATTCTTGAAAATTGCAGCATTTCAGCCAGTGGTGGATATAGCCCGGGGCCGGAGGGCCTAGGCCACCCCAGTTTTTGTGTGACAAAAATAATTTAAGCTATTTATATTTATTATAGTCTGAGGTCTGCACCCCGCTTTCTCAGTTTTTATCTTCTCAGCAAAACTTGTGTCAGGGATTCTGGGCATTTCTTTGGAACTCGTCGGTAGCATAATTCAGAATGGCTTGGGTATGCGCAAGTTCTCGGCATAATGGGTTCCCAAAATATATGTCAGGAGAATAAAAGGGTAACGGCATTAAGAGAAGTATTCTTCCAATTTGACCGTAATGCTGATCAATTTCGCTGACGAATAGTAACCATAGATGAAATATGGTTGTACCACTATGATCCTGAATCGGAACAACAGTCAATGGAGTAGTAGCACTCATTTCTCCATCGCCCCAAGAAGTTCAAGACACAGAAGTAGGTTGAGAAACTGTTTGGAACATTCTTCTGGTATAAGTATGGAGTGGTAGACTACCTCCTGAATGGTCAGATATTTAATCCAGAATCTCTACATTACTTACAAAACTGAAAGAAAAATTCAAAGTTCAACGCTGCGGAAAATGAAAAGAAAGGAATTATGTTCCTTCAGGAGAATACACCTGTCCATCAAGCTCCTGCGAACATAACTGACATTGCATAATCTAGGATTTCAATGTCTAGATCATCATTCATATTCCGCAGATTTAGCTCCGTCTAACTATTACGTGTACTTATTTCCCAAACTTAAATAACACTTGAAAGACGCCATTTTAGATCAGATAGGGGTAGTGCTACGAACAGTGGTGCGAGGAAATCTAGATTTTTTTTTTTTAACTTTTCTGCAAAACCTGGAGCAATGTACAAGGTAGTATATTGACTCTCGGGAGAAGAGAAGAAGAAGTAAAACTTCACCAATCCACGTGCACTCCTTCTGGGTTGGGCTACGAATTTTTCAGCAGTTCCTAGTCAATATGGTAGACGTCACGTCAGTACTTTGAAACAAAATAAGTAAAGGAGCACTAGTATAAACCAATTACTAACTAAAGATCAGCACTCTGACAATACATTTTATTGGGAATCAATTTCATTCCATAATTTTATTATTATCATTTGCAGGAAGGGAAAACACAACTCTTTTTATCTCCTTCAAAAAATTAAGCCCTGGTAGTTGCAAACTAAGCTGTTATAAGCACATCCTCTGAATATTGGAAGCCGAGAATAATGTTTCAGAAAAAAGAAGTTTTAAATAAAACAAAATATGAAACTGAAAACTTCAAACCTGGACAAATACAAACAAGTTACGTAACTGGTTTTACCTTTCTTTTGTTTCCAATCGAAGTTGATCCAATGAGAAGAAAACAAGTCGACCAAATCTACTATTGTTCGCTAGGCACAATTATTAAAAATCATAAGAAAGAAGTATAACTAAAATTTACCTCAAAAGGGGCTAAATTAGAAAACAGAAATATGCGTGCATACCCAGACGCTCAAAGAAGAAAGCTTGAGGATTAATCTGCCACATAGTAAATTCATGGAAAGTAGACTACAATTTGTCAATGAGATTGGTGATGATACTGATATATAATACTACATGAAGAATGTTTAAAGATTGTACGAGTCTGGGGGGGGCCCTCTAGGTGGCAGTCAGGGGGGCAGAAGTAGCTACTAGGGGGGGGGCGCTCGCCCCTCTTGCCCCCCTCTGGCGTCATCACTGTATTGTTATGTTTTCTTTTTGAACTTAAGCACTTTCTGTACTTTTTGGTGGCATCTTTTACTTTCCCTTTCTGTATATATGTACCTGTAAGGCGCACACAAATGATAGAAAAAATTTATTCGAGCAAAGCACATCTCTTTACAATGAATTAAGTAGAAAGTTCATTAAATATGAGAGAAACTAGTTGCAAAAAAATATCAATAAATAGATCAAGATATTTAGAATATTTGATGTATGATAAATATACATTATACACGATTAATGTAAAATAATCATTGAAATTAATAATAAAGCATAATTTAAAAAAAAGCATAATTAAACAAGAAATAAAGCATAATGTGGGTTGCTCTAACAATTAAGTTGTATGAAGACGAGAAGAAAACGAAAGCTGATTCCTTAACGAATTTCGTTGATCTTCTTTGTGTCTACAAAAACGCATTCCTAGAAACCTACAAGCTAGGTATCATCTCTGTGATTATATCAGTTTCTAGTGCTACATGTGAAAGGTCATTCTCTTCTTTGAAAAGATTAAAGACTTGTATACGCAAGTCAATGACTCATGATAGGTTGAAAAACTTAGTGTTACTTTATATTGAGAAGAAAATTGCTAAATCGTTAGATCTTTAACAAGTTGTGGATATGTTTGCTGCTGCCCACACGAATAGAAAGATCCTCTTCAAATAGAGGCATGGACCTATAAGTTATTTTGTTTACCTGTAAAAGTGTATTTGCTTCCACTTAAGTCAACCAGCTACACATATTTTAAACGCCATGATTAAATAACTATTTACTTATATTAGAAATCAATTGCATTAATGAATCCTAGTTGTTTGTGGTACTAAATTCTTATATTTTCACTGTTTTCCAAAGAGTAAAATCATGAACAATAAAGATGGAAACATTCACCTTGAATACACACACACACACACACACACACACACACATATATATATATATATATATATATATATATATATATATATATATATATATATATATATATATATATATATATATATATATATATATATATATTGGAGATGTCCCCCTCAAAATCCTCTTGGGCCCTTCATTGCCCCCCCCTGAAAAAACTCTAGCTACGCTACTGGACACCATGCACCAGAGATGAATTATCTACCACTGAGCCACCGCGGCCCTGCTTGGGCTTGGTCGTCCATATCCAATCTCTCTTTTGGCGTTGCTTAAACAACTTCTAGTTTTGTTCTAAATCCAGACTCCATATTGGCGTAGATATTAATATTACAGTCGATTGGTAAAATCAATCTTCCACATTTAAAAATTAAAGTACACACAAGTAGAAAAATAAGCATTTATCATAAAAACACTAGCTGCAAGTGTTCAAAATAGATTTATGGTTTCTATAAGATCAATTGAAAATTGCTATTTTTAATTAGGCAGCTAGTGAAAAACAGCAGCTTTCGACTCCAGCCGAGTTTAAGCTCAACCTAAACTCAGTTGACCAAAGTGAACTGACCCGACTGACCCGACCCGACAACCCGACCCGATAACCCGACTGACCCGACCCGACAACCCGACCCGATAACCCGACCCGAGCTGACCCGATTGACCCGACCCGACAACCCGACCCGAATAACCCGACCCGACAACCCGACCCGAGTTGACCCGATTGACCCGACCCGACAACCCGACCCGAATGACCCGACCCGACAACCCGACCCGAGCTGGCCCGACTGACCCGACCCGACAACCCGACCCGATTAGCCTGACCCGACAACCCGACCCGAGCTGACCCGACTGACCCGACCCGATAACCCGACACGAGTTGACCTGACCCGACCCGACCCGTAACCCGACCCGAACTGACCCGACCCGACTCGGGTCGGGTCGGGTTACGGGTCGGGTCGGGTCAACCCGACCCGTTTCAGAGCACTACTTTTGACCCTCTATATCTTTATTAAAGTTGAAGTTGTTCTAGATATTTTGTCTTCTAGACGGATACATGAACAAAGAGACAGAATAAATACATAAAATAATTTTTAGTGAACAATACATTATATTTGAAAGGAATTCCTCACATTTTAGATGCCACATCATGGGAGGGAAAGGTTAAGGAAGTGAAAAAATACTATTCATATCTACCTTTCTAACCATATTTATAGTATGGTCTGAAATTATACGCTAAGAACAGTTAACCTTATTGTCTTCTCGTTTTCGACCAAGTTTTGAAATGGACTACATCCTAAACAAGTCCTGAAATTCCGCTGTTTTCAACAAATATTTCAAATGTCCTGAAAGAAGAAATCTGAATATGTAATAAACCATTTAAACGTATCGACGGTAATCGTTGTTATAGCTATAAAGTAACATCACTGAAATGAGACACGCAGATGTTACAATAATAATAATCAATAATAATAATAATAATAATAATATAATAATAATCCTTTGTTGGGTCTATCTCTTTAAGGTAAGTGTTCCTTGTTTTGGGCGGAAATTCTTTATGCGTTGGTTATTACGCCCAAACCATCGCTCAAGTATCCTTTTTACCTAAGATACCTATTAACATATTTTTTTTTTAAAATGTATCATTTCAAATAAACGTTTTTATTATATTCTGAATTTCGATTTTAAAATAGAGGTTCATAAGAACACAATTGTATTGTACGTATAAAATAATATTGTTATTCGCTTTTATATTTTTAATATGATGAACTGACTCAACGAATGTTGTTTGACTAAACCAAACATTGTTTTATAAATATTTCCATTTTCATACAGAATAATTGTCCAGAGGCAATTGACAACGGAAATTAGAATAAAACTCCAGTAGCTATATAGATATTTAGAAGAAAATACTCTAAACAAACAAGCAAAAGCAAAAAAAGAATGTAACTAACAAATCATGGGAAAACTTTTTCTGAATCCTGACGATAATTATATTAAGTGCTGTTGCACTATTTCTTGTTTAGTTTATCCGGTTTTACTACTTAACTATTAAAAAACTTCTTCTTTTTCCTTTCTTATTTGGCTTTCTGATTTAATTAATCACTTTATTTTCTATAATATTGCCTCAAAAAGGACATATATATGTGAATCAAAAGATGAGCAAAATGATATGCTTAAGGGAAAATTCTCGTTTGTAGAGAAATTAATTATCATGGTGCTAAACGTACGTAATTAGTTCGTTGCCTATAATAATTAATACTTTTTGTTTTGTTCAAATATTTTTTATTACTTGTGTATGTAAAAAAATATATTATTTAGCAAATTGAATCTATTATTGTTTATGTTTTCCGAATGTAAATAAACAGAATCTTGAACGTGACCTACGTACTGCAAACTGACACCTGTAAGGTTTCTTCAAGGTTAATAGAGTAGTAAGGTTGGGCTATAGGAGAAACGAGACGGTGATTGGCTGATGACATGACGTCACCGCAGGAGAAGAACGAGAGAAGCGCACAACCACAGACAACACAATGCATGGCGTTTGCAAAAGAATTAATAAATAATAATTTCTACGTATCTTTTCTTAGTTGATAGTTGTGGGCTTCATTTTTAGCTGATGAACGCCATTGTCAAGATTTTCTTCTTTAGGCAGGCGTTGATTTCTGAATTTTATTTCTCCTATTCATGTATTCCATGCGAAGAAACATTTTAGTTCTCACAAATAGCCAGATTACTTATTCATTTACATCTGGATATTTTTCACTTATGTACGTGGTCAGTGTCATATTCTCTTCCCCGATAAACTTTGCATCTAGCAAGAATTTGAAACCCTTCTACGGAATCCGTCTCTTGTTCAACATCTGATGATTGGATAGTTGTTCTTTCATCTGAAATAAATATATAGTCAATTTCAGTTTTGTCTTCAATCATTGCCATATCGGGTAGAGCACCTTCTAGTAACTTTGATGCCAAAAAATCTGCATCATCTTGTGCTACAGCAACTTCATTTTAAAGAAGTATCTCATTTATATTTGTCCCATAAGTAGGAGCCGCAAACGGTGTTTGGATTCAGTTGGAGTCGGATGGTCACAAAAACGACAAAGTACTCGTATTTATGAGAAAAAGTTTTCCAAACTATCTACATTTACTTCGTTGCGCTCTCAGAAGATTCCTAATATTTAGCAGTTGGAGATCAGAAAGTTGTTAGGAAACCTTTCTTAAAGAGCAAGAGATGTGAATTTCCTATTCGCATTCCTTCACAACAAACATAAAGTTCTCGTGAAATTCTCTCTTGAACTTGGTGTGTGTCTTAGACATATGGCAGTTCTTCCTTACCATTTCTACATCAGGCATTTAATGTGTCGAATGGATCATTCAGAAAAAAATAAATGAATGAAAGAGTTTAATGCCTACGATTATGCTCTTTAGGATAAAGGAGACGATGATTAAGGCTAGTGAATGATGATGGAAGAATTGGTGGAATGAGAAAGTGGAAAGAAATGGGAGTAGCCCGAGAAAATTCACGGGCACAATGTTGTCTACCACAAACTTACTTGGCCCGTTATCTAACCAGGGCACCAGAGGTAAGCAGTACTGCTCGCAAATCACGAACGTAATCATCCGCTTTCAAATGTTGGGAACATACAGTGAAAGTTAAAAGAATGAAGAGGTCTTACCTTCGACATTTTAGAATTTTTTGTTTTTGTTTTTATTTATTTAGTTAGTTAGTTAGGTTTTGTAAAAAAGGACCTTTTGGAAATTAATGATACACTATGTTTGTACCCTTAGTTTTCCTACTGTAGGCTACGTATAACACCCGTTAACTTCGTAGCCAGGTATCATGTTTACTTTTTGTGTAGTCTATACACACAACACAATGCGAAATAATACAAAACAAAATAATAATACTAAAACTTTCATTTCAATTTATCTTAAACACTGTACGTAGCACACACACCCATGTACAATAATTAAAAAAAAAGTCAGAAAACTAAAATATAGAGGCACTAAACACCTAATATCGACACAAGCAGAAATTAAAATTCAGCAATGAATGCAAAGGATCAACATTTCTATAAGCCACGAATTACGAAACGGAATCCTTCCGCTTGTATTTAAAAGCGCTCTTATCAGTACGCACTCACTTGCTCCTATCGTGACGTCATGTGCAAAGCAGAAATTTAAAATGGATTTGCACATCGCGTGAGGAGTTCCCCCTGAGGTTTCTTACTCATTTCTGTAGTGCACGATACCATCAGTTCAAAAATAATGTTCTCATCCTAAAGTAAAGCCATGAATATCCACGAGTGTCGCGAACACATTTTAATCCTGCTGCAGTTGCGCTCAGTGACGACGCTAGAGGGGGGACAAGGGGAGCGAGCGCCCCCCTAGAAGCTACTTCTGCCCTCCTGATTGTCACCTAGACAGCCCCCCCCCCCAGACTCCTACAATCTTTAAACATTCTACATGTAGTATTTTATATCAGTATCATAACCAATCTCATTGTCAAATTGTAGTCTACTTTCCATGCATTTACTATGTGGCAGGTTAGTCCTAAAGCTTTCTTCTTTGAGCGTCTGGGTATGCACGCATATTTCTGTTTTCTAATTTAGCGCCTTTTGAGGTAAATTTTAGTTATACTTCTTTCTTACGATTTTTAATTATTGTGCCTAGCGAACAATAGTAGATTTGATCGATTTGTTTTCTTCTCATTGGATCAACTTCGATTGGAAACAAAACAAAGGTAAAACCAGTTACGTAACTTGTTTGTATTTATCCACGTTTGAAGTTTTCAGTTTCATATTTTGTTTTATTTAAAGATTCTATACTTCTTTTTTCTGAAACATTATTCTTGGCTTCAGGGCTTAATTTTTTGAAGGGGATAAAAAGAGTTGTGTTTTCCCTTTTTGCAAATGATGATAGTAAATTTATGGAATTAAATTGATTCCCAATAAAACATATTGTCAGAGTGAAGATCTTTAGTTAGTAGTTGGTTTATACTAGTGCTTGCTTACTTATTTTGTTTCAAAGTACTGGCGTAACGTCTACCATATTGACTAGGATCTGCTGAAAAATTCGTATCCCAACCCAGAAGGAGTGCACGTGGAATGGTGAAGCTTTACTCCTACACTTCCCCCGAGAGTCAATATATACTAGCTTGCACAAAAGTTAAAAAATCTGAAGATTTCCTCGCACCACTGTTCGTAGCACTACCCCTATCAGATCTAAAATGGCGTCCTTTCAAGTGTTATTTAAGTTTGGGAAATAAGTACACGTAATAGTTAGACGGAGCTAAATCTGCGGAATAAGAATGATTATCTAGACATTGAAATCCTAGATTATGCAATGTCAGTTGTGTTCGCAGGGGCTTGATGGACAGGTGTATTCTCCTGAAGGAATAGAATTCCTTTCTTTTCATTTTCCGCGGCGGGGGCGCGGTGGCTCATTGGTAGAGCGTTCACCTCCGGTGCTTGGGGTCCCTGGTTCGATCCCAGCTCGCGCCGTGTGGACTTTGTGGTGGACAAACACCGTGCTCGTGGGGTTTCTCGGGGTTCTCCCGTTTCCTCCCACTTTCTTCATTCCACCATTTCACTCATTTCTCATTATCACCGTCTCCTTTAGCCTAACCGGCATAACCGTGGGACGTAAGATTTCATTTCATTTCATTTTCCGCGGCGTTGAACTTTGATTTTTTCTTTCAGTTTTGTAAGTAATGTAGAGATTCTGGATTAAATATCTGACCGTTGCGGAGGTAGTCTATGAATACCACTCCATATCTATACCAGAAGAATGTTGCAAAAAGTTTCTCAACCTACTTCTGTGTCTTGAACTTCTTGGGGCGATGGAGAAATGAGTGCTACTATTCCATTGATTGTTTTTTCGTTTCAGGATCATAGTGGTACAACCATAATTCATCTATGGTTACTATTCTTGAGCGAAATTGATCAGCATTACGCTTAATGCGAAATCGATCAGCAAGACGTATCTCACTCTCTCCCTCTCTCTCTCTCTCTCTCTCTCTCTCTCTCTCTCTCTCTCTCTCTCTCTCTCTCTCTCTCTATATATATATATATATATATATATATATATATATATATATATAGAGAGAGAGAGAGAGAGAGAGAGAGAGTGAGAAACGTAACATATACTACTAGACGAATGTGTTACTTATAGCATACGCGAAAGTAATTCAATTTATGTTTAAGCTTCAAAAGTTTCATTGAAAAATATTTCATGTGCATACGTTACTTATTTGTTAGTTACAAATTTTACTTGAAATAACTTTAATTTATAATCATATAGGTCTAATATGAACACAGCAACGAAATACACAATGTAATGTAAAATAAGTCAAACGTAATAAATATGTCATTTCTGGTATGGCAAATAGCCCCCCCCCGAAAATGTATCTGCCCCTCCTTTGCCCCCCTAAGAACTTAAAGCTGGCGTCGTCACTGGTTACGCTCAATTATTTTTCATAAGTAGTCACTATTAACTGACAATCTGCATGCAAATAAGTACTGTATGTTCTAAAACAAAACAAAAAGTGCATTGAAAAAATCAATATTTTCAATAATGCAAGGGGGCGCGGTGGCTCAGTGGTAGAGCGTTCACCTCCGGTGCTTGGGGTCCCTGGTTCGATCCCAGTTCGCGCCGTGTGAACTTTGTGGTGGACAAACATCGTGCTCGTGGGTTTTCTCGGGGTTCTCCCGTTTCCTCCCACTTTCTTCATTCCACCATTTCACCCATTTCTCATTATCACCGTCTCCTTTAGCCGGCATAACCGTGGGACGTTAAACTTAAAGATTTCATTTTCAATAATGCAAGTTTCGAAGTGCAACTCTATTCTGATAAGCAGAAACCGATTGTTGTATCTTGTAAAGTATGAAAAATGGTAAGCCTGCTATAATTTTTTCTATAGAATACACCTTCGGCCTCTCCCCTCTCAAAACTTTCCAACACAATCCAACAAACTGTAGCTCTGGCTATGAACAAGAGTATAATAGGTGAAAGTTTCCTAAGGTGCAGCTATTTTTCTCTCTTCGTTTTGTACAGAGTGAAGATATGTACAATTCATTGCAAAAGAATTGCCTTACAAACTCAAAATGACGTCTTACAAAATGTTTTACAGGAAAACAATATGCAAATACAGTAACCTCGTTTTGTGTAAATCAGTGATGCAATCTACGTTCAATATTCTTTGCGCGTTTAGCAATATATTTTTATATGGTTGTATTTGTTAAAATTATGCTTTCAGTTTAATCTGATGAAAACTTAGCTATAGTATAGGCAAATTAGGGTTGGAGACGGGGGGGGGAAAAATAGAAAGCAAATTTTCATTTTAGCACATTCTATGGACTCCCCTGATACTCCAAAGAAAAATAGCAAAAAATCCCACGTGAGCAACCGCCTGAAATGACGTCATCAATATGGCGGCCACGTAACTACGACTACTTATGCTTATGCGGTAATATCTAATCACAAAACTGAGATACAAACTTCTTTCTGATGCCAAATTAAACATAAAGCTTTGTATAAGTGATTTCAGCTTACATCGTTCTTACGTGTTGCCGCCACTTTTAAATATGGCGGTTATTATCTTAAAAAATAATTTTCTCCGTTTCATTTTATTTGTTTTAAAGTATATTACTATGAAACTATGAGATATACGGAAAAACACCTTGAAGTAAACTTTATAGAATGGAGTTTAACCTTTCTTAAGATCCAATATTATTTCTGTATCTTAACAATTAAGCGAACTACTCCATTTTCTATAGCGCAAGGTGTTGAATTTTTAGCACTTAGATTATGCTAAACATGTGAGAATATTTTTACAATTAAAATGGAAAAACGTTTGGAAAACAAACTTTGAATCACATTTTTTTAAACCGCTGAGACTTCTGAGAGATTCGTCAAAAATAGAACATGAGCAACCACGTGAAATGACATCATCAATATGGTGGCCATGCGAATACATTCATTTATGCTTATACGGAATATCTCATCACAGAACTAAGATATGAACGCCTTTCTGGTGCCAAGTTATAAGTACAAAGATTCAAATTATTTCTTTTTTTGTGTGTGTGTGTGTGTTACCGCCATTTTAAAATATGCCGGCTATTATCTTAAAAAGTAATTTACTCCTTTTGAATTTAATTTGTTTCAAATCAGATTATGAAACTACCAGATACATAAATAAGAAATAGTTTTAGTATTTTAAAGTAACATTGATATCGCTAATTTACTTAACTTTGTAATGGAAAAAAGTGTGCATTTTACATTATAATATTATGAAACAAAATTATTATTTGAAATAGTAAATATTGAACATTTTTCTGTTATAAAATAACACATATTTAAAATTTTGTTTAACAACGTAACACATATACATTTAATCAAAATTTAGAAACCATTTACTGCGTTACAAATTACATAACCGAGCTCTCTACAATTGCCTTTTAACTGTTTCATTCATTAAGGTTTCTGAATCATTTAGAAGAAGGTTTTGAAGTTTCTTCAAGATCTTCACAAATATAATCGTCGTCTTCTAATGAATTTAATACTAGTTTGTTTGTGCATGATTCTCTCGCACATTCTCCACACATTGATGTGCTGTGGAGTCCTCCTTTTCGGCACTTACAGTTTCTGCAACATTAGGATCGAGTGGTCTACTATATCAACATTTATGTGTAGGGCGAGCCCGCGGCCGTTGGGGCTATTTGCTGGGCAGGTTCCGCCAAACAAGGCATCCTCCCCGAAGTTCCTTGTTCTGACTCTTAGTCCTCGTGCTCGTAGTGCACTGTCAAGATCTGTCCTCCCGACCTTGACACCTTGGCGTGTAACCCCTATTCTTTAAGGGAGTGGGGTACTTCCACTGCGCGACATATGTTCTGCCTTCTGGTAAAAGAGAAATGCTAGCGAGCCAGTCCTTCCATGCTCTGCAGGCATGGTACCCGTGTATTTCAGAGCAAGCTCATCTCCCGCAAATATTCACCGTTACCCAGATTTTTGGGATTGGCTCCCATGAGCTACCGAATCCCATAGTATGACCACAGCCCGGCAGAGTCCAACCCAATCTGGGAGCCCCAGGCAATGCCCGAGGGGGCTTGTTCATTCCCGGCCCTGCCTACCTTAACGTGCAACTGGCAACCTCGTTCGCTTGTAGAGGTACCACGCACACGTCGAGGTACTCCCATATTTCATCCCGGATCCAACGGTACATGTTAAGTCATCATTGGTACAAGTTAATGTGCCAGCCCATATCCTACAAAGTTCCCTCCCTTTCACTGGGATCAGAAACCGTTATCCAGATAACTGGGATAGGCACTTTTTTCCAGTCGCCGTTCAGTCCCCCTGCAGGCAGGAATCTGACACTCCCCTCCCGTTAGGATCATCCAAGCAATACGGGGCTTCCTCTAATTACGGCAGAGGTACACTGTACATGACCAGACATAATGATTGATGTAGACCGTGTGTTCAACACAGACATTGTCATTTGGAAGGCGTATCTCCCCTGGTAGGCTCGCCCAAACAATAGGGGGCTACCTATCTTTTATTTATCTAGTTACCACGTACACGTCGTAGAAAGACTACATTCTGAACCCAATGGTACGTGTAGGTCACCATTGAGAGGAGCCACCACATCTTTCCTCGGTAGGGTCGTTCAAACAGTACGGAACTTCCTCTAATACAGTAGAGTACACCGTACATTACCAGATCTTATAGCTGATGTAAACTGTCTACCTTTAAAGACAATGGCCATTTGGGAGCGGCGGCTCCTCTAATAGGGTCGTAGACCATGCACCTAGTAAGGTCAATAAAACCTGGGACAAACGGTCCCATTTCCTCAACGCCCCTAAGGTACGAGTGCGTTAGGATACTAGGTAACCCATCCCGGACCCCAGAGCACATACGAAACGCTCTTCGAGGACAGTACCTACACCATCCTCCCGGTAGGGCATTGGACCCGTTTCCCCTGAGCATACCAACTACTTACTCTTTAATGCATGCTGGAGTACCACGTAGCCTTATCTACCGGATCCAAGAGCACGGCTTAGTTGCCCATTTCGGAGGACAGCCGAAACCTCACCTCAGCCGTTAGGGACAGCAGCAGAAGCTGAGAACGTGATGAGGTTACACGTACTCTCCCGGATCCAATGGCACGAGTTAGTTTGCCATTTCGGAGCATAGACTAAGCGCCACCTCCGTGGGTAGGTTATTGGCCAGCTTGTTGGAACAGTCTATGAGGAAGAGCAGCTCTGGGTGCTGGACATTCGAGATAGTTACTTGATTCCAAGCACCACTCAAACCTATCTCCCCCTCAAAGCATCCAGCCCGCCACAAGGCATGCGGTAACAGGTGTGTAATGAGGGGGTCCCTCCCCCTTTCTCAACAAGGATTGTGACCGGCCATGGCGGGGTTTAGACGGCGCGTGTACAAAGTGGACCGACAACAATGGATTGCATATTGTCTTTCAACATTTGTGAATTTACAGTCATATCTATTTACTCATCGACTGAAATTGTCTCTAGAGCACACTCAACCCTATTTTAATATAAAAATGCCTGCTTAAATTTACGTAGAAAGATTTTTATTGCCATCGCTTGATCGCCATATTGATGATGTCATGTTATGCAACTGCCCATTTCTATTTTTTTCAATTTTTTATGGAGCTACAGACGCACAAAAGAATTATTAAAATTCAAATTACCTTTCCAAAAGTTTTTCGTCTTTAAAAGTATTTGCATATGTTTAGCGTAATGTAAGTGCTGAAGTTAATACCCAGTATATTTAAAAATGGCGGTAACAGATAAAAACGATATTAACAAAAATCATTTGAATCATGTACCTTTGACTTGGCACCAGAACTATGTTCATAACTCAGTTCTGTGATGCGATATTTCGTATAAGCATAAATGAATGTATTCGCATGGCCGTCATATTGATGACGTCATTTCAGGTGATTGCTCATGTGCTATATTTGACGATTCTCTCAGGAGTCTCAGTATTTTTTTTAAAAAATGTTAAAATTGTTTTCCAAACGTTTTTCCACCTTTATTTGTAAAAATGTTCTTGTTAAGATACAGAAATAATATTGGTATTTTTAGAAAGGTGAAACTACACTCTATTAAGTTTACTTCGAAACGTTTTTCCGTATATCTGATAGTTTCATAGTAATCTACTTTAAAACAAATAAAATGGAACGGAGAATATTATTTTTTAAGATAATAACCGCCTTATTTAAAAGTGGCGGCAACACGTAAGAACGATGTAAGCTGAAATCACTTATATAAAGCTTTATCATTAATTTGGCACCAGAAAAAAGTTTGTATCTCAATTCTGTGATTAGATATTAAAGCATAAGCATAAGTAGTCGTAGTTACGTGGCCGCCATATTGATGACGTCATTTTAGGCGGTTGCCCATGTGGGATTTTTCTTTTGATTTTTCTTTGGAGTATCAGGGGAGTCCATAGAATGTGCTCAAATGAAAATTTGCTTTCTAATTTTTTTCCCCGTTTCGAGCCATTTTCGGCTTAATTTTCCTGTTACTAGTTTTTCTCCTTGGGTCGTGTTTAATTGTCAGGACCGGATTTGCATATTTCTAAGCCCTAGACTAAAGCACAATTCTGTACCCCTAGACTCTCAAAAAATTGTTTATAATTCTTGTTAACTTGTGTAGTGTCTTACTGGAGAAAAAGCCCTCATCTTCCCTGTGCTTGTAGATGTAGAAGTACTTGAAGCCATCTTATATTTACTTGCTTTTTGGTGTTGAAGAAGAATGACCAAGTTTGCACCAGATGCAATGGAAAATTAGCATTGCAAATTTTGTAGTCAACGTGATAGTTCAACTTCGTTACTTTCAGAAACGGGCACTCTCCTTTAAATTGGAAGAATATGCACACTTCAGTTTAGGCATTCTTGTCCATACAAAATTGGAACACTTCACTTGTAATGCATTATTAACGACAGCTCAGCTTGTGCACTTTATCAAATATTGCAGATCCCTTTGGCTGCTAACGGACAATTACAACTATGAGCTGTGAGTCTATTGTCTTGCTCGCTATCAAATCGGAGAGGGTCATGTGATAACTTCTGAGGGTGACGTGATAGCGATCGTGAAAACTATGGATTTGATACTAATATAGATCATTTTCTACTACTTATATATGTTTCGGTATATACCCTCCCTGCAGAGACTCCTCTGGTTCGAAGTTTGAAAGAAACGCTTGTTTTTGGTCTGAGGCCTGGACCAAGGTACCCGTAATCAAAATTTGGTAACTCTCGGTCCACTCCTCTGGTTCCCAGGCAGCACACAGGCACACAAACAAACAAATTCTTTATATTATTTGTATTAGATTTACTGGTTATAACTAAATTGGAAACAATAAAGAGAAAAAGACTTCAAAGATTGAAAGAAGAAAGAACTAAAATTATATCTTAAATGTCCGAGTAAAATATCGACTTCACAGAGGTTTTAAAGTTTAAAATTCTTCATAAACTTTTTTTAAAAACTTCTCGAATCTCATAAGTAAGGCCCGGATTTTTATGTTTTTACATATTTTTTCCTTTGTATGTACGCTGGTGAAAATATGAAATGTTCGCAAATTACGAAGTAAGAAGCCATATAAACCAAAATCACGTTACATATTTTTACATATTTTGAAGTCTGTTACATATTTTCCGTCTACTGTACATATTTTTAAATAAATTCAGTTTTCTGGCTCCTTTTCGCTAATTTTCTTTAAATAATACGCAATTAAAAATAGGCCTATATATGTAATAATAACACAAAAAGTACTTTA
Organism: Thermobia domestica; assembly: GCF_964235325.1. NCBI lineage: Eukaryota > Metazoa > Arthropoda > Insecta > Zygentoma > Lepismatidae > Thermobia > Thermobia domestica. Next base: position 207,263,215 of record NC_137456.1, on the reverse strand, counting down.
TTTAAATATCTGTATTTTTTTCTCTCACTTTGTTCAACCGATTTGCATTGAGGGAAAGCTGGGTTAAACCAAATCGTACACTCTACAATATGCAAAAACGTCGTCAGTTACCGCTTCCAATCCTGAAAAAAAAATCTGTTTTCTTATATATAAATAAAGAAAACAATATAAGGATTTTTGTGCTTATCGCCTTTGCAAGCAGACGCCACTCGGATGAGTGCCAACAAAACAAACTAAAACGCATACAGTTGGCTGGCTTTCTCACCTTTTTTTGTATGTGCAACCTCTACGGAAACACAAGAAACTCAACATTGTGCAGGGAGAAACAGGTGCGAAAATTGCCCGAAAGTTCCAGTCAGTTTTGAAGAGGAATCCAGGATACCTAACATTGAGGACTGCATGCAGGATATTGGATGGAGAAGAAACGGAGGCACCTGAGGAAACCAGTCCTGGAAAATGTCATTTGCTGAAGTTCGCGCCTGTCACTTCCTGCGACGTGGAAAGGTCTTTCTCAGCCTATAAAGGGATCCTGACTGACCAACGACTCTCTTTAGCTCCTGAACAATTGGAAAAGTATGTAGTGGTTCATTGAGCATCAGCAAAGTAAGCGCTTTTTTTTCTAAGATTTTTTTCATCATATACAATAATGTGGTTTTCATTTTTTCTGAGACAATTTCATTTGTTACTAGTAAAAGCTTGAAGTATCTGTGGCAAGTTAGAGATTTTTTCGAATACCATCATATAAAATACTTAGTGGTTCATGGGGTGCTCCGAAAGTAAGCGCTCGTTATTTTAAATATTTTTTTCTCTTTTGATATTCAATAATGTGATTTTCATTTATCCACGAGACAATTTTATTTGTTCTTAGTGAAAATTTGAACGTATCAGTGACAAGTTAGTGACAAAGTTTTTCCATTGCGTAAAATTATTTAGTGGTTCATTGTTCGTTTCAAAAGTAAGTGCCTTTTGTTTAAAAAAAATATTTTTTTGTGTTTATATGTTCAATAATGTGATTTTTTAACTTCTTTATACATATTTTCATTTGTTTCTTCTGAAAATTTGTACGTATCTGTAGGAAGTTATTTACACTTGTTAAGTTTTTATTACATAAATATGTTACAGTATATTAATTAGCTAAGAAAATAGCACAGACACAAAATAAACACGAAAAAATATTTTTACATATTTTCATATTTTTAACATATTTCTTACATATTTGATTGATTTTTGCTACATATTTATGTACATATTTCGGTACTTTGGACTACATAAAAATCCGGGCCTTACTCATAAGTAAGATTCGAAGTTTATTGATGTGGCAACAGACTCTAAACTCTGGTGAAGTGCTACGTAGGTTTAAAATATTATATTCAGTTAAAGCAAAAGGAAGAAAAAAAGAAAAGAAAATGTTATTGTGTTAAGCAAAGAGAGTAGTAAAAGTTTCCACTGGAATGTTAACCATGAAATCCCTTCGCATGTCTACAAAGAAACATTCTTTCCTTAGCTCAGCATATTTAGAATACTTTAATGGTTTGTGTAGGAGACTTTTAAAATGTTTGCTTCATTTTTAGAAAGTAATTAATTTTAATAAGTGTTTTGTAAATCAGACGGTTTATAAGACCTTATTTATAAACAGTTTTATCTTTTCATTTCACAATTTCGTTATGAACTGTTTATCTATTCTTGTTGTTCTTTATTTGGAAGGATATGTCGCGAGTGAACATTAGAGTACAGCAAATTAATTAGCGATTTAAATAGAATTCTGCCTAACAATTTATTTCAAAGAGTAAACTGATCTATATTGAAATCTATTTACACAAGAAACAAAAATATGGATTTTGAACTGTAAGGTACATATATGATACGTGTGATCTCCTAAAAGTAAGTGATTGCTTGCCGTTCATAGTGACAGCTAGACTAACTACAGCTGAATATATCATAACATCCATATCATTTATATTTGTAGAGTTAATTTTCAGTGTCACACTTTCTGCAAAGTAGGGTTGCCAACCGTTCGGTATTTTACCGGACAGTTGGTTTCGGACCTCCTTGTCCGGTATCTGGTGCGACTTCAAAACTGAGCGCTAGATGTCCAGTATTTTTCCTCTTACTAGTCCTATTCACTGTTCCATTCAGATTATTATTTTAATTCCATGGAAAATAGATTTAGTTGAATCTGGATTCTAAAATGAACAGCATTTGACAACCGACTGATCACGGCCTTGTGCAATTCCATTCCAAAACAAATTTGTGGTTTCGTTGGAGTGATGTTATCTTTTGCAAGGTGGTAGTGATGCCAATTCGGGCTATTTTTGGCTAAATCTTGCATATCTGGAGAGCTATTTAGCCATTCAAATATACGAAATGCTTATAGCCTTAAATATAGAGTATTTTATGAAACTCTTGCCATTTTTGGTCTTTTTATTAACCATTAAATTATTTCTAAAAACACTTTTATCTTTGAAAATTAAGTATAATTTTGAAAATTAAACCTATTTGTTATGATATAGCCAACAATTGTAATAATTGATTTCTCAAGACAGAGGGTGTTTTATTACGCAACAAACCCTTGTTTTTTATTCTTTTTCTCTGTCCTCACCCCACAGATTTAGAGCTACTCAACACACTAACAATTTTAATGTCGCTCCCGTAAGTAAGTTTAAGTAAATGCTTCAGAAGTAAGTAAAGTTATTAAATTCGAAATCCAAATCGCTTAATTTTTTGAGAAGTAACCACTTTTATGTTGTTCACACTTTTGACGAGCGATGATGTAACAATGTTAAGAGTATACGTACTCCAGGAGAGTATCCGGTATTTCCATTTTCAAAAGTTGGTAACCCAACTGCAAAGCCTTTGCTCTCTTCTTCAAGACCGAGTTTATCAATCATGTCATGGCGGGTTTTGCATAGGGTAAACAGGGCAACTGCCTCGGACCCCGCGCTTCTGAATACTTCTCCAAATTTTTAAAACTATTTATGGAATATGCGCAGATTAATAAAATTATGAAGTTTACTATCTTCCAGAATAGTCAAATCGATTACAGTTCAGCAGATGGAACACCAACACAAGCATCACTTATAAAAATATTTCGATTATTTTATCCTTCTAAATGTTGAGTGTATTAGTCAGTAGCGTCATTTCAGGTTTTACCAGACGCAGAGCCGTAACTTGTGGGTGGGCAGGAGGGGCAACTGCCCCCCAGGGAAGCTCTATGTCGTTCGAGGGGGGCCAACTTTTAGACAAAATATTCTTACTCCATATACGATACGAACATGAAATTATAAATGAAGTATCAATCAAGTTCACTACATTATATAAACGAAACGGCACACAAAAGGTAAATAATACAAAAATGAGTAGTTTGCTCATTTTAGTTTAAAAAATGTCTACTATTAGGGGCCCTAGAAATTATATTTATTCGTATGGCTTTGACATATGTCAATATTATCCCATTAATTAATTTGTCATGTATGGAACGGGCCCAGGGTGTGTGGTAGGGCCCACAGGCTTCGCAGGCCCACAAAGAGTAAGAGAAAGATTTGAAAGGACCTATTTTCGAATTTGCGGTAGGGCCCAAAACAACTTTTTCTATGGTCCTCAAATATTATTGCTTGCCCCCTGAAAAAATCTAAGTTACGGCGCTTACCAGAGGGGAGGGAGGCAAGATTGTCCACCGACATAAAAGTTTCACGTTCTTTATTAGTATATAATTTATTGATAAAGGATGTGCTTCTCAAACTCATGGGGAGGTTATTGCACTATGTGTTCTCCAAATGATGTCCCTGGTATTAGTAAGTCCCATTGCCTTTAAATTTATCATGTAGTATGGATATAAAGTTATAAAATTCAAATTCATAGTATTACTGATCAGCGTTGCAGCGTTTGTGCAATAGTAGAGCACTGTGAAACTAAAACAATAAGTTCATTTTGCAATACAAGTTCAGGTTGCTTTGGTAAAGAGGAAATTGGAAAAAGAAACAAAATCTCCTCTACAAGTTTCAAGGAAATTATTTTATTACATAAGCTATTAAAATTCAATCAAAGGCCTGCAACAATAACAACAGTTTCTTTAAATGACTTGCTAATGAACATTTAAGCATCCCTCCCCACTGCACAGTGAGCCAGAATCAGAATCTGACTGGAAAAAAAGTAGTTTTGGCAACTACGTCTAATCTACATTCGAACTGCACAGTTGTGTTAAGTAATAAATAAGGTTTCTTGCTGCGTATCAGTAAACACGGATAACAGCATATAGTGGCGGCAGCAACACTTCAAAATTGATAGTTCATTATCTGTTTTATAGCGCGCTGAATTGGGGTAGTATGAACGTAAGGTTTGCGGTTCAATTGCGCATGTGAAAAGGCAACGAACGATCGCAAAATAAGCTATGAGTAAAGGTATGTATATGTACTTGCTATTTGACTAAAGTTTTGATTGATTGGTTTACGTTGCTGTTCTGTAGAAGCATTTCTAGAGAGTCGAAGTATTCACGTATTGAAGAACTGCTATTGGAAATTGAAATTGAGATTTAAAAATGTACGTTCATGTCTGTATTGAGATCTTCCGTCATGGTGTAGTTTGATATATGTATTTCGAAATACAGTTGTGATCTACTGCCCGTTCTTGCCCGATTTTTATATTTATCGTCTTTTCAAAGTTAGGTGTAGCGAGCCGGATACGCACTTCGTGACGTGAAGAATCTGTACGAGGTGTTGCGTTCTAAACCATCAAACGAAGCACTTTATAATTATGATACGAACAGTTATGGAATGTAAATTCTTACTGTGGATGTTCTTCGCAGTGTGAGAGTGACTTTAAGAGCCTTCAAAATGATTTCGAGAAGCGTTGGAAGCTGTGTAATTGAATGACTGATAAATTTTTATCCAAATATAATGATTGGTTGGAAGGACATATTAAGATCTCTTATAAAGTATTTACTGATTTCAAAACGATCTCTTGAAGCCAAGAGCATAGGCCTTTGACAAGCAAATCAGGCAGACCTAGTAAACTCTTCGAAGATCCATATACAAAGTCGAAGAAAAAACTTGTACAACCACTCGTTACAAAGCATTCTGAGTAAGAGCTGGTGTTGGCTACCCAATGTTCATTGAGAGCTGCTGGAAAAAGAGATGCCGCGGTTGTATTAGGAGAAATCACTCAAACGATACCTAAGGGAGCAACGAAAATCAAAAAGGCTTATCATTCGCCAAAATTCTCTCAAACACTTACTCTCCGGATGAAGTCGTGGCACTTATTATAGATAACAACTTAACTAAAAGACAGTACGCACATTTGAGACTAGGTGCAAAGGCAAAACATTGTGACATATATCCGTCGTATAAAGTGGTGTGGGAAGCAAAATTAAAGCGTTATTCCAGAGAAAAGAATATTATAGTAACTGACACGTCAGCCGAAGATAATTTACAAGCAATAGTAAATCAGACAATTGAGCGCATCGTGATTCTACATGAAGATTATATTAAACAGTGCATCAAGGATGGAGACATAATGAAATTAGTGTGTGAGTGGGGTTGCGATGGAAGCAGTTGTCATAATGTATATAAGCAGAAAGTTCAAACAGAAGATAAATTGAATTAAAGGATCAGATATTTTTGCTATCTCCTTCGTTCCCTTACAGTTGTATTCAACATCAGATGGGGAGGTTGACAAAGCAATTTTGTAGCAAAATCCCAAACCATCGTCGCCTAGATTTTGTCGACCCATTAAATTATTGTACCAGAAAAGAGAACTGAACTGTCGAGAAAAGAGGTATGTTCAATGGAAACGCAAATACGTAATTTAAAGCCTACTAATGTACCAATTCAGGAGAAGGAAATAAAAGATATAACTAAACGTATGTTCACAATGGTGAATGGAAAGATGTGAAACTCTGTTACAGAAACTTCCTCCTCAAACGTACTCCTTGAAGGCACTTAAAGTCACTCTCACACTGCGAAGAACATCCACAGAAAGAATTTACATTCCATAACTGTTCGTATCATAATTATAAAGTGCTTCGTTTGATGGTTTAGAACGCAACACCTCGCACAGATTCTTCACGTCACGAAGAGCGTATCCGGCTCGCTACACCTAACTTTGAAAATACGATAAATATAAAAATTGGGCAAGAACGGGCAGTAGATCACAACTGTATTTCGAAATACATATATCAAACTACACCATGACGGAAGATCTCAATACAGACATGAACGTACATTTTTAAATCTCAATTTCAATTTCCAATAGCAGTTCTTCAATACGTGAATACTTCGACTCTCTAGAAATTCTTCTACAGAACAGCAACGTAAACCAATCAATTAAAACTTTAGTCAAATAGCAAGTACATATACATACCTTTACTCATAGCTTATTTTGCGATCGTTCGTTGCCTTTTCACATGCGCAATTAAACCGCAAACCTTACGTTCATACTACCCCAATTCAGCGCGCTATAAAACAGATAATGAACTATCAATTTTGAAGTGTTGCTGCCGCCACTATATGCTGTTATCCGTGTTTACTGATATGCAGCAAGAAACCTTATTTATTACTTAACACAACTGTGCAGTTCGAATGTAGATTAGACGTAGTTGCCAAAACTACTTTTTTCCAGTCAGATTCTGATTCTGGCCCACTGTGCACTGGTACAGTGTCTAGTGTATGTGCATTTGGGTTCGGTTTCCGTTGGGATAGCAATAAAACTATAAACGCATTATCTTTATTCGATCCCAAACACACAATGGTTATGTCTGCAAGTGAAAAGGAGGCACATACCACACTTTATCAAAATCGAATAAGTTTTACCAGAGTTATCGTGGAACAGACAAACAGATACACAAATGCTGATCGAATAGAATAATAGAAGAAGCTTGAGCTCCGCCAACACTTGTTTCAATAATCGTCATTACTGGATAGAAATGCATGATAAGCAAGCAAGTACATGAAGGACGTAATACGAAGTAACAAGTGTACAAAATACCATTTTAAAATAATAATAAGTATTTATACCTTGTTTTCACTTACACACGGGCCAACACCTTAAATTTCCTACGCTTTTGTTCGCAATCATCCAAAAGAAATACCAAAGTCTAAATTACATTACACGGATGCGCAGAAAAAAAATCTTTCAGAAATGTGTTTTCAAGAACTATATTAAAGATTACAAGGGAACGAATTATAAAATGAATTAAAATACTTTACCTCCTACGAAGCAAATTCCTGAGCTTGACAGGAAAAGAATTCAATTTTAACACAGGAAACAAAAGATGAATAATAAGATATTAATAAAGTAAGGTAGTATATATTATTTCTTTCTTGAGGTACGATGGACGTTACTGAAATCTTTTGTCATAAAAAACGTGAATAGAAAAAAGTTAACACTGTGAGAAGCTGTTCTTATTAACAAATAAGACTCTGTGACACGCGTATAAAAGATCAGGTGACGCATAAGATGGCATGAATGAAGGTGGGAGAAAAAGCAAGATTGAGGAAAAAGAAAGAGGAAATGTTTGAAACAGAAGAAGAGAAAAGGAGGAAGTAAACGAAAGGAAGGAAAACGAGGAGAACAGCGAGAGGCAAAACTGTTGGCGTTCTGTTACAGTTCTGAATTCAACAGGTGAATCACGTTTATGAAGGATCGATAAGGCCATCAACAAACGACGAAGCGGGAGAGGAAACGGGCGTTCGAGCAGAGATATCTATTTTCTGTCATGCGATGGATCAGTGAAATCACAGACGAAAGGGTGTATAAAATAGCAACTTTTTACATACCACATTTTTTTTAATGGACAATGTTGGAGAGTAAAGACGAAGATACAAGAATAAGATTGAATGCTGAAGAAAAATAAACATTTTTGAAACAGGATTTTTTTAAAAGCAGCTATGAGAATTCTACGAATAATAGTTTTGATAATTCTTCTGGAAGATTATTAGAAATATGGATTCAATTGAACTTAAACAAAATAACTGTTTTGCAATAATTAATTGAAAGTTAGTCACTTCATTGATAAAATGAAATCTTTCAGTTTAACGTCTCACGTTTATGCCCTTTAGGCCAAGGGAGACGATGATTAAGTCAAGAGAATGATGATGGAAGAATTGGTGGAATGAGAATGTGTGAGAAAACGGGAGTACCTTGAGGAAACTTATAGACACGATGTTGTCCACTACAAACTTACTTGGCCGGGGATCGAACCACAGATCCCATGCATCAGAGGTAAGCGTTTTGGCGGTAAATGATCTTCCTGAGTGCTTTCAATTTTCTAGAAATCTACTCTTTGCTGATAACCTTAAAATATTCAACAGAATTGAAACAATTCAGGACTGTTTAGAACTTCAGAGTGACTTACAAAATCTTGAAATTTGGTGCAAAAACAATAAATTTAAGGCTGCAGACTACTAAATATTTTTGAAAACTAATAATTTTTCTTTTGTCCGTTTCTCGTAAGTGGAAAGAGGTAATAAAATGTAACTTACCACAATAATAGATAATGTTATTCTACACCTGAAAATACAAATCGGAAGAATTTTCAGTGTTGCCATCCATAGAAATTACAGTGTGACCAGAATTTGAATTACTCAAAACTCTAGGTAAAGGCAGCGACTAGAAAAATGAATTCAACGGTAATTGATGACTTATCATGCTGTCTATCCTTCTTGTTTACTACTTTTTAAATAATGTTTCTATTTATTTTGTAATGACTTATTTAGTTTGTAAGAATTTATGTAAGGTTTATAAAATAAATAGAAATATTATTTAAAAAGTAGTAAACAAGAAGGATAGACAGCATGATAAGTCATCAATTACCGTAGAGTTTATTTTTCTAGTCGCTGCCTTTACCTAGATTTTTGAGTAATTCAAATTCTGGTCACACTGTTATTTCTATGGATGGCAACACTGAAAATTCTTTCGATCCGTATTTTCGGGTGTAAAATAACATTATTTATTATTGTGGTAAGTTACATTTTATTACCTCTTTCCACTTACGAAAAACGGGCAAAAGAAAAATTATTAGTTTTTCAAAAATATTCAGTAGTCTGCCCCCTTAAGTTAAATGTTCGTAAATGCAGTTATTTAACATTCACTAGAAAAGAAATATATATTCAATATAATTATTCAATATTAGGGGGAAAACTGAAAAAGCTTGATTTTATAAGGGATTTGGGAGTTGTTTTTGATTCAAAATTATCCTTTGTTCAACATATTGAAACTATTTGCAAAAAAAACTACAAAAATCTTGGATATATTTATCGAGTCAGTAAAGATTTTCAAAATGACCAAACTTTAATTGTGCTCTATTATGCATACGTCAGGTCGAAATTAGAATATTGTAGTAATATATAGAACCCTAATATACAGAAATGTTCATTCGTGATTGAACGTACTCAAAATAAGTTTTTAATACTTCTTAACCTTAAGAAAACAAAATTCTATCCAAAATTTGAAAGCTGTATTAACCTTGTTGAAAATTTTAAATTTGAAACATTAGAACTCAGGAGAAGAAATATTGATTTATTATTTTTACACAAACTCTTTCATGGCAAAATAGACTGTCCTGATCTTAACGAACAAATATGTATCCAAGTACCATCCACTAAATTGCGCACTGCTTCGAAAAATACATTTTTTTGTATGACAGCGAAAACAAACGTCTTAAGCAGATCTCTTATATGGAGAGTTAGTGCAACCTACAACAGGTTAGTTAAAAAAATTTCAACCTGGATGTACTGGCAATGGATGTAAGTAGTTTTAAGAAGTCTATTAATTCTGTAAGACAAATGTAATTATTACCAATAGCTTTATTAACCTATATAATCTGTATAACGTATATACAGTACTATGTAACAGTGTAATTAGGCCTGTGCCTGTTGTGTTATATGTCAATAAATCAAATCAAATCAAAACCACTGAGCTACCGTGCTTCCACTTCATTAAGAAACAAAAGGCACGGCCCCTTTAGTAAATTTTCTCTCTCCTATCTCTTACGTTAAATTATAAATCATGTTATACTGTACACTTCTGTTCAAAACTTAAGGACGAAAGTAAGTTTAGATCCTGTGTCACTCTTAAGTGGTATGGATTGGTGGAACTTGAACCATATATAGAAAGAAGTGCAACAGTATGATACACGGAACAACAGAAACAAAAAATCATGTAATTAGAAGAACAAAAATGGCACTTTTATACAGAGACAATAACTTACACTGAAAGCGCTGCAACTCATGATAACCCCTAATATAATAGAAGTGAAATGGTTCTTAAAAAGCTGTCTAGTCACCACAGACATCGCTGTATGCTCTGCGTTCTCTCATGCTCTTCACAAAGTTCGGAATTATTTGTGGTATGAAGTTTCATTACTCTACCAGCTCTATTGGCAACTAGTGGTTTGTCCTTGGTGGATCGAGGCATGCTACAAGACGTCTCCTCAAAATATCCCAAATGTTCGCGATGTGATTCGAGTAGGGAATAAGCAAGGCAGTATATTCCTCGAATATTCGATAAATACTCAAGATCCCCACCACCTGCACTGCTTTATGCGTCACGCATTATTATCAATAAAAATGAATTCAGAGCCGACTGCATCTCTAAAAAGATGCACATAGAAAAGGAGTGCAATATCACAATAACGTTGACCGGTGAGTGTATTCCTTTAAAAATTGGATGGTCAGTATGCGCATGCAACAATATGCCTTTCTAAATAGGAATATCGAACTACAAAAATTATCACGTTGGACAATGTTCCTGGGTTCATTAAGTGTTCCCATCTCTCGCAAAATGAGTTTAGAACCAGAATCACTACTTAGACTGAATCATCTCTCATCGGAGAAGAAAACGTGACCCCACTCATCCTCGGTCTAGTCCTGACGTTTTTGGCACTACTGAAAACGGTGCCGCTGATGTGCGGGTGTTAACAGAACACAACGAAATGGCCATCGGGCAAAGAGACCCACCCATGCATTCGACTTGTAATGTGAAGTGTGAGACTGGGTGATTGCAGTCTTCTTAGGCGTGTTTGCAGCTGCACCCCCTGTTTGACATCAGTCCCTTCTTGCTTATTTCACAGTATATGAGTCATACTCTGCTATAGCAGACCATGGAAAACCACCATCTCTCCCTTGCAAACATTGTCTGTGGTTCTGAATGCTCCTCATGCACGTGAAACAATGGTGTAGGCAATACCAAACTCCTGAGCCACACTCGTCCTTCTTTCAGTTTCCCGGCGCTTCTCCCCGTATAAAGGCATACAAATGTTGTCTTCGTATAATGTTGTGGTGAGTAACACTACCACAATGTACCATAATAGCTCCCCGAGCGTCTCGACTCTTTCATTCAATTGCTTCGTGTTGGGGAAGCAAACATATTCAGCTCTACGTCAAGCTAACTTCACGCTATGTAAAGTAGTGCTTCCTGTGGACTTGTGTGAGAGATCCCTGGTAACATGTTACCGAGATTTCATTAATTTCCATGGACTTCATACAGGCACGTAGCCAGGATTTCGTGAAGGGGGGGGTCCGTGACATGAAATACTGTGGTCATCACAAAAGGGGCTCGATCACTCTAAACTATTTTACTGGAACATATATTGGTTCGTTTGGCCAGGATTTCGTAACGGGGGGGGGGGACATGAAATTCTGAAGGCCCAGGAGCTCGATCAATCTAAACTACTTTACTATCAACATATATTGGTTTGTTAGGACAATAAAATGAGGATATGTTGGCAAGTATTTTAATAAACTATGAAGAAATTTCGAGCAAAATAATAAAAAAAAAAAGTATTGAAAAAGATTTTGCAATATTTGCGTTCTTCTCCTGTTTATTCAAATATAACAATTTTACTTCCGTTATGGCCTCAATTATTATAAAAAGTACATACTGAATACTGTCTTGTAAACTATCTTCTAATATAAATAAAATAAAGAGTTTGTTTGTATGTTTGTCTGTCTGTCTGTCTGTGTGCGGCCTGGGGACCAGACGAGTGAACCGAGAGTTACCAAATTTTGGTCAGGGGTACCTGTCCCAGGCCCCAGATAGAGACGAAGCGTTTTTTTTAAATTTCGAAACAGTGGGTTCTCAGAGGGACGTTTACCGGAACCGGCTTGGGAACCAGACAAATTGACCAAGAGTTACCAAATGTTAGTCACGAATACCTTGGTCCAGGTTCCAGACCAGAGTTAAAGTTTTTGTCGAAATTCGAACCAGGGTGGTCTCAGGGGAGCATTTACCGGGACATGTAAAAGTAGTAGAAAATGACCGATATTTATTTATTTATTTAACACCAACAACATTAACAATGGAAAGGATTTGGGAAGGTATCGGCCAGGGTCTGTTTAGTAGGTGCCATCCCGGTATTTGCCTGGTAGGACTGAGGGAAACCCTTGAAAACCTCAGTCAGGATGGTAAGCAGCAGGAATCGAAGCCACGACTTCCCGAATGCGAAGCCAACACTCTATCACTTGAAATCAATGGTGAAACTCCAGTCGCATTAACTTCCAAATCCACTCTATTCGGCTTCGGGCCGGGGGTCACCGGAGGGGGGGGTGAGATACCAAGACGTATAAAAGTAATCCAAAATGATCGATATTAGTGTCAAATCCATAGTTTTCGCGGTCGTTGAAATCAATGGTGACACTTCCATTAGCGATGACTTGCAAGTATGCTGGCCGGGAGTCAGCGGGTAGTGGATACCGAGACATGTAAAAAATAGCCCAAAATGACTGATATTAGTATCAAATCCATAGTTTTCGCGGTCACTGAGATCAATGGTGATACTCCCACAGGCATTGACTTCCAAATACAGCCCCTGTGCGAAGCATGTGTATATTCAACTAGTTTTACAATATATGCGTTCCTTTCTCTGTTGAATCATATGCTAACAGAACTTTCTTTCAACATAATTTTTTTTGTTTTTATTATTCCGTCAACTACTGTCGGTTCCAAATGACAGGTTAAAGGAGCAACAGAAAGTTGTCCTTGAAATAACATGTTTGATACTGCAAGGATGCGATGACGAAAAGTTATGATTAAAAATGTGCACGCTGTTACACAACGGCACTTATGCTTTCGAAAGCTGGAAATCTCCCTGACTAGTAGCAGGAATTCTGAGAATTCCATAACTTTTCTTGAATTTTCAAATTCCCTGACTCTTCCAGAATACCTCGCTTACCTCGCCACCATATTGCAAGTAATACAATTCTCCTCATAAGTAAGAGTAAGCAACAGCTTCCTGTAATTTTCTTTTCAATTTTTAACGCTAATCCTTCTTTTTGTCATTTCATTTTGTTTTATCCTTCCTTAATTTTTTTCATTTCTGGTCTCGAAGGGGGGGGTCCGGACCCCCTGGACCCCCCCCTTGGCTACGTGCCTGCTTCATATGAAGTATGAAAACAGTTTACTGAAACTTTTGTCCGAAGAGAATTCGTCTCTTTTATGATTTCTTCAGAAAAAAATGGATCGTGTCTATTTTTGAGTTAATAATGAAACATTATATTCATGAAACAGCTAACAAGAAAATCATTATAGCCGTTTTCGAGATAATCGTCAGAACAAAATTCACAGTTAACTGCCTTTTTTGAAAGTTTCTGAGAAAAAATGAATTGTGCTGTATTATAGGATTATTAATGAAATATAAACAAAATGGTTACGCATTTTTGTTTAGAAAATTCGTTACGTGATTTCTGGTAAACTACTATAGTTTGTTTTGTATTCGTCACGTGATCTCTGGTAAACTACACTAGTTTGTTTTGTGCTCGTCACGTAATCTCTGGTAAAATACTCTAGTTTGTTTTGGGGTATAGAAGAAAAATCGAAATACTTCCCTGGGAAATTTCATTAAAACTATTTGATTAAAAGTTGCTCTGATAGGTGGAAGGTGTAGGTTTCAGCTCTCTTCATATACAGGATGCAGACGAACATTTGAATTATTTTCATCAACTCAGAATCATGATTATGAATCTGAAACCTTGAATTCGATTTTTCATTATTTCAAGTCATTAGTCTCTGTTACATTCTAGAATATGCTATGTTATACATTTTTTATGAAATGTACATTTACAAGATAACAACAGAATTCTTAGAACAATTTCCCAATAACAATAATAAATTCATTCTATGTACCCTTTTCAGAATTTTTGATAGAAATGCACTAACGAGGAAACCTTTACTGATGCCACACGTAATGTGGAACGAGACTATGGTCAATCGATTCGTGTTAGTGAACACAAAAATCCATAGGTGGGAAAGGGGCACTGCCAACACAACACGTTGTGAATAATGAGACGAAATATGGCGCAAGTTCGATGAAAATATACGTAGAAGCACAACATACCTATACTACAATGTGACATTCTTTTCGACAATACTCTGACAAGTGAGGGCAGAGACGTAGCACATAACGACGGAGGAGGGGGCGGGTAAACGTAAGGAAAAATGCTCATATAATTGAGAAAAACGAAGAAGCAAGACGTCAGGAGGATTGTACAGTAATAATACATGGTCAAGCAATCAATCACAAACTATAGACTTCAAGATAAAGCAGAAATGGAAGAAAGAGAGCTATGGAGGGGATTGACCGTAGAGTCCGGATCCCCTTTCCTCGTAACGTCCGATGTGTATATAGACTGTTGTAGTACTAAGGGCAGCACTTGGTCTCACTTTTGGCCCCTGGGTCCCTGGCTCAGGGTCAATGACCTAGGGGCTCTTAGGACCACCCCCTGTAGATTTTGTCAGGGGTACCTTGGTCCACCCCCTAAACTTTCAAAGGGGTGCACCAATGTATCTGTCTTATGAAAGGGAATGGACCCCTGTATGCCCATATAATCATATAGGGTAATAAGACCTCATCAAAGGGGATAAATTAGGTCAAAAACCTCCGAAATTTAAATTTCTGGCAATTTTTTACCCATGAAAGGGAATGAGATGGACCCCCAAAACTTATAGAGGTACACACCCTGGTACTACGCTACCACACACAATTTTTAAATTTGGCAATTTCCAAATTTAAAGGGGGTAGTCCTATGTACCCCTGCCAAAATTTAGGGGGTGGGCCAAGGTACCCCTGACAAAATCTACAGGGGGTGGGCCAAGGTACCCCTAGGTCATTAACCCTGGGTCAGGGACCATGGGTCCTGAAGCAGGTACCCAGGGGCGAAAAGTCAGACCAAGTGCTGTCCTTAGTACTAAAATAGTATATACACATCGGACGTTACGAGGAGAGGGGGTCCAGACTCTACGGTCAATCCCCTCCATAGCTCTCTTTCTTCCATTTCTGCTTTATCTTGACATCTACAGGCTGTCTATAGTTTGTGATTGATTACTTGACCATGTATTATTACTGTACAATTCCCCTGACGTCTTGCTTCTTCGTTTTTCTCAATTACATGAGCATTTTTACTTGCGCTTATTCGCCCCCTCTTCAGTCGTTATATGCTACGCCTCTGCCCTCACTTGTCAGAGTATTATCGAATGTAATGTCACATTGTAGTATATGTTTAACTGTGATTCTATGCATGTTTTCATCGAACTCGCGCCATATTTCGTCTCTCTATCCACAACGTGTTGTGTTGGTAGTGCCTCTACTCTTCCCCCATAAGTACGGAACGGTTGCGATCGAGGGTTTTTCAGTCTATGGATTTTCGTGTTCACTAACACAAATCGATTGACCATAGTCTCGCTCCACATTTCGTGTGACACCAGAAAAGGTTTCCTCGTGAGAGAAATTGTGAAATATGAAATACACACTAGAACCATTTTCAAGAAAACCGTTCAAACTAAACTCATAATCAGTAAAATGCCATTTTAAGGTTTTGTGAAAAGAAATGAATAATGCCAATTAATTGGGTTGTAACTGAAAATTTACTTCGGATATGTGAGCACAATCAGTAGAATAATTTTTAAAAAAATTGCCAGAGTTGTCCAAGAAAACTCACCTCCACCAGTAAATTACCCTTTCAAGATTTTTGCGAATACTACTACTACTACTACTACTACTACTACTACTACTACTAATAATAATAATAATAATAATAATAATAATAATAATAGAATAAATAAATGCTACCCATCTTCTTGTATTTTTAATATACTGTAGGACTAGCAACATTTTTCTAGTATTTTTTGTCTAAAACCATTTTCTAGAATTTTGTGAGAATCATGACTCACCGCATCAAGTACAATCTACGAAATATGTTAAATTACGGTCTTCCCCCAAAGAAATATAAATAAAATATAATAAAATGCCTCTTTTTTGTCAAAAGTGTTACAGCGGAATGTCTATTAATGTAATTAACACCTTTTCTATTTCACATGTGTTAGAAAAACGTTGAACAGGAAAATCAGTTCCAAAATTTCCTTCAGGTTCTCAGAGTATAGATCGTAAGAATTTACCATTGTAATAATGTTACAAGGTGACAATATGTTTTCATAAGCTATTCGATTTTCTTACAGATATTCATTTTATTTACTATAGAAAACCGTATCTGAAAGAAAAAATAAGAAATTATACTTATTGCAGAAAAAGAGACTTCAAATAATCTAAATGTAATTTTATTCTGCATTAACTTAAGAATCTCTAGGGAAGAGTTCTCTCTCCTCTTGTACGATTTCCGGAAGCTTTTATTTTCTTTCTTTCATTAGATTATTTTTATTATAAAAAATACCGCAAAAAAAGAAAGCAGTTAACTGATTGAGAGAATGAGCTATATGTTATCATATTCTATTTTCAATTGCGAAACTTTCCACCATTTCATTCATTTCTCATAATTACCGTCTCCTTTAGCCTAACCGGCATAACCGTGGGACGTAAAACTCCGTGGGACCGTGGAAAGATTTCATTTCATTTTTTCATTCTTTGATTCTCTTTAAAACATGATATTACTGGAACTTAGTCAACAATAGCTGTCAACACTGCATGCACGTTCAAAACTTTTGAACCTCGGGATGCCGCAGTTTCACTGCCCCGCTGCACCTACTTCCCTTCTGTATTAAATGCAGAGTAGCCTATCACATTCACAGCCGTTATGAATGTGGTGTGATGATGGAATGCATATGCGCAAGGAGGAAAGCAAGCAGACAGTTTATTTAAAATTAAAAGAAAACTTCTGGTGACTACAATCTTACAGGAGAAATCAAGAAGAAAGCAGCTGAGTGATATTATAATACTCAAAATATTATTAAAATATTGTAAATATTGTTAACGCTACAATCACAAAGCGCTTTCATTAGGACATGTATCACAACTTGGGGTCATATACGTCCCGAATCTGGAGAGTTGTTGTATTAGATTAGGAAAGGTTAAAGGAGATTAGGTTAGGTTAGTTAAGGTTAGGGAAGGTAAGGTCAGGTAAGGTTAGGTTAGGTAAGGTAAGGTAAGGGTAGGTTAGGTAAGGTAAGTTTAGGTTAGTGAGGTGACGTGGAGTGAGATTATGTTAGGTGTGGTGAGATTAGGTTAGGTGAAGTTGGTCAGGTGAGGTTAGGTTTGTTAGGTTATATCATCTTATACATCTTAGGTGTATCCTCTTATACATTTTATATTTGTGGATATAATTAGTTTCTTTATTAATTATACAATATAGTGTAGAATAGGTAATAACGATGTTTTTCTTCAAGGTTCTAGTAGATTTTTCGTGGAACGGTTTAGTGTACCACTTACTGCCATTCTCTATTCTCCCCATAAATCACTTTTCATTATAGAAAGTCTGCAACACCATCATTATCAGCATCAGCTTCAAATTCATCTTCTTGTTCATCCTGCTTCTCATTATCCTCATTTTTACTTACCAGTTCATCAATATCGGAAGTATCCTCATCTGTTTAATCTAAAATGCGTGCAATGTCTTCCTGACTCGAACATCTTCTTGATTTCGCCATTTCGAAAGAAATTTGCTCACGAATATATTTTGCTATATGGCTGTTCAAAAGAAAAAAGAAGTTTCGTTAATCACAACGTGGGATCATATATGACCCCAGCACTCAAAAAATACAACAGAAATGACCGCACTAACACAACCATGTAATATGCACTTTTAACAGTATGGTATGACTTGAAGCTAGACGAAATACCATGTTTTGCTCTCACAATGGCGCAGACGCAGAACGCATTTTATATGGACTGGGTCACCGGTGACCCCACGTTGTGATTGTATTGTTAAACATCTTATAGAACAATAAACAACTCACATATATGCTCTTGTGAACTGCTTAAGGCCACGCCACTGATGTTGAAAATCCAAGTTCCCCAGGACAAATGTTTTGGTTCAATCCTAGACCATACTGTAGGTTTCATATAATCTTTGTGCTGAAGCCCATTGTAACAGAGAAATTTGTCAAATCACGTTCAGCAGTTCAAATCGTGGAATTTCAGAGTTCTAGAACATTTAATTTAATGGTTAAACCACCAATATAGGATCCTGCATTTGTTTACTGTACAGCTGAAGTGGTGATATCACCCTTGAACAGCAGATGGTATTAGTGAGGGGGGAAATTCTGAAAGTGGTGTTTCAGTTGTAGATAGCTATTGTGGTTCGTATCAACAAGTTACAGTCTGAAGTGTTGTGGTTGTTGTCGTAAGACGTTAACGACATTCGAAGCGTTCAACAGTCCGAATGGGCCAGTTTAAAATAATTGTGACGTGTTTCGCGTATCAATCTTTTAATCTGTGTAATCCTGTAATTGCAGCATAATGGGAAAAGCAAAAGACCTTTCTTCGCGTAAAATGGAAGTTAACAAAGTACTTGTGTTGGAAATAAGATATACACGGCAATATATTACTAGTAGAGTTGGGATAGAACAAAAATCTGTGAGTAGAATCTCTGTTGAAATACACAAGAGCCAAAATAGGGTTGGGAAGTGTGGGCGAAAACCAAAGCTATCGCTAAGAGGTATCAGAAAACTAAAAAGATTGGCTCTGGGAAACAGAAGTGCAACTTCTAATAGACTTAAGAATAAAAATGGCTGAGTATGGCGCAGACATTTGACCTTAAAGTGTTCGAAGGATTCTTTGTGCTCAGAGAATAAAGCACACAGTCAAGAAAGGAAACAAAACTTAGAATCTACTCCAATCATGGCAAAGAAGCGCCTCGTATAGGCACGAGGCCTAGAATATTGGAGTACTGACGATTGGAGAATAGTGTGTTTCAGAGATGAATCATATATCTTTGTCTCTGATGGATGTTCACAATATGTGCGACGTTGACCTGGGAGGAATTCAAGTTGGAATATCTTTAATAAACCGTGAAGCATCCTATTTCAGTCATGGTCTGGGGTGTGATCTCTGTCTTGGGGCCTGGAAGACTGTATATAGTAGAGAGGACAATGAGACACGACTTCAAGAACTGCTTTCCTAGACCGCACTCTGGTTTGATGACGTGCAATTCATCTTTATGCATGATGGAGCCTCATCCCACCGGGCCAAAGCTGTGACAAAATTCTTCGAGGACAACGAAATTAGTGTTCTTCCGTGACCAGGCACTAGTCCTGATATGAACCCGATTGCAAACTTTTGGAGCTTCATGAAAGAAAAGTTAGAGAAGAAGCATATTCGAACCAAACTTCAATCGATCAAGGATATCAACAATTTGTGGTATCACGATGCTGAATTGACGGCAAAATGTGCTAAACTCGTATATCATACCACAAAGGACTTAATAAAGAATAAAGGATTTCATAAGAAATATTAATCTTTGTGTGAGAGATAATTTCCTTGTGAGTATTCCATTTCATTTTTTGTTATCAATTTGGATATACGCACTTTATAGTAATTATATTCGAATGTTACGTACGCATTTGTTTTATTGATATTGAAAAGCATATGCCACACCCACTAGAAATTGGGACAGAGTTGCAAAGTAGTAACTTGGACTAAGTTGGACGTATTTTCTTACGTAAAATGGTAAGAACAGTAAAATATCCAGAAACTGAATGTTGAATCTAATAATTTGAACACTCTGTAATGTAGCGAACCTGTTTGATGCTTCATTTATAATTTCATGTTCGCATCGTGTATGGCGTAAGACAATTTTGTCTTAAAATGGGTCCCTCCTCGAACGGCGAGGTGCTTTCCTGGGGGCAGTTGCCCCTTGTCTCCCCACAAGTTATGGCTCTGCTTAATAGCATGAAACGTTTTTGCTTAATAATACTTTAAGACTTTATATATTAGCTTGACATTATTTATCAAAAGAATGTCTTAAATGATTTAGTAGCAAGGAAAAAAAAAATGAAATGAAATCTTAAAGTTTTACTTCCCACGATTATGTCGGCTAGGCTAAAAGAGACGATGATGATGATAAATGAATAAAATGGTGGAATGAAGAAAGGGGAGGAAATGGGAAACCCCCCAGAAACCCACGCACACGGTGTTATTCTATTACAAAGTTGACTTGGCGCGAGCTGGGATCGAACCAAGGACTTCATGCCTAGAGGTGAACGCTCTACTACTGAGCCACCACGGCCCATTAGTAGCAAGGAAAAGGAGAATACGTTTTGTTAAACTTTGTTAGAAGGTTACCAGAAACGAATTATTTCATAGTCTGGGCTTTAAAATTTTCATGGAGGCACATGTGTTAAATTGAGAGAAGCAGTGAAAGCTATTGTAGCAACATTTCTCAATTACACAACGTTGTTATTTTTTAAGACTTCCTTGTCTGCTGTAGCAAACACTGTGGTACACATACAGAACAGTAAGTCTACCATTGGTCAAATGTATGTGAGCTCTATTAAGAGGACTCTCTGAAGTTAGTTTGTTCAAATGGAAGCTACATTTGGAGTACAATGAACTTTTCGATCGGAGGTTATACTTTAAACTCAATGTTTTAAAGAAGAAGTTTTGTGTGAAAGACTTTAGAATTACGACAAGCAGAAAACTCTTTATGGCTACGCTACTATAATAAGTAAAATAAATTAATAATGTAATGTATATAGGACATATACACTAAAGCTATTATACATAGGGTCTATTTGGTAACATATTCGCGTTCATAAAACATGCTAAAAGTTTTTCCTATTTACTTCAATACTCTTCTGAAAACGACAGAGAACATTGATCAGTGCTCGAAAAGGCAATTTTCATCAACCGGAAAACTTGTGTACGATTAGTACAGTGACGAGATTAACTAATGCCTAGTAATATCACGGTTCTTTTAAAGAGTGTTCACATTCCCGAGAACTCGGAAAATACCACCACAAAAGTTCCAAAAAGCTAGTTTTCATATAGTATTATTACTACCTAGTTATTATTGAAATACCCTCTCCCAGTGGCGTATTTAGGAGGGTTTCCGGGCTTAAGCCCTCCCCGAAATCTTACTTACTATAGTAAAGTATATGAAATATCTTGCAGAAGTTTAACATTTTGAGGCAAAGCCCCCCCGAAAGTTAGCAAAGCCCCTCCCGAAACAAAATAGTAAATACGCCACTGCCCTCTCCAAGATTTTCAAAATATTCTATTCCCTGCATGAGCTTGCACTGAAAGAACCCTGAGTAAAATAATTCTCTGTATTACAATTTAAAAGAATATTTTATATACCGTAGTACATAAAAATGTATGTATGTGTTTGTGTGTTCCAACCAAACTGGAAGGCGTGGAACAATTTTAACCAAATTTATACACACCTGTCTTAGAACATGAAATGAAAATGAAGTTTTACGTCCTATAATTATGCCAGCTAGGCTAAAGGAGACTGTGATGATGAGAAATTAAGGAAATGGTGGAATGAAAAAGTGGGAAAAACGGAAGAACCTGCAATAAGACCACGCACACGGTTTTTGACCACCACAAAGTCATCTTCCTTAGAGTATTGAAAACAGTACTGATGAGTAAGAGAAGAGCCTCTAGCATCCCTAGGCAGGAGTGGAAGTGGGGGCATATAAAATGATAGATGATCAATATTAGTTACAAATCCACATTTTTCGGGGTTCATGAGCTAATTGGTGACAGTTTTGATGTCATTGAATCCAAGTTCAGTCCTAGTTGGGGTTAAGATTTCCTCAGCACACCTAGCGGAGTAGAAGAGGTGACATAAAATATAATCGAAAACGGCCGATATTGTTGTCATTCGCTGATATTGTTGTTTTCGAGATCGCTGAGATGAACAATGATACTCCGGACACCGTTTAAATTCAAACTCAGTCCCCATTCGTATTCTTGAGGGTAGAAAAAATGGCGATATGTAGAAATAATTGCAAACAATGACGATATTAGTTTTCGGGTTTCCTTAGTTGGTTGGCAACAGTTCCAATACCATTTAATTGTAAGTTCAGCTCTCAGTGGAGTAAGATCCCCTAACACATCTTGGGAGATTGGGTGGAGTAATATATAATATAATCGAAAACTACCGATTTATTGTAATTTCAATACTTTTGAGGAACGCTGAGATGAATAGCGACATCCTCGATGCCGTTTAAATACAAGTGCAGCCTCGGTTAGTACCCTGTGGAGCAAATGGTGACATGAAAAAAGATAATCAAAATCGACTGATATTAGTATCCAATCCATAGTTTGCGGGGTCCCTAAGTTCATTGGTAGCACTCCCTATGTTATTTAATTCGACGATTAGCACACACAGGTAGGTGGAAATGGGTTGATATGTATATACAAATAATGTAAAACGCCCCATATTAGTGTCGAATCCATAGTTCTCGGTATTACTGAGATCAATAATCACATTTCTGACAACGTTAAAGTCCATATTCAAGTCCCATCGGTTGGGGGTGAGAAGGAGTGAAAATAAAATGTCTCAAGCGACTGAGATTGGTGTCGAATCCATGGCTTTCTTGTTCACTAAACTATTAGGTTACAACAACGATGACATTGAATCCCAAATTTAGGCCTGAACGAACATGTTAGTTTTTATTTGGAATTTACAGGGAGCAATGCTGAAGGCATTATTCATACGTTTATAGTATGAATGTATATTCCACGATAACTTCGGAACGTGAGCGTATGTGTAAACGCTACATGCGTTTATACAAGAAGACAGTCCCCGACGCGCAAGTTTCGCATGTGACATCGCATGGGTAACTAATAGAATACATGCGGAAATTCTTTATATCAGGTAAAAAAAAAAAAAAACCCTTTTTGACTTGCTATTATTTGCCGCAAATTGCATTCTTCTATCATTCTTAGTTTTCTTGTTTTCAGGGAGAGATTTTATGTTCACCCTGTATTTTATTTGCTATTAAAGTCTATTCAGTAAACTCCTGCAATAGAAAGAGTAATTTCTTTAACTGAGTTGCAAACGAATATTTTCGAAGCAGCCCTTCCAACTGTTATATATAATGTCTCTAGGGCATACGTCTATGGCACACATGGTTCCTGAATCGATTCCTGTTGGGAGTTGAACGCATGGTTCGGATTCCATCTTAAACTGTATTTCTACGTGTCGTAGCTTTGATGCTGAAAAGGAACGCTAATATTCAAGAAACAAATTTTCGAAAATAACCGTTTCATAATGCAGTGTTACAGTAGTTATTACCTGACCAGCAACGAGTGCGCGCGGCCGGTTTTGGAACTATTAATAAAATGCAAGCAGCAGTGTTTCTAACCGGGTTACTTGTAATCAATCTATCACAGTTCTTTTTGTCCTGTTCGTAATAAACAACTTCACGCATATGCTCAAGTCAGAACCAGATCCAGGGGGGCGATCGGGGCGATTGCCCCGCAGAGTAGGATATTTTTTAATTTTAAAAATAAAACCTAAGAATTTTCACCTTTGTATTATAAGTGTAAAACAAAACCTAAAATAGGTAGCCCTTACTTTTTTTTTTTTGTTTTACGTTGCAGAAGTCAAATAATAAATTGCAAGAAATTACTTACATTGTCGTTCTTGCTCAAAAAATGTCCACCTTCGAAATCGCAGGTGGCCATTTCTGTTCTAGAAATTGCAGACAACAGCTACTTCTCCTTTTCTAAAGTTGTTTTACTTTTTTTTTTTTTTTTTTTTTTTTTTTGGCAATACACTCTTACCTTGATTTGACTTCGAACGACCACCCATCAAACATTCAGCCTGTATCCGCCCTTGACCCAAGTTCAGACAAACAGTTTCAAAAGTTATTGAAATTATTTGCAGAACATCTTAAGTAACAAGCAAAAAACATCAACCACACAAAAATATAACTCCATATTATCTTGCGAACAAACTAACGAGAGCAGCGTTTTACAGTTACTCCTGTTTTATAATGACATCGAATAAAACGTAATCAATTTTTATACAGTTTTTTTAATACACGGTAGAAGCTCACTGAATTGTCAATTGTGCTGTGTTGTTCTTAAATTTGTAGTTTTCATTCATATATCACTATTCACAATACATCTGCGTTATTGCAGGAATGGTTCACTACAATCACATAACTTACGGCGTTCTTTATTAACCGGAAAGAGATTAGGCTATGCATAACATTTAAACTGCAACTTTTAAAAACCGTTGGATACACTGCAGAGTGAAACTCTCCGCTCCCCTGTCTCACTGCGTTTGCCAATAAACTGAGTAAACACAACAGCAGTGTATTTTTTACGTTGCACAAAGTATTGCTATACACTGTTCTCTTCTCTTATGGCTGGCTAGTGGAAGTGGAGTATTATACAGTCAACTTGTAAACCAACATTAATGGTCTAGTCAGTGCTGTAACAAAGCTCATCTGAGTCTCGGTGCAGGGGAATGTTTCTGAGACCTCCAATCAGAGTTATCCTGAAAATGTAAAATTTGAAGTTTGATGCCCTTGCCAGAAAGAGACACCTTTTAATTGGTTTATATATAGTTTACCCCTGTAGCTTGTGCAGAGGGGATTCTCCTCGGGGCCCCTTACTGCAGCAGGCCGTTAACAAGTGACAGCATTAAAACAAAACAAGCCTGGGGTAAAACTCAATTCAAGGGTACACATCTGTTATCGTGATTTTCATCAGAAGATTTGCTTCTTCCCTGGATATCGTTCCACGTGAATGCCCACATCACGCTCTGGTGAGTTCGTCATACTTCAAGCAACCACTTTCATATGTTTGTCATAGTTATTATCAGCACTTTCCCGGGGCGGTAAGACTTATACGATCCCAATTCAAGGGGACACATTATTAGAAATACAATTCTGAATTTTGGCAAAATTCCTACTTAATTTCTTTAAAGTTGAAGAGGTAATAACGAGAAACTTGAGCGATGTGATTTAAAATCAGTTTCACTCTAATATAGGTGCCGTGTTATTGAGTCTGTTATTGTTGGCCATGAATGATATTTTTTATTATCGTAAAAATTCGTTTTTGTAAATTTTCTTTTATAAAAACTACAAATGAAGGGATTTACAATGACGTCATTTTGTTCTTAGGGGCCGCGGTGGTTCAGTGGTACAGCGTTCACCTCTGGTACATGAGGTTTTTGGTTCAATCCCAGCTCGCTCTAAATGAGTTTTTGGTGGACAAACACCATGTGCGTAGATCTTCTCGGGGTTTTCTCGTTTCCTCCTACTTTCTTCATTCCACCATTTCATTCATTTCTCATCATTAGCGTCTCCTTTAGCCTAGCCGGTATAATTGGGAGACGTAAAACTTAAAGATTTCATTTCATTTTGTACTGCTTAATGAATTCTATCGATTTTCCCCATCTCTTTTGGATAATTAACAGATATTAATTCTTTAAAGAATGTAAAGAGGTAACATAATTGCTTTAGAAATAGTTATATTAGTGCGTACATTAAAAAAAATCGTAAGTGTAGAACTAGATTGTTATCCGAAAGTATTATTGTAAAATTTGTTCACGTATCAGATGCTTCTGTATTGTTCACGTATCACGTCTACTGGAACTTTTTCAGAGTATACGGACTAAATATCAGTAATAAAAGTCAACTCAGAAAAAAATACTCATATTCTGAGTAATTTTAATGGAAAAGTACTACTGCATCCGTTAAAGTAATTTGTTCATGCTTCATACAAACTATATTTCCTTTTACAAGTTGACCTTTTCTTTAATATAAGTTATTTGAAAAAAACTAGGAAAAAGTTACTTCTGAAAAAAAATTAGTCCTTCAAAAAAATTAGCAAAACAGGTAAGAACGTCATACAAATCAATCAACAGGAAATAAACTACCAAGCAGCAGTAGCTATAAAACTTGTTGCTTTCGTCTTATCATGATTAAAATCATCACGAGAGAAAGTCACACATCGTTCTAGACTTATTTAATGAAATAACTGTAATTATTTTTCACAACTGCTACAAAATTTTGATTTTGATACACATTATAAAATAAATATTATTTACAAAATTCTTCCGTATGTGAAGATCTTTGAAAAGCTACTTCCTATAATATATACATATTCTGTTAAATATGACTTAGTTCTTCTAATACTCATCCTTCCTATGAATCGTCGAATCTCGCGTTTTACTCTCGCCTAATAAAATTCAATCATTGATGTATGTGTTGTATTGTCATTCGAATCAACAAAATTAATGCTGTGATTTACTGTATCATGTTGGTATCCTAAAGCAGATAGACCTATATCTGCTATATCCTTTCCAGCAATCTGTTTTTATAATTGTGACGGGTAAGACATTATTTGATATAACGTTTTCTAAAGTTGCGGCATTTCTTGCTTACAGCAACACCATAAAATTTCTTCTAGTTTATTGATCGATTCCTCCAACAACTCATTTGGTGCACATTATACGGCCTCTGTTGTATTTGCGTTTGCCAAACACGCTCCTGTCCACTTCAACTTTGCGGCTCTTATCTCCAATTTTGGCACTGGTTTCTAACAGCCACATTGCAAGGAGCTCTCTAAATTCATTTAACAGTTTTGAAATTGTATTTTGACTGAGACCTGTTTCACTCGTAATTACCGAGGCTGGGTATCGCAGAAACCACCCAAGTAGAACGTCAAAAAACAAGTCAAGTTTTACTTTGTTATTGAAAACAAAGTGCCATGTCGAATAGAAAATTTCTTCCTACAGTTCCTATCTGTAGCTGACCTGTTTATAAAAAGTAGTATAGATTAATTGCTATTATAATTCTAAATTTGAGTTTTCTATTGAAAAATTAAATAAATACAGTGGTACATATATTAAATATATTGACAAATATGTTATATTCAGAAAGAAAATACAGCAGGTTTCTAAAAGTAGTGCTGTTTTTACATTTATCTTTTGTTACTTTTTATAGTCACACATTTTTAAAGAGCATGGTGGAAAATGAACTTACTACGTAATTAGAATATATATATATATATATATATATATATATATATATATAGACCCGTATATATTGTGTACATAAATTTTGCAATTTTCCAAACATTATGTTTAGATTTCATTTTAAAAAAGTAATGTATCTTCTGTTCATAAATAAAAAGTAAATGCCTGTAATGAACGTGTCATCCATAGCAAATGCTAATACACAGTATGAGTCTCAAAAATTTTTGATATTAAAGAGATTACCATTTAACAATACAAGATAATTTGTGATATTCTACATGAAAATCGAACTCTTCATTATTTATGACGTTAAGGAAAATATACTGTATAATTCATATTTCTTCGTATTGACAAACTTCCATAAATACTCAAAGGGCCGCGATGGCTCAGTGATAGAGTGTTCACCTCTGGTGCTTGAGGTCCTGGGTTCGATCCCAACACCCTCCAAGTGAACTTTATCGTGGACAAACCCCGTGTGCGTGGGTTCTCCAGTTTCCTGCCTCTTTCTTCATTCCACCATTTCATTCATTTCTCATCATCAGCGTCTCCTTTAGCCTAGCAGGCATAACCGTGGAACGTAAAACTCAAAGATTTCATTTCATTTCATTTTTTCCATAAATACTCATATATGTTAAGAGACCTAAAATAGCTTACCATTCCCATTTTTACAAATATTACTATTGCCTCCGCAAGTACCACAGAACTTCAAAGCTTGAACCAGATGCCATTGCAAAAGAAATTGTTTCAGTCCATAAGTGGCGATAGTTCTACGTAGCCCTGTAATGATTTTAAAGGTGTCCACGTTGACTGGCCTGTAAACTAGTTGCCAACTGATTAAAATGTGTACGCTTGAAATGAGATCGTGTAAGTCTTACCGCCTAGGGGTTGGAGCTGATAACAACTATGACAACTGAGGGGGGAGAGTCACGTAGCATCTCGCATGGGAAAGTCAACTATGACTAATTGGTCAGGTGGAACGATCTCCAGGAAAGAAGCAAATCTTCTGATGAAAATCACGATAACAGATGTGTACCCTTGAATTGAGGAATATTTTACACAAATTTGACAATTATCGTAGAGATATGTATTGACGATCTCTTTTGGCGTCATTCCAAAGAATCTTAAAAGAACTCATGCTGGGTATCTGCAAGATATTGAACATTGTACAATGTGATTTGTTTTAAAGTTTTAAAATTTAAATGATCTTTGCTCTTAGAACATCCCTTATAGTTTAACAAAGAGGGGAGGGTCAAAACAAGTTTATTTCTAATCTGAAATTGTATAATGTGCGTACATATTTCACATACACAAAATGAATAATATTGTATGTTAAGTATTCAGTAATAAGTAATGTGAGCTTTAAACAGCGGGTGTGAGAGCCCTTTCGTTCGGTTGCCCCTGTGTGTTCCACTGTCTGTTGTGTCTCTGAGTTTAGTTTGTGAATGACGGTACTTATAGAGGAAGCACTGTGCATCCGTTATCAATTGCTGTTTACTCAAGAGTTTCGATTAGTTTCCCCTTATTGTTGGAATATTTAAAGTGTATTTTATGTGTTTATGGCTTTACAAAATATATTTCTTTACATGATCGCAACCAGTGGCGTATTTAAGGGGGTGGCTTCCGGGCATAAGCCCCCCCCCGAAATCTTACTTAGTATAGTAAAGTAAATGAAATATCTTACAGAATTTTTACATTTCCAGGCAAAGCCCCCCCCGAAAGTTAGCAAAGCCCCTCCCGGAACAAAATCGTAAATACGCCACTGATCGCAACACTACTACAACGTTCAAATCAGGCAATACAAAACTAGGAAATGGAAAAGAAGAAAGGAACTATTACAATTTCTTTGTGTATCTATGAGAAGATATTTAGAAACCAAAAATCGAGTTGGAAATTAAATCGACTGTGAACTTGGCAGTTCACCTGAAAATATTAGTAAAGGAGATAAGATCCAACATTGTGATTGGTTTCTGCGTAATTGGTATCTTTGTCATCGTCGGCGCTTTCTCTTTCAAACACGATATTAACAGCCAATGAAGATGTCAGCAAATAGTTAAACTTGTAAAATGATCCGGGAATACGACCATTGTCGATAAGTGGCATACAGTAAAATATGATTGTTCGGTCCACATTGAAAATCTCTTAATGAAGGTAGACGACATTTTAGTAAATTTTACTAGACGAGAGTTTTGGCTGATGGCGAAACACAGGGTAGAAACTGGTTAATTTATTGTGAATTTTAAAATTATGTAATACTTTTGTGTATTGTTTGTTTAGCCTTGATAACGAAAGTTTCACTTCAATTACTGGAATATGGAAAGGTGAAGCATGCTAGAGAATATCGAAGTTTCACAAAAACAATAAGTCTCACAAATAATGTATGTTGAAGTGATTTGATCTTGAAATTACTTAAATGTGGAGCAGCTAATCCAAGATCCGTATTCCAACAGAACAATAGCGATAGGACGATATTTTAAAGAGACTGTTAGTCATTGTCCAGCTTCAAGGTTCACATAATCTGGCATTCAGGAGGTATAGAGAAAACTTTAAGAACGATTTTGGCTATATATTTTTTTATTTAATCTAAAATATTGCTAGATTTGATGTAATTTTACCCAAATGACCAATGAGGAGATTGATCACTATCTCAGAAAAAAATATACAAAATGAATTTTAAAAATTCATGACTAGCAAAACCTTAACAAAAGTTGTTAAAACAAACAAGTACTGTTCCATTAGTCATGATTGTACACGAGAGGGAAGATATCATTTGTATTAAACACTTTTCTGTAATATTGCGAATTGTAAACAGACACCGCTGGAAGTCTTGCTTCTTTATAATTTGACAGGCAATATTCTGTCGTTGATACTCTTACTTTTGATATTGTATCATACAACTGAAGAAGGGCCCCGCAGAGCCCCTTACCCTGTGCCCAGCAAAGATTAAGGCCACCTTTGCTCGTAATCTAGCACGATTTTAACCTATAGTGTACAGCGGGTCAAAGACTCTCGTCAAACAACTAGTATTCTTAAAATGTAAATGATTAAAATATTTCTCCTTTGTCAATTACTATTCTCGTATTATGGTATTACGACATTTCAGTAAGATATTGTAGAATTGCAATGTTACACATCCAAAATATAATTACCTTTTATTCTAGTATATGACATTCAACCAATGAAGAATATGAAAGTATGTAATCAAGTCCAAGCAGCTTGTAGTAATATTATGTCCGGAACATTTCATAATCAGAGATTAAAACTTCAAAATTTCTCACATGTAATCAAATTTATTATTTTTGTGACCACTAAACATTCAAAAACGTTATATTTCTCTATGTTATTCACTGGATGTTCAAATTCTGCATCAAAAGCTATTTTATTGCAATGCAACAAAGAACAATAATAACTAAAAGAATGGGAAGTGTGACAGTCAACCAGGACCTATTCAGCTGATAGCGCTAACGGAAATCTTCGACAGTAACGAGATTCAACCTCGACAGTAATATTGTGTTAGCAAAGTGAAAATTCTTAACATTTCTATACGCTCAATTGTTTCCTCTCATTCCAGGTTAATTATGATATAGTGATAATCTGTATCTGTGGGAATGTTGTTCAAATATTTTGTCAGAAACATTCTCTGGAGTAGTAAATTTAAAGACATTTACTGCTAACGCTTTCGAAGTATGCCTTGCTACCACGAGGTGCAGTAGACAGTTAGCGTTTATCTGCCGACTTATGGTGCACTTGGGCAACGTGCCGAAACCAAAAGATAAAGAAACTCAAAACATTGTGATTTCCAACTTCTTCCGTGCACATAGTTGTGATTGTACAGTGACAGAATTTCACTTGAAAAACCAAGATGTGTATGTATGAGAGAGAGAAGGAAATATCGAGTCGTCAAACTGGTGATATCCAATACAACTCAAACTCAGGCTCACAACTCATAGCATGTAGCCAGAGGATGATATAAAGAAACAATAAGTTGTTTGTGAAATAACGTAACCTGCCAACCTGAGAAGCTGTTAGAAAACTGAAGATTTCACATCCTTCACTGATGAGAAACGAACACAGCTAGACTTCAGTCCCGTAAGTCAAGAATCTTCAGAATATAATAAGAAGACGTTGAAGAGACGTAGATTAATTGTAAAAAATTATATAGCAAGCCATACTTTTCCTTCATGATAAATAACGAAATAAAGTTCGAATCTGATTCCTCAGTGATGGATGCCAATGGATATGTTCACATTGTACCAGGTGTATAAACCCCTTTAGAAGTAATGGTACAACTGATGTCTAACTTTTCAAAGAAAGTGACGGTGTGGAAGAAATTGGCAAAGAATAAGAAATTATCTCCAGTATTGTGACATACATACAGAACTTTGAAAAGTGAAATGTATGTATGTATATTTCTCAGTATCTGAGGAAGATTTTGTTGTCATGGCTACATGTTGATATGATTACCGACCCTATTTTATTTTGGTCTGATAAGGTATCATCGCATTACGGGCACAGCACTGCACATGGATAATCCAACGTC
The DNA here is from genome assembly GCF_964235325.1 of Thermobia domestica. Taxonomy (NCBI): domain Eukaryota; kingdom Metazoa; phylum Arthropoda; class Insecta; order Zygentoma; family Lepismatidae; genus Thermobia; species Thermobia domestica. The sequence goes on along the minus strand of NC_137456.1, from coordinate 207,231,520 downwards.
AGTGCCCCAGTACAGACCCATTGAACTGTTCTGAGTTCTGATCTGAATATGATTGCTCAAAAACTCCTTTGCGTGAGCTTAAGTGCAATTGGAGTCGTATTCAGAAACAGGTGACAGCAAACCACCAAAAGTAAATGAAATGAAATGAAATCTTGGAATTTTACGTCCCACGGTTATGCCGGTTAGGCTAAAGGAGACGGTGATAATGAGTAATGAATGAAATGGTGGAATGAAGAAAGTGGGAGGAAACGGGAGAACCCCGAGAAAACCCACGCACACGGTGTTTGTCCACCACAAAGTTCACTTGGCGGCGGCTGGGATCGAACCCGGGACCCCAAACCACCAAAAGTCCTTCTTGCCAACTTCAAGAGGAAATAACGCTTTGCCGGGTAAGAGGTACGTATGCTATCTGTTTTGAAGAAGTTTTAATTTGTATACCTATAATATAGTCTATGAAATATAGAACTTCGCTTTGAGAATCTTATTTTACTTTTCCCTGTTCTTTGTTTTGTGACGATACAAATGAATCATATTTTAGTAGATGGGATTTATTTAATTTTATAATTGTGTATTTGAAGATCAATGGAAATTATGTGACTCGCATAATCAATCAAACCGGTAATCACAATCACTAAAAGGTATTCGAGCTAACCATTTAATTTCTTGAGAACTCTTAGTTTGAGTAGTAAAATACTAATATTTTAACTGACATTTTAATGAATTAAAATTGTATCCTTGCCAGGATAATCTCATTCTTAAACGAAATGTAGTCTTTACATATTTTCCCCATTGGCTAACACACCATTCTTTAAATACTGAAAAGATGAGGAAAGATAGCATTCTACTGAACAATCCAATCAATAATATAACTTAAATATTTAACTTTCAGAAGAAGATGAGAGCTACTAACAGAAAGAAGAATAATGTATATTTTAAAGATCGTACGTATCCTGTTCCCTTGAGGACAGAATGCTCGTACGGAAGTAGGATTTGTCGTTAACATTTGCAGAAGAAACTCACTATGTTTTCGTTCTGGGCATTGGCAAGAATACACCAAAGGAGCTCATTAATTTAATAAACTTCCTTTTGTTCGTGCTATAAGTGATTTTTTAAATGAAACTTGCCAACAAAAATTACAAAATTAATTCATTTCAGAAATGCTCTTGTTTAAGTTAAATTGTATTTGACATCGCTCATTAACTCCTGAATTTTAAATACAAAACCTCAAGAAACGTGTAGCAGCTTCATATCAGACATTAGATAATAACAACTGTCCGACGTTTCAAAAAATACATTTGAATACAACTACCTTTTTAATTTTCTCCCATTTTCCGCTTCATTAATGTCTTGATCCTATCCTGTTTTTAAATTATAAAACATTAATTCTACTTTCATCTTCTCTAGGTTTTGTTTCCTGTTTGTTGTAATATAATATTAATAGACCTCCTTTGAATAAATCTTAACCCACCGTGTCACAATGTATGTTGAAATGTGGTTCATCCACGAGAGGTAAAAAGTAAGTAAGATATAAATTGAAGAAAACGAGTTGTTCTAATATCTATTTAAGTAATAAAGGATCAATATAAAGAATACAATTTGTATAACGTACATAAAAACTAAACACGTCCACAGCTTTTGAATTTGACTAAATACGAAAGACTAGAATATTACTTTCTAGTCTCTACAGCACTAAAGGATGTCTTTTAACAGTGAAAATGAGGTAATTGTACGTCATGACAAAGAGTACATTATTTCAAGTTTTTGCACGATTTGTGACTTCGATATGGCGCGTTCAGTTCATAAGGTATTCAAGTTCATTTTTGGTCATTTCGGACGATTCCATCTTTAATATCTCTTTCTGAAGCTCGTTTTAGAGCTTAAAATATTCATGTACCGACATTATAAATAATTCTTATAATCAGTTATGTAATGTTAGAATTTTTAGGATGTATATACTCGACCATTGTGAAGGATATAGCATATACCCACCCCCATATACGCTCATTGTTAGGTAGATTTAGGGGAGTTGAGTTGAGTTGATTTTGAGTTTAACGTCCCGTTCAGCAGCAAGGCTATATGAGACGTGGACCTACTGATGAACGTGGAATCCGAACCACCTGAGCTCCCGCCGGGAATCGAACCCGGGTCTCCCACGCCAAAGGTGCGTACTAGATTTAAGGGAGTATACGCTGGACTACAAAACTATTAGGAAGGCATATGCCATATATTCTTACTTGTAATGTAAAAAGGGCAGTGTTAACTCTTCCATGAACGTAAGCGTACCTTAGAAATGTTATGCCTCTTTTTCACATAAATTTAATGATTTGACTTATTCACTTGTGCTCTGAACGCCTCATATGACTCCTTTACATCTGCATAAATGAAGACATACAGACCAAATTATCCATTGATGTAGAACCAGAATTTAAATTTAAATTTTTAAAATAATTTCTCAATTGTTTTCTTCTCCTCCTCCCCAACACAAAAAGTAGTTTACTGATATTCAATAATAAACACACTGACGGAAAATCTCACATTTTTGTTGATTTAATATATAAGAACACAGAATTCATTAGTAATTGGGAACATGTGGTTTAATCAACATAATCAACAAAATAAATGATAATTCTCATTAGACTGCTGAACATATATGTTATAGACTATGTTATAATTCAAGAAAGATATCGGAATAGCTTGAAGAATGTAAAGACTCTTCCCGGGGTTGACATTTTCTCTGATCATAACCTTGTGCTGGGTGAAGTGTATATTCAACTGAAAAATGCAGGCAGAAGAAAAGTACGCAACAAGATTATGAATATTGAAAAGTTGAAAAACGAGGAAGCAAGAAACCTTTTCGTTGAAAAATTCGTAGAAAAATACTCAAACGAGTAACAGATAGGTGCAAGTCGTAATAGACGGTCGGAACATATTACACTTTGTATGCAGCAGGCTGTAGAAGAAGAAGTAGTAGGTTACCGGAAACACAAAACGGCTAAGAAACAATGGGTTTCAGAACGGATGTTGCAGAAAATGAGGAAAGATAGACATGGAAACAGATTGATACAAAAGAGGACAGAAAGATGTACAGGAAGTTAAACAAGCTACGAAGGTAAACAGACAGAGCAAGGGAAGTGTTTTACAAAAGAAAATGCGAGAACATAGAAGATTTAGAAAGAGTTGAGAATTATGAGAAAATGTAAAAGGAGGTGAAATCTGTGGAACTGCGGAGGAGAGGAGAGGTTATTACGATGACAGTAAAAAATAAGAAAAGGAAAGGTAGTCAGCGAGAAAAGTGGCCTTAGGAACATGGAAAGAAATGTTGAGGAATTATATGAGAGTAGGAATAGACCACGTAGCCTATATGTTGAAATAGAAAATGAAGTAGGCGGCAATGGTGAAGGGTTTAGTATTCTTCGAGATGAGTTCGAAAAAACTATATCTGAGATTAAAAATGGAAAAGCAACCAGAAAACATAACAAATAAATCAAATTCATTAAGAATATGAGAGACGAGGGCAAGAAAGAGTTGTGTCGACTCTATAAGGTAACATATGAAACAGGAGAGTGGCCAAAAGTCTTTCTGAATACGATCATGATATGATTACTAGAGATATTAGTTTCATATCTCATGCAGCAAAAAATTTGGTTCGAATTTTGAACAGAAGGTTGTATGGAACAACAAATGAAGAAGTTCAGGATTAACAGTTCAGATTCAGGACAGGTAAGGGTACAAGAGATGAAAATTGGATTATTAAGGGTGATCGATAAAAGGCTTCTAGAGAAAGGGAAGGAGGAGTATGTTTTTTTGATCTAGAAAAGGCTTTTGAACGCGTCATTGAAATTGTTGTTGTAAGTTCTAAAGAAAGTTGGGTTGGAATGGAAAGATCGAAAACTCATAAGAAACATATATGAACCAACAAATAACTGTTAGAATAGAGAAGGAAATGACAGAAGACAATGCAAATGGAAGGGCAGCTCCCTTTCATTACATTGAATTATTTATTATTTATCTATAAAGGTAACCAATAATGTTCTGTCGCTTTTGTGGAGGTCTGTGTTTAATTGGCAATCACACCGTGAGTTAAATGGGAATGGAGATAAGGCGAAGGTCAGTTGTTGGTCTGGATATATCCAACATACTACCTGGTTGTGGCAGCTCAGTTACACCGTTAGCTTGCGTAAGAACAAAATGAACATGGGACCTCCACACAGCGCCATAAGGGCGTGTATACTGTACGAGTTCAAACTGGGGAATGCCGCTGCAGCAGAGCGGAAGATATGACAGGCCTTTGGTGAGGGTGTCGTGATTACGCAGACAGTGCAGCGGTGGTTTAACAAGTTTAAGGACGATGGCGGAAAACTCGAAGAAGACCAACACATGTAAAAATGAAGATCTTCAGGCAGCAATGAAGGCGATCAGTGGCCAGACATATGAGGAACAGGGACTACAATTCAATGTGAGTGGAGAAGCCATTCGGCAGCACCTCCATCAACCAGAGAAGCACTATAAGTTAGGTCGATGGGTTCAACATGATTTGACTCCGGACCAGAAGGCAACGGGAGCAGACACCTGTGTTTTTTTGCTGTCTCGTCTGAGGAAAGAGTCATTTCTGGGCAGGGTGTTCACATGTAATGAGAAGTGTGTCCTGTATGAAGCTCCACGGCACCGTCATCATTGGATAGCATCCCATGAACCGGTTTCAAAAGAGCCGAAACCAGCACTGCACTAGAAGAAGGTCCTCCTGTGTGTTTGGTGGACTTCTCGCGGCATAGTGCATCGGGAACTGCTACCAGCTGGTCAGAGCATCAACGCAACGCGGTGTCAGCAGTTGAGCCGTGTGAAAGAAAAATTCAAAACTCTGGAAAATTCAAAACACTTCTAAATCGCAAAGGGATCCTCCTGTTACAGGACAACGCTAACCCCTGTGGATAGGATGACCAGGGACACCATTCTACGCTTTGGGAAACACTATTGCATCCGCCATTCTCTCCGGACATTGCAGCGTTCGATTATCACCTGTTCCATTTCTTGGATAGTCACCTTAGAAGACACTAGTTCAAATCCCTAGTAGAGGTGCAAAGTGCACTTGATATGTACTTCGCTTGACGGCCCACCAAGTTCTACCGCGATGGAATCCATGGCGTTCCAGAACGTTGGCAGAAGGTCGTCGATGCTGATGGGGACGACTTTTGATCTTCCAGTTACGTCTTAGGTGGCATATCGATGTTCGAAGTTGGTGGGTGAAAGAGCTACAGAACTTTCTTGGTTACCTTTGTAGAAAAGATAGTGAAAAAGAGCGTACAAAATGAAAACGGCATTTAAGTAGGAGATAGAATGGTTAGGTGTATACGGTTTGCAGAAGATATGGCACTAGTTGCAGAATCTGAAGAGAAAATCAATAAGATGTTGGAAACTTGATGAAGGACTGTGAAGAATATGGGATGAAAATAAATGTTTGAGAGACAAAAGCCATGGAGATTGGAATGAAGCTGTGGGTGTGAAAGATAGAAATAGGATATAAAAAATGGAATACGTGACTAGTTTTTGATATTGGGCATTATTATTAGTGATGATATGAAGTGTGAACGTGAAATAAAAGCAGGGATAGGAACGGCGAAAGAACCCTTTATGAGAAAGAAAATACTATTTTGTAGGACTTGAATAAAAGTTCAGAAAAGGACTCATAAAATGCTTCGTGTGGAGTATTGTGCGGTATTGGGCAGAAACATGAACATTACGTAAAAATGATGAAAAACGACTGAAAGCTTTCGAAATGTTGGTGCGGACAAGAATGGAAAGAATTAACTGGGTAAAGCGGAAAACGAACGAGGTGTTAGAAATGGTGGGAGAGAAAAGAACAGTTTTAGAAATTTCTAAGAAGAGAAAGAGAAATTGGAGGGAACTTTGGCTAAGAAGGAACTGTATCATGAGGGACGTGCTAGAGAAAATGGGGGCTGGAAAAACAGGGAGGGGCGAAGGAGAACAATTAATGGACGATATCAAAACAGAGAAATCGTATGTGAAGACGAAGAGGTTAGCGGAGACCGAGGAACTCTTTCATATCATTTTTCTTCAACTAAGCCTACTGTCTTAATGCCTATATTACGACTCCGGACTTATATCATGATATCAGTGCAAAATAATCACACTCTAAACTACAAAAGTACATTTGAGAGCTTATGCCTCTGATTATTCCGTAAAATTGCTAAATCCAATTTTATATATATATATATATATATATATATATATATATATATATATATATATATATATATATATATACAGGGTGTTAACGAATTATACCGGCAAACTGTAAGTGGTGATTCCTCACATCCAAATAAGAGAAAACGTTCATATAGACCTATGGCAAAATGTGCATAGTTTCAGAGCTAGGGCTGCTGTTCAAAATCGCGAAGAAGCCAAATTTCAATAGGCCCTATTTCGAATTCCAGAAACTGTGGATGGTGGTCCTTATCAGCGTAAAGGAAGCCAGCCATACACAATCCAAACGTGCATATTTCATCAATTGTCAATAGGTGTAGAGGGTATTCCCTACAGAGTGTAATTCTCAGATATGTTTTCAGTAGAGTTTTCAAATAAACCCTGATTTCTAGAAGGATCCAAAATAGGCAGGAGACAAACCTTGACAACAATGTACATCCAATGCTTTAGAGGGAAGGCGGAAGTGTTCGGAACCGGCAGCTCCATGTTTCTTTGTTTTCGGACTAACGTGTGATGATATGTATTTCGTCACGGTATATTTCACGATTTCTTCACTTATAAGCGTGAAAGAAAACATCGCAACATGCGTTTTTCCGAGTACGAGAAACCGTGCTGCTGACGATTCTTAACACTTCCGACATCGCGCCAAAGTATCCCGTTATCACTGCTAGGTTTATCGTTTGCCTACTTTGGACCAATCATAAAGTCAGAGAATATCTCAAAATTCGGTTGATGACGTGTCTTGAAATTTCACCCTGCAGGGAATAATCTGTATACCCACTGAACATCAATGAAACATGCATTTTTGGATTGCGTATGCGTGGCTTACTTTATGCTGATAAGGACCACCATCCATAGTATCTCGAATTCGAAATAGGGCCTCTTGAAATTTGGCTTTTTCATGATTTTTGACAGTCCTAGCTCTGAAACTATTCAGTATTCGCCATAGGTCCAAATGAACTTTTCCTCTTATTTTGATGTGCGGAATCACCTCTTAAAGTTTGTCGATATAGTTCCTTAACACCCTGTATATATATACACATACGCATTAGGGTGGTCCTTAATTTTCAATTTCTGAATCTCTTTGCTCCTATCCCTAAACTGTTTCCATACCGGACCAAATTAACCCATGAAAAATATTGGCTCAATTGAAAAGTATTTAACCGACCTCCAAGTGACTTGAATTTCTGGTTACATTAACAATATATAGCATATGGCAAAAATTTGGAATAGACTTTTGTAAATTTGAAACGACTGGAGGGAAAAGGATCATATTTTGCATAGGGATAATGGAGGAAGATCCGCACCTAAAACTGAATAGTATCATGATGATGATCATCTTGAAGTCCGCTATCTTGGATTCAGACCTTAAATTTTAAATAAAAATGGGGTTGTGTGACAAAACGTTTTGGGGTAGCTTTTTACAAGTACACACCTACCTTCATTTTCAGCTTATCTCTGATCATGTAATAATTAGAACCTTTGAAATATAAATATATATGCGGGTCATTTTCTGTAACGATAGTGTCGAAAGTTTTAAGATGTGGATACCCCAGCTGCAAGTAGCATAGAGAAGGTTGACAAACCACCGGTATTTGTAGCTTTGAATTACAAAAAAATATTAGGCATCTTTGAAATACCATCATCTACAAGAGAAGCACAAGCTACAGCTGTTTACGAAGTAGTGAATCCTAGTCGTCCATCGACAAAAGCAATCACCATTGACTGTGAATGCTCCGTATCAGGACTAAAGTTTTTACAGAAATTAATCGAATACAAGAAAGTCGATCCAGAAATTAGTAATTGTGAAGAGAAAAAAATGTAAAGTAAGTCAGTAGTGAGTGGGAAAAATGTATTGTCGCTAACGTTTGCTTTGTAATCTTGTAATTTCTTGCAATTTAATCAAATACGGAATTAAAACTAAATAAATGAATTTTGAAAATACTTGAAATTCCTATGTATGCTTTAAGATTAACTAATTCATATCGGACTTCCGAAGAGAAACATCGAAACAATTTTATGGCCGTGTCAACAGCGACAACTCCCAGTCACGACCCCTCTTCAGTTCTATTAGAAAGAAGAAAGGAAGTGTGAGGAAGAAAAGAAAGTAGGAGAAAGGAGGAAAAGAGAAAGAGGAAAAGGAGGAAAGAAGAAGGAACTAGGGATAAAAGGTTACTGGATAATTATGGAGACATGGTAAAGGAACTTGAATAGTTATTAAAAGGTGATTTATATTTGAAAATTATTACTTGAGGATCAATTATGAAGTGGTCCCGAAAAGAAACATGTTTCCTTATACAACCCCGACCTGAATCCAGGCAACTGCACAAGTGGGAGTTGCCCTGACCCAACCGAGGTGACGAGAAGTTTTAATTCAATTGTTTGTCTATTGTTTCAAAATGTTGAATAATCTGTATCCAGTATTCGAACTTCTAAAACGGAGATCGAACACGCATATGAATCAGCCAAGAAAAAAACTTAAAGTGTATATTTTCCACAAATAGATGTTTTGAGATTTCTGAAAAGACTGTAGTTATTCTGTCTCATCTTGTTATTTTGGCTTTTCTCCTAGGGGCGATTTAAACTATTTTAGAATCGGTTATCTTTCATAATCCTCATCATACACTAACACACTATGAGATTCTATTACACACTTATTATGAATATTATATTCATATGAATATTATATAAATTAATATTAAGTGCTACTACTTAAGACTAAATTTGCCATTGATTCACACAGTCACATACATGCAGGACAGCGTATTAACATGGGTAATAATAGTTTTGAAAGAAACCATCTAACTACAATTTGGTGAACATTTATTACATTTACTAAGAAATTAAGACACAGAATTTCATAAACATGCAATAAGTATACGTTAATCCTATTTATTCGGTCTTATAAAGAATTAAACACATATTTACTTTGTACAGGTGTTTATCAACACTTCTCCCATTTCGGGGATTTAAAAGATCAAAGTCTCGTCAATCCTATCACAATAACCAAATTACCAATTCTGTCATTGGCTTACTATCACATTCACTATCTTTCAATAAATGTTGCTTTGTACTACTAATTACACATATTTATCGCTAGACTTGCACTATAGATACGCCTGCACGAGAATTTTCCAAGTTCAGAAGGATTTTTGCTGGTATGGTAAACACAACTATTAAGATGGAAACATTGGTGAAGTTTGAGGATTCGTATGGGAGGGGCGGAAATTAAAGTGTAGTTCTAGAGAAGGATTTTAGCTTACTAATTTGATGGTTGATTCAAGGACACATTAGGGTTACGGTGACCTGCCTAAATCCCATGCTACATGCAGTTAGTATATTACATACGATGTTAGTTGTTACATAGATTACTTAATTACATTACAAAGTTTGACGAGAATATCTAACATGCGGCGGTATTTTACAACTTTTCCATTTTATATATTTATCGGATATTTCGTAACTATGGCAACCAAGAACAGTTTGTGGTAAGTACTAAGACCCTTTACACATATTTGTCTACTCACTTCAACATTATACATTTTACTTCAGTATTATATTCATACTCCAAACATATTCATATATATATATATATATATATATATATATATATATATATATATATATATATATATATATATATATATATATATTAATAATTATTTAATCTTTCAAATTATTAACCCCGACAAATTGAGTTTTAAAGTTGCAACACTTTACATAAAAGATCCGACCTATCGTACATATACAAATTAAACTATTTGCCCGCGATTAATGATAAATTTAGAATTCTCAAATATTTTATTTAAACTGGGAAACATGTAAATAGCATGGCAGGCACGTAAGCACATAATATGTGTAAGTATATGATTCTACAATGTTAACAGTATTTTTGGGCTCAATACAACTACAACAACCTTCACACTTGTGATTATCAATGGACCAAAAGTAGAAGAATTCTGAAAGGATAATAAAAAAAAAGCAACATTGTATCGGGACTGAACCACCGCCCACTGCCGCAGTGAGATGGAATATGATGTAAAAGGTTCCCTTGACTTCCACATTAACGAATACATCTACGAGTCGTGTCTAGCGACATCTCAACTGATAAGTCCAAATGATACATTCGAACGATTGATATATGTCAAGTTCAAAACTCGGGGGGAATGTTAAAAATAAAACAAATCTTGAAGAAGAGAATAGAGGGATAGATAGAGGAGAGAAAAAAAGCGGCGCCAAAGAAATAAGCTAGAACACTAAAACTACAAAGATAAGTGGTCGAATTTCAACATAGAACAATCCTCAGCCAAATATCCTTTCATATGCCGTAAAAAAGAATGGCCTACTAAAACGCGTATCCTAAGATAAATATCTTCAAACCCACAGCTAGTCCGTGTCCAGAGCGAGATTTCCACAAAGACAATGGCTTTATGGAAATCTCAATTCGCGCTGTATCAGGCTGAGACCTTGGAGTCTCCGGCACTACCGGGAAGTCAGTGTGATTTCTCAATTTAGGATTTCTAAATTTAAAAACAATTATCCGACCCCTCAAAAACTGAGAAGAGTTCCGAGGAAAGTATGTAAAACTTGACTAAAGTCAATAACTAGACAAATCTAACAGGGATTAGCGAAAAATAAAGAAAAAAAACTTTAAATAAAATAAATTTTGTACTAGTAAGTTATCTGCCAAATCTTACTAGTGGCTCCCATATCCGTAAGGGTGCCAACCTTGAGGCGTCAACTAATTTCAAACACTATATACTAGAAGTAAAAGAAGTGAAAATTCATGGGTATTGGAGTTTAGTGAGACAACTAGAGTTCTGGTACGGTATTACGAGAGTCTACTATAATATATTTTCTATATTATTCGATCCTGTCTACTTAATCGCCTCTGCAGACAATAGTGAACCTAGCTTAGACAGGTAACGTGGAAAAAAATTCAAAGTTGCAGAGTAGTATCGCAAAAGTAAACTGAACGAGTATTTTAACACTGTATCCATTCTGCAGACGGTTATTCTATTCTTTGAGTGACTGTAAAATATCCGGAATCATTTATCACATGACTATTATTCATATTATCAAGCCAATTGATCAGTTTAATGGTATGTTTACTATTGGATGTCCAGCAACAAAGTGAAAATACCATCCACCAATTTTACGTAACACACTGCCCTCATACAAAATTCTAATGTGATAATTAATGCACTAAGAAATTTATTATTATATATATGCAATCAATACCTCGTAGCAAACTTTACCACTCGGCACATATTCACATGGCGTACTAATATTTATTCATACTTTTTACTATACACATCTATATATCAATAATATTATCATTACTCACTTATTCATTTATATATTTTTCTCTACGACGTCGATCTATTTTCAGACACCCTACACTTTATCATTACGCCTTAGACTGTTCAAAGCAGTCTTACTATCTATATTAAAGTAACAATTATAGCACATTAACTAACACGCGTGATTTTATATGAACTGAATATGAATTTCTTTCACAACATACTATTGTATATTTCACTTCACGGCTTCGAATTTATTCTGTATACAACGAGAATTCAATATAATTGACTACATGCAATTATATTTCTGAAAATGTCAACAATGAAATCGTTCGCGGAAAGCAAAGGAAAGATAATTCGTAACTGCAGCCTGGCAACAAAAATAATGCCACATAGACAAACTTTGAATTAAGTGGAAACGCGAAGTTTAATATTCTTAATAATTTGATTACTGGACTATATAAATGACTGTGCTTTTCAGAAATACCAAATTATAATGTAGCTTGTCAATATTTTATTCATATGGACCAGAAGTAATACTTAGGCATCCATAGTTACAAAAGAAGAGTAATTTTCGGGTAGACTAGATCCTTAAGTGACTGAGGAACAAAACACTAGCAGCGAATAATTCACAACTCGGCACGAGATGGCATTAATAGTACGCAAACTAACTTTGCACTAGTGAATGAAATTTGTACTTTGTCATCGATAAATATAAGCAACATATTATAGTTACGGTACAGAATTACTATGACTGGTTATTATGAATCAATGTGCTTACTACAAGGGACCAAAGGAGATAAAGAATCAATAAGCAACAATACACTGCCCTTAAATGGATTAAGTTTACATGCACACATACACACGTAAATGCATACTAAATTACACATATCAAACGTCAACTAAAGATGTTACACATGCTAACACATATCACTAAACATATTAAATCATATTATCACACAACTCAACTATACGTAAACCAAACAATCACTGACTTTCACCATCCTAAACCGGCTCTATAAACTGAGGAAAAAGAAACTGAATAATCAGATCCCAATGGCCCTACTACTGATTTAAATCATAGTTTTTCAAACACTTTTAATGCCCCAGAAAGGACATATTAAAACTGCTAATGGTAAGGGTCCCTTTCCTGAAGTGAAAAATCCCTAACAAAAAATCGTTCAGCTCATCTCTGTTGGAAGCTGTAATCAATTCAGGAATAAGTGAGAGTCCCTAACATAATAAGAATCATCGTAACTACAACAAAATCATATATCGCTATGTAAGAAAGAATCACATAAGCTACATACACACACGAAAGCTATATCTGGACAGTCCTATTGTAACCTAACTTAATTTGGAGGGGTAAGAAAGATATTCTAACTGTTTTAATTTACTGAATTTTAATTCCGAAATCACTTGAAGCCGAAAATTAATACATTGCACTGTAAATCCTGTCCATAGCTATCTATAGATGCAATCATGGCGTCCTTGACTTGAGATTCCCTTTTTACTGTTTACAGTTTATTTTAGATGAAATTCCGATGATTTTAGACTCTCAACTTGCTTCCTCACTATTTATTCAACAATTGGAACTACTGTTACTTGCTTTTGCTGCTTTTTATACCAATATATATCTGGAACAAGTTGCGTATTGTTGCTTGATTCTTTCCCAGATATAGAATGAGAAGAATCGCGCCTTAATACTAGCGCTTCGCAAATAGTTCCAATCATAACAAAGAGTTTGGCCGGTGAAAGAATATAAAACGAATAGAAAGTGGTGAAAACTGGATGAAACCGGATTTTGGGAGGATATGGGTATCTCAGAGGGATGAAGGGGTTCTAAATTATTCTGCCAAATATCAGATTGGTGGATAATTTCAAGAATTTCTGTCCAATTGCCGGCCTATGTTTTCATATAGCATTAAGGTGTATAATTTCAATACTCATCCATTTGAAATGCCCATATATAAAATTTACATTAAAATAATGTTTAAATAAATATATTATTCCCCGAAATATAATTTCTACTAGGTTATTCAAAGCTTCCACGTTAATTTTGACTTAAATAAAGAACTAATGAATTAACTACATAGACCGAAAATATATTTTGAAAAACTCGTCTAGTACAGTACGTTCAAAAATATTGGACCCCTCCAAACAAAAATCTCATTACATCAACTGTAATGATACATTAGAATTGTGCTGTGAAAAAATCGGTAAACATTTATTTTATCTGTCACCAGAAATTGCGGCATTTGCACTCTTGGATAAAGTACAAAACACGTGACGGAAAAAATGGTTTCTAATATAACGGGAAGTACAGAAGAAAATGATATACAAGACCAAGTAAAGCAATACTCTATAAACAGGGCAGAAGTCAACAGTTTTAAAGAAAAAGAATTCTCGGACTTCGTTTCTGTAGATTCGAAGACATATTTCTCTATATTTTCTATAGATACAAATTTTCTAAAAACATTACATCTAATTGGAAACAAGATGCCAACTTTGAATGTTGGTTGGAGGTATTGAAAGACGTTATATTATGTTGATGAACAATGTGAAGAGAGAGGGGCGAAGATGATTTAAGAATACGGGAGCATTCTAACCAAAGAAAAACAATACATACTACGGATCGTCAGTAAACAGAAAAACATATCCGACTACTACAAAAAATTGGTTTAGTTAGGCAGTAGAATTTGATTAGTTATTCACAGCTTTTATTATTATTGTCATTTTAAACCTTCATTATATTAATTATGTATTTTATGTACCACATGTAAATGATTTCAACATAGGTTGGTGTGCTTTCGGACGGAATGTGCTATTATAACATATATAATTACTTTCTTGTTGCTCTTATGTGCCTCTTTTTAAATACTTATGTAAACTATGAAAACAAAAGACAATATTGATGGATATTAAACTGTTATTATAAAGGTAGTAACTATTACATGATCAGAGATAAGTTGAAAATAAAGACAGATCTGTTTTTGTGGTGAAAAGCTACTCCAAAATGATATGTCACACAACCCCATTTTTATTTAAATTTTTTGGTTTGAATTCAAGATGGCGGACTTCAAAATGACTGCCATCACGGTACTACTCAGTTTAGGATGTGGATCTAACTCCACTACCTCTATCCAAAGTATTATCACTTTCCCTTCAGCCGTTTCAAAGTTACAAGGGTCTATTCCAAACTTTTGCCATGTACTATGTATTATAAATGCATTCAAAAGTTTAGGTCTCTTGGGGTTCGGTTAAATATTCTTCAATTGAACCATTTTTTTCATGGATTAATTTGGTCCTACATGGAACCAATTTAGGGGTTGAGAGCAAAGGAATTCGAAACAAATTCTCATATAATTAAGAACCATTCTCCGAACTAGATATAGAAATGCATGAACAGATATAAAATAACGGGCACTTCTGGTTGACGTGGAAAGTTGAAATTTATCATCATTGTAGGTTTTTGCGAGTAAACCACAGAAAAATTGCCAAAAGTTAATCAGCCTTATGCAGAGAACTTTTGACGTATGATTAGCGTCATACTAAAGGATTGGCTACTGCAGGAAACATATGTTATTCGAACTCTTTAATATATCAGTAATCATGCGTCAGAACGACTCTGCATAAGGCCCAATATTTTTAATTTTAGGAGTCTAAAGAGGATGAAGAAATTCCTCATGTTATTTATATGGGCCTTTTTTTGGGTCTATAATCTTAATGGGCCTTTTTCTTGGGTTACAAAATCTTATCTTTTAGTTAGTTCAAATAGGAAACTTCAAATTCAGTAGAATTGTGGGATTAAGAGATGCGAGACCGTAGTGCAAACAAACATGGTGATCTAGGGGCAAAGCCCCCAGCTGACCAAATTCAGGAAATATTTATAGCAAGTATACGAAATTCACTGTTGAATCAAAGACTGATGCGTAAGAGATGCAAGGACATTGGTGGAACAAATGCGGGGGTCTGGGGGCGGAGCCCCAGCTAATCAAAGCTAGTCATGCTAGAAAGCCTAGTAAGTATTCCTACTGTAATATTACCCACGATTTAATGATTAACGTATTCTAAATTAGATACACTTAATCCTGAAATAATACTTAAAATGATACAGATTTGCGATACGAATCCCAAAATAAACTCCTTACATGTACCTTGCCTTTCCGACATAATCGACTCTCACTAACTTTAAAAGTTATGTTTTAGCGATGAGGTTGTATTCCTCGGTGCAGGTTGACTTCAAGAGGTCATAACTGCTATAGTTATATGAGCAGCATTTTATGCAAGTATACATTTATGTATATATTACTGGTGCGAAATCTCATCAATCTGTACTATGTAGTCATTGCAAACAAGATTTCTATCTATTCCGGTTCAGGTTAGGAAAAGTTGTTAGGCCCGAGCTGTAGAACATGAGTATGGTATAGGCAATACTACGGGAAAATGATCCCTTGGACCCTAGGGGCCATGCCTATTGCACTAGGGTGAGATGCAGACTCCGTTCTAGAAACCTTTGCCTAAGACCATTGAGATTTAATCAATATAATGTTCAATACCGTTAATTAAAAATAATTAGAATAAAACAGCCACAATTCAGCCAAGCTTGGATCATCAAAATAACGTTTCGGAGGATAGTGATTGTTATGTATTTGGGCCTCGTCTAAGCTTGACTTGGCTTCAGAAAATCAGGTAATTCGATCCAAAATGGCATAAATTTTAATCTATTTCACGCCACTCTCCCTATTATTGTGATTTCACATAATTCAGCGAATAATTTGTTTATTTTTTGAAGTGTAACGTGCCTTTTCAGCACCAAGGCTACATGAGACGGAGTCTTCCGTTTACGGTGGATTCTGAACTTCGTAATTTGTTCATATTTCAAGGAATCTCTGACCGGGAATGGAACCCAAAACCATATGCATCATAAGCGATGCGGTAACCATTAGACTAGCAGAGAAGGTCCCTATATGGTTCTGCGAGATTTTGATTTTGATGCTAGAAGGCACATGCATTATTTATCGCTTCGTAACCGTTTCCTCTGCTTGTGTTTAAAATCATCCGAGAATGATAGAGTAATTTTAACTTCCTCTTTTCCCTTGATATAATGTGGTACATATGTTATTTAATTTTAACACATCTTTTACTGCTTAGGGTTCAAACCAATAAATTGCGTTGGAATGAATTTATTCCTTTTCCCCTTCGATTAAATAAATATACGATATGTCAAAGGACTAATTAAAAAAATATGATTTTTACTTGTGTTAATTTGGATTCAAAAATATTGTGAGGGGCATGGCAATGAAAATATTTATGAAAACTTTTACTCGTTTCTACAATGCATCACTGATCTGCACTGCTTTGCTTGATATTTCAGAAATCGGTACGCTATTGGTGAATCAACGACGTTCATGTTGAGGAAACGTAGGATTGCAATGTGTCAGCTTAATTTCATCTGAACTGTCTTTAACTACTTGTTCATATTTTGTGTCTAGATGCATTCATACGAATAGGCCTACTCTCGCACATTAATTTATTTAGTCAAAAATCTATAGGAGTTAGTTTACTGATGGGAGATTTTTTTTTTTTTGTAGATTTGTGAAAAAGAGTTTATATTTGTTGTAATTTCTAAATATATTGTTAACGAGTCTATGATTTGCATATTTATATCCCTTGAAAATTCAGAAAGGGTGATTTATTGATGTAAGTCTGTTCCAATGGCTTTCTCTAATAAGATTTGAAGAATAACCTTAGTTTAGCTAGCAATATAAAATTCTTCAAAATGTAGTACAGAAAGCCACTCGAACAGACTTAAGCAATCAATAAATTAACCTCTCTGAATTTTACTAACGGAATTATACTTTCTGAATGACTTAACAAATCACCTCATGTGTTACTGCGGTCAGTCTTTTGCGTTCTTTCTTTTACTTGAGCTCGACGTCTCTCACGAAATATGAACTCGTATGGGCGTCTTAAGAGAGCAACCCCAGCCCCGTTATTATTCCATTCTAAGTCAAACATCGAAGAACCTGAAAGATATGTTTAATTACTTTAGATGAGAAGCCCAAACGTCAAATTTTATATCTCTAACCTGAAGGTTTTCCCATGTATGTACATCTTTTTACAATAATTCAACACTCACGTCTTTTTGTTCTCATATTTTTTTCTTCTCCAGAACACACATAAAAAACGATAATGCAAGTATTTAATTATTGTGAATGGAAAGATCAAAATTTAAATTTCATCTCTCTAGCGTGAAGAGACTCTTAGGTATGGATATCTTAGGTACGAATATAATAATTGCAACCGCCACAACTCTTTCTTCCCGCTTCTGCTGTTTCCTTATGGTACAAATATAAAAATAAACGCTGAAACCCGTTTTAAATTATCTAAAATAAAAAGTTCAAATACCAAGTTTCGTATTTATAACGTTAATACGAGTACATTCCGAGATACAGCAATTTTATTATACCATAGACATTTTATTATATTAACTCTAATCACAGTTTTTTCGCCCATGCTGTCTTGTTTCCCTCTAGATCAAATATCAAAATGCGATGAAACATGTGTCTCATTTTTTTAAAATGAAAAGTCCAAGTATCAAATTTTATGTATCTAACTTTAAGAGATTCCGAGTTATGAACTTCTATTATATAATAGTTGGAATCCACACTCCATTTTGTTCTCACCCTCTTTTCAACTTTTAGGTCAAATATTACGAAACGCTAAAACACGTACCAAATTGTTTTAAATGAGAAGTCCAAGTACGCATTCTAATTCTCTAACCTTCAAATATTCTGAGATATGAGCATCTTATTATAATAATTGTAATTCCACCTCCTGTTCCCTCTTAGCCCCTTTTCTTCCCTTCTAGGTGAAATATTAAAAACCGCTGAAACTCATGTGTTTTATTTTAAATGAGAAGTCCAAACACCAAATCTCATGTTTCTAAGGCTGAGATTTTCTGAAATATAGACATCTTATGATAATTGTATTCCACGCTTTTTTTTTTACTTAACACTAATTTTCTTTCCTTCTAGGTAAAATACCTCCCCCCCCAAAAAAAAAACACGCTGAAACACGTATCTAGTAATTGTAAATGAGAAGTCGCTACACCAAATTTAATGTCTCTAACATTCACAGATTCGGAGAAATGGACATTTTAATATACAAATTGCCACCTCTATTTCCTCCCTTTCTCACCGAATTTTCAAAACTCCTTCATTAGTGGTAACTTATGCCACAAAGGCAACGGAGTGTCCAAATTTCAAGTTTTTACAGACTGTAGCGTAAGCGGTTTGGCCTGGGGGTTTGACAGTCACTCACTCACTCAGGACTTCTTTATTTATACATCGAGGCAGATATAAATAATCTACTTTAGAACAATTAATCATTTGAACTATTTGTACTGGTTGAAAGTATGTATTTGGTTCGTACACATCCTTTCTTTCATTCACATCTAACTAGTACCACATAGCAATTTGTGCTAGGATTTGAATTATATCTTCCAGGTAATTTAACATAAAAATCCCTTAGACCTCTCTTGTTTCAAACGCCGCATTGACAATAAGAATTTCCCAACAAGGTCGCATATGATAGTTTTTAATAGATCTATTTTTTGTGCATATTTTACAGGTATTAGTAGCATTAATACAAGTAATATACGTGGATGAAAATGTTAATGCTATATTACTCAACACTATATTATTTGATATATGTAACTTAGGAATTATATTTCTCGTATATGTCATATATCTTATATAATTTAACATTTTGCACATTATGACCAGAAGGCCATACTTTATGACTGTGAAGTCTGCAGGTTCCTCACCCGTCCCTTAGACAAACCAAGCTATAATGCGAACCACAGTATCTAAATTTCATTGTTAAGGAGATGAATTAATTGAGTATGAGAAACAGATGAAATATCTATTTTAAAGCTCTTGTAAATGGAGTCAAGTCGAGTGTTTACAGTTAAATTGTAGTAAACATCAGAATAAAATCATAAAAGTGGATAACTTTCCAGGAAATAGTTCAGAGAAAATTGAGTACTACTGTACATAATTACATACCATATTCAAAGAAATTGGAGAACATTTAATAATGTACTGGATATCCTTAGCAACGTGTCGCCAATGTTATTATTATTTTTTTTTCTTTTTCTCAATTACGAAATTATATTTGGTACGCTTCCTGATCATCTTGTTGATCACACGTGGTTTTCAGCCAAGAAATAGTTTCGCTATTGTTTCCACGTATTTTACTGCTTGCAATCTTCCCTAATGGAATGAAAATGGACAAGCTGTCGGATGGTTATTCATTCAGAAACATAAAAATATATTTTCTTTCTCTAAGCTGTCTTTCTTATAGACAACATATAACTATATTGAAGGTGAAGAGGAGTACAATAATGTCTGTTTCCGGTATAGTTTTCAGAGAGAAAAATAACTTTCTGGAAATTACGTCAGAAAATGAAAAAACAGTAAAATACGGAGGGAGAAAGAGAGAAAGTAAAAAATTGTAGCGGTATTATTGGACGTTGTTTTCAGGTTCAAAATAAATTACTTGTTTTCTTTCAAGAGTTGTAGAGATATAGAGTAATAGTTCTTTGTGAAGTTTTCTCTTTAATTTAACGCTGCACCTGGAAGCAATATCTTAACCATATTGTTCCTTTGATCAAGTAGCTAAGTGATCAGGTATTTAATAGGAATTAATAATTCGTTTTCAGTTTTATTACAAGTGGTAGTGCGCATGTGACACAGTTAGTAGAAGAGAAAGTCAGTAGGTAGATGCTACGAAATAACATTATTTTTACGCATATAGCATATAAATAAATAAATAAACAATTTGTTCCAGTATTGATTACTATTAGGAAGGAACAAGCGCTACACGTTTTGGTGCCATAAAAATTTTCACTTCTCGATTTTCTCAGCAACAATGCGCCCAAATTTACCCTCAAGCATTTCACTTCCTTCAGCTTGATGATATCTACACATTGCTAAGTGTCTCATCTTCCCATAATGTTATAGAACACAAACTCGAGCTCAAGAATTGGGCTCTGCCTTATTCATTATATTATGTACTAGCAGAATACCCGTTCTTCGCAATACGTTTTATTTTGAACATAAAGAGATGAATTTGATTTTAAATGGCACCGAAAGTGTCACTGGTCGTCTCAGCGATCCCGAAAACTATAGATTCAACACTCATATAGGTCATTTTCTATCTTGTAGTACTGTAGGTATTTTTTTAAATATCTCCCACCTCCCCTCCCTTAAAGTGCACCAACAAAGTGAAATGAAAAAAGCATTTCAGGTCTAAACTTCATCTATGTGGCAAGTTTGATCGAGATCGGTCTAATGGTTCCAGCGGTACAAACTCACAAACATAGGGACTTTCATTTATTTATATATATAGATTATTATCTTGCTAGTGCCATAATGAAATTCTTGATGAAAATATTCACCTTCATAGATGGCATGAGTATTGTACAGCATCGATTTTTAGGTTAACGAAAAAGAATACATTTTCTCGGGAATTGCGCATGTGGATTTACAACAATCCATGTCGTTTTGTTCAGGTCTCTATGATCTATTGATGGATATATCTATCTTTCGACACGGATATATCTATTTTTCCCAGTGATCCCCCATAACGTAGTCGCTGAGCTCTCAGCTTTGTTGCGAACGGATCCAGGTTTGATTTCTGGTAGAGACACTCGTTCGAAAAGATGTAATAGCTTTTTCTGGTCAGCCATCCTAACTGAAGTTTATCCTAGGTTTTCCTCATTCACACCAGGTAAATGCCGGGATGCTACCTAACGTATAGTCCCAAATCGCCTCTTTCTGTTTTTCTCTCCAATTCCCCGGACAGTGTGATAGCCGAGGAACGTCATCCCTCATATATGTGTGATGGGCTAACATGGCCATGGGTGCTAGAAGCGTAGAAATCTAATTCCTAATCCTAATGCCAATTGACATTTTTCCCATTATACACGTAATAGCATATCATTTGTAGTAACGCTCTCATAGATTATTTATTGTTTGACTAATTGTATTCTTATACAACACGAGAAGCTCAAACACTGACATTTTATTTATCATTGGACGAAAAGTTCTCTCTCATTTTTCTCTTTTCTTGATTATTTTTCTAAGTTTACGTGGCAGTCATATGTGAAGCAATTACATAAACATTAAAAGAACATCTTATCGCCATTTTAATATTATTTTACAATATATTATGTAGAAACTATACTTGGTAACATCTAGCACCTCATTCTATAACAATATAATTCATCTTGTATTGAATCTATCCGGTCACAAATAACGTAATCTATTTAATATTTATACTATTTAACATGACAATACATTCTCCCATCTCATAAGATAGGGTTGTTTACAGTTTAGCGTCCATTTTTAACCGAAAACATATGACGGATAGATCTACAGTTTAACGTAGTATCCATAGCCCTGTGCTACTTGAAAGGATCAAACCTACACACACTGTGAAAGTGTGCAGATTATTCACTTGTTATCGAAAGGCCGACATACATGTTTATTCTAGCGCAGTCTAAAGAAGAAACTGGAGCGCACCCACAAGGGGAACTACTGGGTCCGGATCCCCTTCCCCAAAATCAACTACCTAACTCGACATACATCTGTACACTTTCTTAATAAAACCGTACTTGCTAAACAGAGAAATTTGTGATAAAGCATAAAGATTTACTGCCCTTAAAGTGTGCTCTTTCTTTTCTTATAAAATCAACCTGGTTCTATCATTTTTTGAAAGTATAATTGGCAGTGCTTATCAATTACTTATCGTGATTTCGGATATAGAATAGCTTCGCTTCAATATTGTATTCCCCAAACTTTGAATCCCTCCCAACAAAAATTTCTGGGTCTGCGTCTAATACAGATTGAATACGTTCTAGGATTTAAACTACTTGATCCCTATCAACCGTGAATAAGATACAATAGCATATCATATGCTAACACAATATTGATTAATATGCAATTTAATTATTAATATTCATAAGATTAATGGTCAGAATGTAGTATTGATCTAAGTCTTTAATGAAATACATGACACTCCACTTCTACTCTGAGGACAATTAACTATGCCAACAATTACAATTAATTTGAGTTATTTTGGTTCGGCTCTTATTACTAATATGTTTCTTAGGTTTTAAGTGTTTGCCAGTCATTCTTTGAAGTGTTGCTTATTTCTCGAACAACTCTACATCTATACTAAGGCCTATCTCATAATGATTTATTTACTAGTGTTGTAAGTGCAAGAGGCATTTAGTTATATACAGATATTTTTATTTGCTATCTTACTTGTCCCTAAATCATGTTTGAGAAGTTCATTTTGTCAGTTCTATTTTATCCCTTTCTGATGTCCTACTGGTTAAAAGTAAAACCTGAACCAACATTGCGATGTCACGTAAATATGACAAAGTTGTACAAATATACATACATATATTGCCCAAAAGACGGATTAGGGTTCATTTTCAGGAGACACTATGCCTGTCCACTCGGAGCATGACGGTTCTATCATTTTTTTTCTGATTGTTGTGGGAAGTACACAAAATAAGTATTGTTGACAGATTTGAGATAGGGCTTATTCTTGGAGTAGGCTGGGCTGAAAATTTATGCTGAGGCTTATTTTCGGGTTATATGTCTTATTTTTTAGGGACTTGCATCCGCGTGAAGTATTCTTACCTAGTAACACCCGCACTAAAAGCTTGAGCGTTAACCAATTGGTTACGTATGGGCACAGAGAACTCTCGAATAGCTGTCATAATTGCCTTCATTTCAAGAATGATTAAGTAAAGTTATTAATATTTTTGTGTATTTATTCATCTCAAAGAATCAGAAACCGTTCAAGATGAGTTTCGCACAAAAAAGCAAATGAATACATTCTCTTTTTAAAATAAGCTCCTCAATTTGTGCCCACTAAAATTATATCTTATCACGAGTTTTGAATGTTGTCATCACCTTAAATACTGTTGCTTTCGATACACTTAACGGATTGATAATACTGGATATGCTTGCTCCAACTAGCCGCGTATTCACATATTGTACTTGTTGAAATCGGATGGTCTTCTATTTCATAACACCAACATCTGGTGTATAACACAAAGGAAGGCAGTCGCAGTACACGGAAATTCAATATTAGTATTCCATAAAAGACTGCTTGTTAGAATACCAGAGTGATTCCATTATTTTAATTTACATCACAGATTTATTACATAACTATACATAAATAATTACACATATTATAACCTTATAAATATGTACGATGTGAATTCTTCACATGCTCCAATCAAAGTCTGAGTACGTCATGGTACAGAATCCGATACAAATTGGATGTTTTCCAGAGCTTGTTTGCGAGCGCATAAGAATCCACACTGTCTGATGGAGAACCAATAACAAGAAATTAACTTTCAGGATATAGCGATAAATGACGATGTTACGTTCAATGTATAGCAGTTTGAGATTGCGTGTTGTACCAACGGGCCCCCTATATAATTATACCTGCTGCTTGATCAGTATGATATGCGACGATATACGCTGACAGATTACGTTCACTGCAATAGGTTATAACGTGTATGCGGTCATTACTTAAAATGGATTGAAGAGGAACGTGTCCGAAAGCAACACTGTCTACCACTCAGCACACCAATAACAGTGGTCATGTGCATGTTGTAATCTGAGGCGTTTCTGGTTCTTTGCCAAATAGAACCCAAGTCAGATACATGCATGCCCTAAGTCCAGCATTTAGTAGATGCCATCGAATCGTAGGCGCAAACAAGTTCACAACCCTTACCGTGCTTCAACGTCCAGCTAAGAACGATGGTGTGTTGTTCATTACGAAAAAGATTCTAAGGTACCTGTAATCTCTTCGTGTGCTCACATTTGATGCCCGATTGTTTCTGCTCACGGTTCTCTTCTATCCATTGAATACACAAATACATCCGTATCATGGTGAAATTTCCTACATGCATTATTTCCGCTGGGTGAGAGAAGACACCTACTCGTAAGCAGATAATCCGTCCACATTCGAATAAATTATTTGTTTATATTGCTTTCTTTGATGAGGGTAAACCATAGTGACGTCTACCCATATGTTTTCTGTTGGGTTGCCCACACTTCATTACCTGAATGTTGCAAAAGCTACCTCTTCAGTACCACTACTATCAAATGCATCATATTGCTTAAATAATTATAATTGTTTGCGCATCATATCATACTTTACAAATTTTAAAAGTGTGAACCTATTCTCAGTCTTGTTTCTTGATGCACAATTTTTACAAGCAGCAGTACACACACGCGCGTTCCGTACGCTATCCACGTAGCCACAAAATTCCTCATGTGGATTAGAAGGATATCGTGTATCATGAGCTGCTGCCGCTCAAAACGATAGATTCAGACCTTACCGTCGACTAGTGTGAATATACTTAGATACAGATACGTCCAGAACTGCTCAACAGAAAGTGTGTCGTATATCACGCTGCCAATAGCTGACCTCATACATCTTTAACGAGCAGCCAGAAGTTAAGAGAACTTAGCTGGGAGGTTTTGATGCATCCAACGTATAACCCTGACCTGGCACTGTCAACGTGATTTGCTTCGGTCACTGCAGAACCCTCTGAATTGTTAAGTTAGTTTCCGAAAGGGTCTATGAAAATAATGCGTCATTTATTTTACCAAAAACACACTAGACATTGCACACACGTGTTACTGTGGGCGTTATTTTCGTTCTTTCTTGTGCACTTTGCATGTAGACTTTGTCTGAACTCAACCTCACAAAATTCGAACGTCTCGTATTTATCTTAAGGAAGCACCCCTGGGCGTTAATCCTGAGGAGGTCAAGGCTATAAGAAGTCGAGCCCTTCAAAGTTGCATTCATCTGAATATTTTGATTGGATCAGTTTTGGGGTGACAACGAAATACAAATACCTGATCGCACGCTCTCTCCCGAAAGTTATTCAGAAACCGAGGACGCTGGAAGCAGACCACTTCTTTTCCTTTCGTTCTAGGCCATACACATAAAGACGCTTTAACAGGTGTTTAATTACGTTAAATGAAAATTTAAAGACCAAACTTCATGCTTCTAACCTTAAGGAATTCCAAGATATGGACGTCTTATTATACTAATTGCATCACCAACCCCCTCTTCCTTCTCATCTCTTTTCTTTTTCTTAAGACAAATAGCATAAAAGAAGAAGAAGAAACACATATTTTAAAAGAAATGTTCATACAGCAAATTTCATGTCTTTAATCTTAAGGTATTTCAAGATATGGACATTTATTATAATAATTACAACCCCTAAAACTTTTTCTCTCTCTTTTATCATTGGTTTTCTTGCCTCCTAAAACAAATGTAAAAAACGCTGAAACTTTATTTAAAATAAAAAGTCCAAGTGCAAGTTTCATGTGCGAAACGTTAAAGGATTCGTAGATATTATAATAGTTATAATCTCATTCCTTACTTCGTGCTCATCCTATTTCCTTTCCTTCTAGTGAAGTTTCGAAAAAGATTGGAACACGTTTTCTTATTATTTTAAATGAGAAGTTCGAATACCAAATTTTACGTCTCTGATCTTAAGAGATTTGGACCTATTGACTCTCATTATAATAATTGTAATACCACCCATTTTCTCTTTCCACTCTCTTTTCCTCCTTTCTAAATCAAATACAAGAAAATAAATACTAAAACGTGTCTAATTAAATGAGAAGTGTAAACGTCGAATTTCATGTATCTAACCTTCAGAGATCCTCAGTTATGGGCATCTTAAAATAATAGTTGTATTTTGGACCCCTTGTTTGTTCTCTTCTTCCCTTCTAGATAAAATATGAAAACACACTGAAACATGGATCTGGCTATTATATATGAGATGTCCAAATATCAAATTCCCTACTTCAAACCTTTAAAGATTCCCAGATGTGGAGATTTTAATACAATATATATAGAAAGAGAGAGAGAGAGACGGTATAGTGATTCAATGGTAGAGCACCAATTATTTCATAATCATTCAGTTTCGTTAATCATCCGACTCCTTTCGCGTAAAGTGTATAACCGTTGAGGATTAAACTATAAATTTCATTCCAATTAGAGAGAGAAAATTGTGAAATGAATTGTGTCCCTAAAATCCTAATCTTAAAAATTAAATTTATTTAATAGCCACTAATAATCCTCCCTTAATTGATTAAATAATGAACAAAAATTAAACCGCATTGGTACCCACAATTTACACTTTGAAAGAAGAATTTTTTTTTTTCAGATAAAACTCTTTTCCCGGATACTTTTTGAAATTCTTTACATAAATAATACCACATGTTCATTACCCATTCGTTCAGTTTGTGTCCAACACCTTCCGAAACCCTAGATTTCACCAGGAATGGTATATTCCTAAAAACATTTAAGAACTTCCTCATAATAGCACCAAATGTTTTACAGTACATCATATCTGGAAATTTCGCTTTGTCACCCAGCGTATGAAATCTTCAAAATCACGAAAATCGATCTATAAAATTTGGTACTAAAGAATAAATTAGTAATATTAAGGTACATTATTTCCACCAGAACATGAAATTAAAAGTTCGAGTTATTGAGAATTCGAAAATTAGGAGTTTGACTAAGGAAGGTCAGCAGTATTTATATTAATTCAGGGCAATTACACTTACCTGTCTGGTTGTTTGTGGACGTTTCATAGTGTATATTTGATTGCTTTTTTTTTAATTTCAGAGTATGCTTCTTTATTATGCCACATTTGGTTTCTCATGGATTTTTCCTGAAAAAAATCAAAGAATTATGTATCATACATATTCTACGGAACTCACCCTGTCTGAAACAAACTTGGTATAATGGTACTAAAGCTATTCAAACTTGTACAGACTCTTAATTCCACAGTTGTTTACCATTAAATGTGGTGTCTGAAGTTACTGAAATTTTCGCAAAACAACCCTAATAAAGATTTGCTTAAAAGTCAATGAAGTACAACTTTTGTCGAAATTTGGTAACTAATACTAATTCTATGCTGAATGATGACTAAAAGTATGGATTAATTTTATTTTGAATACCAAGGTATATCTTACCACACTTACTGATGTTTCAACCATGCGGTAGATACATTTTATAAATATAGAAGTTTGGAAACGTTATGTAATAAAACAACATATGAGCATATTTCTCTTTGGTTTTCATGGTTTGGTCAACTTCTCTTTAAACTACGAAGAATAAAACAATGAACTGAAGTATTTGTGCTCTTTTTACGCTCTCCACAACGCTCTCTCTCTGTCATTCGACATATTTCTTCTTTCCTACTCTGGATCTCCTTATTTCTATTTCTTCTATACACACACACGTATATATATATATATAGAGAGAGAGAGAGAGAGACAGAGAGAGAGAGAGAGACAGAGAGAGAGAGAGGAAGAGATTGCATATGATTTTTTTTACTGATTTTATGTGTAGTTTTCTTTTTTATCGAAAATAAAATAACAGCCAAAGAGATTTGATAAAAGATTTTGTCAATGTAGAGAAAGAACCTTGGTTAAAAACAAAAGAAGTACCTGCGTAATAGATTTGTAGACACATAAAACGATATAAAAGACGTGGCCGAAATAAGGAAATGAAAAGTATTTTCTTGTAAAATCGCAGAGAGCTGATAGCGTTTATATGATTTCTCAGTGTAGTTTTATGGTAAAGAACGTTGTGTTTCCACATTATAAGTTGAATTGTTTCGAGGTTATGTTCCTTTTAGTAGTACTATTCTATCACGAGAGCTACATTTCAGAAATAATATGGTTAATATGTTCTTACTCTTTTGTATAAGTTTAACTACATATTAAAATGCATTCCTCATATTGATTGTGTTTGAACTACGCGATTCAATATTTCATTCATTATTGTGACATATACGATGATAATAGAAACTTATATGTTAGTTTGACACATTTTACTTACGTTATTAAAACACACTAGTAGTTCTGATATGTATGAGAAATGTTTGAGTCTTTCTCATATTTTATACATAGTATTTAGAATAACTACTATATAGTTTTATTAAAACTCACTTCAAT
Source organism: Thermobia domestica (assembly GCF_964235325.1). Taxonomy (NCBI): domain Eukaryota; kingdom Metazoa; phylum Arthropoda; class Insecta; order Zygentoma; family Lepismatidae; genus Thermobia; species Thermobia domestica. The sequence goes on along the minus strand of NC_137456.1, from coordinate 207,202,908 downwards.
TGCAGTTTTATATATTTCTTTACAAAATATTCCAAGCTTTAATGTTTAATCTATTTTTCTTAATTCCGCACGTGAAGAATCGAAGAGTGATATGTTCAATTTGGTAAATCATATGCCGAAGTAATATACAATATTATATAAAAACATGTTTTTAAAAGAGATATTTTCGGGATATCTCAGAACTTTGGTACATCATCTTTGATTGCTGGTGGAGATAAATGGCGGAGGGAGGGTGGTGGGGGACAATCACCTTTCCAAAATTATATAATTTGTCTTTTAAACTCAGTGGCTTTACGGTACACAGACACTTGTTCCCTCATTCCATTTTAGAGTTACAGTTTGAGTACTATTCTTGTTTCAATTGTGCCGGATTATATCCTGGTTCAGGGGCGCACCGATGTTGGGGGTGTGTGTGATCCACCGGATCCAGACTACCTCAAAATTTTGTAACTATTTCTGAATATAACATACTTTCCTTTTTGTGGGGTCTACCTGGTCTGAACCTTCTTCCAATCTTAGTAACTGGACAGACATTTATACACTTTATTAATAAAAATAAATTACATTAGCAGATATGTGATTGATGTAGCTTAAAGATTTGATCTTACACTATATCTATACTATTTTTCTTCCTAGGTCTATCATTTGTTCTGAATATTAAGATAGCAACAGTTAAATACTACTTATTTGTTTTCCCGGTTGTAGAATGACACCAGTTCAATATTGCATCTAGAAGCTTTCTTATAGTATTGAACCTAACCAAACTTTAAACTACAAACAAAAATGTCTGATTGCGCATCTGTCCTGGTTTAAACAGAAATGAACTAAATAAATAAAAACTATTCTCATACTTAGCCCACTTCAAAATTTGCGTATGATTTTGTATTTAGCAACACAATATAGTTAATAATTATAGTTTAACACAGAAAAGTTAAAAGGAAAATACAACAATTCATGTATATTATTTCTTATATTTTTGTTGAACATTTACGTATTTTGACAGTTCCAATCTTTCTGGATCTGCTAGTGGTAAAGATGTGCACTTGGATTCTGTTTCTTCGAATTTCTTGTTCTATCCCAATCACTACCCTTCACAGCGATCATAAAATAGCAACCCTTTTAAGACAACTGTATCATTACAGATAGTAATTTCGTTTGTGTAGCAGAACGTAGCAAATGATAAGAGGAAACTTTTATGGAATTTTGAGGAATCTGACCCCCTGAAGGAAGGAGGAACAGAGATGGACCTTTTTCTTACGTTTTATCCATAAACCTTATCGCGGGAAACTTAAAATTTTGTAGCAAGGCTATCCATGAACCCCAAAATGTGGGTAAGAGGAAAATTCGAGAAATACAAACCTTGAGGGCTAAATAAATCTTATCTCGCCTTTCATCAAATTTCCGAAACCTTTTGACGTAGTAAATTAAACCTTCGTACAAATATTATGGATGGAACCAAAACTGTAGATAGCATATAGCTTTACGTAGAGACCAAAGACAAAGACAACTTTTTATCACCTTTCACCAAATATTCGAAACAACTTGGCATTTTACTTTTTTTTTTTTTAAAAAAAGAATGTTTTAATGTTCTCCTTAGACTATGGTAAAGGCGGGATGGGAAGAAGGGGGAATTGTTCTTGATCTTCACCTTACCTCCGAAAATTACAATATCCTATAAGATATTCTCTTTATACGCTAGAACAGTCCAATTGGTGATTTACGGGCTCCTGAAAGTTCGTGGGACAAATTAATGGGATATGTGTTATTGTTTACATATCGTAACTTATAAAAGATGTAAATAATACCATGAACTTCCTGTATGTATGTGTGAAATGTATGCTGTATGCATATAACATAAACAAAGGCTTGTAATTTAATTGCTGTTAATGTTGGTTCCTATCTCTGAATTACTACTACTACGCAGATACCAACATTTAAATGATTGGGGTCCGTACCTTGCCTTAATATATATATATATATATATATATATATATATATATATATATATATATATATATATATAGGGTATTTCAAAACAACACCAACAACGTTTGGGAGGTGATTCCTGACACCAAGAGAAGACAAAAAGTATAGACCAACCTGGGTGCACAATTTTGGAGCTATGGACCTCTAAAGTCCATTTCTTCATTCTTTTGGCAGGCTATAACTCCGAAAGGAAGCATTTGTGCACACAGATTGGTCTATACTTTTTATCTTGTCTTGGTGCCAGAAATCACTTCCCAAAGGTCGTCCGTGTTGTTTTGAAACTCCCTGAATATATATATATATATATATATATATATATATATATATATATATATATATAGAGAGAGAGAGAGAGAGAGAGAGAGAGAGAGTCCATAAAGTCAGTTGCCACCACGTGCTTCTTCGAAACGACTGCAAATATGAGAAAACGCAAAAACACGTCTATCATTATTTTAAGAGGCTTGAATTTTGAGCTATAAAAGGTCCACTCCAGACACCCCAATATAGGAATACGTGGGGTAAACTTGAAAATTTTAAATAGCAAAGGGGTCGAGTAATATATCGTTGGAATGGTCTTGACAAGAGAAATATTCTCCTGATAGTTTGAAGTCCCTATGTTGATCCCATCCAAAATAGTGGGGGTTCACATTTCGTGTCGATAAATTTTGTTGCCACCCCGTGTATCTTCGAAACGACTAAGAATAAGATAAAACGCAAAAACACGTCCATCATTATTTTAAGGGGCTTGAATTTTGAGTTATAAAAGGTCCACCCCAGGCAACCCCAGATAGGGGTACGAGGAGTCGTGTTTTTGCCTTTTATCATATTCACAGTCGATTCGAAGATACACAGGGTGGCAACGGACTTTATGGACACCCTGAATATATATATATATATATATATATATATATATATATATATATGTGTGTGTGTGTGTGTGTGTGTGTGTGTGTGTGCGGACGGAACTTTCGGAAAATCCAGAAAAATCTTTTGATTTTGTGGGGAACAAAGTGATTAAGCTTGTTATCAAAATTTGTAAACAATGTCATTTAGGGTAGTCTATGGAAGAAATGGATTTTAGGCTATTGGAGGGCTAAACATTTTCCCTAATGATTTGCGGAAATTGGAATAAATTCATTTGATGTAATAGAAAAATATTTGAGCTTATAGGCCAAAATCAGATGAGTTTTATCAATCGCGTTGTTGTGTATTTTTTTAAGTTCACTGACAAGTGAGTGTAAACTCAATGTTGATGGCTAATAACTGCCGAACCAATGGTCTACATATCACAGTATTTTATATTAAGTTGCCAAGGTCTACCATCACATCAAGTTTGATCAAGATCAAATTGATTTTATCGATTATGATTTCGTGAAATTTCCCGGTTCCGTCCCTTTTAAGATCTTGGGGTTTTGGGGTATTTTTTAGACTTTCACTCAAGCAGCTACTGCATCGTCACTATTTATCGTAGGGTCATGGTTCATACCTCATTCTCTTCATAATAGAGCAGGCTTTCAAATGGTAACACTTAATTACATGCCCATACTATATACAAGGAGAGGGAAAAATTTAGGAGAAAAGGGAAATTTCCGAGAATATTTTTTGTCACACTTTGGGCCCCTCTGGAACGGCCCTGCGGAACGTAGAGATCTGAAAAAATCTTATAAATACTACTCGGTAGACTAAATGTGTGTACCAAATTTCAAGCTTCTATCTTGAATTTTTTTTTAAAGTTATGACGTCATCACCTCCTATGTCTCGATGCAGGAAGGCGTGAAGCCATACGTAAAGTGTTCTACAATGCCTCTAGACTTGAAAAAAAAAAGAACGGCGGAAAACCTCAAGTAGAAGAGTTATAATAAAACACACGTATGGTACAAATTGTAGCATAAGATCTTTAAAGGGTTAAGTAAAAACTCGAATTTGATTATCTGTATTACTCGAGAAACGATAATTTGGATACCGTAATATTTCATATACCTATTAAGCTACACAAAACCTACCTTCATGCCAAATGTGGCGAAGATCGGGTGAATTTCATTGATAGCATGTCTCTTACTAACTCAAACCCAAGTTTGATGGACTCTAACTCAGGAACCAAGGCTTGGCACTACATTATTTCTTATGTGTGCTAAACTTCTGAAGTTCTGTTACAATCATAATGTTGCTCAAGATAGAATGAGTTTCATCTATCGCGTTTTAGTAAAATGTCTTGGTTTTTGCCGAGTTTAAAACTCAACTTCGATTACCAAGAACTCGAAAACTAAAGATCTGTACACCACAATATTTCACGCTCTGCTCGAATGTGTATAAAATTTATCACTGTCTACCACCATGCCAACTTTGGTTTGATGGGATTTATCGATCATTATTTATTTATTTATTTATTTATTATTTAAAATGGCGGAGTTAAGGCATAACCTTTTCTTCCACTCAACCATTTACATTTTTCTTGTACAGTCGGATCTCATAATAGTTTTTTTTTTTTTTTTTTTTTTTTTTTTTTTTTACAACGAGAATAAAAAGGATATACACTTGGGTACGTTAAAGAGTTACCGACATACAGAACAATACAGAAAATAAAACATGAAAAATTAAAATGAAACTTATTACATATTAAATAAACACTAAAATAAACAAGCGACAATGCTGAAGACATGTTAAACTATACAAGGAGAAACAAAGAAATCAATCTTGATTATATATAACATATAAAATATATTCCTATGATTGACTATATATAGATAAAATGATGCACATACTTAAGTGATTGTGTATAATGTATACGTTCATACACATGTGTCAGAAGGAAATAGAAAAAAATAAGAAGAAATAGAAAGAGCGAAAAAAAGAAAAACGAACAACTGCATGGTAACGCAAGGAATAGTTTCGTGTGTAACTTTTTTTTTTTTTTTTTTTTTTTTTTTTTACTGAAGACTTTTATTAGAAAGGTATTCTTTAAGCCGACGTTTAAAAGTTAATTATTATTACCGTTTACTGTTATTTCTTGATTTTGCTATGCCCAAATCCAAATATAATGGCCATTAACTGAAGAAATAATGCATGCATCCATTATATACCTACTAATTTATAATCTACTTATCTACACGATGTCTACTACCATGCCGAATCTAGTCAAGATCAGATTAGTATTGTTGATATCATGCCATATATAATATTCTTTCACTAAGTTCAACCCAAAAGATTGAAAGCTAATAACTCAGAAACCCAAGTCGAGCACATCGCAATATTTTATATGTATATTAAGTTCCATTACCATCCCCATTTTGGTCAAGATCATGTGAGCTTTATCAATCACGTACGATACATATTATTCTTTTTTTATAAATGAAGAACGATAAATCGATTAATAATGTAAATTGAAAATGAGTTAAGTGAATGTTACTTATAACTTTCATTCTTTCTCTTTGCAGGTGAGTAGTAAAAACTGATTCCTTTCAGTTCGTCTGCAGCTACTAGCATATGAGTTAAGTGTAAACAGAGAAAAGTAAACCAATATATTTGGTGTTTGGGATAGAAATACAATTCCATCACTCTATATTGTCTATACGTAAGTGTACTATTTTTATACCTCTGGCTGACAGTTTTTCAGTTTATATGTTAAGAACTTGATTTTAAAATTTTAATACATGCTTTTATACTAGTTATTATTACCGTTTATAATTATAGCGGCTATGTGCATGCAGTCGTAGATTCAGGTCGTAGCTATGGGGTGGCCAAAGAGGCTCAGCCTCCTGACACTTTTACTTATTTCTTTAAGTTAATGTTAAAAAAGAAACAGAAAAGAGATTCTTACAACTTTTTCCGTTGCATACGAAACAAAATAGTTCCGGTTTGATTGTGAGGTGGGATATAGAATCCAATTAAAAATTTATTATTTCTTGAGCATTCTGTTCTGTCCTTACTAACTTGGTAACGATTTCTTGCATCTTTGAAGGAATGATGGATTCACTGATATTTTGTTTCAAGTGTTTTGTCGAAAGCAGCAATTTATTTATTGTGTTAATCTGTCTGCACTGGTATTTGATTTTTTTCTTTTTATGAAAGTTCCAGATGTGTTTTTCTCTTGTAGCCTAACATCTTTTTGTTCACTTTATAAACTAGGTATCTATTTTGTAATAAATTTTCAATTTTCAGTACCAGTTGAAATCACATTAAGCCGCATTAATTATCATCATTTTAAATGTTTTTGTTTCTATTTATTTCATCGACGAAACTCGTATTTTGTAATATATATATAATTTATACTAAAAACTATGAAAGTATGATGCACGCAACATGAGTTTTTAAAAAAAAATCTTGGTCACTCCGGTCTATGTGTTCTGCAGCCGGGCTTGCGTTGATTGCATATGTTCTAATAATCTTATTGCTATGTTTGTATTTACTCTTCTAAATTCATTGAGAATGGCTAGAATGCGCCAATAAAATTAGACAATTTTGAATGATATTTAAACAATTTATAAATTTTCTATTGTACTTTGATTTTTACAGTTTCTAATTTTCCAATATTATAATATAAAACAAACTTTGAGATTCAAAAAATGTAGAAAAAGATTATTTATTTTACCCAGAAAGATTATTTAGTACACACATCATAATAGAAAATGACATGGAGTTAATGATATGTATATAACATAAACTGCGACATTTTAGTTGTAAATGTAGTTTGCTTTTAGAATACTAAATTTGTGATTATTATTTCAGAATTAGTGATAATGATTATTTCAGAAGATTTCCCCCGGGTGGACTTTCAATTAATGGGAAGGGGGTAAAATGTACTACTAGAAAAACACTTGAAACCCACATTTAGAACGTGCGCAGATATGGGCCTCGAGGAGGGATTTCGTTGATCAGACGGATTTCCGTTTAGCCACTCCATCCCCTGATTTATTTAAGTCTTTAGATTTCAGAACAATTCTTATTGTTGTGTGGCAAAAGTAATCTCTATGTTGTATTTGGTATTTTGTAACAGTACACAACTTGTGTATTTTGACCTACTTTTAATGAACAATCTGATTACTTCTGGTGTGTCCGATATTATGTTCTGTAAGGATGAGACAATGCATGTATATTTAATTGAAAAGACAATAAGAGTGAAAGCAAGAAATCGTGAATATCTTTGTGATGGCATGCAAGGAAATCAACCTGAAAGTGAATTAGATAAGATGAAACACATGGTGACAAGCCGAGAAATATCGTAATCAATAATAATAATATGAAGGATGTGAATAAATTTAAATTCATAGACGAATGGTAATAAATTGAATGAAGTAAGTGAAGAAATAATGTAGATTAATGACGGAAAGTATATGCTACGTATTTCTCCATATAAAACTTCATCGTCTCCATATAAAAGCTTATAAGATTAATTTATGCTAGTGTTGTATGGATGTGGAAACAGACTAAAATAGAGACTAAAGATTTTCGGAAAGAACGTTATTGGAAAAAAATATTTGATGCCAAGAAGAGATGAATACATAGATGACTTTTTAAAACAAAAAGTACATAATGCAGATCTTCAGAATAGCGATATGTCACTCAGTAAATTGTTCGTTTGCTGAGTAAGTGTTAAATGACAACTCGGTCACTTCTAGCTCAATGCCTTTTAAAACTATAGGGGAGAGGTGGGCAATGGATCACCTATGAAAAATTGGCTGTTACGCAGTTCCATTTGCAAAATATATTGAAAGAAATTTGTAAATATATACAAATCCTTTTACAATAAGTGTGTAAAATAAAAAGACGGCCATTCTTTCAGTTCGGGAACACGATGGGAAAAACTCAAATTGCTGCTTTGGTGTAATGCATGGTGTAGGACTACATCTCTGACAAAGCTCCACATTTTGCCTTGAAGGACTTGTCTCTGCACAGCTTCCATCTTGCATTATAGTTGAACCTGCTACCATGAGTTCCATAGATTCATGTTTTAACAAATTTCACAATCAGTAGAAGCTACCTCCTAGAGGTTGTTATTTAAAAATAAATAGTTTGACGAATCCATTATACGCTAATATTTCAAGGTTCTTCGAACAGCAAACCTCGCAATAATCGTGTAAAAGTTTCATTCAAATTCATAAGTATTCATTTTTAGTGCACCCCTTAATCGTTTTCTGGGTACACCCTTGTTCGATTTTATCCCTCCCCCTCTCCCAACCAATAGCCCGGAATTCCCGAAGTATGTTATAACGAAGGGAGTTAAATTCGTTTCTAATTATAGTTTTCTTCATTTTCTACATTTTTTCACTTTATAAGGGTATCACCCCGGTTCGATTTTCTTTTCCAACGACCTTGACATATAATTTGAAAAAATAAACAAACTGCGAAAGTTGCATTCAGATCGGTTTACACATTTGATAGGCCCTAGTTATTGTGAGTCATACAGACACATACAAGTCATACAGATACACAGACAGGCACACAATAAGAATGCCAAACGTCTTGACTAGAAGACCTTTTCTGACTCTCGGTCAATTATTGAAGGCGATACGTACGCAATGGGTGGATACTGGTAGTTCGGATCAGCCAACTTCGGACCTTCTTGTAAATTTAGTCTAATTTAAGGAGTGATTTTATGAATTTTAAATATATAACCTCAAATTAAATTTTGTTCCCCGATAGCTTTGGACCCCTACGAACGCAATTTTAGCCTATAGCAAACAAAATAGGCGATAGAAAGATAATAGAGAGAAAATAAACACTTTTCTGTTTAATTTGATAAATAAAATGGAATTACCATTGACCACTGTATTATATTTTCAGTAATTATCAATTTAAAGTAAATTATGTGGTCCAGAGTTTCAGTGTTTATCTCAACTAGACGTATAACCTATCTTACATCTAGTCTTCTTTATAATTTTTGGCTGTAGAAGTATTCCAAAAGTTTGTTGGGAATGGCGATCACCATGATCGTAAACCGATGATGTTGATCGACATTCCCAATATTGCACCATTTTGAAAATTGAGCTAGTTATACTGTAAAAGTAGTTTACTTTAAATATAACTATGAGCCATGCATTAGACATAGACTTTTTATGAAATTTAGTAACTTCAAGATCTTTCTACTTAAAATTGTACTTACCGTGAGTAGAAATATGCAGATCCTTATAAGAAAATTGACAAAAAAAAGTTTCATCGCGCTATAGGCTTCAGTCTTCTCTGACAACTTCCTCGATAGTACACAAGAAACTTTGCTAAAGAGGCAGATAGCAGCACTACTTTAGGTTCTCCTCGGGTCACACAAGAGGGCAAAGTGGGCTGATCGCCATTCCCTTTCTTTCCCCTACTTTTATGAAGAGATCATGTGGGTTACTAGTAACGTAGCAATATCCGGTTATACCATACTTTGCTCTTTCAACCTCTTTCTGAGCTATTAGTTACCGAGAAAATTGACAAAGATTTTTAGCCAATTCACTCGGCTGCTTTAAATAAGAATGATGGGAATTTTTACCTTCTCTTGGTACCAATAACATTTTCTTCTTCGTAATTGAACATTACACTTAATAATTGGCGAGTACAAGTTATTTTAGATAATTAAAATAGCTATGTGAAACCTCTTTATCGGTTGCAGTAGTCATTTAATTTCGTTAAACTGGTTCATCCCGAGCGTTTTTTTTTTCATTTCTTTAACGTTGCTGTTTTCGGCACCACTTTTGGTTATTTAAAACTCATCTCGCTGTAAAATTAACGATGCTCAAGTGGGAAAGGGTATTTTCACCATCTGCTGAATGTTCTAAATGTAGACAACGAGAAATGACATGATTTTCCGCACGCATTGTAAGGATAATGATTACCGCTTTGACTGTCGAGTGTGTATTCTTCCCTGCTGATCTACTGGCCGTCTAATGTACCTTTGGTACATGTGGTCCCAAGTTCGATTCGTGGTGGGAGAGCATATGAGGAATGACTTTATTGTTCTATCTACAGCTTGAAGATATGCTCGTCTGAAAAAAGCTGAGTGACTAAATTCTTTTCGGACAAGACTATATTTTTTTTATACACCACCAGTACGACAAATCGCAACTCATGAAAATCAGTAAGATATGTACAGTCGGTGAACAAACGAAATAATACGTTTTATGTACATACTACAGAGGTCGTTCAAGGTTGACTGGGACTTTTATTTTTTCAGAGGAAACAGATAGCGCAACAAGCACCAAACTATGTCAGCTTTTCACAGTATTCTCCGTGCGCGTCGAGGCACCGTTGCCATCGTTGTGGCAGCTCCCTGATTCCTTTGGCGCAGAAATAACTTGCTTGTCGTAGCCACTGGAGGACATAGTTCAGCAGTGATTCATCTGTCGTAAACTTCTTCCCTCCCAGATGGTCTTTAAGGGGTGCACGTGATGATGGATTGCAAAAATTCATCACCTTCGGCTCGAAACCGATTCAGAAGCTGTTCACAGATCGTCATGCGTGTCCACTTCTAATCAAATGTCAGCTGGCAGGGAACCCACCTTGCACAGATTTTGCGGAAGCGTAAGTGGTCGTGAATGATTGTGTAAAAATTCCTGACAGTGATATTCACCTTGGCAGTAATATCCCACACTGTTAGTCGCCGGTTCTCAAGAATCATTTGCTCTTCACGTGCGATATTCACTGGTGTAACTGCAGTCGGGCGAATGTGTCCATGCACTCATTTGTCATTAGCTTCCGTCCTTCGTGAAACTGTCCACATCATTCGTACACTCTTGACCGTGACATCGTTTTTTCACCATACTGTGTTTACAATCTACTGAAAATCTCAACTGGTTTAACTTTCTCCTTCACAAGAAATTTGATTACACACCGCTGCTCCACAGCCACAGTCGCACTGCTTGCCGCCATGTTCGCTGCAACTGCTGCGCAAGTGCCAAATATGTCATGCCGGGCGCTAGTTACTCGAGAAGGAATACGTTGCGCCACCCGCAAGTTTCATCATGATCCGGCTATTCATCGAATATTTACGTATGAAAATCCCGGTCAATCTTGAACGACCCTTGTAATTATAAATTAAGCAATTTTCTTTTGCCGTGTACTGTGTAGTTCACTCCAAAACATAATGTAATCGGCTAATGTTTAAGAGTATTAAATACTTACTCTGTCCATATGTCCGTCCGTCCGGGAGACATAAATCTCAAGAAGTACGGCTACTTGATGGATCATCACCAAATTTGGTCAGGGTGTAGATGGTCAGAAGTCCGAAGTTGATAGGGACAGAGTTCGTTGATAGAAACGATATTCAAACCAGAAGTAGAAATCAACCCTTTCCCGGTTTCAAATTTATGACTATAGAGAAAACTGGTAATAGATAGCGAGAATCTGTTTTCTGTAATCAATTAAGAATTCCAAGAACACACTTCATTACATTCCTTAACTCTCTACTAAATCACGAGTGGTAGAAATTGATCTACATACAGCAAGAAGGATACAAGATTGAGAAAAAATATTTTTGAAATTGATTTCTAAAAATAGGTATATAATCCTGTATTCCTAGTCGTTTACCTTCGATGTAAGATTTCGAGTTCGATCAAGTATGCTGGTCTTTCACATTTGTGTTAACCGATCTTAATGGCGTGCTCCTGGTGGAAGGAGATGCAAAATGCCAGTAAGGGAGTGACAAACTACTGCTAGATTGTGGTGTACAGTTCATAACAATAACCCAGACATTCTCATCTCAAATTGGACTTGAAGTTACATGCTCCAAAGCAATGTATCTTATGTATTAATGCTTACAAAAAACTAATATTTTTCAGCACTGAGACTCTCTCTTAATCCTCTATTCAAACAGAAGTGGCAACCACTTCGCCAGATAATGTTGATCGTTATAGAATAAAAATGGTGGCAGATAGCAAGAATCAGTTTTCGTAATGTATTAAGATGCCAAGAATTAATTACACCTCTATTCCAAATCTCTCTATTGAAACAAGAAGTGAGAAAATTAATCTCTTCCGGTTTTAACGTTGATCGTTTAAGAGTAAAAATGGTAAAATAATGCATTCCATCTCCACTCTGATCGTTCTACTAAAACCTGAAGTAATGGAATTATGTTACCAACTTCGGTTTTAATACTAATTGAGAAAATATCACCCAACAAACCAAAATTCTTCACGTGACGTACACGTAACACTGCTACTTGTTTTGTCTAAAGCCTGTTAAAAAGAGATTTCTCTAGCTAAAGGTCCCATTTTAATGTTTATACTAAGTGGTAAGAGTATGGATGCTATATTTCGAGTCTTTCCATTAAACTAAGTATGTATTGTAGAATACAAATAAACCAGTATCATTGGTACAAATTTTTATGAATTACCGTTAGATATTCATGCTTATACTGCTTATTAGGGTGTATTGAAAAAAATACTTGTTTTCGAAATGTCAAGGTGGGTAGCGCGGAAAAGTGGCCATTTGTGACTAAAAGGAAGCCTGATTTTTTTTTTTTTTTCAGATATTTTGGAGGCCGTTTAGTTTGCGCGCATCAACCTTGAAGTTTTGATAGTGATTTGGGTAACCAACCCACACAACAGTTTCACAAAAATGTCGTTATTGGTCATTTTATATATTTTTCTGCATTATGGTTGTTTATTGTTTTGTTTATGACAAATATGTTAAATTTGTGCCTCAGGGATGGTTTCCTATTCCGTTTACTTATGTTTTGGGTAAAAAAAATGTCAATTTTAGGCTAAAAATGCCTCTTTTCTATTCATGTTTTCTAATTAGTTTTGGCTATGAATTTCATTCGAAAGTTTCCCAACGTAAATGACTAAATAAAATATTTGACTTTCTAATGCTAGAAGTTCTTTAATTACTGTCTAGCGCTTCACTTATTTTCCTAGCTTATTATGCTGTAAAAATAACACGAGCTCACCACGAGGAGTTAGCTTTACTGCGAGGTTAATCCACTCATTCACTCCCAAGTTAGTTATTTGGTAAATATGATTTTACTAAGGGGAAGGCCAAGATTTTCTCCTTGGATTTTATAGTCATATTTCGTTCGAAATATCAGTATATATCCTCTAGATTACAATTTCTCTTTGGTGTAGGCAACACGAGCGCTGAGGCCGTAACTAAAGAAGCACCTTCTGGCATGATTTTTAGAAGTCGTTCCACTCCTTGGGTATGTCAAGGAAAGTCTTCAATTTCCGATTTTTTAAAAACAATCTACTTCTTCATTTGTAATAGTATTAGTCAACGGAGGTTCATGAAGGGAGTATGAACCCATCATACAGGTCATAGTGTAGTTATGCATTAAAATTGACGGTTGGTAAAACAAAAATGCGAAGTCTTTGGCCGTTTTTCAATCTTCTTGATTTCTTAATTCCTCGCCAACCAAACTTTCTTATGTTTGAGTTTTGGTCGGTTATTAAACCCAGTAGATTTTCAGGATCGGCGAAGAATACGTTTTGTTGAATGACACTATCAATCAGATCTCTTAAGTGGTGTGGAAGAAATCGGGACAAGTGGACCATATTTCAGAATTGTCATGCTCCGTCAATTATCAATAGTTTCCCCTTGTTCCCAGATCACACCGGTGCATATATCGTCATTATGTATGTTGCAGTTCTGCAATATGCTGCAGTTCTTCAAAGGGGTAGGGTCACAACTTGCTTTTAACTAAAACATAAGTGAACGGAATAGGAAACCACACAAATTTAACATATTTGTCATAAACGAAAGAATAAACAACCGTAATGCAGAAAAATACATAAAATGAGCAAATAATGACATATTTGTGAAATTGTTATATTAATTGGTTACACAAATCACTATCGAAACTTCAAGGTCATTGTGCGCCACCTAAACGTCCTCCAAACAATCTTTTTTTTAAAAAAAAAAAAAATCAGGCCTTCTTTTAGTCACAAATGGCCATTTTTCCGCACCACGCACCTTATCGTTTCGAAAAAAAGTTTTTCCGATACATCCCACTGCTTATACACAAATTTCAATAGATAACTTTTACTCTTGATTATTTTACTATATCTATTCAGCAAATAGTGCCTATGTACAGTGGCATACGTAAGGGAAATTTCGAGATTTTAGCTCCCTCATGAGCAAGATATTATCAAAAATAAAAAAAGTTACTATATTTAGATATATACATACAAACGCATGTCCTGAATGGATATCAGATTAACAGCTTGAACGTGACACTTGATGAAATTCTGCGTATCCCACGGCCTATACAGATGTAGAACAATGGGAAAATATATTACCTGGTCAGCAGACTTTGAAGTTAGTTTTGGAAGCTTCCGAACAAAACATAATGGAAGCATTTTGTTACTGTACATTTATGGGTAGGATATTAATAAGCTGTTTGTATATAAGCACGATTTTCTACGAAAATCATTATAATTCTGTTCTTAGTATGTCTCATTTCATAATATCACCGAGCATACATGGGGTGTCGGCTAGGTTAGTGTTTGATATGTACCATATGTACTCCCATAGAAGGTCGAACGCAAGTCTTGCTAAATAGAGGAAGAAATGATTACTATTTATATTCAAGAGAGTTCATGGAAATGAGATGAAACTTTTCAGGTTTACAGCCGCAAAAATTGTCTTTATGCTAAGAAGACAGATGTTTAATGAAAATCATCTCATGAGAATGATTATGATATCATCGATATAAGGAGAATGTGGGAGGAAAACCACATAATACTACCCATCACAAAATTGTTCAGATTGCGATCCTTCAGTGATCCTTAGCATTAGTGATGAGCACTCTACCACTTACTCACCGTATTCTTCAAGAGAGTTCATGACCATAAAGTGGAAAACAATATGTGTGATGGATATAATAGCTTAATATTTGGGATTAGCAAATGAATAGATAGATAGATAGATATAAACACTAAATCGATTATTTTTACCGGGCTGTACATAGGACATGTCTCCTTAACTTAACATGAAATCTGATTATTTTTTCGTCCTGAGAATAATACTTCAGAATATATTTTTTCGTCCTGAGAATAAACTTTGTAACAAATGAGAACGTTATCATTAGCCATGAACAACACAACCTAGAGTTTTCCGCACTTTACCTGCCCTGCTGTGAAAATTCTACTAGCTTCAAGCCCCTTTGAATTCCCACATAGAAAATGTTTAGCATTATTACTTTTTTAAGAGAGATTCGGGTTTGTTTTTCGATGAAACGAAGGATTAAATTGTAATGTAATCATCAGAAGAAGGGTGCCGACATAATGTAGTCTTGGCGCGGGAGGAGTAGCTTAAATCATGTAGTCCTATCCCAATAATAGAAGTTAATAAATCAAATATTAAATAAATATTGTATGTATGGAATATTGGAGGGGAATATACATGAACAACTAATATCAACTAAATAACTCACATACTTTTAAAGCTTTCTTCCAAAATGCAATTATATATTTCAACTAATCGATTTGGAAAGGGAAGCGTTTCCTCTTGAATTTAACGCGGAGGTTCAGCCCACATAGGCTCCCTTGAATTTAACTTCTGGAAGAAACCTAGTGTATTTGCATCTTACGTTTAAGCTTTAGTTCCACGTCTCATCTAGTCTCAGTGTTGAAAAATATTAGTTCTTTGCAAGTATTAATACATTATTTGACGCATGTAACTTCAGTACGGTTTTAGGTAATGTCTGGGTTAAATATTCATAATTGTTATGAAATATAAGCCCAATCTAGCAGTAGCTTGCGACTCTGTTGCTGGCAATTTAACATCTTCCGCCAGAAACACCATTAAGATTGGTTGACTCTCAAAATCTTCCATCGAAGGTAAACGATTAATCATGTTGCTACGATGAATCTACCACTTTAGTGTTCAGCAGGAAAGATGATTACCAGGTTCAATACAAGTTGTTGCGATATTTCCATGTTATCATTGAAATCAGATAGAAATCCCATGAGCTGTCAATATGAGGAAATTAAATTTACAACATTTAGTATAAAGCAAATGCTGCATGACATCTTTTATGACATTAACTGATCTTATCATAGTAAATAAATTTATATATGAAAATAATATAGTGAAGCAAAATATTGTATATGACAGTAATTTAAATGCAGTTCTGATTACTGCAACATACGATAAGAATGGCTTACAGTGACACTTGCTTCGTTTAGGTATATTTACTTTAAGTTTCTTCTAATAATTTAAAAGTTTAAGTTCGCTTCAATACGAATGTGTAAATCGTAAGTTGTAAACTTGTATTCAGTGTTTTATATAGACTTGTTAAGGGGAAATTTTCCAAACCTTTGAGTTCCGTCTAATTTGGAAGATACAGAGTTGCCATGTAGGTGATTATTATGGTCCCTCCTTAGGGTTTTAGTTCTCCCAGGAAATTGAGAAGACTTGATAAAACACTGCTTATTATCCTCAATATATCAAGTAGTCTTTTAATGAGAATGCTTCCTGATAAGCTTAGGTTGAAAATACAAACATTGATATATTATGGTTTCACATCGGCTAATTACGAAAATTAAATTTTATCATTTTTATATGTTACAATTTAATGTTAAAAAGTTTCGTATTACTATGATCTCTTTGCTTTAAATTTGTTCTGTTTATAAAGAAAGATGAATTCCTATTTATCCCCTTCATATACATGTATATAAAACTGAAAATTAATTTCGATCGGTATTAAAACATGTACAGTTCTACTAAGGTATATTTGTACTATTTAATGACTTGAATATTATCACGCTTGGTTTTGGTGTATTGTCTCTGGTTTGGTTATTCGTGTTGGCCTAACATTTTCTGGTGTTAGCTAAGCCTTGCAAGACAAGATTGGAGCAGCTTGAGTGAAGAATGTAGTACCAAGAAAAGCTATAGGCTAAATAGTGGTGACTGGAATCGATGTGCTGACCACGTATCATCGAGTTAAATGCTCTCCATGTCATTAATAAAGCTTCTAATGAAGTAAAAATGATAATTTACTTTATGATTCTCAAAAATTCAGATACTTACATATTAAACTGAGTATCAATATTTTCAAAGACAAAAATATTAGTATTATAAAATAACATGAAAATTTCTGTTTTTACGTCTCAGAATTATGCCCTTTAGAACAAAGATGATAGATGATTAATGCGAGTAGGTGCCTACAAAACATTTGGTGGAATAATGTGACAAAAAGTGAGAGAAACTCGACAAAATCTACAGACATGATGTTATCCTCCAAAAACTCGCGTTGCCTAGAACTTGGAGATACTAGGCATTACTTACCATTCTAAACTTAGTATTACCATTCTAAACCATTACGAAATACAAAACAGTACATAAATACTTATTAGTGCCACATTTTTACCGCTATCTTGGATCCACCATTTTGAATTTTACACTTTCAGTATCCGATTCATGCATAGCGACGTCGAATATCTGTATGTATCCAATTTCAGGTCCATATATTTTTTTTTTGTAATTTCTGGCCGCCATGTTGGATTTGCCATTTTGATTTGTAAACATTTGATGTCAGATTCGTATCCAGCTACCTTTTAAACCTATATATATCACGTCTCAACACAATTACATCGTATCTTCCTATTTTGTCGACGTTTTCTGGGTTTTGGAGCGTGCCTTGTTCGGATCTTCAAATTGTCACTATAGCCTCTACAGGTCTCATTCATGCGAGATATTTCAGATGTGAGGTGTACTTTATGAGACCTTTCCAGCGATATATAACACATGCAGATCCCCCGCATACCATTTCAGCTACTTCCTTTAGTAGAATTTTCGGTGAAAGATAGCTTGTAGCTATATATTTTTTCTTGCTCTGACAACGTTTTTTTCTATATTCTAAACTCCGTTTGTATAGGATATATGTCTATCCATCACACTATACTAGTCCTTAGTCACGTAACGTTGTTCTAATTTGGTAATTTTATACATCAACAACGTAAATAGCTATTTTTAATAAATAAACCAGCAAACATAGATAAAGCTATAAAACTGGAAAAAGGAGAACGGTAATGAATCTAGGAACAACCAGGGAAGGGGATGAATTCCCCTAGAGATTCAAGTTCTGCAGTTTGTATGACATTTCCTTTATTCTATTTTTTATATATAGCTAAGTTGTGGATTCACAAATATAGTCAGTGATAGGATCAGAATGAAAACTGTAGAGATGGACAAAACTCTTTCTTTCGATTCATTGTTTAACAACAAACTACTAAACACTCAATGGTCACTGTGCGTAAGTTTTGTGCTCTTGATTTTGACTTTGATCCTGGTGATGACAATGTCCTTCAAAACCCACTATTATCTTCGCACTAAGAAACGGATGTAATTATATAAAATGGTAAATTTCTCCAAGTCTCACTCAGTTTTATGTAACCCATAAATATCTTATATTTAATCCCAGTGCGAAGTATTGATATCGGCGAGTCTAAAGTATGTCTCCAACCTCATGAAGTATCAAACATTTCATAAAGTGTAAAAAAAATATCAGAGTGAGACTTGAAACACTTCAAAATGTGTCAAGAGTTTTAAAAATATCGCTCTCTTAATTCTCTTCATGAGAACAACTAGCCCGATTTGTCTTCAACGAACAAACCTTATGCTTTAAAATAAGATATACGTAATAACCTTAAGATTGGATCTCATGAAGTTGCTCCACTCTAGTTGTTTCGTCTGAGTGTTCCAGCCGAAAACAGTCTCCGTAATAGTTACCAGTTGAAGCTAGTGACGCTCCAGGGCTATGGTGAACACATTTTTTTTTCTTTTGAGATTCAAGAAATATACATGAAAAACGAAGTTGCACATTTGTAGTGAAGGGTTAGATTAAAAATTAGAAATAGTAATATCGTATTTCTACCTACTAGAGTTGTGAACCGACTAAAGGTGACTTGATTAAGCAGATATTAATCTCCAGTGTCAAATAAGATTCCACCAATTTTAGATATTCAACTTCTCACAGTTCCAAGAAGCCAAATTATAATTGTGGCTAATCTCTACTTATTAACGCCTATTTCGGTTTTTTTTTTTTTTTTTTGGTTATTTAAGTATTTAATGTTCTTTTCAGTACCGACCCTATATGCTACATTTATCTATAGCTAAACACAGGATCCAAACTGCATATTCTCCGACCGAAAATCTCCTACCTTAGGTGTTGAGACGACTCATATACTCACTTGGCAGCTCAATTCAGCTTACAACGACGTTTTTTTGCTGTCTAATAACAAATTAATCTTGGTATTTTTTGTTTTAAAAAAGTATTTTTTAGAAAAAGAAGGTCTTACGCGTGATTTCTTGAAACCAAAGCAACATTTCTATTACACACTTTTTCTAAACTAGAGATAAGACCCCGTATCTGTGGAGCATAAGTTCTTGACTTGTTTCAATCCCTATTTCTAAAGCACAGAACGTCCTAGACTGATTCAGATCCCACTTGAAACTTCTCGAACTTTATAGTATCATTGCCAGCATAGGATGTGCCCCAATTCAAATCAAGCAATTAAGTTTCTATTGCGAACAGGAAATAATACTGATTTATACTTGTATACTACGCCAGTATGTGCCGACAAAGTATACAGTTAGTGAAGAAAGTAGTTGAGTCCCTGACTGACATAACTTTATTATATTGGGGCAAGTACTTTTGCTGGTATCACAAACGCCTGGACAGACGCAACCCAACTTATACTAGCATTTCAAGCAGTTAGTAAGCATGTAGACTATTGACAAAGGCTCTTGCTGCGCAATTCATGAACGAAAAACCATTGGAGCGTGCTGTTCAATGATTCCCATATATCAAAGTCATTATAACCCGTTGTGTGTAAGTTTGTAAATTTTTGTCTCTATTCTTGACCTTACTTCAAATCTCCGTCATATTTGAAGTTCCAACAGCATCTTCTTCTGCACAGGAGATCTTGCTTATCACGCTGAGTATGAATTAAAACTGATATTGAAGTATGTTTAAAAATTTAGAAATCGAAACAAGATCTCCTATTTGAAAATCAAAAGTATTAACCAGTCATCTACACTAATAAGTTTCTTGAATTTACACAAATGCTGTTAGCTATTTAAAACCATTTCATGTAAATCTAGACGGACCATTGAGGCCTTATAAAGAGATGATCATTAGTTCAGTTACTTAATTTTTAACCAAATGTAATTGTTTAAGGAATTTTTATTGTAGTTCTATTATCAATTTATTATTATTGACTATCATAGCAACCCCTACCAAATCACACATTCAACCTGTGTTACATAAGTTACTATGACGCAAAAGAAAATATGATTTGTACGAAAAAAGTACGTTTATCCATTACAATAGACATAATTTCCAATTATTTGCTGCAAATTCAGTCGTACCTGGCTGTAAACAATGTAGTCTAGCGGTTTGGGTGAGTAATTTGCTAATTATGTTTTCGTATGTTTAAATCCTAAACTACACAGATCTTTTTTTCTTTTTGCTCCTTTTTACTCTAACCTACCTGGAGACTAAATAATCCTTTATTAACTCTTTTCCTTTTAAATTTGATTAAACAACAATATTATAAGAATTGTAAATGTTAAATGTCATAGATGGAAACAGGATATTTAGCCTCTTCATTATTTTATTATTTTCTTCAGTGCAAAAGACCAGGCTTTGATTCTCAGTTGAAGCTTATGCGAATTGGATCCCACGTAGAGTTGTGGGTTTCGTTAGTTCATGTCCGAAAAAGGATCCTGTTGAAAGAACATGGACCTCTAAGTCGTAATGTAAAATCATTACTCAATGTTTTCTTAACAAATGGAATAGTTCATTTGTTTCTTGGGTTTCATTTCGAAATGGGAAAATCATAACTTTTGTAGAAATGAATGGAGAAATGTTTAAGTTGTTCTTATTACAATTACCATATACGAGAGTGAATTCCGCAGGAGGACGGTGCTTAATTTAGATTAAAATTCGAGTACTGTTTCGTTTTGTACTTAAAATCTCATTCTAGACTATACACTGTAAAAAGTAAAACAGCATTTAAACACTTTTAGTACAGATGTTGATGGGAATATATATTACGTTTGTGTTTATGAAGTGTTCTTCAAGTGTCCAAAAGCGTTCGTTCTTCGGAAACAGTATCTAGTATAACATATTTAAAACACTTCTCGGCAAACAATTCGAAATCAAAGTGATGACACACATTATGTACAAACAGTGTTTCTTTCAAAAACAATGTTCCGAGGGCACACTTGGTATTTCGGAGGGGCACTGCTGATACTATTCTATTTATTATTATATTATAGACGTATTATTTTGGTCTTCTCCGGGGGAGCAGTGCTCTCCCAAAAACAGATCTGGAAGAAACACTGTGTACAAACATCTGGGACATACTTGGACAACACAGTATCTACAAGAGATGAATATGTGTCATCTGGAGGTATTCAAAGAGTGTCGGTAATGTGTAGTGTCCTATTGTGTCTAAAACTTTCTTTATTTTTTGCAGTGTATAAAAATAGTGCTGGAAAGGGATATTAAATCCCAATTATTTAATTATCAATCAACTTAACACAGTAACAAATATAGTACAGTGGATCGTACAAACATAGAGTGATATCAGGAATACATAAATTAGGATTTGGTAATATCAGGTTGTCAAAAAAATATGTTAAATTAGTTTCAAACGAAGCCTGTAGAAACCACATATCAATTTTTATTTTACTAGAGACAACAGATGATCTATAGCGAAGGGATTATGGTGTTGCCAGAACAATAGCAGAAGGTCATAAAATAACATAGTGTATATCTGGTTTCATTATGTTATTTTTGAACGAGAAAATTTCTTGTGAATGTTCACCTCCAAATTAACAATACATTTTAAACAATGTGATATTACCAAATATTAATGTACATAAACTCGATATTACTCTTATTTTTGTACGACCCACTGTACTATAGTTATTGGTGTGTTAGATTGATTAATTTATTAATTAATTGGGATTGAATGTCTTTTTTCAGCACTATTTTTATGTAAGAGGGTCTTTAAAGTCCAAAACAAAACAGTACTTAAATTTTAATTTTAATTAATCGCGTTTCCCTGCGATAATTTTTATGATACAAGGTAATTGTAATAAGAATAACACAAATATTTCTTCATTCATTTGTACAGAAGTTATGATTTTACCACTTCATTATGTATAACAAGAAACAAGTGAATTATTCTATTTGTTAAGAAAACATTGGGTAATGATCTGATGTTATGACTTAGGGGATAATAGTTGGTTAATTAGGCTTTAGCGTCCCTTTTAGCAGCGGACCTATCTGATATGTAAACCGGCAGAACCCACACTGAGAAAAATCCTTTATCCGGACAGCGGTAGATTGTACAAATATACGAAATCCTTATTTTTACTACAGAAATCAGGCTATCCATAGGCTATATACGCACTACCCTTGTTCCCGCTTAGATATTACATCATGCCATTGCAGGATGTCTGACATCTAACACTCTTCCGTATATTACATACGTTAGCTATACATTACATACGTCTATCTGTATGTGAGATCCTGACCACCTACATACAGTTCTTTCATTGGTACGGAAAGTACGTTTACTCGAAACACTTATACGGAAAGGACGTGTAAAATATACGTTTTCAGTTATACGTTTGCTGTAGTTAAGTTCAAAAAACTACAGTATTTACACATGTAACCTACGTTTTTACGTATGCCACATACGTTTCTTTTCTCAGTGCACAACTTAACGTGGGATTTGATTCACATGAGCTCATAACGAGAATCGAACTCTGGTCTTTCGCACTGGAGAGTATAATAGCATAGTGAAGATATTTAATACCCGGATTTCAGCTACGGTATTTAACATTTATAATTCTTATGTTATTGTTTCCTAGTCGAATTTGATAAGAAAGAAGTTAATAAAGGATTATTCAAAGAAATATTCTTAGTCTCCGGGTAGATTAGGAGCAGAAAAGTAGAAGGAAAAAATATCTACTCCAGAATTTGAACAAAGAAACACATGATAAACAAACTATTCACTCAAACTACACGACTATTTGTACGCTACTTCAAAATGGTTTTCTGATCCTACATCAAATTTTGTTTACAGTTAGATACAACTGAGTTTGCGGTGAATAATTGGAAATTGCATCTTTTGCATTGGAAAACACATTTTTCCCACAAATCACATCTTCTTTTACCTCACAATAACTACTGTAAAACAGACTAAATCTGTGATATGATAGGGGTTGTTACGATCGTTAATAATAATGAAGTAATAATTAAATTACAATAGAGTCATTCTATTTCGAATCAACCAATCATGAAAAATTCATGGTCTCAGGTTTTGATTTTTTTGTACATTGAAAAACATGTTTGAGAATAGTTATTTCCCAAAATAAAACTTTTCCAGCCCTTACAGTTAATTTGTAATTAATTACGTAATTAGCTTCAAGATCATGGCTCAAACATTGCTATTTTTGCATTTTATTGTTTATTTCAATAACCATCAGAGCTATGAAGGTAAAAATTTTCATCCGCGTGCAATTTTGTCTATAGATTTCGAATCTGCAATCAAAACTAATGAATATTATGTAAGTGTAGAGTTATAGCAGCATTTATAGTTCCAAGTTCAGGCCCCGGAATGAGTATTAGTGAAAGTTGTACATATGTGATATTTTCGCACAAGGTGAAGAGATATCTACATTTTGTATGAACCAAATTTGGTTTTGTTCATTTGAGCCTAAGGGCCAAAATAAAACTTCTAATATGTAGTAAAATTTTCAGTAGTAATAAATCTGCAAGAGATTAATACATTCTTCAAATAGGTATTTCATGTTAATCCTTAAGTACTCGCGTTGGGTGATCCCCAAACAGGCAACTTTTGTGTTGCTAGCCAGAAGTCCTGAAGAAAAAATACTTTTAAAAAAAGTCTCAAAACGAAAAATGAAAGCTTTGAGTTTTACGTCCCACGGTATGCCGGTTAGGCTAAAAGAGACGGTGAAGATGAGTAATGAATGAAATGGTGGAATGAAGAAAGTGGGAGGAAACGGGAGAACCCCGAGAAAACCCACGCACACGGTGTTTGTCCACCACAAATTTTACTTGGCGGAGGCTGGGATCGAACCCGGGACCCCAAGCACCAGAGGTGAACGCTCTACCACTTTTTTTTAATAGTCACTTTATTTTCCTATATACATGGTATTACAGAGTAGATTTACAATGGAGAACAAACATGTCTGATCAGCAAAGTGAAGAAATAAAGTAATGGTGTTATCCTACTTGTCCAATACCACCTTAAGAAAGTTTTCAAACGTTTTGTTTTCCTCCAAACACTGACACGTCTTCCATCTTGTTCTTCTCAAAAAATCCATGTAATCTTCCACTGTGATGAAAGATCTATAGCTGCCAATATACCAAAGAGTATTGGCTATTAGTCATGATACAGCGTTATTTTTAGATTTCGGATAGTACTTGTAATCAGGGTAAATTATTATTTCAGGCAAGATAGCATTGGGGGATGTACGACATATTAACGCTAGCATCGTTACAAGTTGTATCCAAATGTTCTTAACGGTAGTACACGTTGTAAGTCTATGTATCAATGTATCATCATCTCCACATTTTGCACAGGCACTTGAATCGGAACGTTGTATCTCGGATAGGCGTTTGTTTGTCGGGAATAAATCATGTATAACCATATACCAAAAACTTTTCACCTGAGATGTCAAAAAGGTACAATGCAAATTAGACCATATTTGGGACCAATGTCTGCATGGATTTTTTGTGACTACTCTTGGTACATATTTGGTAGTAGATCTGTCCAAGAGAAACTTATATAAAATTTTTGAAGTCTGACATATTCCAGGCACTTCCGTGGGTAAATAACTCCATTCAAGTATAATTGTTTGCATATATTTTGGGCTATGTTTTATGTAATCATAATTTGGTGGATTTGGGGCAGGTAATTGTGGTGTCCAGCAATGTAGCCATTGACTTGTATGTGTATCATCAAGATGAAACAAGGTGTAGGTGCGCATGAGAAGTAAAGCTTTACATTTAAGATCTATATTAATTAGTTTTAACCCTCCTAGATTGTAATCATTCATCATAACTTCTTTTGCATTTCTAAAATAGCACCCTGTCCAAATAAACCAGCCGATTACTGACTGGAGTTTCTTAACATATGTGTCTGAAATTTGATAAATTTGTGCAGCATACCATAGCTTTGAACAGAGATACGTGTTCACGTACCAAATACGCTGAACAAGATTGAAATTTCGATACCGAACTATTGCACTATCATGTCTAATTGCATTCACAATTGGAGTCCAAATTCCATTCTCTTGATCGTCTTCTCCACAAGTGAACGTAATTCCTAGAATTTTCAGTTTTTGTTCCGAATCATATTGCACAAGATTTGATGACATAGCTCTCCATGACCAATTATTAAACATCATGCATTTACTTTTGTTAAAATTTATTTTAGCGCCACTCGCAGAACAATATCTTTTTAAAGTACGTTGTACATGTATCATTTGTTCATTAGCAGTACATGTTACCGTGAATCATCTGCAAAGGCCACCACAGTTATAGTGCGGAAATCATGAAGATTGGCTTCCTTGCAGCAAATTAGTGTTCGTAATAATGGTTCTATTGCTAGTCCAAAAAGTAGCATAGATAAAGGACATCCTTAACGGATCACTCTCTGAATTTTGATTGGTGTGCTTAAGTGGCCATTAATTTGTAACTGAGAGGTAGCGTTTGTATATAGATCTTGTATGTTTTTAATGAATCGTGGTGCGATGTTATAAGCAGCTAAAACGGCATACAAATAATTATGTTCCAATAAGTCAAACGCATTTTGAAAATCTACAGAGAGTAAACATGCTGGCACTTTCCGAAAACGAAAATATGCAATAATGTCACGGATTGTACTTAGTGCATAATAAATATTCTTTTCTCGAGAGAAGGCTGTTTGATTGTCGCCTAGTATTTTGTCGACAAAGAGGCTGATGCGACGTTTATAAACTTTAGTGATTATCTTGATGTCTGTGTTTAAAAGCGTAATAGGTCTGAAATTTTGAATATGTCCAGACATTCCCTTTTTGGGAATCATAATTATTACCCCGTTGTTTTGAAGTACATTGCCGTGTTCGAATATTTCGTTACTAATTTTTGTGAAGACGTCTCCAATGATATCCCAATATTTTTCGTAAAACATATAAATAATTCCATCTTTACCAGGGCTGGTATGCTTACTTGTAGATTTAATTTCAGTGAACAATTCTTCTTTTCAAATGGGTGCAATCAAACTGTTATTATCAATATCTGACAATGAACCTGTTAAGTTATCAAAAAGGAAAGGCCATTCATCATCTTTCGCCTGGTTGGCTGTAAAAAGATCTCTATAATATTCCTGAAATTGAGTCATAAGCTCTGAAAACGCTGTTATTTTTCTCCCATCAACTGTGGTTATATAGTCTATAAAATTATTGTTTTTCCGTTTGAGTGTTCGAACTACATGATAGAGTGTCATGCGTTCATTCGTCAATAAATCGGCAGTTTGAATATTATGTTTATAGGTATCGAAGTATTGCCTTTGTTTTATTAAAATTTTTGCTTTTATTTCTTTTACACGCCAATAGTTCTGGGGAGTCGCATTAGCTTTCCACAAATCATTTAATACACTATATAAAAATTCTAAAGTATTTCTACTGTCCCGTTGTTTTTCGGCACTCATCCATTGAAAAAACTTCCTAATTTTTTCTTTTGTATAGCGCACCCACCAAGCGTTTAATGTAGGAAAATATTTTTGTTGTGTACACCAATACTTCCATTTTTCATTAAATAGCAGCTTTGTATCGTCGGAAAACAAAAGCTGTTCATTCAGTTTCCAATACGAGCGTCCATATGTCTTACGTGTAATACCTTGAACTTTTAATATTAGGGAGACCGCTGCATGATCAGAAAAGGAGGTCGGAACAATTGAAAGTGAGCATACATTATGTAATATTTGTTGGGAGACATACATTCGGTCAAGCCGTGATTTAACTGTCGAAGTTATGTACGTATATTCAATATGTGTATATTGAGTAATCCAAACATCGTGTAGCTTTAGTTGTCGCACTATATTGTCCAATGCATGACATTTATTAAAATGTCCTGTTGTATCTTCTTTTCTCAAGACACTGTTAAAATCGCCACATAACACAATATTGGTCGTTGTTGGTGGTATTAGGGGTATAAGGTCTTCATTAAAAAAGATTTCACGTTCAATCCGTTTCGTCGTTCCAGAAGGACTATATACATTAATATACAGGACATTATCACACACCACACTGATACCTCTCCATGATATAATTCGATGCACTTGGTCTACCGATATTCCTTTTTTTATTACAAAAGCAGTACCTCTCCCATCTAACCCGATATTCACATATGCATTGTAATTTTGTAAAAATTCGAATTCCGAAAACACAACTTCCTGTAAACTCAGAATGTCGAAATCATGGATTTTAATAAAATCCACCAGTGCTCGTTTTCTTATAGGACTTGTAAAAGCATCGATATTTAATGTACCTATACGCCTGGCATTGGGAACTACAATATTCATTACTTCTTAGTTAGTAAATATAGCTGCATATATATGGGTGCATACATACGTTCAGATTTAATTTGACCTAGTAGATCCAGAAACATCAACACTTTTCATGTTTTCTGCGCATGTAAATGGACTGAAGTAGAAACGAACATTATAGATGCATGTCATGGAACCACAGTAAATATACAAAAGTAAGAAAAAAAACTATGTTGAAGGCTCATTCATATTAGAATCATCCTGTACTTTTTCTAATTCTTTGCTCTGTAAGAGGTGTTGATTGCCAGTCTGACCTTGTCTTTGACTGAGCTTCCTTTTCTTTTTCTTCGTTGAACATAATGATGGTGTACCGTTTTCTTCCCCATCCCGTAGCGTGGAGACAACACCAGTTACGTTCATATTTCCCGCACTTATAGTCGCCTCGTGCACATTTGCTGACTTTGCGTCAGCTGAACCGGGTTGTTCCTGTGAAACTTTCTCGGCAAAAGCATTACTTTGATTGGAGACCTCAGTGTTAGAACAAACAGCAGTATGTACGTGTTTGGTCCTTGTGCTTGTACTCTGTTCATGTATTTGTTCTTGAAGGGTTAATGCATGTTGGTTCGATAAGGTACTGAGCAAAGTCGGAAATTCAGTTTCAAAAACTGAGTCAGCAAGGACAGGATCTTGATTTATTGGATGTGCCTGTGCTAGAGGAAGTCTATCTTTTTCGTTAACACTAATGCAAGCACTTACAGAGCTGGATGCACCAGTCGGCTCTTTTTTGAAGGGTATAATATTGCTTTTACTACTTGGTATCGTTTGCTCTGGTAATAAATCATGTAATGTCGTATTGTGGGACGGTTCCCTTTTTTGACGGTTTTTGTTCAATAAACAACTATGCACAAGATGTTGGTCTGAGCCGCACAAAAAACATGTTGGTGGCTGGCCATAGTAAGATACTGTTGCACGATGACCATTGATTAAGAGTCGGGAGGGGATATGCTGTTTGATTTCCATGTAGACTAGTCTATTCCCATTATTTACAGGAAATAGAAATTTTTCTGACCACTGTTCTTCCACAATTTTTTTAATGTTTCCGTACTTACGTAATTCAGCACTGATTGATGGATTTTCAACTTCCATAGGCAAATTGACTATTTTAACTTTTGTTACATCCTCATTTTCACTCGTTATGAACACGGCACTTACAGTGCCGTCTTCATGCTTGAAAGGTAACTTACCCGGCAAAGTCCGTAAAATATTGTCCATGGCACTTTGGGATATAAGTTTGACATATATACAATACTCATCACTATTTAACTGCAAGCCCTCGATTTGATCAATATGTAACTTGACAACATCTGCTAACCAAACATGAACTTCAAAAGGTTTTGGTCGAACACTCATTGTCTGTCTATCAAATGAAAATTTAACTGTATTTTGCCTTACCTTTTTATTCATAACTGTGTTTCTCTTCTACTGGTGCAAAACAAGAGTTTATGCAAATAAACAGATTTTCTGTCGATATATCTATTAAAGAAGATAATGCGATATGTTTACAGCACGAAACTCACAGAAAAGCCTGCCCTATTGCACAGCGCGCAGAGGCATCCACACACTTCAGCAACCACACACAGACTGTGACCACTGAGCCACCGCGGCCCCTACAAATCTCAAAACGAGTACAAAAAATATAATTGCAGCAAATACTTTTAAAAATATGTCTAGAGTTATGCTACATTGTCTTAATTATATAAAAAATATTTTTATCGTAAAAAAAACTAATTTCAATTTGGGTTCTGTTGGACCCCCACAAAAAAGGGTGCGAGTACTTACGAGTTAATAAACAACGGAGATCACCCACAACAGCCTTAGAAGATGATCGCGTAATCAGTGACCATTTGAAACATGACAGTATGGCTGTACATTAATTTTTAGCAGTGTTCTTGGCAAACTTAAAAACGGAGCTACCATTCCTTAAACATGTCATATATTTCAGTGATGGCTCTGGGGCTCAATATAAAAATTGTAAACATTTCAAGAACATTTGTATGCACAAATCAGATTTTGGTCTTTCATGTGAGTCGCATTTATTTGCTACTTCACATGGTAAAAATGTTTGCGATGGCGTAGGTGGAACGACAAAGCGATTAGTTACTCGTGCGAGTTTACAGAAGACAACTGCGAACTAAATATTAAACGTAGAGCAGTTTTATGAATGGGCTGTGGACAGTGCCGTCCAGTGGAAAATCAGCGTCTAGGGCGAGAGTATACGACGGTGCCCCCTTTCCCCTGTACATATGAATAAGTTCGACAAACCAGCTGCGAAGCGCCATGGTTGGTACAAAGCGGAAGAAAATTTCAAAAATAAACCCTGCTTTTCCTTGATTTTAAGCACTTTTTATTACTTTTTCCTTCTATTTTATATATATCTTTTCTTTTTTCCTCCCGAATTTTGCACTCACTTGCTTCGGAGTCCGGGGCCGTCGCCCGCTCGCACCCCTCACGGCACGGTACTGCCTGTGGACAATATCACATCCATTAGATATTTTTTGTATCAACTGAAAGTGTTCAGCAACATCGCACATCTCAAGGAGATAGGTTTACCCCCTGAAAACAATACCTTGAACAAGAAATAATCATACATTATACAATACTGATGGTTAGTAGATAAGGCAACTGTTAGCAATTTTCTAGGGGGGACCATTCCATGGTTGCTATATTAGTCTGGTAATTAATATACGTGGTTTGCTATATTACGTATACATTTTTATGAGTCAGGGGGGTGCTCCCTTCGGGTGCCCATGATTGTAGGCTACTGTGTGGAATAGTTGTAATGAAAGTTATACAGTATCAAATAGCCTATATCATTATTTCAGAAGCTCGTTAAGAGGCAAAAGACATATTCAGATTCTTGGGAGAGGGATTATGTTCGAACACCCAAAACCAAATTTGGTCCATACGAAATATCAGTATTTATCAACCTTGTACTAAAATTTCACACATGTACAACTTTCACCATATGATCATTCCAGGGCCTGAACTTGGGACCATAAATGCTGCTATAACTCTACACCTACATAATATTCATTAGTTTTGATTGCAGATTTGAAATCTACAGGCACAACTACATGCGGATGCAATTTTTTAGCTTCATAGCTCTGATGGTTATTGAAATAAACAATAAAATGCAAAAGCAGCCGTGTTTGAATCGTGACCTTGAAGCTGATTGCGTAATTAAATATTAATTACCTATGAGGGCTGGAAAAGTTTTATTTTAGAAAAAAACTATTTTCAAACATGTCTTTCAATGTACAAAAATTTATCAAAATCTGACACCATCAATTTTTGAAATGCTTTTACTTTGGTTGATTTGATAGAATGACCCTGCTCAAAGATGAAGAAAATTAACTAATGATAATCTTTTCATAAGGTCTTAGTGGCTCGTCTAGACTTTTGAAAAGATTTTAACTAACTAGCAGTTTTTGTGTAAATTCAAGGAACTTATTAGCGTAGGTAAATTATTAAAGCATTTGATTTCCAAATAGACTGTCCAAGTTCGAGTCCTGGGAGGTTCAAACATTTGCCGATTTCAATAGATACTCAGTGTGATAAATAAAGAGATGATCCTGTGGAGAAGGAAAGAAATATATGAATGACGAAAATGGTACGAAAATAAAGCAGGATACTGTATGAAGTGAAATATTTACAAACTTTTTCCTTAAATTTTACCATATTTAATATTATCACTTTATTTCAATCATTTTCTGTCATGTATGATCAGTGTTTTTTCTTTCTTTTCACATGCAGTATGTAGCGGAATAATACATTATACGCACAACGATTTATAATGTCTTTAATATATGCCAGTCATTGGATAACACTCTCCAAACGATATAGATTAATCTTGAAGTAGTGATTCTTTTTTTCTTTCATGAATTCCGCAGCCAAGGCCTATTTAACTACTCCAGAGTTCTACCAAATGCTGCAAAAGTCAGCGCAAGTGGGATTGCATCTCCCCAGGCGTTTGTAATTCCAATAAAAATACTGAACCTGACAGGCAACTTCAGTACTAGTCAGGAATCAAACTGTTTTTTTTTTTCGCTAATTGGACAAGTATATAGTAGTCCGAATCAAAATTTGAAACAAAATTTGCAACAATTCTTATACCTGCCATTCAATTGATGAATTATAGAAAGCTTAACGTCTTCGGTTTTTAGTTGTGACGCTTCTAATTTCCTGAATTACAAAATGAGAAACAATTATAGGTAATATAGTAATACTGATTTCTACTATATGCTCATACAAAAGGTAAATATCTTATGTCAGTACACTAACTTAACCCCCATCTGCCTGACAAAATCTGAAATGGTGCCACTGTGTATTTCTTTCGTAGCGGGAGCCACAATTATTTCTTTATATAAAAATATGTTATTAGTTGGGTTTCTTATAGAATTTACTACATCTTCTGGCATTTTTTCTTTTTTATTCTTCATATAATTCAGTTGGTGCAGTTGAAATCTCCAAATTAACACGTGACGCTGTCACACACCCCTCCCCCGCCAAAAAAATCTAACTAGTCAACGAGCTTCCGACTACAACTCGTATATACCTTTGAAATTGCTCAGTGAACGATTGAATTCCATATGAAATATTGTGGAAACCGCGATGCATAGAATGCGTATACCTCATATTCCATTTCCATCTTATCAAGGAAGTTCTTTTATGCAAAGAAGTGATTGAGATTAAGGAATTATTTTCTAGTCAGTCTGAGAATATGATAGGTGAGTTAGGGTTTCAAAGCGCAACTCATGGAGACTCTGTACTGTTCTTTGAGCAACATGTACGGATGCCTTGTTGGTTCAACATGAGGAAACCATGTCTGTTAACTTTTCCAGGATGCTTTTGGACGAGTTTTTACTGTGTTTCAAAGAATTTAGCACTATAACTATCCGCAGAGATGACTTGGCAACAACGAATATTGACGTTATTAAATTCTCTCACGATAGAGAGACTATTGTATCAGCAATAGCGTCTTCTGCAAATGGAGCGGTAGTTTTCTCCCTGGATTCAACCACTGTCCTCACCGTTTATAACTGTCGCAACAGATTCCTTTTAATCATAGGTGACAATCCGATGCAGAAACCTTCCCTATATTCCATACACTAAGATAATTTTACACTTGCAGACCGGGATTCGTGTTGACCGGCGTTAATTGTTGCGAACGTGGGAGAGTAGACGTGTGTGCGTCATACCGCTAAAAATAAATTAAAAAAACGGTAATTTACAAGTTAAGCTGGAGAGTGGTCACTTACTTGTTAATGTGTA
The DNA here is from genome assembly GCF_964235325.1 of Thermobia domestica. Lineage (NCBI taxonomy): Eukaryota > Metazoa > Arthropoda > Insecta > Zygentoma > Lepismatidae > Thermobia > Thermobia domestica. The sequence goes on along the minus strand of NC_137456.1, from coordinate 207,170,107 downwards.
AATGTTCCACGAACAAAAGCGGAAAAACACATTTTAAAAATCTGAAAACATAACGGATATATAAATAAAATAATGATATTACTGAATTACATGGCAGTTTTAAGTGTAAAACATAGACGTGGAAGAAAGGATTTCCATTTCAATTTAGCATTTCTTTCAATAGTGAGGCTATATCAAACGGGGACCTACAGCTTAACTACATGAGCTCCGTCTGATATCGAACTCGATTCGTCCACGCCAAAGCCGTAGGCTAACTGCTTAAGTTTCCTTTTTACCGGCTTCTTGGGTCATTGCCGAAACCAGCAACAAGGGAACTCGTGGAAGGAAAGAAAAAACGCAGAAGTTACAAGTTTGCAATTCTTGCAAATTCAAAGGAAATAACAGTGTGAATAAATTCGAGTACAGGGTTTTCATAAAGTATGGACGGATTTAATTCGCTTATAATTTACATAAAATTGCTCATATTGAAATCAAATAAAGTGCAAACGGTAGCGGAAGGATTAAATTTTTACCTGTAATCTGCACCAGCTCAGTTCATTCACCGCCACACCTCCAGCTGGGCGCCATTTACGTACACACATTCGCGTAGGACCGTCTAGGAATCGACTTCTGTGGGCTGTTGACGATGCTTTCCCTTACCCTGCTCACTGTTGCAGGCGATGTTGGCGGCCTCCCACTTCGAGGACGGTCCAGGACGCTTCCTGTCTCCAAGAACTTAGCATGCCACTTTCGGATTGCACTCTCAGTCGGTGCCGGCTTTTTGAACTCTTTGGTGAACTTTCGACACACCAGAATTGGCCTTGCCCTCCCTCTCCCTCTCTCAACGTGTTCAGAGTTGCCGCTTATCTAACAGTGTTGCCAACTAAAAATTTAATCCTTCCGCTACCGTTTGCACTTTATTTAATTTCATTATGAACATTTTTATGAAAATTATAAGCAAATTAAATACGTCCAGACTTTATAAAAACCCTGTATAAGTGAACATTTACCGTGAATATTCAATGTTTTAATATCGTACTTACGTATAACGGTATTACCGTCCGCAGCAAAAAACCTGCAACATGAGCACGTAAGTTTATTGTGAAACGACGAAGTCTTCTGCTTCAAAACAAGTGTGCAGGGGAGGACGCCGAGGTTTCTCCTGGTGTGATTCGTGCCACTTAGACATTACGTTGATTCCCTGGGCTGTTAGGCGTAGTTTCACAATAAACTTACATGCTCATGTTGCAGGTTTTTTGCTGCGAACTGTACAAGTGTAGTGTTCATAGTAAAAACAATGAGTATGTGTAATGACTAAACACGTACTAGGACTGTCATTTATATACAACCAGAACCAAATTCATTCCTAAGTAAACTGAGTTGCATATCAACAAGGGATAAATTCAGTACACATATCCGTATACGTATACAACATAAGCAAGCGACTGTAAAGAACTTAAATTTCTCATCTTTCCAGGTGAGATATTCCTTCAGGTTTCGGAAAATCGAAAAACAAGTTAGAGTGGAGAGAATACCGCGTTATTCAGGTGATCATACACTGGTATGCTTGATAAATTAGAAAAAGAATAGGGACCTTTTTCTGCATCCAAGAACAAGCAAATCCAAATTAAATGCATCTACAAGGGCGGGATGAAAAGTTCCCAGACCGACAATGAAAGACTGCGAATTTCAGTTCAAATTTATTTTATTTTTCGACATAATCTCTCTTAACTTCAATACAACACTTGGTCCAGCGCTTCTTCAACACCAGTATTCCTTCCCGGAAGTGAGAATTTGGAAGCAGGGCCGGCCTTAGATAGTGCGGGGACCCAGGTTTACAACTAACTTCCACCAAGGCCTATAGAACCAATTTTATATATATATATACGTATATAGCTCTCCCTGCTGGTCTAGTGGTTACCGCGTGTGCGTGTGGTGTACATAGTCTCAAGCCCGATTTCTGGTGAGAGAACACACAAAATTTAATTTCACAATCACTCCCTTCCCTTAATCATCCATCTTCTAAGAATAAATCCTGGAAGGTCAAATAAAAAAACAATGTCATTTTCATTTTATTTCAAAAGTTCAATAGAGATTTTGCAGTCAAAATGGATGCAATAAAAATGGCCGCTTAAATACTGCATGAAAATTAACAGATTAAATCAAACGTCCTGAAAAATGAATATGCAGTCAGTTTGTTCGTATCACCCTAAGATTTTCTGCTGTGATAATGATTAACTGACAGGAGCAAACTGAATTTGAGATATAAAATAAAAGATGTTTAAGAGGATAAATTTTAAGTTTTAATGAAACAAATACATGTATGTGATACTAAACATTGCAAACACATAATTTACAAACTGTGTGTGTATCGTTATTACGTATTCATATACAGGTATACCAGGAAAAGCCGACAAACTTCGCATTTGTGTGCAGAGCCTCAATACAAGAAAACCATCAGCAACTTTGATCGAAAACTCTTAACTACGGAGATACGGATAATAAAAGGGTAAGAGGAATGACCAACTCCATTAATTACTTTTAATTAGCTCTCTCCGTAACTAAGCGTTTCCGACCGAAGTCGCACAGAAACATTTTTCTTGTATTGAGATCCTGAACACCTATGATAAGTTTGTCAGTTTATCCCCAGAATACACTGCATGTTTACTTATAAGCTTGATTAAGAAAAATGATTAACTGCAAAACCATTTCGAAACATTTTCCCGATTCTATGTTTTCCCCTTTCCGAGTTCTCTTTCAGGAGGAACTAATAGTAGTTCCGCATTATAGTCGGGTCCCATTTTCCTTTATAACGTTTTATCATGCGCAAAATGTTCTGGTGAAAACATTCACCCTGTTCATTGCTTATAGCAGCTAATTTTTCACAGAAATAACTCAAATGGAAATACAAACAGTGAATGAATTTTAAAATATATATTTCATGTTTCACCCTTGTGTATCGCAATTTTCCATGAAGGTTCTCTACCAGTATTTCATAGTTTTCCTCTCTTACAACTAAACCTATCGATGACGAAATCTAATTTCTTCACAAAACTTGACAGAGAAGTGTGGAATATCAAGAAACGAGCGTAAGCAAAATTTAAAAGGTATATCAGGCCTGCATAAGAACGGCCGCAGTGGCCAAAAGCCTGATTCACAGAATAATCCATAACAATGTGTTCCAAGTTTGAAAGTGTAATGTATTTGTAAAACGGTTAAAAGGGTGAAAAACAAAAACACATTAACCGACCCGGGAGGAAGTAGGCATCTATTTGAGTGTGTGCTTATCATGGCCGCCATCTTGAAGTCGGCCGTCTTCTATCTCGCTTGGCATTTTAAAAATATGAAGTAGATCATGTAATACTGGGCTAGAATTTTACGAGAAATACAATAGTGAAGTCTATGTTTCCGTAAGTTTATATTTGTAAGACATAATGGAATGCATATTGGTATGAATTCGTTGGTTCAAAGATTTCTTCTCAGCTTTTGAAAAGAATTCAAGTCAAGAAACCTGATGTACGCTAGTGAAAACATCGTAGGTACTACTTATGAAAGATGTACTCAGCTTGAAATGGTTATCGACTGCCGACAAAATGAAATGGTGATGAGACGATCACAAACCTTAAGAAACTGATGGAAGATGGATGTCATATTTTCCATTGGATTATTCGAGTTAGAAGACAAACCTTCATAAGCAGCCACCTATTCAGTAGCACTAGTATGCATTCGGTTTTCCTGACTTGATTTAAAAAAAAAAAAAAAAAAATCCACGGGATCTTTCGCAGGAAAGGGCGTAGTATACTTTCTGGTTTTGATTTAATTTGATTTGATTTTGAGTTTAGCGTCCCGTTCAGCAATGAGGCTATGTGAGACGTGGACCTACTGATTAACGTGGAATCCGAAACACAGGAGCACTCGCTGAGAGTCGAACCCGGGACTCCCACGCCAAAGACTCGTACACTAACTGCTTATATCCTCTGTTTTTGTATTTTTAATATAGCTATAATAAGAGAAAGGATATGTAAGGAAATCGCACTGAGGCTGATTTATTTGATAGCATCTCGATATTCACGATAATATCACATGACATAATCAGTAAGAACACCAGAAACTTTTACTTAGTGGGGTGTTCAAAATAAAAGAGGATGTTCACCCAGAATAATGATATACATTTTTACACAAACTCAAGGAAAACAATATTTTTACGCCCAGAGGTGTGTGTAAGGAAATTTTGAGGAGTGTTAGGAGTGTGTAGAATACTCCCTGGACATATATATTTTTACAACAGAAGTTGTAAACGTAAAAAAACTAAAGAAACTACTGCAGCATTAAATTCAGAAAACATTTGCTTATGCCCGGAAACTTAATACAAACTATTCATTTACTAGTTAGGGAGAGGCCATTACCCTCCCTTGAGGAGTCCATAGATGTATCTGTATTGCAATATGATGTTGTGTGTACTTGACAACCGAGAGTAGCAGAGCCATCTTAACGGTACTATAGACACTTGAACGGGGGCCCCGTTAGCGTTGGGGGCCCGACGAACAGAATGACATCTATTAATTACATGAATTAAGAGTAAAATTTAGTCATAGGGGCCACAACACACTTGTTTGCTTTGGAGCCTAATATGCTGTTAAAACGGAACTAGAGAGTAGATTAGACTGGAGAGTAGAATAGACGGCATTAGCGCGGGGCCCCCTGAGGGGCGGGGTCCGATTAGGAGCAATCGGCCAAATCAACTTAAGGCCGGCCCTGTAGGAAGGTTGTGGAAATAGTCATCCACGACCTTCTCAACTTCTTCATTCGATGTGAAGCGCTTCCCAGAAAGAAATTTATTCAAGTTTGGGAACAGAAGTCCGATGGTGCCAAATAAGGAGAATATGGGGGATGGCCGAGCAAATCGTATCCCAAATCCCGCAGTTTTCCCATCGCCAACGCATCCTTGTGCACAGATGCGTTGTCCTGATGAAAGATGATGTTCTTTTCCTTCAAGCCAGGCCTCTTCTCGCGAATTTTGGCATCCAGCTGATCAAGAAGGTTGGTGTAATATTCTCCTGTAATTGTTCTCCCTTTTTCAAAGTAATCAATTAACAGGATCCCTTTCGCATCCCAAAACATACTGGCCATAACCTTTACGGCCGATATTATCGTTTTCGCTTTCTTCGGCGCTGTACCACTGGCTTCCACCCACTGCTTGGACTGCTGCTTCGTTTCTGGCGTGTAGTGGTGAACCCATGTCTCATTAATTGTCACGAATCTCCGCACAAAATCGGTCGGATCCCTGTTGAATCGGTCCAAAGATTGCTGCGAAAATCGTTTTCGTATTTGCATTTAGTCAGCAGTCAGCAAATGTGGCATCCATCTTGCATAGAGCTTTCGCATCCCTAGTTCTTTGTGCAAGATGTTTCGCACTCGTTCCTCCGATATCCCCACATTCTCAGCTATCTCACTCACCTTCACTCGCCTGTCGTCCAACACAATATCATGCACTTTTTCGATTGTTTCTGGTGTGGTTGCGGTTTTCGGCCTTCCTTCGCGTAGGTCATCTTCGAGTGATGTGCGACCAGGTTTGAATTCAGCTTCCCACTTTTTAACGGTTGACATGGAAGGAGCAAAGTCCCCGTAAATTTTTGTTAAGTTTGGATGAATTTCCGTAGGAGTTAATCCATCCGAAACGAAAAATTTGATTACCCCGCGATATTCAAGTTTATCCATTTTCACAACTAACACGCAAGACGCCTAGCTGCAACAATGCCTGTACACAAACTACTTAAGAGAACAAGTTGATACTTGTTTTACGAACAATTAAAAAGCGCCCCTAGGCAAGAACAATAAAATTTTGCTGATTGCAGTGCCATCTCTGGATCAGGCCGAGAAACTTTCACCTCGCTCTCGTATAATTCAAGAGAGAGAGAGAGAGAGAGAGAGAAAGTCAAGGATGTGAAAACAGAAAAGTAAAACTCTCTGCTAACAAGGATAAAAGTGAAGAAAGAAAAGAGAAGGCACGTCATCAAAACAACACAACAGAAAAATACGAAGAAGAAACCTACTTACGAGGTGAACAAAGAAAAGATTTGGAGTAGGAAATGGGTGAAGATCTTACTTTGATTTATAAAACAATCCTGTAGTTTGTGGCTGCAACCGTCCAAAATAGTAAGGCTAATTCTTCCGTTGCAAAAAAAACATGAAAAACAAGCTAGTAAAATGGATTATTCAGAAATTGAAAATTGAAGGCATGAATGAATATATCCAAGTAGAAAACGACAAAGGACAAACAAGAAAACGGAAGATTAAAAACAGAAATTGCAACACTGAAAGCAGAAATTGAAAAAAAAAACAAAAAAAACAATATAACAAACCATCGTATTTAGTAACGTTAACTGGATGACAGTGTCAAGTGAAAATGGACAAACGAGAACAGGCAGTAGTGCAAGTAATAACTAAACAGAAGACTACAATATTTCTAAAAGGAATAGATAATAATGAAGTAACAGGGGTACAGTGCAAAGAAAATTCTGTACAATAAGAAATCTGACAAAAGAGAAAGTCAAGATTGCATCATAAAAGAACATGAAAAACACCGTAATTGTTAAGCCTGCTAAAGATGATATGAGAAATCACAAACAACAAGTTGTAATAGTGGAAGAATCTAAACAGAAGTCACCACTATTAATCATATACAGTGTACCAACAAATTTTAAAACAAAAAAAAATAGTTTAAACACTTGTAGAACAAAGGGTCTTTCCTAGTAAGATAGTGAAATCGGCCCTTGGTCCAAGTTGGGTCGTATTTACCCAAAAGCTTACCCTTGACCTAAAACTACCTTAAAAAATTGACCCCCTACCCCTCCCCTTACCGAATTATCGATTATACATGCTCAAAGTTGAATATTTTTAAATTTTGGTGGGGGTGGTGCAAAGGTTTTTATGTCCGGATTGTTTCGCAAATTCATTTCAAATTTATCCCTAGCAAATCTGTCAAGATTGCGTCTAAATTTATGGAATGTTATGTGTAAACTAGATTGAAAATAATAGCTACATATTGTTCTGTCCAAATTTTTAAAAAAAAAGAGAGAGAAAGGGACAATAAAGGTACTGAAGGCTAAAAAAGCTAAGAAAAAGGTAAATTTTATGAATCTAGCAAAAAGGTGCTACATTCACGAAAAAGGTGCAACAAAGTCCGTTCATTTCAGTTCGTTTTATGCCCGGAAATACCTATTTTGAACTTTGGTTGTTATAATAACTACATTTTTAGAAAAGGTGCTGCACCTTAAAATCCACTGTCTAGTCATGACAAAGGATATTATTTAAATAAGGACAAATCTGAAGTATGCATCCCGTAGTTAAAGAGAAAGAAACAACGCAAAATCCGAACAAGAGGGCGAACATGTAAAATACTGTATGAGAAAACAATTGTAAAAATTGATCTTTAGTCAAAACAAAACTAAAACTTTAACCTATGGCGAATTCATACGAACAAAATGGTATATCATCTAAAACGATTAAGAAATAACAGCTCTAATTATGTGTAAATGAATGCGAAATGACAATGCACGAAATCAAAGATTTAGTAGGAAAAGAAGTAGCGGACTTCTTACAGCGGCATGTGTTAGTTGGAGATTTTGTTTTAAAGGAGGCATAAATATAAAAATAAAAAATATGGGGACACGGGAGAAGATTATAGCTAAGAGCTACACAGGAAAAAACTATATTTACTAGACACATGTGAAAAACCGACGTAGACGTTGTAGGCATAAGTGAAAACATAAAAACATTAAATACTGTATATTGCAAGTTACTGATAACCGGGCACTACGATTAGAATTTAGAACTACAAAAAAGTGTGTTAAATTGGTAAATTGTACTTCGAAGGGCATAGAGACTTTCTGAGAAACATAGATGACTTCTGTCAGACATATAAGGAAGCTAATATTTCAACCTACATGAAATCCAGTGCTAAGTCAATACGATGACACAGTGGCAAAACTGATTAAAAAAAAGGAGAAAGAATGCAAGATCTAATGATAAAAAATAATTTATTATAATAAATGAGGATATATATATATAATTTAATATGTAAAGATAACCAAGAAAGTTCTGTCGCTTTTTCATATACCACCTTCGAACATCGATGTTAGCTGAGACGTGCCTGAAAGATCAAAAATACTTCCCATCAGTATCGACGATCCTATGCTAACGTTCTGGAAGGCAATGGACTCAATCGCTGTGAAACTTGGTGGGTCGTGAAGGAAAGAAGGTATCAAGTGCATTTTGCACGTCTACTAGAGATCTGAACTCGCGTTCTCTAAGGTGATTGTCCAAAGAATGAAACAGGTAATAATCGGATCGTGCAATGTCCGGGGAGTATATCTGATGCAATATTATTTCCCATCCAAGGCGTAGAATGATGTCCCATGCAAAGTGATTGAGAGAAAAGAAAAATTGCCGCTCGACCATCTCCAAAAAATCTAATTTTTTCATGAATGTTTATCCTATACTAGGGTACTTTAAAATCACAATTAATTATTTTTTACAACATGCCATGGCGACGCAACTCCTGCCGCCATTTTGCGTTTTTTCGATTTTAGACGTTTACGTTATTTTGAATATCTCAGCATGTATTTGACCTACCAAATTGAAAATTGCTGAACATCTCCAACTCGTGTAGAGCTAAAACTTTGATCTATTAACATTTTTCCCTAAAACCACTTGAAGGGGGTGAAATCAGCGTCTGCAGTAGCAAGATTTTTGGACATTGGAAATATGTTTGGGAAGAGGAAACAACTGACATAGAGGTCTGAATTTGGTGTGCATATAGTCCGGGGACCTCGTACATAAAAATTTACAGACCTATAGCTGCTCCCAAAGGCCTGAAAATCGTACAGTTGGGGAATTATGCCAAATTAGCATATTGCACTGTCCAATATCTCCAATGGGCCTGGATAAAATAAAATATGAAATTTTGGACATTGTTAGTCCTTTAGTATACCATAACACACATCAAAGCGCGTTGTGTGTTTTTGAGCAGAAGGGGGTCAAAGTATTAAGTAATGTCGTCATACTCTAGGACAGCGTTTCCCAACCTTTTTCAACGTGCGGCACACTACGGGTGTAACTTGAACTCTCGCGGCACACTCATAGATATTATTATTATTTGCAAATATAAAATACCATGGTAATTTTTTTCTGTGATTACTGATCTCCTTCTCACAGAGATGAAAGGTCGATTACTGGTTTTCCCCTATGCTAATTCATTATGCTTGTTTTTTTATTCTAATTTTAAAATAGAAAACAATTGCAATGAAATATAAGACTCAGATTTTTAAAAATACGCTTTCTATTTCGAAAACTGTATCCAACCATTCACCAAGAACGAAGATCATTAAATAACGAACGAACAAACAAATGTCTTGTACTTTTAACTTTGCTGTTTTAACCAAAATCGGTGCATATTATTGTAATCACACAGCTTCGAAGTCAAAACACATCTGTTGAACAAAATGTCACTGTCATTCACGTGTGAATGAGTGTTCTACGAACGTCCACTTAACGCGTACCGTACAAGTGCTTCCATTTCTCGGTGTTAGTATGACTCTCAATTTTAGTGTAACATAGCAGCTAACTGTGAAAATGTGTACGAGCCGAAATACTGTCTGCTATACAGTAATAGATGTAGAATAATATTTACAATTACACCGGTAATGTAATCGTAATTTTTTCCATGGTAGAAATTCATAATAATGTGAAATGCAAAAATATACATTTTTCCCTATGTCTTGCAATTTGGTTGCTATAGAATTATTAATTTTGTTTCGATTTCCTCGCGGCACACCAGTGTGCCGCGGCACACCGGTTGGGAAACGCTGCTCTAGGAGGTATTTTGTTCATAAAATCTACTGGAAATTTGTTGTTGGGAAGTAAAATAAAGTAGGATGAATGGTTAGTCCAGTCAAGGCTCCCAAGCTCGTTTCTTTCCTCTAGTTGTGACACTGTCTTATCACACCCACATCAGCACTGGTGAAGAATGCCGCTATCAGCAGAAGGCGAAAAGTCAAAATGCACCCTTGACAAAAAGCCGGTAAGTACTCCTTGCTCTTGCTGCTTGCTATATCAATGATACTCAATCATGTTTATTCTTGTTTTAACTGTCAACTCACGCAGGGGACTGTTGTCCTTTCGTTTGATCTACATTCTCAAGCCAGTGAACACTTACTAGTTGTAAACACTGACTGCGGAATGCAAACGTCATTACTTAATACTTTGACCCCCTTCTGCTCAAAAACACGAAACGCGCTTTGTTGCGTGTTATGATATACTAAAGGACTAACTATTCCCAAAATTTAAGATTTTTTTCTATCCAGGCCCAGTAGAGTAATTGGACAGTGAAATATGCTAAATTGTCATAATTTCCCAATTTTACGATTTTTTCAGGCCTCTGGGAACAGCTACAGGTCTGTAAATTTTTGTGTATTAACTTATGAGCTTGGAGTACGTGCGCACGCAAATTCAGACCTCTACATCAGTTGTTTCCTCTTCCAATACATCTTTTCCATATGACGTCATTACTTAATATTTTGACCTCCTCCTGCTCAAAAATACAAAACGCGCTTTGTTGTGTTTCATGATATACTAAAGGACTAACTATTCCCAAAATTTCAGATATTTTTATCCTGGTCCATTGGAGATATTGGACAGTGAAAAATGCTAAATTGGCTTAATTACCCAACTTTACGATTTTTTCCAGACCTTTAGGAGCAGCTACAAATTTTTATGTATTAACTTATGACCCCGGACTACATGAACACACAAATTCAGACCTCTATGTCAGTTGTTTCCTCTTCCCAAACATGTTTTCAATGTCCAAATATGTTGCTACTGCAGACGCTGATTTCATTCCCTTCAAGTGGTGTTAGGAAAAGTGTTAAGAGATCAAAGTTTTAGCTCTGCAGGAGTTGGAGACGTCCAGCAATTTTCAATTTGGTAGGACAAATGCATGCTGAGATATTCAAAACAACGTAAACGCGTAAAATCGAAAAAACGCAAAATGGCGCCAGACCCTCTGTCGCCATGAGATGTTTTAAAAATTAATTAATTATGGTTTTGAAGTACCCTGGTATAGGATAAACATTCATGAAAAAATTAGATTTTTTGGAGATGGTCGAGCGGCACATGCTTGATCACTTAGAATGGATTGACTCATATTCAACATCATCGAGAAATGAAATTGAACGAATAGGGGAAGCTGTACTGACGGAATAAAATAATCAGCGTATAAGAAATAAATTAACACTTACGGCTAGGAAAATTAATATTACAATATTTTGTTGAACATTAAATAGAGATATAGCCATAAAAATTCAAGACATAAAAATCAAAATAGTAAACGAAATGAGGTATTTTGAAGTATGGATTGATAAACAGCTAAGGTTTTAAAATCACAGAAGAAATAACATTAAAATGGGTAAAAAATTGTCAATAAATTGTTGAGAATTGCAACGAGATATTTAAGAGTAGATAAAATATTTTCAAATTATACAACAAAATAATTTTTATGACAATTTTACAATATTACATCATATAAAGACATAGAATTTTTATGAATAACATAGCTATAGAAAGAAATCATTACTATGGAACAAAGATTAGTGTTAGTGAGGACAATTACCATTATCAAGGCAATCACATCTAAAACAATACAAAGGCATATAAAGAACTCATGATTCTAGAAATACTTGAGAAAGACGTGAATCAAGAATGAAGAATGGACAAAAATTGTTGATGTTAAACGTAAAATTTCACATACACATAATATTGAAAATAATAATATCAAAACAAGAAAATAAATGAAAAAAGGACTAGGAATTTAATTTTAAATCTAAAAGTACGGGATTTATTATATATACTTACAAACTAAATGAAATAATAGAAAATGGTCAAAAAGTTGAAAAACTAAAAATAATAAGTTATGTGTTAAGAAAACTGTAAATAGAGAGAGAGAGAAATATATAAAAGAAATATATAAAACTAAATTTTTGGATTCAAAATTTACACACAACTTTTTAAGGGTCTTCATTACAGCGAAGTTAAACTACCGCTAATTTTAGAATTTTTCTGTAATATCTTCAAAACAAATAAAAATATTCGAAAAGCAAAAACGCTGCTTTCGATTTGCAGCTGTAGATAGATTTAGCATTTTTTTGCGGGTTCTGTAAATAGCGGCATACCAAAAGCAGATAGGTGAATTCTGGTAATGTTATCACACGCAAAATCATATTGTCTAGTTCACTACGTTTCTGTTTTTCGAATATTTTTTATTTGTTTTAAAGATATTACAGAAAAACTCTAAAATTAGCGGTAGCTTAATTTTGCTGTAGTGAAGACCCTTAAGACAAAATAAAACTTGATAAACAATAACTTTATCTCTGCTTAATATAAAAAGCTTAAAACTTTATATTTTAGTGTATAGTGTAGTATAGTGACCATATTGTTTGTATTTATTTTGCTATTTTAATGTGTTTTGTTTTAAGAAGAATCGAACAACTCTTGAAAAATAGAAAATAAAATAAAAACTAAATTGACAAAGATAGATAAAACAACAAACAGGAAGTCTGGTAGTCTGGTAATGTACAACAAAATAAAAATAATCCTATTTTTTCTTCGAGGTGAAAATCACAATTAAAAATATACATAAAACAAGCAATCAAAAATAGGTGAGAACAGAAACTAAACCAAGCATGTTTCTAATGTTCTTAATTCAGCTTTCTTTCTTTACAGGTTGTGTTCTATCTTTGTGTTTGTTGTGATAAAAATACAACTAATTAGACAAAAAAAGAAATTGGGGCATGACTTAAAATGTTAGGTGTCAATCTATGAAAAATAAGCCTCGCCTCACCCTAACCTGAGGTTAAAGAAAAGAGGAGGAAACTACGGGAAATCAAACAGTGCAAAGTACAAAAAGAGAAAGAGAGCGAGAGAGAGAACAACATTAAAAGAGGGAGTCGAGTCTGTCAATAATAAGATCTTATGAAAAGGCGAATGCAGGAGGAAGTGGAAACCGAAGAAATTCCGTTCAGTTAAATCCCCTCCATCCACTGAGAAAGCTTTACACCTCTAGACGGAGATCCTTATTGGCCTGTGTCAATTTATGTGGTATCCATAAGTATAACTTTTCATCTTACTGATTGTACAGGGCCACATGATGACAGTAGTGGTCTATCTCGTATTCAATACCTTGAATCGTTTCCACAGTCTTTGATAAGAACTCATAGGACACTATTGGTCAGTGGCAGAAGACCTAATTTTGCAATGTTGTATCAGCGGCATAAAATTTTCCAAACTCTTTGGCGTATAGTGCGTTCATTCATTATTTATGTGCCAAATGAACTGTTGATGCTTCACGTTATATTCGGACAAAATATCGAGGCTAAAGTATTCACACCTCATACTCCATGGGCCGAACTTTCGCCACTCAAAACCTGGCTGGCCAAAATTCTGACTTGCCAAACATCGCCCGCCAAGATGTCGCTGACCAAACCTCGCTGGTCTAAATCTACCAACACAAAACTTCGCCATAACAACACATAAAGGCTTTCTGGGGTGAAAGTGACAATAAGAAGAAGAGAAAGAAGAAGACGGAAGAAGAGGTGAAGGAGAAAAGAATAGCTGAAGTAACATCGGACCAGAAATAGTTACTTTAGACACTATAAACGTAAACAAATTGACAGGTTCAAATGGAATAGATATATAATCGTAAATTAAACCTAAATTAGAAGAAATCTTATACGTTGGATCTATTGTAGTTAAATTATTTGTTGTGCTTGAAATGCGAAGATTTTTGGTTTGAAGGATGTGTTATATTATTATAAGCAGGATATTTTCATACATCGAGGCTATACAAAATATCGACCTACAGTTTAACTGGATATCCAAAAGCATGAGTTTCCGCAAAGAATCGAACCCGAGTCCAACCATAGACTTGAACAAATCCAAGTATCCAGATGTTTTTTTTTCAAATTTGTCATTTTTTATTTCTAAAAGATGGACAACAAAGTTCCTTGTGAGATTGAGCATGAACCTTCCACATTGTAGTATTGTTTCACATGGTTATTTACAACATTCTTGACGGAATACTCAGTTGAAACTTAGCGTAACCTTTTTATATGTTCGTTACTTTCTAGCAAATTTTCTTGATCAAAGTGTTCAGAATCATTTATCTTTTTCGAATGACTTCCAGTAACCACTTACATATTTTCTCTTCATTTCCATTAGAGAATTACAGATTAAAATTCTAAAAAGAAGCTGACACGAAGTACAATTTGCAATTTTGTATCACATTTGACAAATACTAAAATTTCTTTTGCATAAAGAACTTTCCTGTATGTGCCTCAAAGTTTAGCTGCATCCACGGATAAATATTATCCATATTTATTGAGATACTTGTATATTCGTATCATGAGTCCGGCAAGGTTTTCCTTAAGTTTGGAGTTGAAGCTTACTGAGTTAAATTCTGATTGTTACGTGCTCCTTTACCCATAAACTATTTTAAAAATCTTGCAATATGTACAATTTCAATGCTGGAAACATTTTATAAATGTATATAAAACCGAACTGTAAAATATTCGAAGAAACAAACTGTTTGACCTTTCTTCTTAGTCATAACTAATTTTATGATATAATAATAAACATTCGACGCTAATGCTGTGGTCTCGCATCACTCAGTTGGAAAAGTTTGATTTGTTTGGCCTCAGCTTTCTTTGTACTATACCACCGAAACATTTGGAGTTCTTACAAGTGACGGATACATTATTCTAACTTACGTACAACTTTAAATTTCTTAGAATAAAGAATAGAATGATAACTTAGGCAATTTGAGGTGGGGGTGGCGTCTCTGCCTCTGAAGGATATGGAGCGAAACAAATGTCAACAAGGAATAAGAGCCCAATACTGTATCTACATTATCTTAAGTTAATCAACGTTTATGATAACTGAAAATTTCTGGTATTAACTGTTGAGTAGAGTTACTTGAACTATTCATAAAAATAATAAAATCTTGAGATCGAACAATTTGACGTATATGACATAAGACTTGAGCTGTCACATACCTTTTGAGATAGCCACAAAGTATATCGATTGAAATTTTCTACTTTTGAGAGTAAATATATAACAAAATAAGTACTTAAAACTCAGAACAGACAAATACTAAATTTAGCACATGGTAAAAATAAATACAGAAATGGAAAATGGTCTTACTTTTAGAACTTCATAGTGAGATATGCATCAGAGAACTTCGAGTGCCCCTAGATCTGGCCTTGACTTTTTACTCATTCAACCGTCATCCTAATTATTTGATGCTTTAAGATGTTGAAAACAAGTTCTTCATGCATCCATGCACTGAAGTAATATCCAATGCTATAAAACAGATATATGAAGGCGGATCAACAACTGACGCACACCATTGTGTGTATGAAGTGTCCGCTTTGACGTCTCCTCAGCAACGGTGAGAAACTCCTCAGCAACGAAAAAGAGGGCTGAACTGAGCTGAGGGTTGTATGAAAGTACACAATTACGAATCTTTTCTTTCTTTACGAATTCAAACTGGGATATTCTGCATAGCAAGAAGCAAAATGCATTAACAGTGTATTTGGGCCTGAAAAAGCGAATGAACGCACCATTCGTCGTTGATTTATCAAATCTCGTTGTTTCGGTGATACAGCATTACAAAACGAGTCTCGTGGGCACCGAGTAATATTATGTTCGGATGAGCTTTTCAGGAACACAATGGAGTGGACCCTCAGAAAAGTGCTCGTGTAATTGCAGACATGTTAGAGATATATTGCACTACTGTCGTTCAGTGACTGCGTGCAATTGTTAAGGTGGAGAAGTGTAAAAGTTTCATTCATGGGTTCCATATAAGTTGACAATGGCCAACAAGAGTTGCCATCGGGAAGTGTGCAGTTCTCTAAGTGTAAATAATAACAGGAAAGTTGGTTATATCAGATTGTTACATTTAATGATAAATTGTTTTTCTACAGCAGTCATAAATGGTCAAAATCTCGTTGGATCTGGATCAAGTCCAGGACCGCTTCCCAAACTCCTAGATGTTGTTCTTGTATGGTGATTTATATTATGTGTAGGTAATCCATAATTTCTTTCTCCATGATATAGAGCCAAAATCCTCACTGTGGATCGATACAATGCTGAACTCTGTGAAATGTACCATAATTTGACCTGCAAATACAGTATCCGTAAATGATGTTCGAGAGACATGATGTTCTCATGTTGCACGACAATGCACGCGAAAATGTTGTAATTGGAAACACAATTAGCTTATGATCCTTAGTATTTTGCTAAATTTACAGATTTGAAAGATTAATGTTGTATTAGATACTATAATGATACCATGAGAAAACTATCTATCATGTTGCTAAAAATTAATATTAATATTTATTTCTTTATTTTACAATCAATAATTGCTTTGGGCAATACTTTTTCTACGATAATCAAACTAAACTTACAGAGACACACATTTTATTTGGTGAAATCCTACTACTTCGGTGACGAAATTGAAATAATATTTCATCTATTCATGTAACTTTGTTTTAAAATATCATGGCTACCTACATTTGTTAAAGGTTTCCTACTAATAAATATAGGTATGAACAAAGAACTTTTTCAGTGTGTATTCAACAGTTGTTTTAGTTTGCCCCACATTTTAAACTTTCGTTCAAATTACACCATGTGAATCGAGAATATCCATCATTCTTTGATAGTTGATTCAGTTTCGTGTTGGTATTTTTTTAAAACTATTAACTTTTATGCATTAACTTAAATAATTCCAACATCTTTATCCGATTATACGTTAATTTTGATCAGGCGATACTGCTGGAACAGAGAAAAAATACGATTTCTACTTTGTTCTCGAAATATATTGAAGGTTTCCCGTAAACAAATTTCACATCGCCACGCACAAGCTAGAGTTAAGAGATAAACTGACAATGGAAATTCCATTTAAACAAGCACAAACTGACAATGGAAATTCCATTTAAACAAGCACTAAGTAATAAAGTTTATATTTCTCAGAACTACCTAGGTATGTAGTACCCATTAGGCACTAGTTTTCGTATTACCATAGTTATATTGTTTAATCAGATCTAGTTTATTTAGAAAAAACAACTCAAACTTGATTACTTTGGCCCTAAAATTTAAGGACAAGTTCCTTCATTCCTATCATTGTTCTAAAGTGTGGGGAAAAGGGAATGAAAGTTGGCATAACTTCAAATGTTCTTTTTCTGTGTTTTTGTTGTTATGAGATGGAGGGAGTTGTAATAAAAATAAATAAATAATATAAAAAGTGAAATTAAAAACACGTTTTAAAGTTTAAGATAATGTGGTAAAAGAAAAATGCCTAGTCTAGCTAAAGGGGAATAACTCGAACAAGAAAGGGAAGATGAAACGGAAAAAGCAAAGAGACGGAACAGACAATAAGAGGCAGTAGCGTCTGTTCTATAATAAGTCCTGAAGGTACAGGCAACAGCAGGAGGAATTGAAGACCAAATGAAAATAACACTCCAAATGATTTTCCCTGACGCGCTTGTGGCAATGATGGATGTCCGCATTTTAACTGTAAGCATAAATATTCATTATAGTTAATATATGATGGCTTTCTATTCTAATAATCTATACCATAACTGGTATACATACACTAAAACCATTAAAACTCACACATATACAGGGTGGTAGGTAACCCCACCGAAAAACTTTGGGAGACGATTCCTTATACGAAATGAAAGAAAAAATTGTAATAACATGGGTCGAAAAACGTGTCCTTTTAGAGTTATGAACCACCGAAAATTCGAAAAATCACGTTTGAAAACTCCCTAACTTAGAAACTATATGACCTATTCCAAGCAGTTTCAAGAATTACACAGAATCTAAATATCCATGTTTCAACATCTTCCATTATCGGTGAAACAAACTGTAAAAAGGAAATTGAGGTATAGGGACACTCCTTTAAATAATAATGATGTGTTCGTTTCACCGATTATGGAGGATTGTCAAACATTGATATTTAGGTAGAGCATATACCAGTTCCTGTGTAATTTCTTAAACCGCTTGGGATAGTTCCTATAGTTTCTAAGTTAGGGAGTTTTGAAACGTGATTTTTCGAACTGTCGGTAGTTCATAACTCTAAAAGGAGACGTTTTTCGACCCATGTTGATTACAATTTCTTTCTTTCATTTTGTATAAGGAATCGCCTCCCAAGGCTTTTCGGTGGAGTTACCTACCACCCTGTATAATTATTTACTTCTAATAGTTTGTCTTATCTGTTAAACAGGTGCACACTAATGTGGTTTTATACATAAAATTGAAGATCACATGAATTTTTGAAATGAAACATGCATTTTGAAAAGTTTAATCTCATACCAGAGGCATTTCTCTACTCATAGTTACACTGGTGGAAACGTATTTAAGAACATTTCATATACAAAATACGATTAGACAATTACTCTCAAATCAGGGATGGACGATGCATCATACGGTACAGATATCACTTCCAGTCTACGCCTCACTCTCTAAAGGTGACAGTGAATCAATATACCTGCTAGAACTGTTCAGACGTGATTGAACCATCATCAAAATGGACTTCAACACCTACCTTAGCCACACTATCTCCCAGCTAGAACATTATTATTTGGGCCATTCCAGGTTAAATCAACACAACTTGAGAAAAAATTTACCTTACCATCTCAAATTGTCGTGATATTTTGCACAGAGGTACTATTCATATAGACTAAAAAAATACCAAATTTCAACTTTATATATCGACCGTTATTGAAGATAGGGCTATATAAAGTTTGGAAAAAATGCTCAAAATAGCATGTTCAATGTATTTTGAAATTTGAATTCCAACTCTCCTAATTGAGCTAGCGAGCTGGTTAAGGTGTCATTTTACAGCATATTTCATGCCCTTTCCTGTGGTATACAACATCATATAGGTTAATACAAATATTTATTTTCAAAATCAAAATCAAAATTTTACTTCAAAATTTTTCAAAAAGTAAGCTATATATTTTAAATTTTGAAATTAATTTAAA
This sequence comes from Thermobia domestica, assembly GCF_964235325.1. Taxonomy (NCBI): domain Eukaryota; kingdom Metazoa; phylum Arthropoda; class Insecta; order Zygentoma; family Lepismatidae; genus Thermobia; species Thermobia domestica. The sequence goes on along the minus strand of NC_137456.1, from coordinate 207,151,031 downwards.
AACAGATAGTATTGTAAAGCACTTGGCAAAATATGAATTTGGGATGATAATGAATTCATTGTTTTAAAAAATTTAAACTAACACTATAGGTTTCATTAATGCCATGTACCTAACTGAAAAATACATGAATACATTTATTTTTTTTAACTTGTGGGAATAAATCTGAACACTAACATGAAGAGTACAGTAATGGGTCTAAAACATATCATACCGATTTGTAATATGCTGGCTATACTTATTACCTCATACTTTAAAAACTAACTTAAAGCAAGTTAAAGTGCAGATACTTTTGAATTTTAAAATAATATTAATACAAGTTTCACAATTAAAAATATTACTATAAATAAACGTGGTTTCTAAAAAGTATTCATATAACACACTCGTACAACAGCAGGGTTGGCTGGTTTAAACCAGGTGCTTTTTTTAAAGAAACAATTGGTGTAAAAAGCAATACAAAAGTGCCACAAATCGTAATTACAAATGCCACGTGAATTTCATAGTGACGTTTTCACATATGTCGAATCATATGTGTTAGTTGAATCTAATTTTCGCCTTGTAATTAAGGAGCCCGATGAGCCCACAAAATTTCTCCCAGGTGGAAACCGAGTAGTGGTTCAGATGCCACTTCAAGTAATATGTCCAATCTTTCATAACCTCGCTGTTACATAAGGACGTTAAACCTTAACAATCCAATCGAATTGAAGCAGCTTTAGCGGGTAGTCATGAGTTCATTTTCAAGCAACAGGGACCCTTCCTTAACTACACAAAAGAAAATCTCAAAGAATCAGAGTTTGCTGTAACCTGTGATTTTTCTGAAAATTATAGCACAGCGCTACAAGATGAAGCACAGAACTACCACTGGACAAGCTAACAGGTCACAATCCATCCTTTTGTTTTATATTTCAAACAGGAAAATAAAGTTGAACATGTTAAATATGTAGTTGTTTCCGATGCCTGGAGCACAATACAGTTGCTGTTTACACCTTTGAAAAAAAGACTCATATCATTTCTGATATCCAAATTTCAAAAACTTCCAAACAACGTTTTTTATTTTTCCGACAGGTCTACCGCGCAATACAAAAATAAGAAAAACTTGTTGAACCTCTGCTTTCATGAGGCAGCTTTTAAAGTGAAAGGAGGGTGGTACTTCTCGGCTATAGCACATGGAAAAGAGCATTGCGATGGAGTAGACGGTTCAGTAAAGAGACTGGCAGCTTGTGCTAGTTTGCAAAGACCCTATGACAATCAAATTCAAACCCCAAGACAACTTTCTGAGTGAGCAGTAGGAAACATTACCAAAGTAAATTTTGTCTACTCAACCCAAGAGGAATATACTGAGGCTGAAATGTTCCTGGAAAGTCGCTTCAATCAAGCATTGACTATCAAAGAAACACAGCAATATTATGCATTCATTCCCAAAACTACATCAACATTATTGGTGAAACACTTTTCAGATGGTTTGCAGGGTTGGGAAAAGGAAGTGTCACAATCATCAAATAAACTTCAATTAGAAGACATATCAGGCTATGTCACCGCTGTCTATGAAAAAAATTGGTGGTTCAGGTATGTTTTACAGAAAACTGAAGAACTTGATGAAGTAAAAATAACTTTTCTTCATCCACCTGGTCATCTTCATCATTCTCTTATCCAAGAACGCTGATGTGTGGATGTCTGTAGTGAACGTTCTGACAAAAGTGAATCATGTAACTTCCGATGGAAGAAGTTATGTTCTCCTTGAAAGTGATGTATGCCCGAACAAATGTGGCTTTTTCAAATTTCAAGTAATAAACATATCCTATTACTTATTGAAAAGTTTTACTATGAAATCATCTGTACTCTTTCTTCAGATTAGTGTTCATTTTTATTTTCACAGAAGTGTAAAACTTAGTATTCATGTATTCTTACCCTACGTACAGAGTATTCTTGAAAAATAAGTATTAGTTTTGAATTTTTTAACAATGAATTATCATCCCAAATTCATATTTTGCCAAGTGATTTACAACAATACTATCTATTCATAAAATTAATTTCAAAACTGTAAAATATGTACTTTTTGAAAACTTTTGGAGTAAAATTTTGATTTTGATTTTGAAAATATACCACACCACAGAAAAGGGCATGAAAAATGCTGTAAAATGAGACCCTAACGAGCTCGCTAGCTCAATCAGGAGAGTTGCAATTTCAATTTCAAAATACATTGAACATGCTATTTTGGGCATTTTTCCAAACTTTACATAGACCTATCTACAATATCCATCGATATATAAAGCTGAAATTCTGAATTTTTCTTAATCTATGTAGAGGGCATCGATGTACCAAATTTCATTAAAATATGAGATGGTGAGGTTAAGTCACTGTGTTGAATTGATATGGAATGACCCATTTCCTTCTCCATCATAGATGACGCACTGAGCTGCACTACATGAAGAGTGGTCCACTATTGCACTGATAGCCCTACTACACACGTTTCCGTACATTGCCATATATTATCTTTTCATCTCCTTATCACTTTATCATTTAAAACATTATGTGCCTACCAATTAGAAAACTTCTGTCATGGAGAGCTGGGCGAACATTTTCTTCCCTACCCTCACTCCTTGGGTTGGTACTGCAACTAGTAGGATATATTATTTTGAAGTGTTGCTAGTCGGAAAAATATGCAGTAGGGCATTGTCATCAGTATAGTGTCTTCGCTTGCAGATGTAGTGTCGTGCTGTGCTAGTAAAATACCGTGGTAAGTGAACCACGTCATAGCACATTTTGCAAACATTTTTCCTACAATCGAATAGTGAAACATTGTAGAGAAAACGATTAATGTCGAATTAATCATAGTTAAAGATATCGTGCATATGCAAACGCAATCAGGGTCCATGGAGAAAAGTTTACTAACAGAAGGAACCCATTCAAGGATACCAGTAAAAGTGTCGCCTAGGGTGCTTGTAGAATTCGTTGATTCATAGTCCAGGAGAATCTACCATCCCAACATGACATAACCCTAAGATAAAATTTGACTCTGTTCACTGATAGCCACGGCAATTGTGTTAATCTGCGGTATATACATAAGGGCCAAGTTCACAACCCCGCTCATTACTCGGCGTAAGACAAACTGCCGCAAACTATACGAAATGCACTCGAAGAAGTGAAAATGGAAGATGATTGTTATAATTGGATGAAGTCTACATTTATCTCACGCATAATGGTGATTATCGGGAAATTACACGAGTTCTATTGCCAATGCAAAGAAAATTTCCCGCAGGGAATCATAAGTTTACAAGGGAAAGTTCGCGGTATGCTAGGTGTACTGAAACATGAATGCAAATGCTGCCTACTTCCAGGAATCCATCATGAACACAATTTATCGGAAAGACATTCCGCATTTATACGGAGCCAACAAGAAGTAGATGTTCTTTTAAAATGATACAAAGATAGCACATGATTTTTCTAACTTTGCAACATTGTTTTACGGTCCAAGGTAATTGGTTGATCCTTGAAGCTCTCAGTATTCCACAAGTCTTAGTATCTATCTGCTGCTCAAGCCCTATCCTACTCATAGTAATTCGTCCTCCTGAGATTAGAGGAGAAGATCCAGCATTAAGAGTGCGGCATCGTGAATAAATCAGATCTGGGAGTTATAGTTCCATGACCTTTGTTACCTTGGTATTTAAGTGAAGAAAAATATTGTCAATATCGAGTGATCGATCCTTCCTTTTACTTTGTGGGATCGCTTCACAGACAAAAATCAGAGTTGGAGATTTAGGTTAGAAAAATAGAATGCAGAAGATTCAATCAAGCGATAGAAACGTGTAAAGAAAATATGGAAGATTTTCTGCAGATTTATTACAATTCATTGAACACCGTTGTACAGAGTTTATGTTTCTATAATTTCTTGAGAAGGCGAATTGGTCATTTTGGGGGGTTTCTGGAACTTTGATCTTGGGAATTCATGGCTCAAATCTAGATGGATCTCCATACTACAACAATACTTGAGACGAAGAATGCACAGAAATATGTACACATACTAAGCCTTTTTTCATGCCGTTAGAAAACCCGGAACGATGTGGACTTCATATATGATGAAGGAGTGTTTCATTTCATCCTGATATAGCGAGAATTACTTGGGATTCTTTTCTAGGCTGAGTTGTGGAATGCTACTGAAATGTTGAGTGGCAGCGAGGATTCCAGACTTAGGCTCATTGGATATTTTCTCATAGTTACTTTAAGAAATAAACGCATCAAAAAAGGAATGACTGAAAACTTTAGTGGCTATAGTTAGAGAGGAGTTTACAAGAGTGCCAGAATATGTGTTGCAGTGAGCTGTTAACAATGTTCACCTCCGCCTGCTGAGCAGAGGTGACCACTTTGACCTAACATCGCTCATCTTCATGCTCACAAAATTCATTTCGACCTCACGCTCACAAACTCATTTCGGCCTCACGCCCACTCAACCTGACGCTCACATAACCAGTCTCAGTTTTCAGTATTTGGATAGTTCTCGGTGGTTTTTTTTTTCAATATCAAGGTATACCGATACCACTTTCTCAACATAACGAAAACTATTCATATAACACGACCTAGATTTTCCATACTTCAACGTTCTCTGTTCCTCAGGATTACTACCTAATACAACCAAATATGACAAAGATACATCTATTTATCAGGATCACCCAAGTGGGATTTACAATATTGTAATATTAGTTCCTACGCCCGTACGATTTTTGCTTAACACGCGAACTACTAAATGCAAGTGAATTATTGAATTCCGTCTCCTGGGATCGATAGCTAAAATAATTATTTCGAAAATTTCGTTAATGAAGATGATTTACCCATGGGTAGAGGTAGAAATTAGCCATTTTCGGTTTTTAACATTGATTACTATAGAGCAAAGACAGTAACATATAGTGAGACATGGTTTCTTGCAATGGATCCAGCGTCCCAAGAAGACCTTTCATCTTCATCTTTAACAATGTACTAAAATCGGAAGTGATATAAATTTACTACAACTTCCAAAAAAATGAAATCTTTGAGTTTTACGTAACACGCATATGCCGGTTAGGCTAAAGGAGACGGTGATGATGAGAGATGAGCGAAATGGTGGAATGAAGAAAGTGGGAGGAAACGGGGGAACAACGAGAAAACCCACGAGCACGGTATTTGTCCACCACAAAGTTCACTTGGCGGGGGCTGGGATCGAACCCGGGACCCCAAGCACCAGAGGTGAACGCTCTACCACTGAGCCACTGCGCCCCCCACTACAGCTTCCAGTCTCAGTATTGATCTACATAGATAAAATACTATAAAAAAGATAGTGAGTTTTCTTTTTTAAGAATCGATTTAGTTTTCTGAAAAAACTTCTCACATTCACTCTTAACCTTCTATTCAAACTGAAATGGCAGAAATCAACCAAGTCTAGTTCTACCGTTGATCACTATAAAGTAAAAACTGTAATAGAGATAAACTTTTTTTGCAATTAATTAAACATCCCAAAAATACTTTTAGTTAACATCCTTATCTTTCCACCGAAATCGGAAATGATAGAAGTACATTACAACTTGCGGATTCAATACATATTGCAAAAAAGGTAAGAACTAACGAGAAGTAGGTTTGGAATCGGGTTAGGGATCTAAGAATAGTTGTAATCTCTCGTAACCCTCCATTCTAAATGAAATCTTTGAGTTTAACGTCCCACGGTTACGCCTGTTAGGCCAAACGAGACGGTGATGATGAAATAATGGATGAAATAGTGGAATGAAGAAAGCGGGAGGAAACGGGAGAACCCTGAGATAACCCACGCACACTGTGTTTGTCCACCACAAAGTCCATTTTTCGGAGGCTGGGATCGAACCCGGGATCCTATGCACCAGAGGTGAACGCAAATCTATGGCCTGAATCATTGGTCGAAGTTAAGTGAAATTTTAACCTTATACTTGCAGTAGACATTTGCATACAGGCCGGTCCGTATGATGCGCTTCGCCCCCTTTCCTAAGTTCTCTTTCGCGTGTGACCCTCGACATCTGCCACCTTACCAATCTCTATTTAGATAAATTTCAACAGTCCAAACAGTTATTCTGGTCATTTTTGAGACACTCTCTGTAGTTTCAATATTAAAACTATTACATACAGTCGAAAATTCGAAACGAATTTCTTGTATTTTTGAACTAGCTCGTATTGTAAAACTCAAATTAATCGTTCTCTATACATTTACTTAAAAATGGATTTGTAACAACTCAAATCCTTCTTTACAGCATACAAAGTGAAAATGCATTAAAATTTGTACAAAACGGAGGTATTTATAAAATTTTTTTCCATATGATTATTCTATATTGTTGAAATTTTGTACATCGACGTGAGAGAGGGAGCGCCAAACACTTTTGGGCCTAAGGGCGGCACAACATTAAATCCTGCCCTGGGTCGAATACTAAAATAAATCAATAATCGTTGTTTGTGCGATTAATACTACATAAATGGTATAAGTTATCTCCGTTTTGGATAAAATATAGATGAAATTTAGCTTTTGGAACATATGTGAGCTAGTTGCATCCTCCTAAGTTGTTTCACTCTCTGAAAAACGATTAAGGATTATACGAAAATGAGTTAAGTGTTCGAGGACTGGCACATTTACCCTAGTAAAACAAAACAATTTTTTATGTCTGTTCTGCATAGTTATATTTATACAAAAACAATTACTTGTTAACTATATGAATTTTATTTCCAAGTAAATAGTCAGTGTATATGAAATTCTATATACTTATCAAGATGTAATAATGTCTCTCAAATACTCGCCCAGAAAATATGTAAATTCTATTTCTATTTGGAGCAGGCAAGGGTGTCCACAGGCTGGTTTTAGGTCATTGGTTGCATCCGTTAGACTTTTTTTGGGGGAGGGCATATTTTCTTTCAAAATGACATAATCACACTTTTAATTATACTATAATTTTCCTTTTAAGAACGGCAACTGTGAAGGCGAATGCATGTATTCTCTGTTGCTTGAAGCGATAAAATTATGACGGAAGGTGGAAGAAAATACTGTATAGACTGATCCTGTTTAGAAAGAATGGACAAAGGCTACTAAGTGATGTAGCTTGCAATGTATTCGACATGCAAACCAGTGTGGAAACTCATTGGAGAGGGAGAATCTCGCTAAGAATTTAAGCACTCTGTTTTGGGGGCGAATAGTATATACGGGGGGAAATTGCACAAGGGAGGGGGAAAGCTGCAATTTTTATGTGGTTAACTGCTAGCCCAAGATTCGAGGTTCCCCTCCCCTGTAGAAAATTCGTAAATAAATCACTGACTTAGCCTACAAAATCCCTATTAAACAATAGCAAACGAAAGCACAAGAGAAAACTATAGTCAAAGGGACAAAGGAAAATATTCAAACTAGTTTTGGCAGTAATGTATCTTTAAAAATGTAGTTAAACACAAAACAATTAAATTTAATCGGTTATTTTATGATACTAAATGATGAATATTCTTGACCGGATTTCGAGGCCAAATACTCCACTGTGCGGCACCAATGTGCCTGACAAAACATCAAGATATTCCATGATTATTTTCTACTTGCTTCTAAGAAATACCTGATGACAAAGAAACTAAAACTTCTATCCCAAGTTGGCCAATGAAGAAAAAGGTAGCGGATCAAAGATACTCCCTGCTTACCTATGATCTTTTCACAGCAGGTGTTATTTTCAGATAGAGAAAAAGAAGCTTTTGTGTAGAGAAAAAAAAATCTACAGTCTTTTCGAATTGCAATATACTTCTCCCTCCTATTGGAAGAACCAGGTGTCTACTTTAATCCAACCTCACTCAACCTCAAGCTCACAAACTCATTTCGACCTCACACTTACTCGACCTTACACTCACATCACCAGTCTCACGTTCACCTCACCGGTCTGACCTCACGCTCACATAACCAGTCTGACCTCACGCTCACATCACTAGCCTGACCTCACGCTCACTTTGTGAGATTGAGGTCGAATGAGCGTGAGTTCCGAACTCGTGAGCGCCGACCTCATGAGTTTGGACACCTTTGCTGCTGAGTATGTAGTTAACGTTAATGCGTATGTTGAAGATTATTTACAAGAACCATTGCGTGTATTCTATATTTGGAAGGAATTCCGTGTTCTGATTTGTAACAAAAATGTAACTACAGAAGGTTCTTTGATTTTTTTGTTGTTATGATAGTGAATTCCAAGCGCAGCCAGAGGCGTTGTGTTTGACACAGTACAAAGTCGTACACATAACAAGTGAAACAGACAATTATCTAAAAACTATATGAGAGATCAAGAGTCTGTGATAATCGTGTATCCAAGTATGCATCCGTTTTGGAAGGGCTACAATTTAGCACTTTCCGACGTGGGGTATAGATAAAGCCAAATTAAAGAACAGTATAAGTGCTAATGGTTTACAGTGTCTGATACGGGGAAACATGCGTCAATCCATCCTAACATTCATTTACTCTCGAAATGCCCCGTACAATGCTGAAAAAACAGCTCTGCAATGCACTTGAGACGTCATTGCTAAGGTGGATAAGATAATGCACCACTGCAACGCGAAGAAGTAGCATGCGAACGGCGCTCACCAGCAAACATTAATCTGGTCATCCGATAGGAATTAGTTCTGTAAACGACGCGCAAACTGTAAGCCCATGCTCTAACTCTGACGCGCATCACCCAACGGAAAATTGGATGGAAACGAACGCTCCCTAGCGTGTAGTAAATAGTATTATACCCTAGATGAAGAGTGGGTCTCTATAACTAGGTCAAAGCAGGTAGGTGCGATTTACTACCGTTCTCTTGACGGAAAGGAATAGGCACAGTGGAATCGCACATTCAAGGAAAGTTTCCAAAAAGCTGCATGGTAGTGGTGGATTTCTGCACCAAGGGGAAGCACAGAGTAACATCTAATGTTAAAGTAAATGCTGCTTACCATGTACAACTCAGTTTACATCTCGTATACCCCAACAGGCCCCTGCTATGTGTTGTAATGACAACGCCAAAGTTTACATCTACCAGGCAATCCTACCACAAAATCAACGGTTGCTTACGTGACTCGTAAGGTACAAGAGTCAGGTATCAAGGAGATTCATTTAGACAGATCTCCGGTAAATTGCCAGATGCATCATCCATAGAAGTTTGTGCCTTTAGCCTATTAGAACGGAACTTTATAAAACGTCTGTACCATAACGCTTGAGAGACTCTTGAAAGTACGCAGGTAGGAATTAGACGGGACCTACTGATTAACGTGGAATCCGAACCACATGAGCCCCTGCCGGGAATCTAACCCGGGTCTCCCATGCCATTGGCGCGTACACTAACTACTTAGCCACGAAGGAGCTCTCAATCTTAATTGTGTTTCAATAAGCAGGTTTTGTTGCAATTGTATTTTTTGGTATTTCAATATACAGTTCTCAATAGTTTCATATCTCTTTCATTTAAATAGATTTTTAAGCAATTCTGAACCTGTTGAAAGGGTTTAGTAGACTTATATTTCCTTGTTCATAACAATATGTAAAAATAAAAATATACCTATCAGACAAAATTCAGATAAAAATATACCTATCAAGAAAATTCAAAATAATATTTGAAAATGTTTTTCGGATTAGATTCTAATTACAGTTACCTCTTCCGTTTATCTTCGCGACCCCTAGGTTGAGAAACACTGGAATAATGCAATGGAAAATATGTCATCCATTTTCCATCAGTTCCTTAAGGTTTGTGATCGTTTCATCACCATTTCATTTTATCTGCAGTCAATAAGATAAGCTGATACCTTTCATAAGTAGGTTTCTAAGGTATTCTTACTAGCGTACATTAGGTTTTCCTAACTTGAATTCTTTTCAAAAAGATACCGCTGTTAAGAAATCTTTGAACCAACGAATTCATATCAATGTGCGTTTCATTATGTCTTACAAATATAAACTTACGGAAACATAGACTTCACCATTGTATTTCTTGTAAAACTCTAGCCAAATTTGATATAGGGTTTACTACATGACCTCCTTCCCATTTAAAAAAGCAGAGCGAAATACAAGATGGCCGACTTCAAGATGGCGGCCATGATAAGCATGCATATTTTCGAAATACACAGAACTCTAGCCATAAGGCATTATGAACGGGTTACGCTTGGCAACAATGTAGGAAAAATAAATTACGTCTATATCGCGATCCTGTTGGTGACATCACATCACATACATATAGCACAAAGTAAACGCCAGATGTGGTCGGCCCTCGCAGCCAAGTGACACACTTTGTAAGGAAAATCGTTGTAGGCGTGGGTTCAAACTCTGCCTAAGGAAAGTTTCTTTTATTATTTTTAAAAAAACAATTTATAACACTTCTTTCGTTAAAATAAGATTAAAAATAATATTCAAAAAGTGATTTAACGATTATTTTTTAAAATTTTCATTAAACTTCTTTGATTAAAATAAGTTTGCTCTTGTACTATACAGACCCATAGCAAAAGTAGTAGTAGTAGTAGTAGTAGTAGTAGTAGTAGTAGTAGTAGTAGTAGTAATAGTAGTAGTAGTAGTAGTAGTAGGAACGGGTTAGAATGCATTCAGCATTCATTTTTTTCGTGCGATGTTGCCAAACGTAACCCGCTTACAATGCCTTCTGCCTAGGGCTGAGTGTATTTCGAAAAGATGCGATAAGCATACCCTCAAATAGATGTCTACTTCCTCCCGGTATCGGTCAATGTGTTTTTGTTTTTCATCCCTTTACCCGAAATTTTCAAACATGAGACACATTTTTATGGCTTATTCTGATCAGTCAGGTTTTTCAGTCTTTTTGGACGGAAGCACTTTAAATTCTGCTTACGCTAGTTTCTTGATATTCCACACTACTCTGCCAAGTTTGATCAAGAAACTAGATTTCAACATCGATAGGTTTACTTGGAAGAGAAGAAAACTATTTTACAGAACTGGTACAGAACCTTCTTGAAAAATTGCGAGGCATAAGGGTGAAATATGTATTTTAAAATTCATTCACTGCCTACATTTCCATTTTAGTTATTTCAGTGAAAAAATAGCTACTATAAGCAATGAACAGAGTGAGTGTTTTCACCAGAACATTTTGCAGATGGAAAAACGTTATAAAGCGAACTGGGTATAACCACTAGACCAGCAAGAAGAGCGCAATATATATGCGCTGGTTCTGCAGGCCTGGGTGCACGTTATTGTAAACCTAGGCCCCCGCAAAATGTTCCCAATCGGGCCCCACACCACCTAAGGCCGGCCCTGCCTACTTGATTTATTTTTAAAATATTACATTTTATCAGCGTATAATTATAAAATACAAAAGGAGAAATTAAGAAAGAATTACACTAAATACAATTCAAAATATTTCTACGCTTTAATGTTCAAAAGGAAACTATTTTCTGTATAATTAATCACCTTGTTCTTAAAATTTCCTTTTCACCTCTTTGTTATTTGAACTGACTTTTTTATTTGACCTGAATTGAACGTCCAACTCTCTTCGGGGCTGAGGTTTGGTTAAACTAGTCCATAATAATAATAATAATAATAATAATAATAATAATAATAATAATAATAATAAAAATAATAATAATAATAATAATAATAATAATAATAATAATAATAATAATAATAATAATAATAATAAAAATCTGGTTAGCGTCTCTTTTCATACACTACGCTGTTGGTAATATAACATTTCTTACGTAGAAAGGTGCCGAATTAGCAAAAGTGCCGGGTTACTGAAAAAAGTTAAAATGCTTCTTTTACAATATATTATTCCCTTTATTTACGTGATACAGCTAGTACAATCGAATTCATATTGACACAGCACAGAATTAGTCCGAAGTGTCAAATTCGTACTCACTTATGTATGTATTATGTATTGTACGGACACAGTCCATAAAATTCTGACGTAGTTAAGCGGTCAGCGTACGCTCCTTTGGCGTGAGAGACCCGGGTTCGATTACCGGCGGTAGCTCATGTGGTTCGTATTCCACATTAATCAGTAGGTCCACGTCTCATATAGCCTCGCTGTTGAAAGGGACGCTAAACTAAAATTAACTCCACAAAATTTCGAATCTATTACCCAGTGTGGATGTTTAGAGACATGTCCCTAATTCTTTCTTTGTTTTAGTGAAGATTCTCTTTGAGAAGTGCTTTGACGTGTAATCTCTTTCAGGGATGTACGCAGAGTGTGGGTCCTTGGGTACAGACCCTCGGAAATCCCTACTTTTCTGTAAATTTAGTCTAATTTAATAGAAAAGGTTACGAATTTTAATATAATGTATCCTCCTATTGAATTCGAACCCTCCGAAATAAATTCCTGCATATGTCCCTGCTTAGTTACATGCACAATATAACAAAGGGGAAGGAAAAAGCTGTTTTGATTCCGGATGACAGGAAAACCGGATTAAAGAGTGGGTTATATTTTCTGAGCCAATGCAATTTGATCGATTGGTTATCATGTGCTCTGTTTTGAAAACAAAAACATCAAAGGACCGAGTTTACCTTCATTTAGTGGGTATGTATTGTGCACAAAATGATGACGTTTTAAATGTCTAGAGGAAGCATTTCTGGTGATATTGTAAGGAATGACGGAAGTCAGATCCTTCAAAAAAGGCAATAGCTTTCATGGTCCTCTGAGAAGATGGCTCATTCTGCCTCTCAATTCTTCATATAATGAAATATTTATAAATGGTTCCTTTCTTAGGGTGCATTCCAACATGTGATTTTCAATCTTTCTTGCTACTTTCCATACTTCCTCACAGTAATGTTAGAAATTAAAATGAAAACAGAATTGATTTACTAAAAAAGTATTCATCCTTCCACTTTAATATATTTGAAGCAATATCATTACCTTTTATGCAACACTACTTCAACGCCATAAATATAAAATATCATACATTATCGTACAATATAATCTTAATAATGAAAGAACAGTGTTGTCATTACTGATTAGATACTAAGAACTATCATTCCCTTTACTCTAAATTCTGATGTAAGGAATATCTTTCTAATTTCTTCCATCGACTACAATCTTCTTCCTTTGGAAAATAAAACATAAAATTTAATCATGTTTGTGGCCTCTTTCAGTTTAAAAGTTGATGAGTGTGTTCTTTCTACTTCGTTCGCTTCTCGCTGATGACATATTCTCGATGTTGTGTATGGATTTTAAGGCAGTTGAGGTGCTATTTGAATCAACCTTTAACTGATATGGTGCAAAATGACTCCAAGCGAAATTTGACATAAATTGTATGAAGACCTAGTCAAACGGTTATGGTATAATTCCAACTGTAACTTCAAGTATGAAGTGTTGTATTGCTATTGCGCGTTACATCTTGCCATTTCCGAAGAGAACGCTTCTTTTGATCTTTGTTCCATTGACAAATTCATGGGGTCAATTTGGACTCCACAGTATAATTATGAATTAAAAGGTAGGAAATACCAGTCATCTTTCTGCGGGCAGAAACAATACGCAGTACAATAAAAAAAAGATTTCGATATGTGAGTTTGGAGAATAATGGAGATAATTAATTGAATCGAAGAGAAAACGAATCAGGAAGTGTTATAAATAGTAGGGAAGAAATGAACGATTTGAAATATAATCGAAAATAGGAAGAATAACTGTTTGTGAAATTGACTAAGAAGTAACTCTATCATAAGGGAAGGGCTTGAAGGTATGGTGATGGGAAAATTAGGGAGGGATAAGAAAACTACAGTTTATGAACGGTATTGAAAGGGAAAATTTCTATGTGAAGACGAAGAGATTTGCTGAAGATCGCGGTATATGGAAGCTTCTTAGCTAACGTCAAACGAACTGTTAATAATAGCAGAATATCTATGATGATACTGAAGATGATGATGAAATGTCCGTTTTGAAAATCTAATAAAGAAAACGTTTAAAATCTCTTCGCTTGTCACACACATCACAACAAAACTACATCTGCCCTTTCCTGCCCTTTCTGTATTCTTAATGTAGAGAGTAATAATTTGAAGTAAGGTACGCTGATCCTTTAATAATTTCTTTATGCTTTAAACTGAGTCCTTTGCATGGAATATGCGAGTCAGTTGGCAAAAACAAACAGAAACAGTGTTTGTAAAACACAGTAAAACAAAACAAAAAAAGTTTTCGTGGTTTCTAGTTCATGAAAAGGACACCTTTCTATAATTACTTATTTTGTTTCTACCAGAAGAAAATTCACGCACTTTTTTGTTTTATCCACACAATTCTGCAAGCTAATCTCTCATTTCATCTAGATTATTTGGTGGTTGCAGGTGTATTACATTTTAAACGTATAAACGTGCCACCTATTTTTATTTCGTTTTTTCAGCATTAAATCGAGTAGCATTACAAAGGTATCAGCATATAGAGAATCTAACAAGGCAGTTACACGTACACACAGAATAGATACTTATCCAGAGCCTAGTTGTAAAACCCAGACGCTAATTGTTATTTCAACAGCGAAGTTTAACTCCTGTCAACACCATCCGATTCAGTTTCAACCAAACGCCCAAGTTTCGACACAAAACGCCTACAAAACTTTCTTGTGTGTACAGTTATTTTCTGTGAAAACACACAGCGTAGAATAGAAGGTTTGTGTGAGTGTAAGGAGTAGGAAGTCATAATGTTACACACATCTCAGAGGTCGATATCAGTTCCTGCTTCAGACGTCGAAATATTCGGAAGAAACTTTTCGTTTCGTCAATAAAATTAACAACATCAGTAGCTACAGAGAAACCACAAGTTATCAGAAAACCAGAACCTTCAGGAAAAGAGCTGTTTTCTCTCGTGAAAACGAAGGTAAAGAAAATTTAATGATGTAAAAATGTACGTAAATTCAGTTACAGATAAATAATGTATTAACATTTAGTTTCCAATGGAATTTCATACTAGAATGCCGAAAGCGTGTGTCTGGATTTGTAGGCATCATTTTCATTAAATTTTGTAATTACCCGAAGAGTACATACTGAAAATTGGAAAAAATCTACACAAGAGAACTGGGTTCGATTCTCAGCGGAAGATAATCTGCTTCGGAGCCAACGTTAAGCTGCACCTCCACTTCTGATATAGCTTCGATGCTGATACGAATGTTAAACCCCATTCCAAGAATGATAACTGGAAAGTTTTAACTTTTTACTCTCCCTCATTGCATTAGACTTTTCATAATAGGACTCTATTTTCCTTAAATTGTATACTTTTTCTTTGCTTTCTCCTCCTTTTCTTCTCTAGCAAAGTTACGACCACTTTTTATATTCAATTATATTAACTACCGTCTTATTCAGCTAAGTTTCCCAGGTTTTTCTGATATATTCGCGGCTTTACGTTTGGATTTACCACCCGTCCCGATAAAATCGAGACAGTCCCAATTTTGTTGAAAGCGTGTCGCATGCATTCCGACTTGGTTCTTTGGGGAATTTCATTTATTGAGGAAGTAAATGACTATTATAATTATTGGAATTTAATTTCCACTTATTATAACGAATCTTCAAAATTTAGAGGAAATCTCACGACAACGACAGGCAGACAAGTAGGCCCATAAAACATATTATAGTGGGCACATATAAAAACTAAATATTCTACGACTACCCTCAAGTGACATTATCCATTCCCCCCCCCCCAAAAAAAAACACACAAGATGTAGCTTACACTTACGGGTTAGTTATTTTTCTTTTTGTACAATTTTCAAGACCGGCTCAAGCTCAAGCTTCATAAATAAAATTCTGTTACTAACCTGATAATATGGCATTTTTCAGTTCTCAAGAAATCCATAAGGGGTAGTTTTGTCATGGGAGTGAGTTCTTCCGGGTGAATTTTTCAAAAGCGACCGAAACGACTTTATTCATACTTCAGAAGTCAATGTTTCATTAATAACAAAACAATATGGTATAATTTATTTGCTATGAAAAGTCCACGAAAGGTAATTTACTGTTGAGAATTTTTGCGGATATTTTTTTCTTTCTTTCTTTTTTCTTTTCTTTTTTTTTTCTTTTTGAAAAAAAAAAGAGGTCATATTTAATTTTGTTGACATTTTCCAAATAATTGTTTCATGAATAATCTCACAATACAAGATAGGTCATTTTTCATGAAACAATCAATAAGAAGTAGTTTCTTTTCGGACGTTTCTTTTTTCCTTTTAACTGATTCAGATGATTTTCTTCATATTTTATGAAAAGTATTTAATGAATAACCTATCATGTTGCGAAAATTAATTCGTATGCAAATATTCACATGGGGTATTATTTATTTTTAAGGGAGAGTTTTCTCCAGACGAAGTATTCGGAAAAAGCCTTATAATTTTGATCGTATTTAACTAATAAATATTTCAGTTATAACTGTAATATAACGTTATTTAGTGTAAGAAATTGGAGCGAGAAGGTTTAGTACTGTGACCCACACTTTTTATTTTTTTAGAAGTCGAATATTCTTATTCTCCTCTATGAAAACAACTGTACGATGTAATATATACACAACTACAATGTTAACCATTAATCAATGGAAATCAATTGCAATTAATCAATCAATTGAATGTAATTACTGTGAAAATTAATTGCAAACTACATTCAATTGTAATCGAATGATTGAAGTTAATTGAAATTATTTTACACAACAATTAATCCGCAGTTCAAACATGTGCTCAATTCTAACTTAACTATAATAGTAAACTTTGGAATTAAATGTATTTTAAATTAATTAATTTTTAATGTGTTCATCTTTAATCTTTCAAATTAGTGATATTAAAAATTACATGGTGACATCTTTAAAATCTGATAAATAATACTTCATTTATTTTCAATCAACAGCAGTAATATTATTTGGCGCTCTTCTCTTTAAGCTTAATTGAAAATGTTAAGTAAAAGTATCAGTAGGCAAATTTCTAATGATCATTTTAAAAACGAGTTTGCGGCCTCCGGAGTTTAGTAACATAGTATAATTTATCTTGGGTGCAGAAATCTTGAACTACAGTATAATAATCATGTATCGAAAACTTTATTTTCATAAATCCTTTGATTATCACGAATGTTGACGTTGGCACATAAAGTTGATTTAAATGAAAGGAAAATCATGATATTGTCCGGATATAGAGTCTTAAATTTATAATTTACCATATCATGAGAACTTCTGCAAACTTAGAGGTGTCTTTCTCTTCTATAGCATCTGCTGTAGATATCGTAACTTTGCAGTAACAAATTTATATACTTATTTAGAGCGAAATCTTTTACTTCTTTTGCTATATGAAAGATTTCGCACCTTCTTAGAGTTCGCCATTTGAAACATTCACTATAGCTGACTGCACACAGGATATCTTCTGATAAAAAGTACTCATTTCTAATTGACGTTTGGCAACACAGCGTAAAATCGTACTTCCTGGTACCGCTGGTGAAGTACAGCTCTTGTTTATACAAAAAAAAAAAAAAAAAAAACACGATTTCCAAATAAAAATCAAAGTGTTTCGTTAACATCGACAAAAATCAAACTTCAGTGATGGCATGTTATTTGCTATTTTTGAAGAAAACTAGCACAAATAATCCACTTTTAACAAAACCACGTATAATCTAGTATATTTTATCTCATTGACAGAATTCTGTAACTCATCTATTGTTACTTTAGTGTTCTTTTCTCTTGATATATCTACAAAAGGGAAAAGCTATTTTTTTTTTTTTTTTTATCAAGCGTAGCTATCATCTTACAATATTCAAAAATATTAAATTAATTGTCTATCTTTTACATTCAATATAGTATTTGTATAAACGAATCATCCCCTATAGACGATTATATTACTTTAGCTTCTTCTTAAGCGGAATATTTAATCAAGAGCGAGTGTATAAAAAGGCAAATCTGGAATGAAGCAGAAGGAGGTGATTCGGAAACTACGGATTCATTGTTTTCATATTTATCTGATATATTGATTGATGACAGTGGCGGATCTAGAAGGTAAAAACTGGGGCGGGGGGGCAGCCAGTACCCAGACTATGATAGGTATATATAAACTTTCAAAAATATATAAATAATAGCTTAAATTATTTTATCACTGAAAAAACTGGGGGGCTATGTCTCCCGGCCCTGGCCTAGATCCGCCACAGGTTGATGACGCTTTGAAAATATTCACTACTATATGAAAAGAAGCAGGAGAATGAGACTCTTAAGTTTAAGTGCATTGATGTCACTTTCGTTTCATCTTTTTGAATTTAACGCCCGAAGTTAGTTAAGAGACTAACTAACTAACTAACTAACTAACTCTATGGCCTATGGAACCCGGAGGTTCAGTGCCGCGTTCACAAAAGCTCTCCACTGACTTCTATCCTTAGCTAACTGCATCCAGTTTCTACTTTGTATTCCTATCTCTGCGAGATCCATCTTAATATTATCCTCCCATCTGCGCCTAGGTCTTCCTAATGGTCGTTTTCCTATGGGTCTACCAGTCAAGACTTTGAAAGCGTTTCTACTTTCTTCCATTCTAGCTACATGACCTGCCCACCTAAGCCTCCTAGACTGTTAAGAGACTTTGAAAAGGAAATGAATTGATGAAGTATGAATTTCCAAAGGGAACCTAATAGGTCATCGGCTTCTGTCCTTGTAAATTACGTAGAACAATACTAATAGAAGTACGGCTTTAAATCCTTTAAATGTTATACTAGTGTGTTTTCAGTTCTGTCTGAATGTACCATTGCCTCTGTCATGGTAGTCAATTCAAACATTCTTCTAATTAAATCGAAGAACATTCTTTTAATGCGCTTATAAAAGTATTACATAAAAAAACATTTTAGACATTTCCATACTATGTAGATTATAGTCGTGTAGGTATTCAAAATTCATGCGTAAAATGGTTCTTTTTTCTGTGTGAAGGTTAATTCACTCATTATCCTTCTAAAAGTTCCGTTGTTTCCTTGAATCATTAATCTCCTGTCTTAACATAACAAACAATGTTTTGTGACGCGTGTATGCATTCTTACTTTGCTGATGAACACTCCATGGTGACCCATGTGACCTGGATATGCAGATCTACACTTTAAGTTTAGTGTAAACATTCCAGCTCTACTGACTTTACCCCTCAATGAACACAACACAAACAAACGCTCCTACGCGTATTTAAACATTCTCTTTGCCTATTACATAACTAGCAACTTTTAAGTGTGTGAGTACGTGGATTGTTTATTTTCCTAATATGCAACAGGTTTTTGTTACACATTAAACTTCCCCTTAAACCACGAAAAAAAAATCTGTTAACTTTCTGACAACACAATTTGTTTAGACTTTACATTATATTCCATTCCGTACAGTTTTTGTTTCCAATGTACACTCATTGGGACGGGTAATGAAAATTTGAAGAGAGGTATATAATTCTCGAATAATTTCATATTCCTTCCACTAGGGATCTTTGGAAGTAAAATTGACGTATTATTCAAATCATTGTTGTGATGTAGAAATAGGCTATCACTGATATACATTGTTCAAAATTTTGCTTTTATTTGAAGTTTAACATTGCTTTCAGTAAAGAGGAGTTATGAGACGTAAATTAACAGCTTCACGTTTAATCCGTATCAGAAACCGAACTCGGTACGCTAACCGTAAGTAATACATTTAATTTAAAATTTTCTTTACTGCTTTCTGTAGAATGAATCTTAAATAATACCTACTTCCGTAACGGACGAAGCTTGAAAAAGAGTAGGAAAAAAAATCCACATATTTCGTCTGCGACTAACGTAAGAAACATTTAGAGATAAATAGCTTTTAGGAACTGAAAGGTAATTGCTTTATTATTAGGAATAGCAATACGTATTTCAAATATCAAACCAAACCTAATTAGTAATAACAAAATAAGAATTAGTAATAACAAAATAAGAATTAGTAATAACAAAATAAAACCTTATTATTAATAGACATACTTTTTGTGTAAAGAGACTTTTATGTTTGAAGAAAACCTATTGTGCGTTGACTAGGTTACGAAGGTGGAATTAAATTGGCATATATTCCCCACAAGAGTTAAATGTGGGAAATAGATACAAACTATGTAGATTTAACCACAAATCTCTGAGAAAAAGGTCACGTAGGTACCTCAATACATAGACGGGATGATCTTAATAATAGCTTAAATGCACAATTTCTTAGAAGATAAATCTAATTTAAAGGTTTAAGTTCTGAAACGATTTATCTTAAAATTTGTTAATCTTTAACAGTGGTTGGCATACTATAAGTGGGATACTTTTGTTTCGTTTTAAAACTGCGGGAAGCAAGACTTAAATGTCACTGATGCACGGATAAAATTTCTACACAAATGTATAAAGGTAACCAAGAAAGTTCTGTCGCTTTCTCACCCACCACCTTCGAACATCGATATGTCATCTAAGACGTACTTGGAAGATCAAAAATAGTCCCCAGCAGCATCGACGACCTTCTGCCAACGTTTTGGAATGCCATGAATTCCATTGCAGTAGAACTTGGTAGGCCGTACAGCGAAGAAAGTATCAAGTGCATTTTGCACCTCTGCTAGGGATTAGAACTGGCGTTCTCTAAGGTGATTGTCCAAGGAATGGAACAGGTTACAATCGGACGATGCAATGTCCGGGGAGTATGGCGGATGCAATAGCTTTTCCTATCCAAGGCGTAGAATGGTGTCCCGAGTCATTCTAGAAACGAGAGCTCCTCCGTGGCTAAGCGGTTAGCGCACGCGCCTTTGGCGTGGGAGACCCGGGTTCGATTCCCGGCGGTTGCTCATGTGGTTCGGATTCCACGTTAATCAGTAGGTCCACGTCTCATATAGCCTCGTTGCTGAACGGGACGTTAAACTCAAAATCAACTCAACTCAACTCATTCTAGAAACGTGGTGCTTACCGTTGATCTGTTACAGGAGGACCCATTTGCAATTCAGAAGTGCTGGCTACAGAGTTTTGAGTTTTTCTTGAACACGGATCAACTGCTGACAATATACATTTGCATTGATGCTGTGATCAGGTGGTAGCAGTTCTCGACTCACGATACCGCGAGAAGTTCACGAAACACACAGGAGGACCTTCTTCTAGTGTAGTGCTGGTTTCGGCTGTTTTGACACCGGTTAGATACCTGAAACTAGTCACCTCACCCTTCCATTTTTTTTTTATTTCTATGCGAGTTTCCTTCATCCAAATTACCATTGCATTCGTCATTTTGACATTGACTTTCATCTCATTCTTCAGAGTTGTGGCTTAAATTTTCTAGCATTACGTTAATTTTCGTTTCAGATTCCGCAAGTAGTGTCATATCATCAACAAAACGCATGTACTTCCACCTCACATTTTCAAACTGCTTTCTGGTCGTACACGCCAAATGTGACAATATTGTTTGGCATTCTGTATTCTTACACACAATAAACTGAATTCATCTTAATATCTTTACCCGTTTCTGAGCTTCGAAAGGGAAAACTTGACAGACTGACAAACAGATTGAACAGAATATTAGCGTTTTTTTTCACTGAGGGCATCAACGCTAAACAATCAAATTAACTCATAATTTTGTTCAGAAGTGTTTCTTACAAGTAGCCATTAATTTCAACCCAAAGCTGTGACTGACGGTTGCTTTTAGAGTTCTATCTGCAGTACGGAGTAATTGATGACAGGTTCATAAGTAGATATATATCTAATACACATATTTAATTTATTTATTTTATTGAATTTGAACACAACAGGTTAGAACCCATTTACAGTGTTCATGCATTGTTCATATACCACACATGTACTGATATTCTTCCATTTACTTGTTGTAGAACAAAGTCCTATGTTCAACATGGATATTCTTTACGTAACCACGAAGCTTCTGCAATTGTTACTAATAGATGGCAAAGTCCCTCATTTGTTATTCTGTCAATGCAACAGAATTGTATCAATGTAAATGGAAACCAAATTTACTTTTGTTTTTGAGTGTTTGTGTCGTCAATAAATAATTAACATGCAATAAATTCCATATAACTTTGTGCAGTAAATAAAGCTCAAATTTTAATGAAGAAAGGAACAAATTAGTAACAAGCTGAAAATTGGTACAGATGTTGGTAATGATGTTTTAATCAACATACTAAAATTCCCCTAAAATCCCACCTCACCTTTGCCCGCCATATTGGAAAATGACCGCTGGAAGTGACAAATGAACAATACCAGGATAAAAATAGCAATATCGTCGCTATTGTCGAACATGAAGAAATGAACTTAGTGTCGTTTTATAGAACATAGATACAATATTTTTTATAAAGAAATAAGTTTTCATAAAACGCATACAGTTAGAAATATTTAGCTCTAAATTTTAAAATTCCTGGAACTACCGTCAAACTGATTTAAAATTTTATCCAACTTAGTAATTATTAACAAGTTGAAATTTGACATAGATGTTGGTTAACATTATTTAAATGACATACTAAAAGTCCCTCAACTTCTTTGTTCGCCATATTTGAAAATGTCCAAATGTTTGAAGTAATTGAAGGATGATATTTTTAAAATTGAAATACCACGTCTGGACTGGGTTAAATATTTGAGAAACTGTAAATGCTGTCGATCCGAAGTCAATTGGGATCATTGTTGGTAGGAGGGGTAAACATTATGACGTGGTTAAAGTTGTCATCTTGGTAGAAGCCATCTTGGAATGAACTTGTTTACTTTAAATGGTCGTATGACATATTAAAGCATTGTCAATGATATTTGTTCACAGGTTGTAATGATTCACCTTTCCAGGTGGTCAGTGTCATTAACTTTACACTGATAGCCAATAGCTTTAAGGTGCTCCCAAAGATAAAAATCCAACAGAGTTAAGTCGGGAACCTTGCTGGCCACTCGACTGGTCCATGCCGACCTATCCAACAACGTGGAAACTGTTCATTGGGTCATCGATTACATTATGACCATAATGTGGCGGTGCCCCATCTTGTTGCCAGTATTGAGGAAATTTCCTTTCTTCGTTCAACAGAAGTTGCATAACAAGGTTTTCAAGCTTATCTCCATATTATGCAGTATCCAATGTCCCATCAATGAAAACAGGTCCAATACTTTTTCGCTCCATATTCCCCAACACATCATTACCTAACCTGCATCTTGCATTTTTGATACATCTATCCAATTAGGATTTGTGTTAGCCCAGTATCGAACATTATGTGTGTCAATCTCACCTGTTATATAGAAATTTGCCTCATCACTAAAAATGTTATGACGAGACAATTTGTTACGAGCTATCTGGGTCAACGCCTACTCACAAAACTAGATTGTTTTATCTGGGTCATACTCTGACAGTTTTTGTTTCAACTGTGATTTCTAAAGGTGCCACGTTTTCAATTTTATGATTCTTGGGACACTTTTGACACTAACATTATATTGACATGAAAGACCCGTCGCACACTCTTCGTAGGATTTTCATCAATACACCCAATACAGCTACTGAGGTGTCTAGATGAGTTGCACTTCGTTATCGTTGTGATCGTGTTAAATCACCAACATTTCCAGTTGCCCTGAATTTGCGGATTAGTTTTCGTACAGCACTCTCTGTCGCCAGTTTGCGATTAGGATGTCGCTCATTGAAGACGGCTGCTATTATACCTGAACTGCGTCCTCCAGCCGAAAGGATAATTTCGATTCTTTCCTCTCGAGTTACCACCCCGTTCTATCTACAAGAAAAAAAATTAAGAGATAGCCAGTTTTTGTCCATACAATTCTCCTCACAACAAAATATAAGTCTATATTTAAAATAGCATAATCTATTCTAAATCCATTCACAACTTCAAAACCGTTGCAATTAAGAAAAAAAACTTACCGTAGGATTTCTCTTGAGCTAATACAAATTCTAATTGATAGATGCATCAAAGATGCAAGGTGCAGGTAAGGTAATGGTGTGGTGTGGAATATGGAGCGAAAAACTTATCGGTCTTGTTTTCATTGATGGGACCTTGGATGCTGCACAAAATGGAGATATGCTGAAAACATTGTTATGCCTCTTCTGTTGAACGAATAAGGGAGACTTTCTCAATATTGACAACAAGATGGGGCAACCGCCGCATTATGGTCGTAATGTAATCGATGACTCAATGAACAGTTTCCCCGTTGCTGGATAAGTCGACATGGACAATTGAGTGGACAGCAAGGTCCCCGACTTAACTTTGTTGGATTTTTATCTTTGGGAACACCTTAAAGCTATTGGCTACAAGTGTAAAATTAATGACATTATCCATCTGGAAAGGAGAATCATTACAACCTGTGAACAAATATCATAGACAATGCTTCGCAGAATGCACAAGCACTGGGTCGCGCGGTTAAGAGTGTGCATACAACAGAACGGTGGATATGTTGAACATTTCATGGAATTGTAATTGTCTCATGTGCGTTAGCTCTCTCGTTTCGTGGTTATTAAAGGATACGTAATGTTAGATGTTCTAAACTTCGCACAGCACGTTTCACACACAACATATCCTAAATCTATTCACAACTTCAAAACCGTTGTAGTTTTTGAAAAACAACCTTACCGTTGGGTTTCTCTTCGAACGAGGATATTGTTTAATATGTCATATGACTATGTTGCCATTTAAAATAAACAACTTGATTCCAAGATGGCAACCTCAACCAAATACATTTTACCAACATCTAAGTCAAGTTTCAACTTGTTAATAATTACTTTCTAAGTTCAATAAAATTTTTAATTACTTTAATGGTAGTTTTCGGAATTTTAGAATTTACAGCTAAATATATCTACAAGAATGTGTTTTATGAAAAATTGTTTCTTTATAAAAAATATTGTGTTATCTATATTCTATTAAACGACACTAAATTCAACCATAACGAAGATATTGCTATTTTATCTAGGTATTGTTCATTTGACACTTCCAGCGGCCATTTTCCAATATGGCGGGCGAAGGTCAGATGGGATTTCAGGGGACTTTTAGTATGTTGTTTAAAACATCATTACCAACATCTGTACCAGTTTTCAATTTGTTCCTTACTTTTTTGGTAATTCGACTGCACTAAGCGTTCGTTACACGTATTAGTTGTGAGGATACCAAGATCTGTTGCACCGTTACCATCTAATCAAAGTGCACATTACAGCCAACTCGTCAATGTACTATGGCCAAAGCATAGTTGCTAAAGCGTCGAATTTGTAATTCACAGATCTGTATTCGAATCCAAGTCATGCTACTCTCTGATATTTTAATTTCTACAAATCGACTGACTTTCATTGTTAATTATTTTGTTTGATTGTTTGTATGCAGATTGCTCTTGCTCTTAATGCAGTAAATAGAAAATCGACAAAAGTAGGCATTATTTCTTTTTGCAATGGGTCACAGATTTAATTCCGCAACTATAAATTATTGCTTTCTGTATCAACAAATTAAAGTTCAACCAAATCAGTTTTAATTTTATGGATCGTGAAAGTGTAAAGGCAAAATACGATGAATGTCCCAAGAACTTCAAAAATAAATAAAAATAAAAATAAAATACTCCCTTGGAAGAATCTTCACCGTTTATTGTTTTAAAATTTGTCAAAAACTTTTGAAGACTTTGAACCACCTGATTCACGACGTATCCAGATTTCTATTTAAATACAATTACTGTTTAGCATATTTATTTTAACATAGTTTGTTTTATGTAAATGAAATAATGTACATAATGAGTATTCAATCACTAAGTTAGAATTCATCATTGTCACTATTAATTATTCTTGTACAATCTTGCATTTGTCATATGATATTCCTCAATTACTAAAAAGGTAAATAAGTGTGAACAGTGCCTGTTTATGTCAACTTTTTAATTTTGTATTGAAAACAACACGAAGTTGTATATAAAACAAACACAGAAAATAAACAAATATTATCAATTGTATTGTAGGAACAAAAGTTAAAGAAAGTAGTACTACCTGTAATCGAACACGAATTAGTAAATTACATATCCTATGCTTAAACCACTAGGCTATGTTACGGAGACACTTGTGGGGCTATTGGAGGCTCACAACCAAGCTAGCGTCAATTTTCATTTTGTGCTTTTCACAAAACTTCTACCCGATTTTCTCACCATGACATCGAGAACTTGCCACTTCGCAAGTGAACTTATAAGTCTCGTTTCCACGGACGGATACAATAATTTATTTTGGAGGGATCCAAATTCAATATGAAGATAGATTACATTAAAATTTGTAAAATTATCCCTATATTTACAAAAAAAAAAAAAAAAAAGTCTTGATTTCGGGTTGGGTCCGGACTTCCAGGACCCACTCCCTGCGTACGTCTTTGATCACTACAATAAATAGTGTGTTACTTTAATATTGAGAAATAAACACAAATGAATCCTATATATTCTTCGTTACATTCAATAGTTATGCCAGGATACCAAGATGGCTACACTATTGCTAAATTCTGCAGGTACAATATTGCCATCCCATGAAAGTGATCATTAGGAGGATAAACCAATTTTCCGTGAGAGCACATTATTCTTATTCCACCATTTTTTCTGTACATACTATGATATTTCTTTTCTTTGTCTTCATTTGCCGAACAATTCTAGCAACTCTTTCTTTTTCTTCTTCAACAGGATAACATTCGAAATTTGAAGGATTTGCCTATATTCAAGAAAAATATGATATTTATTTTCCTGTTATGTTCTTCTGAAGGTAGTTGTTACTGCATCGTTTTACCTCATACTGTGTATCACAGGCGGTTCTAGAAGGTGAAAACTGGGGGGGGGGGACAGCCAAATCCCAGACTATGATAGGTATATCATGAGTTTACTATATACTTTCAAAAATATATAAATCGTAGCTTAAATTATTTTTGTCACAAAAAACTCAGGGGCCTTGGTCTCCCCGGCCCCAGGCTAGAACCACCACTGCTGTGTATAGCAATTTTTATTGTGCTGTTCAATTTTACACCATCGATTTCAATGTAATAAATCATATTATCGGTGACTTAGAAATAAGAATATTTATGAGTAGAAGATATCACAGACATCTAGTGAGCTGAAATAGAAAATAAGTAAGTAATAACCTATTTTATAACACTCAGGGCCTTCAAGCTATCTTATGTGTCAGAAGGTTAAAGAAAAAACACAGCAAAACGCTTGTATTTTCCTTATTAATTTCCTGTTTTTGTTTTACCTGATTTATTCTTAAAGATGTGCTGAAGATACCAAACAATCACATATGTATAGTAAATAATATGAATTACTAACTTGCAATGCAATGCAGTCAGAGAAGAACAACATTGAACGTAATAACGAGACTTACTCCAAACGTGTTCCCTTGAAATATAAAACTACAGACCCCGAGAATGGCAGGGTGATGATTTAGGGATTTGCTGTAGTAACTGCGTTTTGCTTGTCTCTATGTTATCTGGAATCGCAATTGATAACCAAACCAAATCGTTCCCTCACTCTCTCTTCCGTTCAATACATCAGTCGGCTTAATCCAAGAGATATTTGAAGCAGTCTCTGTTTGATTTCACATAATCACTTAGTTATATAATACCTTGGCTTATCTGATGAGTGCTCTGTTTCTAAAATCATGTTTATTTTTGGATTCACTGCTCTTCTAAGTGGAATGAGCCGATGCTTTCTTCACAATTGGCATTGCTAGATGCTACGTTGCATTTGGATTGGAAATCACTGAATTCGAACTAGATAAACTGTAGTCACAGCAAGAGACGCGAACAAAGACTTAATGCATTAGATGTCATATATACGTCATAGTAAGGTGGAATAATGATAACTTATTGTTATATTTCCTATTATTTTTATATACAATTTATTCCCCCTTTCATGTTAATTGTGCCGTAAATCATTGTTGGAAAGCTAAAGGTTAAATTTCACCATTGAAACATACGAATCAACAATTAGTTCCCAATTGTAAGCAAGAGAACAGTCATGTTTAAAATGTATAAACATATATCAATTTTGAAGGGTTTTCTAGCATTTAAAGATCCCACATCTTGGTAACAAAAGGTTTCCAAGAATTTCAAGCAAATGAAGCACTCTGTACAGTATAAAATGATTTTGTTAATTCAATACAATAGCTCTGTGTTATCCGAGTTGTGTTAAATTTGGGCACATACCTGGTGTTTACTCTATCATACTTTGGTTAAAATGGTAGCCGTTGAATCAACTATCTGACACGATGAATAGTTACTTTAGGAACACACTATTTTATATAAAGTTGCAAAACAACTACTTTCACAGAAACATTTTTCTTTATTAATAAACGGACATATCTTTCATAAGGGATAAAAGAGTGCAATAACAACTTATAAGTGGTTACAAGGAATGAAATATAGTTGACGACGAAGAGGAACATAGTGAACATAAGAATGAAATCAAATGCCAGCTCTTCTACTCACATAAACGTCAGAAAATTCATGCATTCAAAGAACTATTTTCGTGAAGGATTCAGGAAATATAATAGGGTATTCGTTGTTCGTTACTTGGTATACATATGAAATGAGTAAAGCTTTAAATTTTGCAAATAATAATAATAAAATAAATTATTAAGTCAGCTACTAGATATTGATGACATGTTTCAAAGTCAATATGCGAGCTTAAAATGACAGTACAGGTGAATCTATCTGATACACAAAGTTTAGAAGTGGCTGTGATATATTTGCTAAATCATTGTTCTTACCAAATGAAATGTTTTGCTGATCACTGCTGAATAAAACAGTTATTAATATTAGTATGTCAATGAGTAATGTCCACTCAATTGAGGTCTAACTAGCTGCACATGATACACATAGAAAACTCATCGTGGCTCTATTTTGCGTTCCTGCGTTCAAATCCTATTTCTGTAACACCGCCGCGGTGTTAAATTCATTCCGCTCCACACTGTCTCTATGTCAAATTGGTAACACTAGGCGTGTGTTAACTTAAACACCGGACTTTAGTGTTAAAATAACTGCTAAAGTAGTAGCATGTTGGGACTACTGTTACTGTGTTAATATTCAGTTGTTTTAACACATCGTATTCTGCTGTATCGATAATTAAAAGGATTATACACTCCTGGGAGGGAGGCAGATGTCAATTTTTGTACCCGACTGTTCATTTCTCTTCAGAAAACTCTGTAGCATGTCTTCAGAAAAATGACTAACAGATATTATTCTTTTAGTTAAAGCAAAATGTTACGAATATTAAAAATTAGGGGAAAACCAGTTAGTTTCGTTTTGCTGTATCAAAATAGTGTAGTCTTCCAAACCAGAGATGGGCATTTATGCTAAATCTCACTCACCCTCACACTCAGTTGACTTCCTCAGTCACGCTCAGTCACCCTCACCCTCAATCAACTCCCTCACCCTCACTCTCAGTCACCCTCACCCTCAATCGACTCCCTTACCCTCAATTGACTCCCTCACAATGACAGTTACATTCATATGCTAAGTAAACAATAAGTAAGGGTAAATATCATTCTCATTCAAGTAATTGAAATTTATATATTATAATATACATATATCTACGGTATATAATTATTTATACTCCATATATATATATATATATATATATATATATATATATATATATATATATATATATATATATATATATATATATATAAAACAGATGGCTATTTTCCACTGGACTCGCTCGGGCTCGCTCTCACTAATCTTACTTGGGCTCGCGCTCGGGTTCAGTTTCCTTAGTTAGGCTCGCGCTCGGGTTCACTTCTGTCAGTTGTGCTCGAGTACAATTAGGCTTGTGCTCATTTATTTCATTAGAGGTCGCGCTCAGTTGCGCTCAGACTTACTTCCCTCAGTTGGGATCTCGCTCGGGCTCACCGCCCTCACAGTGTGACTTCCCTCAG
This sequence comes from Thermobia domestica, assembly GCF_964235325.1. Lineage (NCBI taxonomy): Eukaryota > Metazoa > Arthropoda > Insecta > Zygentoma > Lepismatidae > Thermobia > Thermobia domestica. The sequence continues at coordinate 207,121,287 of NC_137456.1, read as the reverse complement.
GAGCAGCTTCTACTTTTAATTGTGTGCTTGAGAACATATTGTCCTGCTAGAATACATTAAAATATGAACATTTCTTAATTTAATTGGAATTTAAGAATATAAAATTTGAAAGCGTGAGTTGATTATAGCCTGTTATTTTGCTAAAACAACAGCAATTAAAGTGAACGAAAGCTCAAGTAAGATGTTTGTGAATATGAAATTTGCGTCATAACACTACTTTGAGTCTAGAAGTTATAGTAATACTTTTGAAAATGATAAGCATAGAGTAGTTCTAATTTCGATTTATCTCTACGTTTCTTTAAGTATATAAAACCCGGTTCTTAAGTTGCATAATATAACTGAAAAAATAGCACATTATATAAAATGAGTTAATATAAAGGACTAAGTTAAAGACAAATGCAATTGTCAGTTTACGTAGCTATCGTGGAAATTTAGGATGTTTCGTGTTCATTTGAAGCTAAATATTTTTTCAACAGTGAGATTATATGAGACTTCTCTCGTCCGAAGGCGAGAACAATCATCACTTATTCCCAAGGAATCAATACAAATATAAGTGCCCTGCACCATTTAGTTTTTCGTCAGATATGTGCTAATCATTACTGTAATAAAAACTGACATATCCTCAATTAAAATGTGACAAACAACACCAAAATCGAGTTGTGGCAAACGACACACCATTGTTTCAGAGTAGCTTTCGAAGAAAGACTTTAATAAAAGGAATGGTGTGAGTGTTTTCTTGGATGTTGACTTGCTACTTTTTTTTTTTTTTTGGTAAGTGACTAGCCGTTTCGGCTAGAACCCTGTTAGAGGGTTATGCCCTCTCTTAGGGAACTGAAGTATGACAACAGTAGATGTGCCTTATTTTGAGAGGGTCTCAGAGTTCTTTATTAAAGCTTGTTACAGCGATCAAAGACTTAGGACCTGTGCGGGCCTTAACATCAGGCAGGGAAAGGGTGGCAGAGCAATTACATGATGTACAAGATGCAACTTAGTTGTCATTATATAGGTTATATGGAGTTGTGGAAGGAGTTATTGTGCAACATAGGATGGAAAGATGAGCGGAAGATGGTCAGGAATTTGATAGTCAGCAAGTAACTCCAGGTCTAGTGCATCAGGAGGTAGTGTGTAGCAGTACAGAGTATACAGGAGTGATAGCGGTGGATGGAAATATCGAAATGCTGATGGGTGGAGTGCCATATGATGCATAGTAGTCAGAAGTAGAGGATGGTGTGCTTCATAACGATTGTGTATGTACGTGAGACGTAACTTTTCCAGATGAAATTGTAGAGATGGAAACTCAATGCGGTTGTATAATTCTGCTGTTGGGCTAGGTAACTTAATGCGAAATGCAATACGTAGTGCATGTCTTTCTAAGATTAAGAGCTTTTCGTAGAAAGAGCGTGCAGCAGCTATCCAAGCAGTGTGACCGTATGTTAGAGTCGGTCGTAGGAAAGCTTTGTAGGTATTTAATACTGTAGTAGGTTTCAAGCCCCATGTTGTTCCGGTTAACCTCTTTAGAAGATTTAGTCTATTGTAAGCCTTGGCGGTGACTGTTTGAAGATGTGGTTTCCATGTTAGATGTCTGTCGAATGTAATGCCCAGATAGGTCACTGTTGAGCGTGCCTGTATAGGTGTATGGTTGACATGAAGTGTGAGGCGGTTGGGATTTCGACGGACTCGTGAGGTTTTCTTAGAGGGAATGAATACAATCGCCTGGGTTTTCGTGGCATTAATTGTAAGTTGCCATTTATCACACCAGCGGAGGAAATCGTCAATAGCTGTTTGCAAAGATTTGTTTATTGATTGGATAGTCGATCCCAAAGCAAGGAATGCAGTGTCATCGCGTACTGAAAAAGATGGACTTTATCTGGTAGTGGGGGCATATCAGCAACGTAGAGAATGTATAGTAGTGGCGATAAAGCCGATCCTTGAGGAACTCCGGATAGCAGAAAAATAGGGTGTGATAGGCAGTTGTTAATAGAAACATAGGAAAGGCGTCCCACTAAGAAGTTGTAAATCAGACGGATATATGTGAGAGGAAAACGGTGCCGTATTAATTTATAGATAAGTGCTAAGTGCCAAACTTTGTCAAACGCTTTCTCTAGATCAAACAGTACAAGACATGATGGCTTGACGGAATTATAATGATGTGTGACCATAGTGGATAAGCGAAGCAGTTGGTCGTTGATAGAATAGCCTGGTCTAAATCCTGCTTGATGGATGGGAAGAAGGTGGCGTCTGTCGATGTATGTATGTAGACGTCGGACAAGTATGCGTTCTAAGATTTTACTGAAGGTAGACGTTAATTGTATTGGACGATACGATGATACACTTTCAGGTGGTTTGTGAGGTTTTGGAAACATTAACGTCTTTGAAGTCTTCCACTGAATAGGGAAATAGCCTGTTCGAAGTATGAAGGTAAAGATGCTGGCAAGCAGAATAAGCAATGAAAGCGGACTTTCTTTGATATGTCGGTAGGTGATATTATCGAATCCTGGTGCACTATTACGTTTATTTCGAACAACAGTGATGATGTCCTGAACTGTAATTGGTTCTGTCAAAGGTTGATTAAGTGGAAGGGTATGGTGTAGATGAGGCTGTAAGGAAGGAGATGACGTATTGACTGCGTCTGCTGGATGGCGATAAGTAGGAGGAGACCTGTTAGGTGTGAATATTGTTTGAAGAAAATCAGCGAAAGCGTTGGCTTTGTCTGTATCTGATTGAATTCGAGATTCCCCTTGTAATAGTGGGTAAGGTGTTTTTGTGTACTTTCCACAAAGAGTGTTAAAACGTTTCCAATACTTTGTGGGATGATTGGTATCAGATAATGAATTGCATGTTTTAACCCAACAGCGTAGTTTGTAAGCACATATGTAGTTTCTGACCATCCGCTGAAGTTGTTGATAATGACGAAATGATTCAGGATTGCCAGTCCTTCGATAATCTCGATAAAATTGTCGAGAGCGGGTAACGAATGTAAGGTATTGCGGAGGTAATGCAGGCTGGTACGGTATGGAGGTAGAAACTGGTATGAAGAGAGAACTTGCCTCCTGGATTGTAGTTGTGATAGTGTCGATACGAGCATAGAGTTCATCTTCCGTGGTGGGTGTTTCTAATGGCTCTATAGCTGTCATTAGATGAGCTTGATACTGAGCCCAGTTTGCCTTGTCAAAGCGGAGACTAGTGCGCTGGAAATGATTACAGGAATTGATAGTAGTTGTACGGAGCTGAAGTTTAACTGGAACATGGTCACTGCCGACTGGATCAAGAATATCAATATGTACTTGGGAGACTAGATTAGCTGAAGTAATGACGATGTCCGGGGTAGTTTGTGAGATAGGTCTTGTATGTTTAGGCAGATTGTGAATGATACCAAGCGTATGAGTTGTAATGAAGTTTCGGAATGTAGTTCTGTCTTGCTCTGATCTACTATGCATGTTGAAATCGGCCATGATTATAAAACGTTTATAGTTATCGGAAATATACCGAACAAAGGATGTAGGTAGTGGATGGCCGGGTCTGATGTAAATGGTGGCTACAGTGATGGCTACGTTACGGAAGTATAGTGTAAGTAGTAGGTACTCAGGAAGACCAGGTAAATTGCAATTATGTCTGCGAGATGGAACACGATGTGGAAAACCCACAGCTGTTCCTCCATTGGCTCGTTTGAGCGGAAGGGAGCTATCCTGTCTGATCAGTGTGTAGCCAGGAAACTGGCAAGAGATGGATGGAGTAAGGAAGGTTTCATTAAGAATAAAGACTGTGGCTCTTTCCTCTAGTAGTAACGCTTCGAATAAAGGTTTGTTTTTGTGAAGTGAACGAATGTTAAGGTATATAAACGTTAAAGCCATGATGAAACAGACAAAGCTAAACAGTGGTTTCCAAGCGAGAGGTATGAAAGTATACATTTTGTCCTGAATAAGTTGCATAGAAGTTAACATGAAAAATCTCTCTTGCTGCGTGAGTAATTTGCTGTAAGACGTGAGAGCGATGAAATGGTTGGATATTTTGTAAGGTAAGCGTGAGGAAAGAAAGAAGATTTCGCACTGTTATAGGTGAGTCCATAGTAGGAGGAACATCCTCGGAATAATTATGTGTGCGCAATGGTACTACATATTCTGGGTGATTTACTTCAGGAGCAGGTTTTCCTTTGCATTTATAACTATATGTCGGATGTGCTTCGTGACAAGTAGAACAAGTAGGTGGCCGTTCTAGATTTGGACAGGCACGTGTTAAATGCTCGCCAGTGCAGTAACCACAGACGTTGGTGTTAGTACAGTTGGCGGTAGTGTGCTGATTGTAAGCCTGACATTTTTCACAACGAACAGGCATTGGTGCAGAGGAGCGAGAGGGTTCGACACGATGCTTCCTGTTATATATATATGCGCCATTTGTCAGCAGACTATCTATGGTGTTTTGCGATGATGTTAAAACTCGAACCATGAATGTAGGGCCTGAAGTGTTACGGATTCTCAGAACTTTCTGGAGAGTGTGTCCTTCGTAGGTTAGTTCTTCTTGAATCTCCTCATCGGTGTAGGAAGGATCGACACCCCGAATAACCACAGATAGCAGAGGTGTACGTCTTGGAGGAGGCATTTGTTTTTGTTTAGATGCATTAAGGCTGCTAAGTTGAGCATCTTTGCCAAACGTATCAATAGGCACTTTGTTCTTAATAGTGCTGAGTAAATTAGGATCCTCTGTTTTAAAGATGTATCCATTTCTAGTCTTAATAATTTCTTTTAACGAAGCTCTAGGGAGATATTTGCGAAGTTGTATGGCGATATGTTTCTCGTTCGCAAATTTAGTGTCGAATTTCGTCAAAAGAAATGAATAAGTTGTTGCAGATGGTGGACTGGAATAATCAGAAGCAGCAGATGGTTCGGTTTCCATGTTGTTGGTACCTATCTCAATATCCAAAGTCTTATGTGGTTTTTTACTAGGTGGTGAAAGCTGCAAACGAGTAGCATAGCTACCTTGGATTCTTGAAGAGAGTGATGCAACAGAGTTAATGGAACTTTGAGATGCACTCCTGGTACGAGCAGTTAGGTCTTTTGAACGCTCTTTTCGTTTTTCCACCTTAGTCGAACAACCGGAAGGTCCAGAAATGAGGCCAGGTAACTTGTGTCGACCGGTTATGGATTTGCCAGTGTCTACGCCAGAGTCCGCCATAGTGAAAGCCGTCTGGAGGGCTAAGCCCAAGTATGAGATACCAAATAAACCGTAAAACCAAGAACAATAGCAGCGTCGTCAATAGGTAAGACCAGTTAGGTGTGTTAGCCTCCGTGGAGGCTTTAAATCAACTCGACGGTTGTTTCCTTGAACCTCAAGGAGGCAAGTAATCCAACCGTATTTAGAAGTTCGCGATTCAACCAATGGGGATGGAAATACTAGTGACTTGCTTATTTTTCTCCGCCAGCAACGGATACCCTATTTTTTTTACCTGGTTAGAGATTCCAGGTGGCCAGTATGTACTTTTTTTCTAGCCCATTGATTTATATGAGAAAGTACTTTTCTTAATGTACGGGATTTAAATTGTTTGATTTTACTAATTTCGTCTTCTGGCCTATTTAAGTGCCCCTTGCTTTAAAAATATTCTTATATACAATGTAATTTTGTCTTAGTTTTTATTTATAAATATTAAAATTACATAATACAGTAGTTAAGTTTAGCATACTAGACATATACATTTAAAGATCTCAAGAAGAAATAAGTAAAATTATTACCTGACCAGCGAACGAGTGAGGGCGGCCGGTTTTGGAACTAAAATGCAACCAGCAGTGTTTCTAATCGGATTACTTGTAATTAATCTATCATAGTTGTTTTTGTCCTGTTCGTAAGAAACCACTTCACGCATATGCTCAAGTGAAGACAAACAGTTTCAAAAGTTATTGAAGTTATTTGCAGAACATTTTAAGTAACAAGAAAAAAGAAAAAAGAAAAAATGGAAAAAGGAAAAAACCGATTAGTGAATCAGAGGCGTCATTTAGAGGGGGGCAGGGGGAACAATTGCCCCCCTGGGTTTGAGATATATAGATTTTATCAATATAGTAGTAGTAAATCAATGAAAAACGCGAAATTTTACTTATATCAAGGGGTCTTGCCCCCCCAAGCCAAATCTAAAATGACGCTACTGTAGTGAATATGTATTTGAATAACGAAATCACTTTCATAAGTTTTTCAAAGTATCAAGTTTGAGAAGAACAAAGTTTGTCTTCCACTGTTGGTATCTCATTGCTCATAGATACCAGTGATAAAATGATTGGCCGGAAATCACGTGGCCGCTTCTTACATCAATTCATGAAAAAGATGAGTCACAATATTAGGTACCTAAGTTCAGTATTAACAAACAAAAGAAAAAAGCCACCCAACCTCTTGCAACCATGCGTAGCACATTTTAATACTTACACTTGAAATAAAAAATACAACTGGATAAAGACGATTGCTTTCGTCTTTTAATTTCATATGTGAATAACAATATAGGGCTTTTCAGGTAGAGGAGGGGAAGGGACAGGTTTTATTAAGCAAGACCGTACATCTGATAGGTTTTAACTATAGGCAACTTGTACTTACAGGCTAACTCAGTCCTCTGAAGTCAATCGACAAATGCCATTAAAGTTAGCTAGAACCTGAGAGAAATTAAGAAGGAGTCTAGGGGAAATTTCTTTCCTCATAATAAAAGTTGTGAATTTATTATGTACTGAAGCAATGACACTTATACTTACACTACCCATACGCAGATGTTTTATCAATACTTTTATTCGAACTCTACCAAAGGGCTGGATTTCTATAATGATTCTAAGAGAAGGATGCACTGAATCAAATTTTACAAATCAATCCCGAAAGTCAAGCTATCCAATCCCATAAATCTTTAAAAAATGAAGGAAAAATTTCTTTACTTCCTTTTCCCCCAAACGATTCACTTCTCTAAAAAAAAAAAAAATCTTTATTTTAACGTTCCATGATTAGGTTGTTTATGCTAGAGGACACAGGTGATTAATGAAAGTGAAGGATTGTAAAATTAAATTTTGGTCTCTCGCTGGGAATCGAAGTCAGAACCACGTACAGTAAAAGCTCATGCACTAGCCAATAGACCAACGGAGAGGACTTCCACAGTTCTCGAGTGGAAACATATCGGAATTCTTCCCTGGCCAAAACTCGAGAAAATAATTCATTTGTCAACCGATAAGCATACACTTAAACCAAACACAACCACCGTGAGCCCTTAACCTTAATTTGATTTAAACTTACAGTTACATGGTATTTCGCAAATCTCTAAGCTATCAACCTTAAATTAACCTTTTAGTCATTGACATTGTCATTCCTGAGTTGTACAGGCTGCTCCCGTTTTATAATGAAATTGAATAAAACGTAATCCATTTTTATACATTTTGCTTAATACACGGTAGAAGCTCACTGAATTGTCAACTGTGCTATGTTGTTCTTAAATTGATAATATCCATTCATATATCACTATTCACAATACATCTGCATTACTGCAGGAATGGTTCACTACAACTATATAACTTATGGTTTTCTTTATTAAGCGTAAACAGATTAGATTATGTATAACATTAAACTACAACTTTTAAAACCGTTGGATACACTGCAGGGTAAAACCCTCCACTCCTTTGTCCCACCGCGCTTGCCCTGGGACTGATGTAAACACAACAGCAGCGCCGTTCCTCCAAAACCGCACTGATATCCTGGTCAGGTAATAGCCTGCTAAAATTCTCGTTTATTTCAAAGAATAAATAGTGTTTCCTCATATAAATTAATAGGCTGAGAAACCATGATGGTGTCGATATTCAACACTCTTAAGTGCTACTCTTGTTTGTTGGGATTTATAAAACCTACAATTAAAATAATATATATTTCGCTCGACATTTCTATGAACGCACAGTTTCATTAGTTGTTAGTATATAAATTTCCTACCTATGAAGTTCAAGAGATTTCCTTACTCTATGATCTTAATGTAAAAAAGGGGGAGCGTGGAATTTGTTACTAAAACTACAAATGCAAATATCAGCCTCAAACACCACTCATAAAAAACTATGAAAAAATATTTCTATTTCCAAAAACAGCCTCAAATGTCAAACACTCTTCAAGTGGATAAATACTAACACATTACAAATAGTACATCGACTCCCCCGCACGACTCAATCGATTCCCTAACCCTCAGTCGACTCCCTCATCCTCAGCCACCCTCACCCTCAATTGATTCCCTCAGCCACCATCACCCTCAATCGACTCCCTCACACTCACAGTTACCTTCATGTACTAAATAAACAATAAGTAAGGATAAATATGATTCTGATTCAAGTGATTGAAATTTATATATTGTAATATACGTAGATATACATTATATCTACGGTATATTATTATTTATATTTCATATACTTGTATATATATATATATATATATATATATATATATAATAGAAGGCCATTTTGCACTGGAATCGCTCGGGCTCACGCTCAGTAATCTCACTTGGGCTCACGTTCGGACTCAGTTCCCTCAGTTAGGCTCGCGCTCGGGTTCACCAAGATAAGAAAGAATATTCCATCTCTCACTGATTATATGAAAGGGTCGCGGACATAAGCTCACCGGCTTTAAGCTCAGCGGACATGAACTCACTTCTGTTAATGCAAAAGCGGACAAAAGCTCCCCGAACATAAGTTCACCACTAATAATATCATTGTATTCTAAGATAATTAATGCAATAAAGAATACAATACTGATAACTAAATACATTTATAGGTTAACTAATTTAATTGCAAAGGAAAATAAACCTGAATAAAATTTTAAAAAAGCAAACATATTTAGGAATCTGACGCAAATTATGGTCTGAGCACCACGAGATTTGGGTATGACCCGATATACTTTAAAAGTCTTAGGAGCCTCAGCCCTCAGGTGTTCGACAGTCAGTGTGGCGACCACCGGAGTAACGACTCACTCAGTTTTACGAGAATTCAGCAAGGTATGTAACATAGATTCTTATAGTACCATTTTCTTGTATTGGGGATGTCATATCAGATTCAACTATGTTTTGTCTCCCTACAATAAAGCTCTCACGATTAAGAATAACAGTCGTATAATTGCATTTCGCCTTCTATCCTCAGAGAAATGTTGATAATAAATACTATAGTAAATACTCAATAACTTTCAAAGTAATGAACTGTATGTTGCTTAATCAATCATGTAAATAAAATTCAATTAATATTAACAAGAGCCTTTATTCAACCCCTAGACTTAAGTTCCCATTATTCCCAAGTAACTCTTGGTGTATACCAATATTTTTCTCTTGTGACAACCGCTAAGTGTTAGCGTGAGCAGTTCACCAAATATACCGGTATGGGAAAAACGAGCAAGATGAAACTAGAGAGATGCCCCAGTGTCACAATGCACTGATGAATTGTCAGGCCTATAAGAAAAATTTGGTTCCAAAATTTCCAGCAAGAAAATTAGGCCTACTGTTGCCCATGCTTAACACATTAAACTTCCCACATCCCTATTTTATTCTGATATCCGATAACTGCTATACGAAATTAGTAGCTCTACTTTCTACTGAGTTATTAGGCCTATTTCTAATTCTAGTCAAAGGCTAGATTTTAATATCCAGGGTGTTTTGTTAAAGTTCCTCAAGGTCTGCCGACGTTTAATACAACGCAACTCTCCAACGTCCTTATTATTTTTTTATACTTGATAAGTCATATAAGATAGTAGCTCCATTTTCCGCTTCAATATTCGGTGAATTTTATTACAAGTCCCTCAAGGGAGCTTAAGTTTGCTATCGTTGAGCTTTTGTCTGCCCCTGTTATATAAGACTACAGGTGAGCTTATGTCCGGTGAGCTTTTTGTCGGTGAGCTTATGTCCGACACCCACATCAAAACTTTATTTAGATCGTGGTGGCTCAGTAGTAGAGGGTTCATCTCTTGTGAGTGGGGTCTCTGGTTCGATCCCAGCTCGTGTCAAATAGGTTTTGCACCGTGTGCATGAGTTTTCTTGGATTGCCCCATTTCCTCCTATTATTTTTTCATTCTACCACTTTTTTCATTATCATCACCGTCTTCTGTACCCTAGCCTACACAGTACAAAGTATAAACAAGACCAATTAACATATGTAATTTTTATACTCATAAATGTCCACTATTCCGTATTTTCCTCCTGGAGATGTATTTTGGCAGACAATCTTCGCAAGAAATACTCGAAGTTTACATAGAAAAAATAAAACTGGGAGAAGGCGGTTTCAGCCTCTATTCGGGGTTACTTTGCACCGGCCCAAATTAACCCCTTAGATAGGAAATTATTACTACTGGCATATCCTGCCTTCTAATTTTAGGTAAATTTCCTATGTAGGTAGATGCTGAAATGGATTTATTGTTGGAAAATAAATTACGGACAGTGGCAGATCCAGAAATAATAGTTTGAGATGGGCTTAACTCAGAGAGGCTTTTTTTTTTTTTTTTTTTTTTTTGAAGAAATCGAGGAGTTTTGGGAGTGGGGCTTAAAGTTTATACGCATAGGAATTACTAACATTCTTTAAGAAAGAACAAGTAATCGTGCTATTTGGGTAGGCTTCAGCCTGAAAGTCCCAAACCCTGTAAATCTTCCAATGATTACGGTTGAGATTATATTCTTGCACTCAAAAAGCAACCAAGGGAAATAAGTTCACAGGTATTTTCTTTCGTTCCTGATTTGACACTTTTGTGGGATATATGGTAAACTATCAGAATGTGGTTCCTGTTCCGATACCAGAAAATACATAATTTTCTTTACAAATATCGATAATTCATACAAAGTACTAATGCCAGTACCATAATTCTAATATTAATATTTGTAGATTGCATGAAGTTTTGTGTAGAAAGTGAAATGTATAAATACTGAAGGGAAAACATAGCACAGAAACATTATGTTCATATGTTTAACGTAGTTTTGGATGTGGTGCCAAGTATCCTCACCTACGGGGTTACTTTATACGAAAGTTTGTATTCCAAGAAAATTATTACTACTGGCACCCCCCTGCCTTTTAATTTTAGGTAAATTTCCTATTTAGGTAGATGCTGGAATTGATTTATTGTTGGAAAATAAATTACGAACGTTGGCAAATCCAGAAAAAATAGTTTCAGATGGGCTTCACTCAGAAAGGCTTCGTTTTTTTAACTTTTTTTTTAATTAAGAAATCGCTGGATATCTTAGGGGCTTGAAGCTTATACGCATAGGAATTACTAACATTAACTTTCTTTATATAAAATACATCCTGCAATTTGAGTGAACTTCAGCCTGAAAGTCCCAAACCCTGTAAATCTTCCAATGATTACGGTTGAGATTATATTCTTGGACACAAAGAGCAACCGAGGATAATAAGTTCATGGGGACTTTTTTTTTTTCGTTCCTCAGTTGACATTTTTGTGGGATATATGGTAAACTATCAGAATGTAGTTCCTGTTCCGGTACCAGAAAATACATAATTTTCTTTACATATATCGATAAATCATACAAAGTACTGATACCAGTACCGTAATTCTAATGTCAATATTTGTAGATTGCGTGCAGTTTTGTGTAGGAAGTGAAATGTATAAATACCGAAGGGAAAACATTGCACAGAAACATTATGTTCGTATGTTTAAGGTATTGTTTGTATGTGGTGCAAAGTATCCTCACCTATAGGGTTACTTTGCACCAAGGTTTATATTCCAACAATCATGGTCATACTGAATGTTTACTAATGCACTTGCACTAATGTTTTCCTTATACAGGGTGTTTCAAAACAACGCCGACAACGTTTGTAGGTAATTCCTGGCACCAAGATAAGATAAAATGTATAGACCAACCTGGGTGTACAAATGCTTCCTTTCAGACTTATAGGCTGCCGAAAACATGAAAAAATGAAGTTTAAAGGTCCATAGCTCCAGAACTATGGAACCTACTGTAATCGGGTGAAGACTTCTCTTAGAACTAATATGTGTGCTATCAAAATATACACGTTTCAGAATCCTGCGGAACTCACGCAACATTTTTTATAGAGGGAGTTTGGCTGTGAGATTATAATTTGAAATACTCACCAATTATTTCTATAAAAATTGTTTCTGAGGTTCTGAAGGATTCTGAAACTTGGATATTTGGGTAGGCCATATACTAATTCGTAAGTGAAGTCTTAACCCGACTACGGTAGGTCCTCTAGTATTAGAGCTATGGACCTTTAAAATTCATTTTTCTATGTTTTCGGCAGCCTATAACTCCGAAAGGAAGCATTTGTGCACCCCTAGATTGGTCTATTCTTTTTTCTTATCTTGGTGTCAGGAATCTCTTCCCAAACGTTGTCGATGTTGTTTTGAAACACCCTGTATATCTAGCTATTATATGCTTACATTACAATGTTCAAAATCATTATGTTTATAAGTTACATGCGATTTTCTTTAAAATTCCTTACATCTGGTGCAAAGTAATTACGGTAGTGGATGATCTTTGTTATAAACAATATCACCTGCTCACGAAGCAGTACGCATTTCTTGGTGAAGCCGTTTGAATGAACATTCACTTTACGGTACTCGTAGAAAAGCTTTTATCTGCAGCTATAACACCTACAGTTAACATATGACTGGAAACCAAGACGGGCTTCTGGGAGGGTGGCAGTGAAACATTTCTCCGACTATTTGAAGCTTCCGAAATATGTTGTCGCCAGTGGCGAGGGGCGAATAACCCTTCGTCCTGTAATGACGCAGAAATTTCTTTGAATTTAGTGCAGGTGTCGTCTGTTATGCGTACAAATAATAACTTCTACACAGAAAAGTGACATTTTTATTCAAACATTAAAAAGTTTGTCAAAGATTTTTCCACATAGGAAATATATACCACATAGACCTATTACAAAGGGTATTCTTGCTGGAATTTTTAACGAAATTCACTAAACCAATTTCGTGCAAATAACTAACTCAATCCTTTATATAAATCTTATATATCTCCTTATATGTTAATAATTATAAGAAACAATATGTTGAAAGTTACTGTTGAAAACAACACTTTCTGAACCTCGTCTTATAAATTGCACTACGGGACGAGAAATTTTTCGAGTCTCGTGAGCAACACTAGTTCACCCAAGTCTTAGATTTCAAACATCATTTGAGTGCTAAATGATCCGTATATAAAACCTATAAATTATAAAAGTAATTATACGACCACAATGAAGAGCATTTATGAACTTTCCAAGATACTCAAATCATTACACAATATATTCCAATAAGAAATATGGTTTAAATGTTGTTAGATTACACCCTTCTTAGACCTCCCGTGACGTAGAAGGAATCTAAGAACTTCTAAGTGAGATAATACATTTTGTACATAAATTTACGGAAGGAGACGGGAAGTGAGTCCACGAGAATCGAGACGAGACAAAACGAGACTTCTACAAAATTTACGAAACGAAATCGAAAGTTGTAAAGGAATCTCTATTCAAATTTTATCTGAACATATTCATGGTAATAGTAAGCGTGAATTAACCAATGATTTCAGTAAATAGTAGAAGGTATTATTTGGGAGTTTGGGGGAAGACTACGGATTTCACTCATCGGTTTTCAACTTATAAATCAGTAGCGGACTCAAAACTATGGAACTCATATTTTTCTTTCCAATTCCAGCCTCTTTATCTACATGGTGGCGTATCAGAGCGGAATAAGTTAGTTAGTTCTTCCTTTATATTTCCTGAACTCCTAATGTTACTCACGTCAGTGTTTCTTTCAGATACACTTCGCAGGTGGGGTTGGGGGCAAAGTTCCCAGAACTAAGATAAATTATAAATTGCGAACATATGTTACTTTTATGAACGTTGTTTTAGGAAATAGTGTCCCAGTGCAGCCCTTAATATTTTGATGTTGCCATCTCAAAATTCTCTTGAAGAAAGACTGATCCTACTAAAATAGGATATTTGTAAGTAGTCATACTTAATGTCTCGTACATTCACAGATAAATTAGATATTTCACATTTGCACACTCACTTTTATCCAAAAGTTTGAATTATTTTACTTCTCGAAGTTAACTTGCTTACAGCAGATTAGACTTTGAGATTCCTAATCAACAGCATTCTGAAAATTAGATGTTTTTTAAAAAATTATTCCTCATCATATGAGGGGAAATCTCAAAGAAGGCAGCTGGTATTAAACATGGGTTATTTTCTTTAAATGTCCTAAATACTGATCAGATTCTGATTACTATCATGCCTACTACACAAAACTCGATAAATTTACTGGTGTGAAGTCATATCTCCTTTTTGTACTGAAAAGTATTATTTTCGATTATATTCTATCTCGGAGAAACATGTTACATTTAAGTTTTATAATTGAATGCCACAGCAGTAGATAGGAATACTCTTTATAAATTGGATGCTTTGGCCCGGTAAGGGGTGTCACTTCAAACGATCGTTTTTATCATCGAGACTTATACTTTAATCTGGAGTAGAACGTTATTTTAGGATCTAGTGTCCATGATTTCTACCCGAAATACGAAGATGATTATGTAGAAAATTATGTAGCTTTTAATAAGTACTTGATGTTCACTATCGTATTAAGTTTATCTCATCTCTTCTTTCTTATAACATTCAATGTATTTTTTTCTTAATAGAAAAGTAAAAACATCAAACTTAAATGTTAAATAATAATAATCAATTTATAAGAACTAGCAATGATTTTAATTAATATAAACCTACCTCCAAACTAAATTATTTTTCCTTGTACAGAAGAAGTGGCGTAATCACCAGTGGGAAGTTACCTGATTCAGATTCCAAATTAATATAAAAGTACGCCTTTCATAAACCTCATTAAACTTAATCAATCAACTAAGCTTTATTAAGCTGAACGAACGTAACTTATGCGTCCACTGTAAACGTTTATTTACAGATAAGTCTCTCGACCTTTATATTTTGATGTGCCATATTGAATTGTTTTTTCGTATGTATGTGTGTGTCTTCTTGCCTTCATGCATATAAATGTCATGTTTTGAGCGTGGATGGATTTACGGGATGTCTGCTGGGGGCGGATCTTCCGGGGGTTTGAAATACCGAGCGGTACGGGAAAGTTCCTGCAGGAAAGTGTTAATACAATAACTCGGTTTATGAGCATTTTCGTGTATAATTCTCTATAATACAATATAAGGAGATATTGTTTTTGTCTATTTTTTCAGAAAGTCGTTGGCGAAGGATCAAAGTCTCTCCATGCCCCCTCTCCTTAGACTACGATTTATTTTCTGAATTCTGATTATAATTCTCAATTCTAATTATTGAAGTATACGGTATAAAAGTGTATTATAGATGGTTTATTATTATATAACTTTCAAAACATCAGTATAGTAACCCTACGTGATGCTACAATAGTTTAAATTTTATGACGCGTGTAGCTCGTCAGTGTGCGATTTGACACTGGGAGGCCATGACGAGCTAGACTCGTCATTTCAGTGCAAGGGTTTTTCTAACGAGAAGCTCTTCCAGTGGTTTTCAATCATTATGTAAATAGAAATGCAATTTTTAGGCAACATACCCTCACTGTATTTCAACATTTAGATAGCCGGTATGTCGAGTTAAAATCGTAATAAGACATACCGCCTCTGCTTTTTTTTCCACTTCGAACATTGCTTATAACTTAAACAGAGAAACAATTTTACATTGCAATTAATCTTCCTTATACTATTGTATCCATCTTCTGCAAACCTAGAATACTTTTAATAAAGTGGATACTTCAGAAATATCTAGGATCAATATTAACAGACGAAAACCATATTCACGAAGAAATTAAATATCGGCTAAAAGCAGGGAATTCAGTTCAAAATTTCTTGTCGCGAATTCTGTCAAAGAATTTGAAGCTAAAATATATAAAACGATAATCATGGCAATTGTTTTGTATGGTTGCGAAACACGGTCACTTACTCTAAGGGAAGAACGTAGACTGAAAGTATTTGAGAACAAGATGCTGAGACGAATATTCGGACCCAAGAGGAACGGGAATGGGGAATGGCGGAAACTTCATAACGAGGGACTACATAATTTATACAGTTTACTAAACATTTTTAGGGAAATCAAATCTAGGAGGCTTAGGTGGGCAGGCCATGTAGCCAGAATGGAAGAAAGTAAGAACGCTTTCAAAGTCTTAACTCGAAGACCAATCGGAAAACGACCATTAGGAAGACATAACCGCAGACGGGAGGACAATATTAAGATGGATCTTGCAGAAATAGGAATACAAAGTAGAAACTGGATCCAGTTGGCTAAGGACAGAAGTCTTCAAAACAACACCAACAACGTTTGGGAGATGATTCCTGACACCAAGATAAGACAAAAAGTATAGACCAACCTGAGTGCACATATGCTTCCTTTCGGAGTTATAGGCTGCCAAAAACAGTTATAGGCATAAACTTTAAAGGTCCATAGCTTAAAAACTATGCTACCTACCGCAGTCGGGTCAAGACTTCACTTAGGAACTAATATGTATCTATCCAAAAATCCATGTTTCAGAATCCTAAGGCACTCACGCAACAATTTTTATATAAGAAATTTAGCCACAGGCATATAATTTGAAGTACTCTCCAACTACCTGTATAAAAATTGTTAGGGAACTACCGCAGGATTCTGAAACATGGATGTTTGGATAGGGTACATACAAGTTTATAAGTAAAGTCTTCACCCGACAACGGTAGGTCCCATAGTATTGGAACTATGCACTTTTAAAGTTAATTTTTTCATGTTTCCGGCAGCCTATAACTCCGAAAGGAAGCATTTGTGGACCCAGGTTGGTTTATACTTTTTGTCTTATTTTGGTGTCAGAAATCATCTCTCAAACGTTGTCGGTATATAATGTCATCATAGGGAATAGTCATATATTCAAACCCCGATAGGAATGCAGTGTTTTTAGTACATCTGAGCAGTGATTCAGATTACACATTAATAGCAGATCCATCTTTCATTCTCTTCGTCCGAAGCAAAATATCTCAAATCCAAATATTAATAATCACTTGTCACCAATAGCAACAGCAAATGAAATTTTGGAATACGTTTTAAAAAATTGATAAAAAGAGCTTCTAATTAATTGAAACTATTTTTCGATAATTTCTTTACAGTGTGAAGAAGGAAAAAATTTACTGTAAAACAATTTTCTATTGGAATTATTTTTAGAACCGGAAAAATAAAACGAATATTTTAGTTTTGTACACACTTCGAAGTAAATTATGCTATCGGACTTTTAAAGAACTCGTTCTCTTGAGTCTTTTAGATCAAAGGTCCCTTAGGCTTAACCTTACCAGCATAGGTGATGTGGGAAAATACCAAATGAGGGACGAAGTACTCCCTTCTCCTGCATGAGTCACTCCTTAGCCATCTCGTGTTTCGGTTTTCTCGTTCTTGATTAGATTTTGCATTATTAAAACAGACGAACGACCAAGGGGTCCCAGCAACTAGTGATGCCTATGAATATATAGCTCTTTTAAACAGTTTCAGATTACTTTCTCACGTTCTTCTGTTTCGATAGTGTGTGTTTAGAGTTATTGAATAATAAACCAAAACATTATAGTAAGAAAAAAAATACAGAACTTGGTCTTCTGATGCTAAATTAAAAGATGATTTATTGATTGTGAATAAATAATATAGTGGACATATGTATACACCGTATTATAACTAAGAACGAAGATTCACAAAAGGAACATATGTATAAGAAAAACTGTACTGATCTTTGTAAACGGAATACAATAAAAGTCAATCCATAATTTCTTTTCCGAAGCGGACGAAGAAGAGATGCTAAGAAAAAATAAGAGAAAAAAAGAAAAAGTTGCTATGCACCTGTGCTCAAAAGTGAATAGTTTCGGAGTTATAGGGTGCCGAAAACGTGTAACATGTGAATTTTAAAAGTTCATAGCTCCACTACTATGGAATCTATCGTAGTCGGGTTAAGACATCACTGAGGAATTGAAATGTGAACTATTCAAATATCCATGTTTAAGATTGCTCTAGTACTTTTACACCCATTTTTAGAGAGGTAGGTGGAGAGTGATCAAGAACTGCCAAACAGCCTCTCTAAAGATGATTGGGCAAGTATCAGAGGTTCTGAAAGATTTGAATATTTGGATAGTTCACATACTAGTTCCTCAGTGATGACTTGACCCGACTATGATTAATCCTATAGTAGTGGAACTATGAACTTTTAAGTTTCATTTTTTCATGTTTTCGGCACCCTATAATTACGAAACTATGCACTTCCGACCACAGGGCCATATGAACTTTTTTTCTTATTTTGATGTGAGGAATCTATTCCCAAAATATTGTGTCAAATGTTTGTAACACGCTGGATAATAGATGTAGTTTACCCTCCCCATATAAACTCAATTCAACAAAATAGTTGACACAATTATTGTAGATACACAATAAAAAAAATGACGGCGTTAATTTAACATATTTTTTCTGTGTTACCCTAGTCGTGTTTAATTTTGACACATGTCTGCAGCTACTTCAACTCCATCGGATTTTTAAGTAAGTTATTCAAATGTTAGTGATTAAATCAATTAGCTAACTACTGACTGATGATATGGAGTCATTTTAGTAATACGCCATGCGTATTGCTTTGTGTATAGTTGCCAAACAACTATATTTACATAAATATTTTTTTCTTTTAAGTGAATATTTCTACAGCGAACCTGACTACGGTAACATAACTTATGTGATATAAATTAAGTAGTTATGATGAACAAACTATAGGAGACAAGAAATAGGAATATAGTGGTCTTAATTTTGTGATTTGCCAAATACGCTTTCTGAATGAAGGAAGAGCGTCAAAAAAATGACCAACTAAGTGTTCAAACGCGGTGTCAAATGTTCTAGGATTAGCCTCTTTTGATTAGTCTTTATGGTTGAAATATGTCAAGAACTTGCGTCAAAAAAATCAAAAACACATGACAGTAATTCTGCTTATGTAAACTTCGTCAGAAAATACATACGCTCAAATAACTGCTTTCGTGAAAGATTACAAATGTTATAATATGTTGTTTATTGCTTGGTATAAATGTGAAATATACCGCGTAAAGTTTTACTCATAGCAAAAAACACAAACTAATACAAATTCTCACTGACAGTTAGTAGATATTTCTGACATTATTGAAAGACAATGTGCACGCTTAAAATTACAGTTTAGATGTATCTAATGGACGACATTATGAAGTGGCTGCGATACATTTGCTAAGTCACTATTCTTATTAAGTGAAATGTGTCGCTATAATAATTCCGAATATTACAGTTGCCAATACTAATATCTCACTGGCTTTCGTTTAACATGGGAGCTGAGTGTTATTGAGAACACAGGGTATATATTGAAAGCATATCATGGTGCTGTTCCTATTCCGCGTTCTTTCGTTCATCCATTGCGATGTTATTTTCACTCCGCTCAACGCTGACTCAATGTCAAACTGATAATATTTAGCGTGTGTTAACTATAACACCGGACTCTTGTCGCCTTATGCAGAGTCGTTTTGACGTATGATTAGGGTCATACTAAAGGCCTGACTACTGTAGGAAACTTATGTTAGTAGAACTATTTAGCATGGCACTAATCACTCGTCAGAACGACTCTGCATAAGGCCCTTGGTATTGAACAACACGCTAACTACAGTAGGTAGTCATTTTTTCTGTGTAGGTTCCAGTTAAATTACAAATGTTTCAGTAAAATACATATATGATTAGGAAATATTATCTTCATATCACAAAAATAATAAAATAAATAAAAAATACTGCTGCTATTATCTCCTGTTTCAGGCGCTTTTCAAGATTTACACCTACGTCGTCGTAGTAATTCTTCGTTACCTTCCTACCTAACTTCATAAAATCCTTCAAAATCTAGAATTTGTCATTATTTCTTTTAACATTTTAAATTTTTCCCAAGTGAACATGTTACGTTGTCTCTACCCCGAGACCAGAAAGGTTGGAAGCTATTAGAAGAAAAGCTATTAGTCGTTTGCCCCAGCTTGACCGTTGTCTTACAGAGGATGTTACTCGCTTTCCATCGACTACGTGACAGCCTATCTGCTTACGCAAAGGAAATAACATTCATTATAATTAAGCTTTCATTGCAAAATAAAGAAGTGTTTTTATTGTAAACTAGCCTTCGGTAGCTTAGGACTTCACCTCCAGATTTTTAAATATTTCTATCTCATTATAACAATTGCAACCCACCCTTTTTCTTCCCTATTTTTCTTTCTTTCTAAGGGAAACATCAAAAACGCTGAAATACATCTTTAATTATTTTCAATTAAATGCCTAAACACCAATGTTCATGCATCTAACCCTAAAGGATTCCGAGATATGGCAATCTTATTTTAACAATTGCAAACCCGACTCTTATTTTCTTCCTGCTTTCGTTCTTCCCTTGTAAATCTTTAAGCACGTCTTTAATTATTTTAAATAAAAAGTATATCAAATTTCATGTCTCTAATGGATTTTCAGAAATGGCCATCATATTTTAGCATTTACAATCCTCACACTTTTTTCTTCCAGCCTTTTTTGTTCCCATCTAGGGAAAATAGGTTAGTTTGCGGCTGGTTTCATTTTGTTAATACAGAAGGGTAGGTTCAATTAGGTTAGGTTCAGTATCTTAAAAAGACATTTTTGTTATAATGAACCATGTATAAATGAATATTTCTGTTACTAATATTACTAAACACTTTCAAAGTCTTGACTGGAAGACCAATCGGAAAACTACCATTAGGAAGTCCTAGGCACAGATGGGAGGACAATTAAGATGGATCTCACAGAAATAGCATTACAAAATAGAAACTGGATCCAGTTGGCTAAGGATAGAAGTCAGCGGAGAGCTTCTGTGAACGCGGCATTAAACCTCCGGGTTCCATAGGCCATAGAGTTAGTTATTTAGACACAACTCCAACACGTTATTCTATAGGGTGGCCCAAAAGTAGGTATACACCCCTGCATTGATCAAGTATAACATTCTAGCTTATAGGTTTATTTGCTTCGGCTGTTCCAATCTTAAGAAATGAGTAAAAAGACATTAAGAACAAATAATAAAGAAACTAAGTCTACTTGATGGATAACAATAAGAAATGATATGAAAAGCAATGAGTTGGTCAGTACGGGAATATATACCTACTTTTGGGCTACGGTATCGAACATCATTTTAATGACGTTTGTTGATTTAATTGAAAGGACTGAGTTCAAACTGGAAACACAAGGTGCCTACAGCTCAAGTCTATCACAGTGCCATGTACGATCTTGTGTAATAAAACATCATTTCTTTTGCTTTCCGCCACACTCTGAAGAGTCATGTATTGTTATACTGATATGGAATTCAAAGACAAAGGCAATAGCCTTTAACCAGTTGTGATGTTTATTTCAAGTCTAAGCATTAAAATGTGCTACATATGATTACAAGAGATATAATAATACTCAAGATATGCGTGAAATGGTTTATTAGGAACAGGGCAAAAAGTACTCTGATAGATTAATTATTACAAGTTAACCGGTAGATAACACTGCTGTTTATATTTTTAGTTACAAAACTGGCCGCCTGCATTCGTTCGTTGGTTGGGATGTATATAATAGAGCTAATTTCGGAGTGCTCACTCTATGTTAATATTTGAGTTGCAGTTTGGTCTCCTACATACACAAATTCCATAAACATTATTCTTGTTTTCTGAATTCACACATTTTACCTGTAAATTTTCCAAAAAATGGTACTCATATTCCTTATTTCCACCTGTCCTTGTTTACCAATCTAACTTTCTTGCATAGTAATATTTGTTATGTCCCCTGAACTTCATCTATGGCAAAGAGGATGTAATGTAATGTCCCCCAATCACATGACAGAAGAATAATTGGTGAAAGAAGTTTCATATTTCACTAATAATTTCTAGTAGTACTCTTAAACGTAACCTCAATTATTATTAGTTGAGGGAGAGGGATGTTTAAAGCAAGTTAATGATGATAAAATAATTGGTACAATGAGAATGTGGAAGGAAACGGACACGATGTTGTCCACAAACTTACTTGGCCGAGGATAGAACCAGGGACCCAATGCATTAACCGCTCTACCACTGAACCACCGTGCCTCCAAACAATAGCATTGTGTAAGTAATCAAAATATCGGGATCTTATTTTTCACCTTATAAGATATAAAGTGCGTTCTTTGTCACGTAGTACATCGATAGAAATACATGATAGTGTAAAGTTCTATGTGAAGGCAGTGTACAAAATGATTATAGAAGTATCGCAAGACTGTACCACACGCAAGTTGCAATCTGAAGTGTTTTACCACTATCCTTGTTCATGCGCCTTCGGTCTGTAAATGGTGTGGGATGCAATGCTCATGGTACAGCTGCAACGCAATCTCCTGCAATGCTAACTTCGATGTCGAGCCATAGTCAGTAAAGGTGGCCTGCAGATAGAACCCAACAGGTGCTGGAACACGATATTTCATAGGTAAGTGACGCTCAGCTCAATGTAAATGAATCAACTCTTTCGATTTTTCTGTTCGTCTATTTTGACATCACCTACTGTGAAAGACTTAAAAGACATTCTTGATCTTGTTCCCGTAATATATGAGGAATGTATTCTAGAAGTTCATCACTGTTACATGAAGAAGTTGTTAGTGCATCTTGCTGTTTATAATAATTTATAACACAATTTATTATCTGTTTATCTTCATATATTTGGTCTTTTGGATCTTTAATTGTAGGAAACAAATTCTGCTTTCCTTGATCGCTTTTCGTGATTTGACAAGTCATGGATATTCGAATGTATTGCACGTACGTTGATTGAGTTTGCTACGGGTTGCGAAACCTTGGATATGACGTTTGTGTATGTCTAATAGGTAGGCATTGATTTTTTTTTTTTTTTTTTTTTTAACTAGGGATCGAATTTGGCCACCCTGATGCAGCTCTATCATATAATCTTGAGAAAGACTGGTGTAATATTGGTATTACATCGTGTATGTGATATTCTCATCTCGACAATATTGTTGAGTTACTGAGCGAAATCTTGGCTCACACGTTTCCACAGAAATTCATAAGAATTCCTTTGTGACATGATTACTATTTAATTATTGAGGCCCATTCTTCTTCAGTTATGTTTTTGTATTCAAGTTATTTTAGAATGGAGATATTGAAATACCATAATAGATTGTTTTAATTTTTTGGGGGGATAGGAATGTTCATTGTCATTTTGACTGCAAACTGGTATAAGTTTGACACTTTGAATCTTCCGTGCGAAGGATTGATTGATTTAAAAGCGGTAAAGTCGAGAAGCAACACTAGACGTTAAAAAAAATGAAAAAAGAAAGAAAAGTTTGATCCAGTTCAGTGGCAGAAGTGCTTCTATATGTCTACCAAGTCATAATTGTCTATTAGTTGTTTTACAATCGACGAATAATGAAAATTAGGCTTAAACCAAAATTATATTTTAGTAAATCACTGAATGAATGTTGTTTGACAATAGAACGAAGCTTATTTAAATCAATTGTCGCAAACCTAAACCTAAACACAGGCATAGAGATAATAAATATATGTGTATAATACAAGACATAGTTATTACTAATAAGGGTTTCTCCAAATATGTGGAAACCGAAGTAACAACAATTATATAATGCTATAACTACAGTGAAATGTTGCATAGTCATGGGCGCCTGAAGAAAATTTTCTAGGGGGCTCATCTCCCTGGTTGCTCCCTGGTTGGTATTTTTTATATTAAGAAATTTAATACATTTTTCGTGTGCCAAGGGGGCCAAGCCCCACCCTGTCCCCCTTCGTGCGCCCGTGTGCATAGCCCCTTCGTCAGAAAGGACCACGGATTTCAATATTTTAGCCTAGGGCCTTACACTACAAATATCTATCTGTTTGCCTTACACTGTTACCAGAAGAAACATTCACACTACAAATATTCTTAACGATTACACTACTTTATGGTTTCTGTTTGCCCAGTTTGCGTTTTTTTTTTTTTTTACTAAGATTGGGGGCACGGTGGTTCACTGGTAGAGTGCTTAACTCTGGTGCGTGTGGTCTTTGGTTCGATTCCCGTCAAAGTAAGTTTGCGGTGGACAACATCGTGCTCTTAGGTTTTCTCGCGGTACTCCTGTTTCCTCGTATATTTCCATTCCACCAATTCCTCCTTCACCATTCACTTGTCTTAATCATTCATCTTTAGCCTAACAAGCACAATCGAAGGACATTAAACTGGAAGATTTCATTTTCTTTTTTCAATGAGATTGATAATAGTTTCGGAATCACTTTCTGAGTCATACTAGATATACTGTGAGTTCTTCGATAGTTGGTGCATGCGTATCAGCTTATTTAAAGTCCTGAATGTTGTGAAATTCAACCGGTGAACTAGAAAGAGCTTGATATTGTGCTTCTACTAATACATCATCGCTTACCTTAGATAGTTGCAATGTGACTGAATTAAAGTAGTGCTATCTGAAGTTGATGCTAGTACAAGCTTATGATTTGAGTATCTTCTTTCTTCATGAAATTGGATAGAGCATTAAGTTTGGAAGTACCATCAAAGGGAGTGACATTGTGATGTTTCTTCCTAAGGCCTGATTGATTAAAGATGTTTCTATTCAAATCTTCTGAAAGAACGAAAACATAATATAACTACTAGTGTCGTGAGCTGATGGATCTGCTAATAATTTATGGGGAATACATACACTGAGAGCGACTCAATTAGTTGCTGTTGATTGTGTTGTTATTCATGAATTTCGTTTCTCAGGACACCATTGTGCAAAATGGTCGGCCGAGTCGTGTCCAGCATAAGTTTGGATTTGACCAGCAAAACTAGTGAACAAATGTAAATCACACACCATAATAACGGAAAGAATGTTTTGCTTAGTTATAATTTTGAAGAACTTCCGTCTCGTGCGTGTAACAATTTTCCTGATGTGAATATTGCTCATCGCCTATATTTTTGATGTCACTATATTGGAAAAGAACTTGCATTACTTGTGTCTCATTTAATTCCATTGGGCATAAGAGTACTTCCACTATGACTGTGGAATTATCCACCAATTCAATGGATAATACATGTTCCTTATTACTGTCTGAATAAGTTACTATGTAATTGTAGTAACTGAAAGTCTTTCACACATCATATAAATGTGTTTGTATGGAGTCCAACTCTATACTGAGAACCTGGTCAATTGTTAACTTCTTTTTGGATCCATTTATGAACAGTTATGGACGTGAGCTTTTGACTTAGAGTAGCAAAGTTAATTCTCAATGTATTTGCTAGCGTGCAACTGATTGTAATAAATGATACAAGATGTATTTAGCTATCTCCAAATACCTCGAAGTTAATTAAATTGCAATATAACGCTTAAACACAATAATTCAAAATAATAGAAAGCATTCGTAACAAATGCAATATTTCTATATCAGAGTGGACGGAGAGACAATGTTACTTGCCTTCTTGCGAGCGCTGAGTTTCTAAGTACGACTCGTTTGCGATACTTCAAAAATTAGTATTCCTTTAACATGCATTGTTCACTTGTCAGATTCCATGTATTTACCCATTAGCAAGGTATATAAATGGCTGTCCGTTGATATCTTGTGATTAAATATCGATTATTGGCATCGGTTGTAACCATATATCCAAATTTAATTAATAGTTTATTTTATATTATTCTATATACACATAGTTAAACGTTTGTTTGTTTGTCCTCCATATTTATGCGTTTTCTCAAAGTTATCCTGTTTCCTTCCACACTCTCATTCCAGCATTTTATTCATCCTCTCTCTCTCTCCTTCATTAATCATCCATCTCCTTTAACCTAAAAGGCCCAATTGTAGAACGAAAACTAAAAGCTTCATTTTTGTGCATAGAGATCCACACTCTTGTTTTGGTGTACTTGTACTTCTAGATATTACAAACTTCTAAATAGTTTGAGAGAAGCAATAATAAGCCATTGATAATTAAAATTATAATTTACAACTATTATAGATACTAACTGAAATGTCAGTTCTTCGTACAGAAGAAAAGGTTTATGAGAAATATTTGAAATGTACATTAAGAAACCCTTCTTCCTTACGATATTTACTTAAATAAAAGTAAAATAAATAACTTCAGTTTGAATAAGTAAGTGATAACTATGTTCAAAAGTGAAATTCATACAGCGCAATCCCTATTTTCTACAAGAAATTGTAATTTTCCTTACTTTACAATGTTTTCTTTTTCAATTAAGATGAATTAATTAAAAAACAGTTCGACTCAAATGAAGGGTACACAGAAAAAGGGGCCCATTGCAATTTTTGTGAAAAAGCCGATATGTACACCCATATCCAAAATTATTGCTGCATGTCTATAAATATGTTTTTGTAATAATATAATTTAATAGTGAATTTGCCCGGTATTTCTTACAATGTTAGTATGTGTATAATCGGCAAAGACATGTATGTGGCAAATTTCATGTCAAAAGAGCAGTAAATAAGAACAATAAGAAGAAAATAATTTTTTTCGTCCATTTAGCAACATTTTGTTTTACTCATTATAATTTTCGTATTTATAATTCTTTTCCTATGAAATTTACCACAAATATACATTTCTCGATTATACACATAGTATCAGTATTAAAAGTACCCTGCAAATCATTATCAAATTATATTCTTACAAGAAGACAGTTATAGATATGCGACAATCATTTTGGACATGAGTGTGCACTAGCTGTTGTTGCTGGTTTGTACTTCTAAATACACTACGAATATTGTAAAAAAAAAAGTCACTTGTTGCAGGGAAACTTACACAAGAAAAGCAACTATACAAGGAAAGAAGGTGCCCATCAACATTTTAAATTGCTTCTCCTGATAAAAATGTAAAATTTCGATTAACCCCTTCTTTCCGTGTATCCTTCAAATGCTAATGGTGTTCAAAAACTAACTTGAAACTACTAAGATTTTTACACACTTTTGTCATTTTATGAATACAAAATGGAATATTAACATATTTTAGAAGTTGCCTCTAACGCCTTTAGAAGCAGAATTTTCGGAAACGTTAGAGCACATGGCCACTTCATTAAGTAAAGAATTTATATAACAAGTTTTGCCTCTCTAATGTAAGAGGCTAGTGAGATATATAATTTTCGGTGTATATAGTATCGCCTCATTTCCGTTAACATATGCACTTTAATGAAGGTGACATGAAATCTTGGCTCGGTCCAAGTGCTATGTTCGAAAATTTATTTCAAACGATTCAGCCATTTTATTGTGATAATGATATACACAACGTCAATGTCAGCTTTCTATATTAACAATATATTATAAGAATTGCACCGTTCGAATTGGAATTTTCGATATCGACGATGCACGTAACCACTTACTTTTAATACAGATTTCGTATATCGTCGGCGGCAATTCAAAACCTGCTATGTGCATTTTGCAGGAGAAGCGAAAAACAGTATCCTGGTTAGCTTTTTGGCTTTATAAAAGTGATGTTATAAGTAATATTTGATGCTGCACGTAACTGGTACAGGTACTGGTATTTTGTGCAAGTTACTTGAGAAGGTACCAGTTACGTGCAGCATCAAATATTACTTATAACATCACTTTTATAAAGCCAAAAAGCTAACCAGGATACTGTTTTTCGCTTCTCCTGCAAAATGCACATAGCAGGTTTTGAATTGCCGCCGACGATATGTACTTTCATTTCCGTGGGAGTGAAAGTCTCACAAACGTTGAAACGTGTAATCTATTAGTTTTAGTTATTAGTTTAAATGTCAAATTTCCAGCTTTACCTTAAACGAATACTCTTTTGTGGTATTTTCTGATCATTGAAATATAAAGATACCAGATAAAATTGCACATAGAAATAATCCCCAGATTAAGATTTGTATCACAAAAATGTAGAGTGTTCCCCGACCAAAATTCGAACCTACGACCTTTTCGTTATGAATCTAACATCCGGTGCTGAGGTAAATAAAATTCCTTTAGTCTGATTACAAAATTAGTATTCCTGAGACGCTGACGTATCAGATTTCAGATAGCAGCATACACAAACTGTTTGTTGAGAGTTATTTCCTCAATTTACTTTTATTGACTAACACTTATTGGTAAGTTAAAGCCATAAAAGCCCAAATCTAGTTTATTTTTATCTTTAATTTATTTAGGTATCTTATGCAGTCTAAATGTTTGTTCGTCCTCCATATTCATAGATTTTCTCGCGATTTTACCATTTTCTCCTATATTCCTTTGTATTAACTCTTTCATTGTCACTCACAGCAAAGGTAGTATATATCCTACCTTTGATCTATTATATCTGATGAAATGACAATTTTGTGCAATAATAATTAAATTATTTCGCAATCTTCATAATTCTTACCTTTGCTAAAGTCAAAAGTCAGTCAAGAAATAACATCTTCCTCTGATATTTAAAAAATTAATAAATAAATAAATCTCAATGTCTTTTGTAGGAATTATTCGATTTTACTCAATACTGTGTAGGCCAGTGATCTTAGAAATGATCGGCTAATAGTTAATAAAAATTAGTTAAAAACATTTCAATTTTATAGAATGTAGTGTGTGTGCTGTTGGAAATTATAAGACTAACTTCTCAACTTTAGGATTGTAATTGGTAAGCATCATAATAGAGAGTCTCTCGCTTCTGTTTCAGGTCAAGAGCGCGTCAAACAGAAGTACGTCAAATACATCATGACACCGTAGGCAGTAGCAAATAGTGCGCTTCTCTTTCAGAAAAGATGCAGGATTATCATCACAGTTATACATTTGCATGTAATACAGCGTTTTATTACAGTTAGATTTTTGTCTCTATTCTAAAACAAATGAAAGATGAATGGTACAAGTCACTTTGTTGTATTACAAAGGGTGTTCAAAAAGTTTTGCACAGTGGTCTCTATTTTTTTTTATTTGTAGCAGGAGGAGAATGAAATTTTTTGTGAATATACTTGGAACATTTAGCTATACACTGAGCCTACTCAATGTAGCCTCCATCAGCTGTGACGCATCTGACACAATGTTCTTTCTATGATGTAAATGCACTTTGGTAAAATTCTGAGGATTGACTTTTACACCATCGCTTGACACAGGAAATAAGGTCTTTCTCACTATCAAATGTTTTACCGCGCAGGTGGGCCTTCAGACGTGTTTTGCTCTCAGGTTTGGACAAAAACAACCATGTTTCATCCTGGGTAATGACACCGTCAAAACACTGTTTCCACTCTTCAGTAAAGGCCGTCATGAGACCCTCGCACACATCCTTCCTCATCTTTTTCACTTCTCTTGTCAATAATCTAGGCACCCAACGTGTACAGATTTTTCTATACCTTAGTGACTGTACCACTGATACCACACTACCCAATGACAAAACAGTTATTTCAGCAAGCTGTCGTGTCGTCACACACCTGTCAGTTTGGATGATTTTGATAAATAGTCTCCTTATTCACATCACTCACTACCGTCGATGGTCTACCACATGGTGGATTGTCCAGTAGAGAGAAATCAGCTTCTTTAAACCTCTGCAACCACCGCTGGATATTGCTTCGATCCAATGTGTCCTCCCCATAAACAGGGAGCAACTTCCTGTGAATCGATAAGGCAAAGTCATCACCGGTCTTGAAGAGGAACTCCATCACCGACCGTTGTCGCAACCTGACATCTACTTCACGGTCCATTATGGCTCACCTGTAAATAAAAGAAAATACTTTTACTTACCAACTTATAGCTAAATGTTCCAAGTATGTTCACAAAAAAAAATCATTCTCCTCCTGCAACACATCAAAAAATTCGAGACCACTGTGCGAAACTTTTTGAACACCCTTTGTATGTATGAGTGTATTTTCACAAAATTAACTTTGTTGGTCCGTGTAGTTCAAGATCTTACAACCCAAACTGCAGCCGACAAGAGGAGGAACATGACGCAAGTAAGATTGTCTGATTTACCCGCGCAAAAGTAACAGTGTAGCGAAAACGTTTTTAAAAATGTAGGGCCTATGTTTAGCAGAAGGGGTCTTTTCTACAAAAAAATGTTACAATTTTGGTAATTTCTGTTCACATTCGGTTAGTTTAGGGTAGGTTATGTTAGTTTAGCTTAGGTTAGGTTAGTTTAGTTTATGTTATATTAGTGTAGGGGTCCCGCATAACTTTCCAAAAATTGATAGAATTTCGCTTATTTCTACTAATATTAGGTGATTTAGGTTAGTTCAGGTAGCTTAGGGTAGTTTATGTTAGGTTAGGTTATATTTGGTTACGTTATGTTACGTCTAAGTACTTGCATCATTCATTTCTACTGTAAATTTTGTGTTTTTTACGTGCTTCTGGACCCCTTGTACTAAACATACTCCAAATGTAGTTACCTTTGCAGTAAGTAAATCTTGGAAGTAAGAACGACTATTAAAATAACAATTGAAAAATTACAAGCTTATTATTTCTCGGTTAAATTTCTGGTGTTGTTTGGCAACATTAACACCATTGTTACCATATCGTTCGGCGCCCCTTCATAAACACGTATGATTAATTCAGTGAATTTTTGCTGCAAATATATCCTGGTTCTTTTACTGTGGTGATGTTAGTGCTGTAAGTGATGCAGCGTTGAGAATACTTATAACCAGGAAAGAAAGAAATGAAAATCTGTTTCTACTAGCAAAGAAATTATGTTGTTAAACGTTTATTCGTATTTCCGAAGCAAGATAGTAAATAGGGGTATTTAAACTGTTTCAGAAGCAATTAAAAAATAAATATCTCAAACAACATTAGTGGAACAAGGAAGGACCCTTATTCTAAATGAGCCTGAGTGAACTCAATGAAAATTTTCTTGGAGTTTGCGATAGTCCGCATTAAAATTATACTGAATCAGTGGTGCCCCCCCTTATGTCCATGACGCACCCCCCAATTGTCTATCCGTAGGTGTTCTTCCATGAAAAAATCTTTTCGATTAATTTTTACACCCCCTCAAACATATTTATATAGATTTTTAACCAATTTAGTTTGCGTCATAGCCCCCCTCTGTGGGCACCCCTGTACTCAATTATTGCATTATTTGCGTTGAATTGCAATCCACATATTTAGAAAGGATTATGGGGCCCTAGAAGGAACGACAAGAAGTTCGTTATTTAAAAAAAAAAATGTTTCTACTCCTTGCAAGAAAAGACTTAAGGACACATTTCTTCGGTCTTCGCCAAATTTTCCAATTGCTTCAGAATCCAAAAGTGCAATAAGCAGTTATAACTGCTATGCTGATTATCGCAAATCAAAACAAAAATTTTGCGCAAGCAGCTGCGGGATGGGCCTAATATTTTTTCTTACCACCGTACAGTGGTCCAGATACCCTTCAAACCTGGCCAAAACCTCAAAAATCGAAATTATCACAAATATAAAAGACCTTACACATTTAATAAGGAAAGATGTAAGGTTTGTAGAAATAGATAGATTTTCGTGCAACTTCTAAGGGTTGGGCCTACAGTTAGTACCAATGCGAAAGATTAAAGTCGGTTGAAGAAGGCCATGTATCTACCCCGGCAGACGCAAAGTTCATGATGTGAAAACGAAACAACGTTTCGTTGTTAGGTGTCAACAATGGCTTTGCAGAAAATTGTTATATATTCATCGTTCACGACACATACATAGAACTCTTATACACTTTCATGTACCAGTCAATATGTGGATAAATAAAATTAGATCGAAAACCAAAATTGGTATACTTGATATTGAATTTCATGTAGTTTTATTTTGAGTCCAGCCGAGTCCAGTTCTACTGTGTACTGGATGTGATAGTAGAGGATGTTATCTGTTAGAGAAAAAGACCGATTGTTGTCCATTTTTGCCCGAACCGGTTTGAAAGGTATATTTGTGTGTAAGTAGGGTAATATTTTTGAGAGTAGAACTTAGGCTAATGACTTGTTTTTCCTGTCATTCTCGAAATGTCATCCAAAACAAAACGAAGGCGACTTTTACAAGTTTTGCGGAATGTAGAAGGACACAAGGACACCAAAAGGCAACATCGGGTTAGTTTCTATGATAAAGAAACGTCCACCGAATTGACTAGTGCAATGTATTTTACTAGTCAATTCGTACTATCTAAATCAACGGTATTTTCAGTGTCTGATGAAGCTAATATGTTCAATTAGTTGGCGACACTACCATACAGTTATTATTTTAAAATAAACGTTGCTTCGTTTAGTGATTTCTTTTTCTAATTCAAGATTTAAAGGGTTGAAAGGGGAGATGTTTCTATGTTCCACTTATCTCGCAATATTCAAAGGAGAGGTTAGGATACTCAAATAACTATCGTAAATTAAAAGAAAAGAGAAAATTTCATTATTTATTGGTAATTTTAATCATATTTGCGCCTCTCTAGAACGTTTTTAGAAGTCAAGATTTTTAAGTCTCCCTTTTTCTATCTTACTTTTCTTTAAATCAGTCGTTTTACTTTAAATAGTTGCTTACTGAATCAAATAGATCTTACAGGCATTATATCTCTTCTTTCTGTTCTCTCTATCTCAATCTCTGGAGATGAGTACTGGTAAATAGACTGCAGAGGGAATTAAAAAAAAAAAAAAACTATCTACATGTCACAGATACTATTGTTGTGCTTACCTTAACGTATCAGACAAGGAATCCGGAAATCGAGAATCCGAATCTTTCCAGAGACGTTATTGCACTGATGCTGCAAATCTGACTGTGAGACTAAACTATATAGACCTACTCCTTAGTTCGCTAACCAAATTAACAACTATGTCACATATTATTATGCAACTTGCCTTCCTATACTTACGTCGTGGTCACACATTCTTCAAGGCAATGGGTGAGAACACACTTTCGACCGCAAGGAGAGATTCTGAACCTTCTACGTGGGCGTAGTAGTCCAGTCAACGAAGGAAAAAAAAATAATGTTCTAATTTTAAAATTTGGAGTCGCCCCAAACAACATATTGAAAGTCCCTGAGGGTGAGGGTCAGCGGGCAGTGGAGGGGGTTAAAGGTAGTTTTTCTCAAATGTTTCTTAAATATGTTAAAAACTAAGCCACCCAGCAAGAAAATAACATTTCTAGTTTAAAATTAAACTACATTAAATTTTCTACTAAAATAGTTCTAAACATTTCTTTTCGTAGCATCAATACTTGAAAACATAGAGGGTAATGAAAAGTGCATATTTCAGAGAATTCTTGTTGTAACTAAAAGTGTTCGGGTAACCTTCAGAAAGAACGTCATTCCTTTACAACAATATACAATGAGGAGTGTGCACGGGCGGGCTGGGACACGGATATGGGACTGTTGTATGATTCGCTTGCGTCGTGTGATATTCTACATCTTGCTTATTTTTCCTATCACTCCCAGCGGTGCAGACTTCCTCCGAGACACTTCCTCGCCTACACAGATATTCCGCGCATTAAGTGTTAGCGCACGAAATTGTGTATTCCCTTTGTATATTGTTTTCTTTTTTCTGAAGGTTAGCCTAACAACTTGTAGTTACAATAAGAATTCTTTGAAATATGTACTTTTATTCCTTTCTATCTTCTAAACCAGTGTTTCTCAACCGGGGGAGGCGGGTCGCGAAGATAAGCGAAAAATATACGTAGATCTAAATATAATATAAACGCATATCTATCGTTCCTGGAGATGTTCGTTCAGCATCCTTCTCAATCCAACGTATATCCATTGCGGCC
The DNA here is from genome assembly GCF_964235325.1 of Thermobia domestica. Taxonomy (NCBI): domain Eukaryota; kingdom Metazoa; phylum Arthropoda; class Insecta; order Zygentoma; family Lepismatidae; genus Thermobia; species Thermobia domestica. The sequence goes on along the minus strand of NC_137456.1, from coordinate 207,087,659 downwards.
CAACGTGGCAACGTTTCGTCAGTTCTTGGTACGTTGCCGCCTGGAAGGAACTGGAAGAGGTGTTTCTTCTCTAGTACAACAGAAACAAGCGAACAGTATCATAACTACAAGTATTAAGTACACTTTTAATGTAAAAGTGATTTCAGAAAATTGTTGTAACATAATCCAAAACAAATATGCTCAATTTTATTTATAATTTTAGAGATTTCATTATCTTATTTCTAAAAAAAATCTTATACCGGAAAATATTTTTAAATATAATTTTGAATTTTGTTCTGATAGGTGTTTTTATTTTTAAACATACTATTAAGAACCACAAAAAGTAGGTTTACTAAGCATTTTCAAGAGCAGTGGCGGATCTAGAAAGTAAAAACTGGGGGGGGGGGCAGCCAGAACCCAAAGAATGGTAGGCAAATCATGAGTTTACGACGAACTTTCAAAAATATATAAATAATAGCTTACATTATTTTTGTCCAAAAAACTGGGGACGCCTCGGCTCCTCGGCCACGAGCTAGATCCGCCACTGTTCAATATGTGCAGAGTTGTTTAAAAATCCATTTAAATGAAATAGGTACGATATGAAACTAATGAGAACTGCGTATTGAAATACCAGTAAATTCAAATGCAACAAACCCTGCATAATGAAATACAATTAAAATTTAAACGTAATGAGATACCTGACAAGGGAACCTTCCAAAAATGATAGTTGCAGTGAAAGATGTGACCTATATCAATTGAAAGAGCTGTAACAGAGATGAGCATTCCCAAAAAATTAGCTGCCCATAGCAATAGGTTCAAGAAATATAACGGGTGGAAGTTCGGGAAACAGCAAGGTTGGACAAGGGTAGAAAAGTGCAAATTCCGCCAAAAAAGGGGGGGCACGGCAAAATACAATGCTGACAAGTGATGTATAGAAAGAGGCTTACCACAATAGGGAACAAATCAAAGCCACCAGTGGGCTTAACAGTGTTGCCAACTGCAATGAAAAGTACATGTTTTGCAAAGAGCGCTATATGAAGTGAGTGCAATATTCAGTGTCAACCTGGCATGTAGAACATAAGATATGACGTGTATAATCAGTGGTACAATCTAACAAAAGAAAATAGAAAAAAACGTAAGTACGAAAAATACGGAAAAGACGGAGTTGGCCATAATGCGCCACATTTGATCACGTGCTGTGCATATTAGAATGAACAAAACAAGAAAGCACCAACTATGCAGGAAACCGACGTACCTAGAGTCGAAAAGAAAAACGAGTTCCAAAGTTGGCAACACTGGCCATGAAAATCCAAACAAGTCGAATATAGTTAGGCCACTCGCTTCACCAAAAGAAAATTCCGGCAACAGGCATCACTCGGAATGCATCAATGCTGGAGTGATTGAGGCAATGTCAAGTCGGGGAACATGAAATGGTTGGGTCGAGCCAACAACCGATAATAGAAGTAGTGAATATTATGTCATGGTTGGGTCGTATGTGGGAATATACAGGGTGCCTTACCAAACTTTGTGACCTCAAAGATTTGCGAAACGAACAAAAATGTGACGGATCCAGTTGTGCAGGAATGTGCCAATGTCAGGGGGTGATAAAAATCTCTGAGAAGCAAGTGCCTCAAAGATGCCCATCATAGGGCCCCAGGAGCCAACTTCAAACTTTCAAATGGCAACAGGGACCGAGTGGTACCTCTTTTGATAGATCATGGGATGTGCAACAACACCTATAGGAAACATTTGCTATATGAAGCATGGTTTTCAAAATGGCCGCCACAAATATATGTTGTGTCTTAACATGTCATCGAACATTGTGATCTCAAATTGCTGCGAAGCGAAAAGATGTTGCAAATCCAATTGCACAGGAATGTACTCATGTCGAGGGCATAGAAAACGTTGTAAGAAGCAAGTCCCCCAGGGCCCCCATCATAAGGCTCGAGGGGTCAACCGCAACATTTCAAATGGGAACAGGGGGCGGATGATATTTCTTTGGATAGATGCAACACCGCCTATAAGAAACATTTGCTATATGAAGCACGGGTTTCAAAGTGGCCGCCAAAAATACACGTTGTTCTTGTCACCGAGCAGGTATTTTTGGCGGCCATTTTGAAATCCCATATAGTAAATATTTCTGACATGCCTTGTTGCATATTCCAAGATTTATCGAAAGAAATATAACTCGACCGATGGTGCCATTTGAAATTTTGAAGTTGGCCCCTGGGACCCTATGATGGAGCACTTGAGGGCACTTGCGTCTCACAGAAGTTTGTCGCCCGCTGACATGGGTACATTCATGCACAACTTGATGTGTCACATTTTTTTCGCTTTGAAACTATTTCAATCGTAGAGTTAGGTGGGACACTCTGGATATATCATATAGGCGGTGATAGTACTGCAGACAGCAGCACAAGATGTTTTCTACGTCACTCCACTTGTGTTGAAAGGAGGATGATGAACAAGTAAGAACTACAAAATCAGTGGGAGGGAGAAGATGTAGAAAAAAACAGACAAATGTTTCCACAGGAAAAGAGTGCGCTGCAAACACTCGTAAGTCACTTGCTTTCCTGCAATTGACTGGTCAAGGTGGCTCATAACCTGCTGCTAGAGGTAAGCATTAACCTCTGTACGAATGATCATGCTAGATTAGTAGTAAAGGGTAGTACAACAAAAACATTTGTGCCGATGAAATACGAGAAAACTGAACTTTGTGTAACATATGCACATAATCAATACAAGGAGTTCAGTAATTTCAATGTCAGTGTTTGGGGTTGAAACGAGGAAAGAAAAAAAAAGAAAATAGGTGAATGCATATTATGTAAAGCGGAGTTCTTTCCAAGTTATGGGTGAGGAAAAGTGCAGAAAACTCAACTTTGAAGGATAAAAGCGCATAGATATATGTGCAGGTGGTAGAAGGCAAAGGAACATTTCCCCAGAAGACCAAAGAGTTTTTGTCAACTCTTCCGAATATTAAGGCCTTCCCAAATACAACCGCAAACATGCGGAAAAGTGATTTAGGCGTGTTTTATTCCAATATGTTGTAGCCAAGTTTGGCAGAAAGATACCTAACTGATGTTGTGCTACTTGTTGATTCTTGGACAGCGAACAAAGACACCAACTTGCTCTACAAGTATCTACCACCCGGAGTGAATTTCAAAGTTGAGCTAATCCCTCCTGGTTGTACGGGTCTGATACAACCACTTGATGTTTATTTTTTTAGACCATACAAGAACTTTGTGCGCTACGTTACAGAGCTTGTGTTATCAGATACTTTAAGATTTGGTCCCGCGAGAATTTTCTGAAACTTTAAGCCTTAACCCATTACCAGTTTACGGCATGTTTATTCAAGCCTTTGATTATGTTTGCTTTCTACAGGTGTGGATATGTGATAGAAAGACCACCAAAGGTTCCGACACCTCTAGAGTACTGTTTCGAGACATTCACAGACGATCATTGTACCATGCTTGACGGATTGGCAGTATTCCCCTGTGCTCACTGCAAATGTATCTTCTGTTTGGACCATTGTCTCATCGAACAATTACACGTGCAATGTTGACGAGCATGCACAAATGATGCGAAGGCTAAAGCCTGTTGCCGGAATTTTATTTTTGTGAAGCGAGTGGCCTAACTATATTAGACTTGTCTGGATTTTCATGGCCAGTGTTGCCAACTTTGGAACTCGTTTTTCTTTTCGACTCTAGGTACGTCGGTTTCCTGCATAGTTGGTGCTTTCTTGTTTTGCTCATTCTAATATGCACAGCACGTGATCAAATGTGGCGCATTATGGCCAACTCCGTCTTTTCCGTATTTTTCGTACTTACGTTTTTTTCTATTTTCTTTTGTTAGATTGTACCACTGATTATACACGTCATATCTTATGTTCTACATGACATGTTGACACTGAATATTGCATTTACTTCATATAGCGCTCTTTGCAAAACATGTACTTTTCATTGCAGTTGGCAACACTGTTAGCCCCACTGGTGGCTTTGATTTGTTCCCTATTGTGGTAAGCCTCTTTCTATACATCACTTGTCAGCATTGTATTTTGCCGTGCCCCCCCTTTTTTGGCGGAATTTGCACTTTTCCCCCTTGTCCAACCTTGCTGTTTCCCGAACTTCCACCCGTTATATTTCTTGAACCTATTGCTATGGGCAGCTAATTTTTTGGGAATGCTCATCTCTGTTACAGCTCTTTCAATTGATATAGGTCACATCTTTCACTGCAACTATCATTTTCGGAAGGTTCCCTTGTGAGCATGGTGTGATTTTACTAATGCGGCAATGTCCAGTTCAATCTTCTTGACGCACATTATCAAGTTATTTAAAATACTCAAAACTTTTTTTTAAAACAAATGTCCAAGTTCTTTTAACCAAAATTAGAAATCACTATTTTTATCATGTGACCTAAAATTAAGGGAGTTATGAAGTTCTAAAATTTTCAAACGGCCCCATTTTGAAACAGTATGGCAGATCGGATTCGATATTTGTAATACGAATGAACTGACCGAATTTGGTTTTAATCCGTTCGCTTTTAGGGAAGTTACTGTATCCACTATATACAAGAAATGGATTCTATTGTTAGAGAAATAGATGGATATCGTGAGATCTCCGCAATAGATATATTAAGTCCCACACAAGTCTATTACAAACCAGAAATTATAAGGGGGTCACTGGCAAGAGGATGTGATAAAATGGGGGTCGTGATAGGAATTAGGTTGAGAACCACTGTTCTAAACTATTGATTCTACGAAAAATATGTATATTTCTATTTTTCGTAGAAAATCTAATGTAGTTTAATTTAGTACTTAAAATGTTTTCTTTGCTAGACCCATAGTTTTTGAGATATTTAAGAAAAACTCGAGAAAAGAACTGAGAACTTCCCTCGACCTCCTGCCGACCCCGCACTCTCGGGGACTTTTAGTATGTCGTTTCGGCGACTCCCTCACATCTGTGCTACATTCCAGAACTACATTATTTATTTTTTCTAATCAGCGTATTTAGACCTTCCTTGACTGGAATGTAAAACCAATGTATTAAATGGATCTTTTGCATCTACTGTAAAGACATTACATGTTTCGTTAATGTGTTCCATATCCAACCTTACATTGTCTAAATTTTATTCTGCAATATAATATATGCAACACAAATATAACAATTAAGAAAATGTTTCCATTGGTGTCATCTTGGCATTATCAAAAATAGAGCCATTTTCTTCCTAAAAAATAGTCAGTAAATAGTAAAGTCGAGAAATTCTTAGCAGCACGTGGTGGTCCACATGTGTCATGTATCTCACGAGGTTGTCTATTGAAGGAGTTGATCGATTGAAGACACATTTGCCAGTAGAAAAACTTTGTTTTTTTATTTCACTTTTTTGGCAAGAGATTCTTGTTTGTCATCAGTTTTTTTTAGGTGGTTTTGCTGTGTGGCGTTTCATCAGTTGGAAGAGACCATTCAATGAGTTAACAGGCGGTTTTCTTGTCACAAGAAACGGAAAGGGGAAGAAAAGCCTTTGACATCCCAGCAAGAAACACTGTCTTTTTCACACGGACTCCCCTACAGGAAGCTCACAGAAACACACACATGCACAGAGAAAGAGAGAAATTCTAAAACGATCGACTGAAGCGACAAAAAATCATCGCTCGTGCCATAGGAAAGTAAGTAGAGAAATAAAATAAATTTAGTTTTATTTCTGAGAAATTATCACGGAAACATCGTCCCTTCATTTCAAGAAATGAATTCATTTTATTTCAGTAAGGAAACAAAATCTAGTTTAACGTTCCATTGCTATGTTGTGAAACCTGAAAGAGGCCGTTCATAAGTTCAAGTGAACTATAATTTTAAAGAATCGGATCAAAGGTATTAACTAAATAACTAATTCTATGGCTTATGGAACCGGAGGTTCAATGCCGCATTGACAAAAGCTCCCCATTCATTTCTGCACTTAGCCAACTGGATCCAGTTTCTACTTTGTTTTTCTGTTTTTGTGAGATCCATCTTAGATCCATGACTCTAACAATGGTTAGTAAACTGTATAAATTGTGAAGTTTCCGCCATTCGCAATTTCCGTCCTTCTGGGGTCTGAAAATTCGTCCCAGAATTTTATTCTCAAATACTTTCACTCTGCGTTCTTCGATCAGAGTAAGAGACCATGTTTGACAACCATACAGCACAACAAGCATGGTTATTATTTTATATATTTTAAGCTTCACATTTCTCGACAGAATCCATGACGACAAAAGATTTTGAACTGAATAAAAACACGAATTCCCTGCTTTAAGTCGATATTAATTTCCTCGTCGATATGGTTTTGATCTGTTAATATTTGCTCCTAGATACTTGAAAGAATCTACCTCGTCGAAAGTATTATTTGATATTTTGACGAACCCATAGTTTGCAGTAAATGATCCCAACGAGTTTCCATGCATTTAGTTTTTTTCTGCATTCACTTCTAAAACCATTCACCTGCAAGTGTTTAATAAGACCTCTGCATTTCTTTCTACTGACTTCGTATCACCCCTTATCGGATTTACATCATCAGTTTACGCTATAACCTGGTGAATGAATACCATTCAGCTCTAGGCCCTGGCTGCTATTTTTCATTTCCTTTACAGCATATTTCAGAACAATGTTTAGTAATAACGGCGACAACCCATCTTCTTGTTTGAGGCCATTAGAAACGTTAAAGCTCTGGACGAGAGTTTTCCTACTCGAACTTTACTTTGGGATTCCTTTAAACACGTCTTAATTAACATAACTAGGTTCCTCGTTATTCCAAATTCTCAAAGAATGTAGTACAATGTTGCTATTCTACCAGAGTCGTAGGCCTTTCTAAATCAATAAATAATTGATTACGAGGATATCGTATTCCCATTTCTTTTCGAGCATTTGGTCTATCGTTGATCGATTTTACCTGAATCCACACTCATAACCCCCAATAATTTCATCTGTGTATGGGATCAATCTTGCTAATATAATGTTTTATAAGATTTTATAGGACGACAGAAGAGAGATGCTTCGATAATTATTAGAATCAGTTTTGTCGCCTGTCTTGTGAATTGAAAGAATGATTGATTCTTCCCTCTATTCTGGCAATTTCGCTTTGTTCTAGGTAAGAAAAATGAAATTTTCGACAAACAGTGGAGCACGTGGTCACTAGGGTGGGCCGATTTTCAACTCTTTTTCGAAAATCGGTTCAGCGAAATGGTTAAAAGATGTCTTTTAGTGAGCAAAGTGTACCAGTTTTTTCTTTTTTTTCGGAATTTTTAGTCAATGCATCTATGTCCTGCATCGAGGTTTTATGGAAAGGGTATTCCGCATGCACTACACGGTACCAAATTTCACGCTTTTTACTGTGTGAAATGAATATATATGTTTCTTTCTTTCTTTTTTCTTTTCTTTTCTTTCTTTTTATTTTTTTTTTTTGATTCAACTTTAGGAACAGCTATACTTAGTTCACCTTCCCAAATCCCCTTATGTGAACTTTTTCGTTTAAATTGGTCAAATTTCAACGCTTAAGTCAAGAATGTTGCGTCTTTTATATGTATGTATAAAAACTGGATTTTTTTTTGCCAAAGAGTAGTTTTTTTTTTGTTTTTTGTTTTTGCTGTAATGCAACTCATTATCAACATTCTTGATCATTTATTCTTTGGCCAAAATAACCCAGAACTCACCACGAGGAGGTAAGTGCACTTCGATTCCGCCTTCCTGCTCTGTTTAATTTTCTGCTATGACCTTGTTGTGTCCTCACTTACTTGCGTTAGTTTTCTAGATGGCGTAGTCTTTTTTATCCAAATGTTGACACTTCCTTGAGAGAAAGCAATGCACAGCGTATTAATCTGTCGCTACTTGCCGGGCTACACATGGATTGAGGAGCTTGCATCTCTAAAAGCACCATTCGCTCTATTGGTTGGATATGGCATAGAAACGCAGTCATTTCTTTTCCGGGCATTGCAGCTGACTTCACATTTTCTTCTATCTCGTCGTCGGAGAGCATCATTTTGAGTGAAGGTTCTGTTGGAGACAAGATCATCCACTCCATCATGTCGTAGTAATCGTCCACGTCAAAATTTATTTTAGGAACTGTGAATTCTCAGGAAATGCAGGGAATACTATATGGTTAGGTTTTGTGGGTAGAAATTGGGCTAGTTGCCTCAAATTCCATAAATGCCGCGGTCCTTCACAACACGATCGCTTTTGCTGGATGGCAAACTAGACCCGGGGTACACCATAACGGTGCGTATATACAATACACACCAATGCCTCGCAAGATCTCGCTGTGCTAATGTACAAACGAAGAATACGACATGCCGTAGTAAGCTAACGTGACTGGGCCACTGGACCGGGTTTCTTGTTCACCAGGTTTGAATAACAGTATCCTGAGTGAATTGCTCTTCACATTGCTAGTAAATGTTGTTGGACCGCACTGAGCTCTTCAACTTTTGCGAATTCATCCAACCAGTTAAGATTTATTGCTTGGTATTTTACCAAAGGCACTTCCTCTCTCTTGTCGATCTTTCTTCCGATGGATCCCGAAAGTGCTTTTGTACTCGATTTTCCCCCGTCGAAATGTCTTGTTAAGTGTTAAGTTAGTTCGTTAGTTCGTTAAGTGTTAAGTTAGTTCGTTTGAATGAATAAGGCTAACGATCTATTGAAGTTCTCGATTTGTTTCTTTGATTTTTCTTCGAACAAGATATAGCCCCGTTAAATCTTCCCGTGTTGATTGGTGTACCGTCACAGCCAGATTCTACCTACGTTGACACATCAGTTCCGTTTTCATCCAGAAATTCATACACGGACGCGACGATGCCCTCTCTACTACTAGACTTGGGGGCACGACGTGGCCCAAATATATTGAACCTGTTTCTTCCACTATTGTTAAGTGTTCTTTGATTTGCCGTCAATGCCAATGTTTTCCTATTTTCGCTTGCGTTAGGGTCTGGGTTTTTCTTCCATCGAAGAAGACTCCTCTAACAGATTTTCGGTTTATGTCATCATTTTCTTGAACAGCTGCACTGAATTTTCTTTTTTCCCTCCTGACCTTATTTTTATCAATAGCAAGTTCTTTGCGCTCCGCTGACATGACTCCTGCATCTTGAAGTGCTGCACTAGCGATTAGTGCAACTGCCCGGAGAAGAAACAAGTACGTTTCCGTGCCATACCCAAGCAGTAGAGCGAATGGGGCCTTTGATGACGAAGGCTTCCCAATACGTGTGTAGCCCGGCAAGTAGCGACGGATTCATACGCTGTGCCTTGGTTTCTCGCAAGGAAATGCCAACATTTGAATTGAAAAAAGACTATGCAATTTAGAAAAATAAAACAAGTGAGGACACAGAAAGGCCATAGCAGAAAATTAAACAGAGCGGGAGGGTGGAAATGGAAGTACAGTTACCTCCTCGTGGTGAGTTCTGGGTTATTTTGGCCAAAGAATAAATGATCGAGAATGTTGATAATGAATTGCATTACAGCAAAATATACAACTCTACTCTTAGCGTAAAACAATAAATCCATTTTTTATACACACATATAAAAATTGCAACTTCCCTTAAGAGTTGAAATTTGACCAATTTAAAGGAAGAAATGCACGTAAGTGGGCTTTGGGAAGGTGAATTCGGTATAGTTCAAGCTGTCCTTAAGATTGAATCTATATGCATTTTACACAGTCAAAAACATGAAATATGGTACCAGGTAGTGTGTGTTGCGTACCTTTTCCATAAAATCTCGATGCGGCTCTAGACGTTGACTAAAAATTCTGAAAAAAAAAAAAATCTGGTAAATTCTGCACACCAAAAGACACCCTTTAACCGCTTCGCCAAGCTGATTTTCGAAAACAGTTGAAAATCGACCCACTCTGGTGGTCACATTCTTAATGAGAAGTTTGCATGCTGAATTTCATCTTTCTATGATGAAGAGTTCGTGAGATACTCTAGTTTGGGCGCACATCTTAATTCCTCCTTTCCTCACTTCGGACGCAATGTAATGAAGGTAATGTATCATTATAAAGGCTTGGCTTAAGCTAAGAAATGGTCGGCCCGATATCAAATTTGAACACTATTTAGAGAATGGTCAATTATGCCTGAATACAAATTTCCAAGTTCAAATGCACACATGGGAAAGTTATTGGGTTTGAAGTGAAATTTGGCATTGCCACTCAATAAAAAAAACATTCTGATACAGCAGTAGTCGGTCCACACTAATTAGAGAGCAGTTATATAGTTTAGACACACATGAGAAATAGTCGAGCGGTTGGGGTAAATAAGCTCTTAATCACATGTTCCTATGTTCAAACCCTGTAAGAAGTTGCTTCTTTTTTCGTTTGTTTGCATCCAGGCATGTTTCTCAATGACTTTCAGTACTAAACTTCAAACCATCATTATTTCTCCCGCTCTGTTTAATTTTGTATCTAGGCATAGTTGAATATCCTCTAAATTTTGTCCAAGTTTTGTCAAATTCTCAGCGAGCATCAGCTAACCATTTTCTTGTAAGTACCAGTACTAAATGTGTTCAAAATTTCATTTCAAACGATTCATTCGTTTTCCTGTAATGGTCAGACAGACAACATCGATGTCACTTTTATATACTCACGGAGTATTTGGAATTTGCCTCCTTTCCTTAAAAGCAGATCTTTCGAAGATGATGGAGGATATGCTAACGTAGACCCTATTTTAAAATAACGTTTTTTTATATACCTAGTTTCACCTTTCTAACATGTGGGCTTGAGAGATGTTCTATTTTGCAATGTCCTTGTCAAATATTTCTTCCTCTTATAATATACATCTTAATGAATTTAACCTGACAAAAGCCTAACTAGTGATGAGCGCAAGAGTCTTGGTCTTGCAGTTTTTGCAAGAGTCTTGCATGCAAGACCAAGAACAGGAATCCCGATGCAAGACCAAGACCAAGACCAAGACCATACCTGCAACACCAAGACCAAGACCAACACTCTTGCGCAAGAGTCTTGCACAAGTACTGACACTACTTGATTTTTTTTATATAGAATGTAAAAAAGAAGGAGATGGATTTCTTGGATTCAGTTAAAATGCTGCTGGAGTGAATGTTCCCAGTAGTCTATGTAATCCGTGTGAGTCGATCTGCCCTTGCAGCGTATAGCTACAGTATGTCGTTTTCTGAATTGGGTGTTCGCGTTTTCTATAGATATTGCTCGTTTCCAAGCCAGACAGGTGTCATCTTGCGCCATGTGAGCTTTTTTGGTGGACATACACTGTGTACGTAGATTTTCTCCGGATTTTTCTGTTTCCTCCTACTTTCTTCATTTCATCATTTCAGTCATTTCTCATAATTACCGTCTCCTTTAGCCTTGATGCATAATTGTGGGACGTTAAACTAGATACCTCATTTCATTTCAAAGCATATTAGTGGGTTCTTCTTCCAAAACTAAGGAGAAATGTAGCATTGAATATCGGTAATACTGTACACCATAGGTGTCGACTACATGGGTATGGTTTTGGCTCCGAGACTCAAGCATCCGTTGGAGATTTTTAATGTGTCCTCATAAAATTAATATCGAAATAACATTTTCATGACATTAACAAAAACTTAGTGCATGTGACCGCGAGTTTGATTGGATGCTTGTACGTTGGCAAGTTTGGACGGATGCTTATACGTTGAATAGTTGTTTACTAATATAACTTTTATCCTCCTTAGGTATACGGAACATCGAGGATTGAGCAATATAACATTATACCACAACAATAAATCTATATTATAAAATTGAAAGTGACTATTTTTGTGACTACTAATCTCTTGAACCACCTGACCGATCGAGATCAAGTTTTCAACATAGATGAAGTTTGAGCCTGGGAGTGTTTTCATCACTTCACTTTGACGGTAAAACTTACGGGAGGGGAGAAGGAGGAGTTATAAAATAATAAATAAAACCTAATAACTCTTAAACCAAATGACCAATCGCGATCAATTTTTTTAACATAGATGAGGTTCAAGCCTGGAATGTTATCTGTCGGTTCACTTTGACGGAGCAACATAGGGGAGGAGGAAGGTGGAGATGTACAAAAATCAATATAAATAAAAAATAAAAGTTTGTGACTTAATAACTCTTGAACCGATCTCAATCAAATTTATAACATGTATGAGATTCAGTATAATATATAATATAACTTAATAACTTTTGAAACACCCCACCAATCTTGATCAAATGTTGATGAAGTTCAGGCCTGGAGCGATATTTATAATTTTACTTTGATGGTGCAACGTAGGGAAGGGGGAGGAGGAAGATACATGTAAAAAAACTAAAAATATAGGTGACTGACATTGTGACTTCAATATAAGATCGGTCTCAATCAAATTTTCAACATAGATCAGGTTCGGACTTGTGGTGGTTTTTGTCAAATCACTTTAATAGTAGAGCTTTACCACCCGACCGAACTCGATCTCATTTTCAACATAGGTGAGGATCGGAATTGTGATGGTTTCTGTTATATCACTTTGAAGGTGCAGTTTAGGGGAGAGAGAGGGGAAAGATATTTAAAAATGATCGAAAATGACTGATATTAAAATGGAATCTATAGTTTTGGGGGTCGCTGAGCTAAACAGTAACACTTCCGATGCTGTTTACATTCAAATTCAGCCCGTAGCTTGGCGGAGAGAAGGGAAGAGATATAAAAATGATCGAAAAGGACGAATATTAGTGTCGAATCCATAGTTTTCGAGGTCGCTGAGTTGAATACTGACCTTTCGATACCGTTTACGACCAAATTCAGCCTCGTAACTTGTGGGAGAGGAAGATACATAATAATGATCTAAAATGATCAAATATTAGTGTCGAATTCATAGTTTTCGGCGTCGCTAAGGTGAACAGTGATACTTCCTATCCTGTTTAAATGCAAATTCAGCACCGCAGCTTGGGGAAGGAAGGAGATATATAAAAATTATCGAAAATGACTATTATTAATGTCGAACTTATGGTTTTCGAGGTCATTGGGATAAACAATGACACTTCGGATGCCGTGCCTCGCAACATGGGGAAGGAGGAGATATATAAGTTTATTGAAAATGACCGATATTAGTGCTGAATCCATAGTTTTCGGGGTCTCTGAGACGAACAGTGACACTTCTGATGTCGTTTAAATCCAAATTTAGCCCCGCAACTTGGGAAGAAGGAGGGGAGAGAAATATAAAAATAATCGAAAATGATCGATATCAGAGAGCGCTTTACTAATAGTAAAAAGTGACTGACTAACGAAATATATTATTATTATTAGTTTAACCCAACGAAGTGGGTAATTTATCCTAGTAATCCACATTCACAAGTGAGATTTCAAATAACTTGGAGTTTGATCCCGTTATTTTGTATTTCTAATACAGGTCGAAAGTATTCATATAAATTGAGTTTATATCAGACATAGACAGTTCAGTCATTTTCAGTTTTCACTCAAATTATTCTAAAATATTAAGAGGTTTGATTATAATAATTATTATTTTAATTTTCTCTCTCTTTTTTGGTCAATATTGCTAAACATATAATCATCATCATTATAGCTATTATGCCATTATTGGCAGGTTACTTGCTGCAACTGAGAAGGTTCGACGTTCGGTGGTCCTCAGCTAGTCTCTTCGTCTTGACGTAGCAATTTTCTGTTTTAATACCTTCATTCAACTTCAGTCTCTTTCGCTCCCTCCCTCTCTTTCCTTCCACAATACCCTCTAGTACGTCCCTCATAATACAGTTCCTCCTCAACCAATATCCTAACCAGTTCCTCTTCCTCCTCTTAACAATATCTAAAATTCTTTTTTCCCCTACTGCTAATATTTCTAACACTTCATTTATTTTACGTTCAACACAGCTAATTCTCTCCTTTTTTCTCCACGTCCACATTTCGAAAGCCTGCAATTTTTTATTCGCTTTTGCGCAATGTCCATGTTTATTCCCCATAGATTATATACTGGAATCAGTAAAACAAAATCTCAATATTTAATTGGAAGTTTGTTTAATACAAGAATTAGCTAATCGTGTTTGGAAAGAAAACTCTGACACCTTTAGAGTGTAAAAATTATTTTGCAATTCATGGTATTTCAATAATATGTGCAGATTCTGTCGAGAATCGAATATAAGATGTATATTTGAAGTTCAAGTGTCCCTATCTATTTAAGAAACTTATGCATATAAGGACAAACACTTTTGCTAATTTCTAATACCTTGCACTTCACTGTAGTTTATTTTAATATAAACCATTTCTTAATTTATTACAGAATTATTCATAATGTTTGTCACATTATCTTCGACATTTTCAAGTGTAAATGTATTAATTTTTTCTATTTATTTATTTATAATGTAATGGCAGAATGTCATTTTGAACTATGCTCTCTGTTTTATTTAGAACTAAAGATGAGTATTTTAATTCTAAAGAAAAATGTTTTTACTTGTATTTAGTTCTAGAACTATAGATGATGGAAACCCAATGTGTTGGCTACACACAAAATAACTGAAATCCGTCTCGTTGGCCATAACTGCTTATGTGCTGTAATTGAAGAGAACTCAATTTAGTTTAAGTTGTAAAGCTATTGTTGATAGTTTTTGTTGATAGAAAAATCTAGAACGGTCTTTATGCTTGTAAAATCCTACTTCATCCTCTGATAAAGAAAAAAGATGGCAGAATGTCGAATCACACTTAAAATTATAATTATATATTTCATTTTGCTCTTGTCCTACCTGATTATTGAAAAAAAAAAACAAAAGCATAACGCGACGAAGATTCGAACACCGGTCGTGTGTGTGGAAGTGACGTACGGATACAATGCATCGCACAACAGCATGTATCAGAACTCATATCCTCTGTAAATATGTGGCTATAAGCGTAAATTTCAAGCTATGAAAGAACGTAGTTTTAGTTTCTTCTTTTTATTAAGCTTTATGATATTTCTATAGTACCTTCTGTGAATTGTAAAGAGAAAAATAATGCATTTGTCAAATTTGTTAGGTATTGGACCTTTAAAATCTTTAGAACACTTAATTAAATCGCTAGTGGTAGACTGGTTCGCGTACCGATTTCATTCTTATTGTAAGAGTCCAAAGATATTCTCCCACGAAAAATATGCATTTTTATTGTGATTGATAATACTAATACGTGTAGAGCTTTCTGGCAACATGCTGTAGAGCTTTCGTTGGTTTACGAACAGTTAAACAGAAAATAAAGCGATAAAATAGGTAAAAATTTACCACAAGTTGTATTATACACTATGCCACGAAATTCGAAGATATAAATATATGAATAAATGTAAAATTCTTAGTGAAATACAACAACGAATATTGGTTGACGTCAATGGTGAATTCAGAAGATCGCCTCTGGGAGGACATGGGAAATCAAAGTAGCACGAGTATTGAGAAATTAGTGATATCTTACATTGATCATGGACGCAGAAATGCCCAGGGGTGAATTGCGTACTTCTGAAATCTACTAGTCGAAGGTAATGTATAAATAGATGAGAACGTTGGCATATTATATTTATTGCTTGTTAGGCATTTGTCATTGTCGATATGTGGCAATAGTTCTAGGATAGGAGTTAAGGCTCTTGACCAAAAAAAATTCAAGTAATCAATATGTAAGATCGTGAAGAAGTAACCGTGATGTCGGAAGTAAATTGTTTAGTGGTTTATAGAAAACTACTAATATCTAAGTATAAATAGTTAGAAAGATTGATTGGTTGATCGATTAAAGGTTCACGTTTCTATTCAGTAGCGAGACTATATGTAACATGGACCTAAAACTTAACGTAGTGTCCGAACCATTTCAACTCCCACTTTGATTTTCTAAAGTTGAGATTGCAAGTTTTCTTAAATAATTTAAAGCCTAGTAAATCCGTCTTCTTACCAAGTTCTGATTTAAAGTAAGACACCAAAAAGAAATTCGACGTATACTCTAGAGGTAAACGCATTTGTGCCCAATAAAAAATAAAACATTTGTACAAGTCTATTAAAATAACAATCAATCCAGCCCAGCAAGCTTTGCAAACGTTTTAGTATAAAATGTTTATCTTGGATATTGTTATATAAAGTAAGTTGCACTTGTTTTAAATTGCCTACTAACCTAAGTCATAAGATACTAAAATATCTACGAAAGTAAATAAGTAAGATTGTCTACGTTACGGAACTAAATATGAATAAAGACGATTCATTGGGGGTGTCAAACCGAGCAATGTTTCTAAACATGTGTTCCTTTATTCCCAGAAAACAACAGAATACTTCTACCAGAGTTTCAAGAGAAATAAAAGTATTTTATTCTCTCATTTGTGTTCCCTTTGCTAGAAAGAGCTCGATAACCTTTTGCATAATTCATGGAATTTTTCTTATTAAATAATTGTGAGCTGTTTCTACGAATGGCTTCGAAGAGAATTTTGGAGAAGCGAAAAAGAAGTGAAGCGAAATTGTGTTGCTTAATTATTATGAATACTCATGAAATCTTAACAAATCATAAAAAGAATTGATAATTTATAATATTCACATAAAAATATACCCATTTCACTAGAATGCATTGTTATAACTGGCCGAAGTTTCTAGTACTTACACTGCCTTGCCACAATCATACAAAAACGAAACAATACCAACCCAACTGATGTAACTAAATTGTAAGTATGACCCGTACTGTTACATCATTTTTCAAAGTATTTTGAGTTCTGACTACGTTGTTGATTTGGAGTTTAGGATCCTGTTCAGCACTGAGGCTATATGAGATGTGGACTAACAGCTTAACGAGTAATCCCAACCACATGATCTCCAACCGGAAATCGAACCCGATATCCCGAAGGGGCATTGACTGACCATATATCCAGGAAAGAGTTTTGTTCTGACTGGAATTTGAAGAGAAGCTTTGTTCACAATTAATACTATTATATATCCTGTTTACTTTAAGTTATGGTAGGAATACCATAAAATCAACTAAATGATTTTACTACTATTTTCTCAATAATTGTTAGTCACTTAAGGTAGACAGTGTGAAATAATAATCAAAAGTTGTAGATAATATTTTATATTGACGATGTTCTTAAAGCTTGAATATCTGAGAAAGCACATTGTAATTCTGGTATGAATATTTCATTACTTTTTAAATTATTTTTCTCTTAGCTCTTAGGATCTTGTTTATTATTGGATAACTTGTATGCTTAGTAGACAATATTGTAAATGGTTAACGGAGACCAATTTACACTGACACTAACTAATTGCCTCTGACTTTGCAGATAAAACGTAAACTAGCTACTTGTTAGTTTTTAATTCAGTATTGTTTGAGTTTTGTGCCAGCTATTAGTTAGGTGGTAGTTTGTGTCAACTTACTCAAATGGTCTATTTAACACGAATAGCACCAAAGCATATTTATTTTCATGTTAAATTTTCGGAAAATATTCTGTGTAGAGAGTACTTTCTTCTGGTGGTGAGTATCGGTACGCAATACCAGTACCATTTCTTTAAAATATGCGATTTCTCTAGCTTTTTTTGTACTATGTATATTCTACATTCAACAAATGCCTCTATTAACATTTGCACATTAACAATACGGCAAGCAAAAGAAAAACTAGTCTTTATAGGAAGATACTCTAAATATGGAAGTTAAAATATGGAAGTTGCTCTAATAACATACTCATACTGAGTACCTGCAAGGGTGTAAATGGAATTCCAGAAGTAAGGGGATGAGGCATCTACATTTTCGTGTGATTATATATTTTTTTCTTTCTTTTGTTTGTATTCTTTTCTATCGGTATCCTTTTATACAAATAAGCCACTTTATGTACACATCTCAAAAAGTACACTTTGCTTTGCTGTTTCGAAATTGTCTTATGCTATACTCTAACGGTTTGTTGATTTAAAAAAAATAATAATTGAATTGGTAGACGTGTACATTCCAAAAAAAAAAAAAAAAGACGTTGGAGAACAATAATGAAGATCAATTCTCGGAGCCAATAAGAAATTCAAAAAATCACAGAAATTACATAGCAGCAATAAGAAAACAAGAAAATTATTTTACTTAAAATACAGTGTTCATTTCTTCCTGCAGATGAGTTTCCTTTGAATGGGCCTAAATAAAAAACTTATAGAAATGTGGAATTCTTTGTCGATACAAAGCAGTTTAACAATGCAAACAACCATAATACAATAATGGATCCAGATTAATTAATTACTTTACTCTACTGAGATGTTCTAATAATTTGTATAGGACAAATTAATAATGATATCACGATCCATTATTACGTTGTAAGAATAATTCCATTTTGTAAATAACAAAATATCGTTTCGGACAGTTTCATTTAAATAGATCATGAAGAATGTTTATTAATAACAAGTAATTAATAAACTTAAAAGAATGAAATTGCACCACCATACCATGTCATACACGAATGTCAATGCATAAAATATTCACAATGCATTGAAAATATGCATTTCCTATTTTCTTTGATTAATAGGCTAATCTACCGGTACCTATTCTTTTTGAAGTTCTTCGAAATAATTAGAAACACACACACACACACACACACACACACACACATATATATATATATATATATATATATATATATATATATATATATATGCCCATCGCTGCAAGATAATGACAACCCCACAAAAAGGGTGTTTCGAGAAAACAGGGATTTAATATTTTAAAAATTTATTAATTTCACAAACATACATGAAACCGTGTTAAACTCTATTAACTAATAACAAGGTCCTTTACAGATCACATAGCACATAGTATGTGGCTAAAACGAAAGAAACATGAGTACAGTCTTAGGAATTGTAGAACAATTTTTGAGTAAACAAAGATGTGGCATACCATTATATTGCACCCAACTGACGTTTGCCATTGTTTTGTTAAAATATTTTGAACGTAATATTTTTCCTACCACTAAAACTGAAAATCTAAACAAAAATACTTATTGTTTCACTTTTGTATAGACAAACGATGAATAATCGTACAACATTGATATTGTTATGCTAACAATATCAACACCATATTTCCTACAATACCGCAAAATTGTGCATTTTTGTTACATGTACATAATGTACGTTGATCTTCTAACGTTACCTAACGGGCTATATCGATAACAACAACCCAAGCTAAAATAACCTAAGCGATATTCTTTCAATGGTTAGGTTAGGTTATTGTTATAGATGCAGCCCGCTAGTTCACCAGTTAGAAGAATACCCCATATACTAACATAACAACCTTATATCTCCTCATCGTCACTATTTTGTGCATCAAAAGTTAACTTTTCGTAGAAATCATGGTGTACAGGAGGCACGTACGCGAGCAAAAACTGTAAGTCGGCATACTTTTGAAATGAAATGGGGACTTGAGAAACGTATTTGAGTGGGAGTTCATTCAAATCGATCTTAGGTCGAGGACCACGCTTGCCCAATGGAACTTCATGCCATTGCTCCATGTCACTGTACGTGTTTTTAAATTTCACAGTCCAAGGGTCGTCTTTATTGATCTGAAATGCATGCTTCCCGAAATTTGAGTTCCTGACCATCCGTAGCGATTTTTCGTTTCGTAAAGCGGACAGCCAACTGATTAATACTGTGGAAATCCGTCTGCGACATCTTCTTCACAAGAAATGGTTTCTTTCTTGCAGCGGTTGCAATGATATTCGATATTGCTATATTTTCAGACCACACGTACGTAAAACCTTATCCGGAGGCACAGTCACGTATTGATAAGTTGTAGGTCCAGAGCTTACGTTTGTAATAAGCCACGTAGACAACTTTGGAGCTGGAAGGGCTTGCTGTAGATCTAAAGCTATAACTTGAATATCATCTGGATTAGCAATGGCTTCTGCTTGGCGATTTTTCAGTGAAGTTGTAACACTTTCATCTTTGAGAATGTGTAACTTATGAGTATTCTGTAACTTTCGTTTAGCTTCTGGATTTTCTGCGGCAGCAATTTTGATCATTATTTCGTCCCAGAAATTACACGTGTCAATAGCTGGCTCTTTAAACACAATGTTATAACTGCCACAAAACACCCTCCGATACTTGTCAGCACTTACTGGAACTCTAGAATTTTCGGCACAGTTTGTAACATACAATTCGTATATTTTTTTTCACATTCAGTTCAGGTCCGAAGTATTTCCTCTGCTTTCCACCACTACATTTTGAGTAATGAGAGTGGTAAGTCGGGAAGGATTCTATATGCTGCTTCACAAAAGCAATATCTTCATCGGATACTTTGTTTACTCTTGTCGCATGTTTTCCTCTTTCATCTCGGGGCAGTGTTGTTTCAATATTGAGTTTCACCTTCTTCTGCAAATTTTCCACTCTTCCACGATGATTTTGTAATCCTAGGATACTTAAAAATGCATGCTTGCATACGATCACCGGTTCTCCATTTGGACCTTTCAGAGTATAAACTACGGTTGTTTGTCTTTTGTATTTTTCTGCTTTACGTACTGTCTTTTAATAGGAGTAAGCTATATACAGGAGCATAAGTATCCATTTTGCAGGTAAAAATTTCCTAATTTCCAAAAATCGGTGAACAATCTTTCTCTGATTAACACTCAACTTGTTGAAACACTTTCTGGTGCATTTACAATCTTTCCCAGGAACAGTTGCTTCGACCTTTCTCTTAGTTGTTGACGTGTATTCCAACCCTAAATTACGCAAGTGTTTCCGCTTGTTCCTGCCCCACTCGCCACTTTTGCGCTTTCTCTGACGTTTGTTTTTAGGTTATTTCCTGTTTGTGTTAATTGAATACCTGATGGACCAGCAGTTGCACCATCTGAGGACATTTGAACCATCTGGAAGACAAAATTACAAGAAAAATGTTGGAATTTAGGAGCAAGAAAATGGCATTCCACGCAGAATGGCAATGTTTGGTGCAATGCAATGGTAACACACAAAACCAATGTATTCACGTGTGAAAGAAAGGAAATTATTAATACATACCCTGTCTTCATCATCCGATGAAAAATCACTACTTACTAGGGATAATTTCATTTCGGGACCAAGTACCTGGGGAAAACCTATATATCGTCTGAAAGATCTTGCCAAGAGAAGTACGTAATCGTTTTCAAATCACGGGCAAACCCGCAACCTGACCCTATAAGGGGCAAGTTTCTGATGTTTGTGACCCTATTCAACAGAAGTAAAAATGAATGTTACGATCAATCAGCGTAAGCGCCTGAGCCCGTCATGCTCCTTTCTTTGCTCATTTCTAGAACGTAACTCGGGCAATAGTTTGATAATATCACTTTGCACCCAGACGTACCCATTTGGTCACTGTTGCCAACCAATTTTAAATACAACGTTGCAGATGGTTTCTGTACCATTGGATGTATATCCATGAAACGTTGCACAAACATCATTGGTCACTAGAAAAAATATATACTGTGGACGTATTCCTCCTCTAAGTACCCCAGTTTGTCAGTGTTGCCAACCAACTGTAAAAATGAGATGATGTAAAACAGATTTCGTACGATGAGACGTTTATGCACAAAGATTGGCAGAAACATCACACGAAATACCATTCATATCATTAGACAATACAAAAATATTACGAAGCAAGTATACTACTATTTGAAGAGCTTCCATTTTGAAAACGTTAGCAATACTGACAAACTGGAGTGCTTGGGGAATGGTAACAACCACAGAATGTTTGTTGTTGTGTCGAATGATATTTATGCCAAGTTTTGTCTCTATGCATGCAATGATTTGGCAACCTTTTGAGAAAAAATATTTTAGAATGATTGGCAACACTGCTAAATTTTGGTGCTTGGGCAAACTCACATTATATTTCCCATTGTCCAATGCTGTTTCTGTCACATTTGTTCTATATTCGTTCAATGGCATTCACCCCATTTTCAACATTGTGATGGATACATTTGGTTGGCAACACTGACAACCTAGAATGGCTGAAATATGTCACACTCAACGTATTTTTGCTATAATGTCGTGTGATGTTTCTGTAAATCTTGGTGCATAAACGTCTCTCGTACGAAACCTGCTTTAAGCCTAAACATTCTTATTTTTACAGTGGGTTGGTAACACTGACAAACTGGATTCCGAGGAGGAAGTGGAGGAATACGTTCACAGTATATTTTTTCTAGTGACCAATGATGTTTATGCAACGTTTCATGGATATACATCCAGTGATATAGAAACCATCTGCCACATTGTATTTACCATTGGTTAGCAACACTGAAAAAATGGGTACGTCTGAGTGCAAAGTGATATTATCAAACCCTTGTCTGAGTTACGTTCTAGCAATGAGCCAAAAAAAAAAGAAAGAAAGAAAAGGAGCATGATGGGCTCAGGCACTTACGCGTGATGGATCGTAACATTCATTTTTACTTTTTCAAATATGCAATACATAGGGTCACAAATACCAAAAACTTGCCCCTTATAGAGTCAGATTGAGGGTTTGCTCGTGACTTGTAAACAGTTTCGTACTTCTCTTGGCAAGATCTTTCAGACGATATATAGGTTTTTCCCAGGTACTTGGTTCGGGAATGGTATCATCCCTAGTTTGTAAGACAAATCACTGTCTTCTAAAGCACTCATATCTTCCAAATGTCACTTTCGAATGGCTCCGAATGACGTACACACTTCCTTCCAATGTCGGCCATCTTGCCTTGTGCATTGCCATTGTCTTGCACCTAAAATATGTAGATGGTATTCTGTAGTGCTAGTGAAAAATCACAAATTGCACTGTTATCAGCCAAATTTGAAAACATTAATTTGAAGTGGCTGCCGTCTAGGTTAGTAAAACACAGTTAACTCAACTTTCATAAAACTGTGGATTGCCATTGTCTTGTACCGTGGAGCAGATATATATATATATATATATATATATATATATATATATATATATATATATATATATATATATATATATACATCGCCTTTGAGAAAATCAGAAAATAAATTTACTTTTATGAATAATCTGCGTAAAGGATGGAAGCTTTTCTCTTTGAAACAAGGAAAACCCTATAAACTCAAAATTTGGTATTTTATCATTCATTCAGGTCAGCTGAATATTTGTACATGACTATGAACAAATAAAGAGAAATAGGCAATTTACCTTTTTGTAATATTTGGTGATCATGAAATTTCTGTATGTGTCGAAAGCACTAATTACATTTGTCATCTTTACCAATTTTCTTTAGTCTTTAAATCACCTGAAGATATGAAAAGAATCAATCCTAATCCTGAAATGATGTTGTTTTCAAATATCTTCCATCAACCCTAAGAAGCTTTACTTAACTCATATATAAGATTATCCCAGATTATTTCGAGTAACAATATTGCTTGAAAAAGACAATTACATTTTCACGCCTAGCAGAGACAGCGCTCAAATTGAAAAGCAAGATGTTTTAACACTAGAACAAATCTCTTCACAATAAGAGTATATGGAGTTGAACTTAATCTTAGTTTATCGTGATAAATTCTTGATTCTCCGTTACTATGTAATCTAGTTTCTTGGAACATTCTGAAGGATATTTTATTTTCATTTCTACAAACACTTTTTACGCGTCTGTAAATAGATTGCATTGTTTCGGTGTTCATGTTCATAAATGAAAATAGTACCGGGTGGTACAAACGTAGAGGCATGGGTCGTTATACTGAAAATAATAACTATCTCATAGTAATGTATCCTCGGATAGCTAAACTCTTTCATCAGTGCTTATGTGCTGCAAATAAGCATCATTTGTTGTTTCAATAAAAACATCGTTATATACAATTGTCCTGTCCTTCTTAAATTTCATTTTTGAATTGTTCTGAAAATATTTTGTAGCGCGCATTCAGTTAATTAGTAAAATTTCATTTTATTGGTCGTGAGTGTGTAGAAAATGTATCTTCTATTTAACTGGTCTCAAGTATTTTGTTTGTCTCCCTGTCGCATTCTGTTAAGAAGAACAATTAATAAGATTATTTAAAAGACCATTAAGACCATATCCCAGTTTGGACAAACTCACAAAGAAAGTGTGCTGGAGCGTTTATCTCTGGTGTGAAGGGTCCCTGGTTCGATATCAGGCCGTGTGAGTTTTTGATGAACAACATGCTGTTTGAGGTTTTCTCCACGTGCTCCCGTTCCACATTTTTATTCTATCAATTCTCTTCTATGCTAAAAATCCGTCTCCATTATTAAATACAAATTAAATCATTATACAAAATAATCATGGGATGTAAACCTGAGAGATTTCACATAGCAACTACAATTGAAGAAATACGAATGAAAATTGCAATTAAGTTACAATTTTAAAACTTTTACATGTTTAAAAAGATTTTCTATATTATTTAGTTTATATATATAATTTCTTAGTTTTCATCATTTATTTATTATCCTAAATTTTGTGATGAAGAATTTATACCTATTATAAGTAGGTTTTAAACGATGCAGTTTTCCTTAGCGTGGAGGTCTATTTGAATCGATTAACCGTATTATCCAGAATATTAAGGTACTGACTCAAAATGTGAAGAAGATTAACAATCTTATAGTCCGATAAATTTTCTTAATCCTTACATTTTATTCCTTAAATTAATAAACAAGTCACTGAACATGCCAAAAAGTGATGAAAATCAACATTAATACCAAGCTAATCGTTTCATCAGAGAAATCATCATAATTTTCATATTTTCAATGACATTATTATTATTATTATTATTATTATTATTATTATTATTATTAATATTATTATTATTATTATTATTATATTAGCAAGTAAATAGTTCTCCAATTAGGCAAACATCATATACTCTCTCTCTCGATATATATATATATATATATATATATATATATATATATATATATATATATATATATATATATATATATATATATATGGGTTGAACAAAAAAATCTAAAACCCTTGTAAAAGTGTGAAAATCATACCTAGTATAGTGTAGGGCCTCCTTTTGCGTCCAAAACAGCTTGGATCCGACGTGGAATGGACGTATACAGCTTGGATCGTAGTGTGTGGAATTTTGAACCATTGTTCCTCCAAAACATGCTCCAGTTCCTTAAGGCATGCTGGTGAAGGATAATGAGACCGAACACGCATTTCTAACTCAGACCACAATGGCTCAATGATGTTCAGATCTGGTGATTGTGGAACCCAGGAGAAACATGATAGCTCCTGGTAATGCTCCTCAAACCATGATTTCACCGTTTTTGCAGCGTGACAGGGTGCCAAATCATCTTAGTAGATGTCATCACAATCAGGAAACTATATTTGGGCCGTGGGTAGAACCTGGTCCCCCAAAGTGGCCTTATAAACCTTAGCATTCATCATTCCATGCAGGCCTATGATGGAACCTGCAGAAAAACACGATATCACTGCTCATACTGTAACAGAACCACTCGCATGCATTACAGTTGGAAGCAGACAGTCTGTATCACAGGCCTGCGACGGTGTTCTCTATATGTAAACAAGACCGGTTGTTGGAAACAAGGTGAAGGTCGATTCATCGGACCACATTACGTGTTTCCACTGCTCATAAGTCCATGCCTTGTGGTCCTTGCACCACTGAATACGCCTCCTATCATTTACTGCTGTAATCAGGGATTTGGCGATAGCGGCCCTGCCATGAATTTTCATTTTATGAAGTTCCCGTCTCACTGTTTTCGATGAAACCAGGTTCTGTAGGCCGGAATTGTTGAGTTCAGACGTAATTTTCATTTCAGTGGTCTTCTTTTTAGCTGCTACAATCCGTTTTAATGCTCTCCGGTCCCTATCTGACAGGATTGTCTTTCGACCACTGTTGCGCTTTGCAGACGTCGTTTGCCCATGAATTGTGTATGCCCTCGTGACATTGGACATAGTGCCTTTCGATACCCCCACAATGTTCGCCACTGTTCGTCACTGAAGCTCCAACCAGACGGTCAACAACGATCATGCTTCTTTGGAAGTCTGTCAGGTCGCTCATTTTACCGCACCACTTTCACACCACGACACTCACAGGTGAAGTGGTTACTGCTGACGGAAGAGGAGGGTCCATATGACACACAGAAAACAAAAATCGATCGGCAACCGCAACACGTGTTTTACACTGCAGGCCCAAACTCTCGTGTCCTGTATGAAGGGTTTTTAGACTTCTTTGTCTACCCCTGTATATATATATATATATATAAGTACCTATATTTTAAGGAAATCTAATTTAAAAAAGAAATCATAAATTAAAGTCAGCAGACTAGTTACTAATTTAATCAAGTAGTGACTGAATAATTGGGACTTATTTGAAACGTCAGTGGCTCATCTACAGGTGAATTACATGATTACCGTGATATTCATACGTTTTATTGTTACGAAAAGGAAATATAGCAGCATTTTAAAGCTACATTGTAAATCGTTTTAGCAAAAGATTTCCCCAAAATAATGTTCTTTCCTATTTTTTCTACCGTCTATTTTCCTACTTCTTTACGCAGCAAGTGCTTACAAAAGAATACTAGTCTTCTTTGCAGTTGTTAGGCTTTGAACTTAAATCTCGAGCTGATAAGGGGCGTCCCAAGTATTTATTCTCATACCTTTCAGCCAAGCTTGTGGGATTGTACAGTCCGCAGCAAACAACCTGCAACATGAACATGTAAGTTTATTGCGAAACTACGCCTAATAGCGCAGAGAATCAACATAACGTCTGAGTGGCACGAATCACGCCAGGAGAAACCTCGGCTTCCTCCCCTGCACACTTATTTTGGAGCAAAAGACTTCGTCGTTTCACAAAAAACTTACATGCTCATGTTGCAGGTTTTTTTGCTGCGGACTATACCTTTCAAGATAGGCATGTTCGCAACAACTTCTTCTCAAAGTTTTCTTTCCACTCCTCATTGTTAATCTTTCTAGTGTAAAATTACCTGATTTCTGTAAGAACTATCTTGAATAAAGAAAAATCTATCATTTTCACTTAGCCTGCTTTTTCCATAGTATTATTTATGATTCAACTAGTTAAAGAGACCAACCGAAGTTAAGTGAACAGTCTGGTGGCTGTTTTCCACCGTTCTCCTGGAAAGTTTCTTTTGACCCTCTTAGAATACGTTGATTTACGACAAAACTTAGGAGTATATAAATAGCTTTTCGTAATGGCACAGATTTCTAATTTTCTGATTTCTTATAATTAATTTCAGAAAACATGTCCAAAGATGTACTCCCGATATATGTGATTGAACTGTTTGAGTGTATGAGTGGTTGTCAAGGAAAATCAGTGTATGAGAACAATGTTCCCTGCAGGCAGCCAATCTGACGGCAAGATGCAATGAAATGACGCGAACAGAGCCATTACTTGGAAATACAAACTTCTAAAATGGCCATTAACTCTTGTCTTGATGGAGTCAAGGTCAAGACACTACCAAAGGTCGACGATGGTAGTATTTGCACCCATTCACCATCTTCGCTGACCTCCTTAACAACTAAGAAGACATAAAATTTGCTCAAACCTATAAACACTGTTTTCTCAGTTCTTAAAATATAAATGGCAGTTTGGAGACCTTCGTGATTCCCACTTTGGGATATAATTGATCATCAGCTTCTAAGTGTACGAAATAAAGATAATCAAAGTAAATTTAGGAAATCGAGACGTTTATTAGAAAAAAATAAAAGGAAAGACATGAAACATGTAACAAGCGAAGAATTATTATTTATTAAAAAATACATTAATTTTAGAAGATGGATATTGAAATCAAATGAAGGGAAAGAAAGGGGAAACGTATTGTTGCAATGAAGTCTTAATAAATTCTATATTTATAACAAAATTATTTAAGATTAATTCTAATTATGCACGACTGATAAAAGTGTTTAAGTATGATGCATTTTCTTATTGGCTATAATTTGCGAAAACTGATGTATCGAAATTTTCATAGATCGTGACAGGAACTAATAGCCTAGACGCTGAAGTCCCCATTAAACCTCAATCAATCAATCAATCGAAATTTTCATTATAGTAAATCATAAAAGAGACACTGTCTTAGCCGTAGACCGATAGCGTCTAGTGAAAAGATTCCTAATATGATCCAGTGTAATTCTACTATCTTTATTCTGTCAAATCTTTCCTTATTTCAGTATTACTGGTTAGATCGATCGTCTGCCTCATTTAGCCCATAAAGCATAATTGCACAAAAAATGAAAATATTTAATTTTTAAATAAAAATTCAAAGTTGAAACTGAAATCAACGACAATGATATTCGTACCACGGATTATTGACCTGAACTTCACTATTTAGAAAGTTGAAGATATATTTCTCTAGTCCTTATCTGAGACGATGATAAAGTAAAATACGGTTTATTATTTATTTATTATTATTTATTTATTTAAGAAGTAAGTTAATTATGATCTAAGCTATCTTATTACTAATATATAAATTAAATAGCTATTATTATGTTTGAAAATTAATAGCTGCACAGTACAAGCAAGAACATTAAGTCGAGAACCTTCCACTAGACTTGTCTCATGGTTTTAATTGTTCTCTTCTGTTTGGGCAGAGTTTATTGTTTGCATATCCCTTGCCTGTACCTCCATGGAGAAATGATCCCAAGTTTCTCTACCGAAAACAAAACTTATAATAGATTTACAAGTAGTATGTGCGTAAAGAGTACATGTATCACTGTTAGGAAAATGCAAACAACGGGAGATACAATCTGCTACATAACAGTGTATTTCCTACATATACAATACATAAATAAATAACAATTTCTTCCAGCAAAATGAAAGCCTAGTTTCTCCACAACGAACAACGCAATTTATAACGTCACAAAAGTTTGATTTTTTACGATTTTCTCGAAACCTGTACATGAGAATTTCTCCACAAGAACGTTTGTTTGTTTAATGCGATATGATCTTTTGACTGACATATATCTTATATTTGAACAATATTTTAATGTAATAGAAATTAATATATAAGAGTTATCGATAGTTTTAGGCTAAGGTTCATTAACCAAACTACGTACTGTCATATTAATAGTGTCATAATAGAGGTCTTAATGAGAGCATATTTCAACATAACGGGTTAAATTGAGAACTTCTTCCCTTTTGTGAAATCGGTTAAAAATTAGAATAGACGATTTCGGAAATCTTCGTAGGAAGCAAACTAACCTTGTCAGTAGAAAACTCTTTCTGGGTTCTTTAAAAAGAAATGTTTATGGTTTTAAAAAGAAATGGCATATTCTAGAGTTAATAATGAAATACTTATTCACAGCACATGAAAGAAATCACTCTTTCTCAGAAAATTGTCGAACAATAACAGAAACTTAAGCAAATTATCATTATTCACAGAAAAATTAATTTTGCTCATTTTAAAAATTACCGGTTTTAATTTGTATTCTTCAGCAAACTATTTTTATACTTTATAGTGAGACAAAGATTACAAATCTCCCTCTCTCTTGGAGAATTATATTAAAATAAGTTTCGAAAGTTAGTCTCGATATTTTGAACAGTAGAGCCTCTATGGCTCTTTTATATGAACAAACAGAGAGAGGATGTCTAAAAGCTATTACTTAGGCAGGCAGGCAGGTAGATCTGTTGAAACACCGATTTTATTGTATCTATTTATTTTTCATGATCACACAATTACACAAGATGTTCTTGTTTGTAAGCAAAATACTCAATTGACCTGTAAACTAAAAAATCTGGATTCTTCCGTAGGAAAGAACATGCTATATTGTAGAATTCGTAATGAAATATTTCTTTCTACCAATATGAACAAAAATTGCCAGAGCTGTATTTGATAAAACCATTCCAACAATTTTATTCATATGACAAAATCAGATTTTTTCAACTTCCGACACAAAAAATAATGAAATATCTATGTGCTGCAACATGTTACCTTTGTAGATTTGCAACACTGATCGATAAGAGAAATAGTGGAAAAAAGCAAGCCAGGGAGTGAGAGCGTACATAAGTGAGAGGGATCTAAAATACTACAAAGGATCATTACAAAGAAATGTAGATATAATCAGCATGTAGTTGACTGCTGAACTCAATCTGCATCACAGACAACTCCCTTCTATAATCGCAGTCCGACCTTTGGTCCAAGCCTTAACGCTGATGTTAGGTTGCTCTTTCGAAATCTCTCATCAGGACAACCAAAGCAGTAGTGCGAAAAACATAGTGCCCAGAACATAATAAGCACCGATGAGTAGAAGAGAGTGATGGATAATCTTTCTTCTAGTTTCCAACAGCATGCTGGGTTTATGTTTCATAAATTCGGAAAAGGTGCATGCTCTGAACTACTTATTTTCTACCGTTAAACAACGGTGGCTCTGTATATTACGTTGGTCTTATTGTAATTCTCAAATAACATGAAACAAACACGAAAGAGACTTTCCAAATGACAATGTGCCAATATACACAGCAGTGTTCATAGTTTAAGGGAAATTTCCCTAATGAAGGGAAATTTAGTAGATAAATTTATCAAAAAAAGGGAATTTCCCGATAAAACGTTGAAAATCCGGGGAAATTCTTGCGTTGCCTGATTGACCAATACAAATGCTTAAATTTTTCTTTGTTTTTCAGAAATAACCAATATAATAACAATAGTTCGTGTGTGTTTCATAGTAGCATAATATGCACTCATTATGGCTAGGGTGTATTGGTGTGTACTGCTTTGTAGGAAAAAGTGAAAGATTAAAAACAGCAAAAAGCAAATGTATAAAACAAATATGGTTGGCACTTCCTTTAATATAGCTACATTAATCTTACCACATAACATATTCGCAAGAATTGGACACAACGAAGAGGGATAGAACCCTGCTTGGGCTAGTGGCTAGCACGCTTGACTTCGGTTCTCATGGTCCCGGCTTCGATTCCCGGTGGGGGCACAGTTGAACGGCTAAAGTGGTACGGTTTCCACTATAATCAGTAGGTCAATGTCTCCTTCACAATAGAAGGCGTAACCGTGGGACGTTCAACTAAATCAGATCATAAAAATCAACAAAGTAGGGAAAATTTTGAGTAATTTGAGGGAAATTTTCTTGCCAAAACCTATGAACACTGATACACAGACCAGTTCAGACATGAGTTGAGTAAATCAGTATAAACTTCAACATCTCAACTGACCCGATGTATTCCCCAACTTAAACATGGTTGTGAGTTTTTGAGCAACTAATCAAGACCAGATTTTGTACTCCAAAATCTCTGACAAAATTGTCTACAGCACTGTATAAAGATTAGCTCATTTTTCTTCTTGAAGCGTTATATGAGTTACGAGGAACGTTCATTATATTCTTAGACTAAGAGTAGCGCAAGAATAGTGGGATGACGAAAGTCGCTGAAACGATGCACCATCCTTGTTTAGCTTTAAAAAAATAGTAGAAGGCACTCTCATTTATGGTTTGGTTTCAGTAAGGTGCAGAACACTAACATTTAGCGTTTGCGAGCAAGTCGTGATGTCTACTATACTTATGAATCTACTGTTCCTAAAGTTGTTATTCAGCTCTACGAATTTAAGCTTCTGCCCTATTCCACCCTGTTCTATAGGTTTGGCCACAAGTGAATTTTGCGTAGAAATCTGAAAAAGGATCTAACATTCATCTACTCCATATATGTTAGGCTGAGAACTTATGAACATTCTTAGGTATGTGTTTTAATTCCGCCATAAACAAAGAGTATCCGAAAAATATGGGCCATTTTGAAACTGAAAATAGAAGATGGTGAATGTCATTGCAAGTCTATTCATGGAGATAAATAGTAAAAGTTATGCAACTAATTGTAAATGTGTTAATCACTCACAAAGTGACTTTTCTGTTTTGAAGATGAAGTCGAAATGATGGCTACCATATAGCACGTCATATTGTCTTCTATTGTCTTATAACAGCACTTGCTGCAGAAATCGTGAGTTTTCAAGGAACCAATATCTGAAATTTTGCTTATTGTTTATTGACAAAGTCATTGATATCAATGCGGTGACGTGGGAGGGGGCGAGCGGAGCTACGGCCTGAGCGCCGAAGTAAGGGGTCGTAAATTCGGGATTTACAATATATATACAAAATGGAAGGAAAAAATTAAAAATTGCTCAAAATCAAGGAAAAGCAGGGTTTATTTTTGAAAATTGTCTTACGCTTTGCGGCAACCACGGTGGCGCTCCGCAGCTGCTCTGTCGATCTCACTCTCATGTACGGAAGGCGTCGTCGTATACTCTCGCCCCAGACGCTGATTTGCCACGACACAACACTGATTAATATGAAAGTTTGCTTCGTTTGAAATCCACTTTGACTTATACTGCATGAAGTGTTCCTAGGAAGTAATAAAGTGATTTATGGTGTTCGAAATGGTAGCCATTTTTGAGACATCATCTTCTGAACGTGAAAGCCATATTGTGAGCGATTACAATGTTTACAATTAATTGTATACTGTATCCTATTTATCTTCGTAAATACACTTGTTTCGAGATTCATCATGCTCTTTTGTTTCCAGTTTCAAAATTGTCTATATTTCTGGAATATTCTTTACAAACTGTACTATATACTAAAGGTTGACCAAGGACAGAAATCAGGTATCATTCTGTTAAGGTGTTTACGTTATGTTAACAACATTAAGAGTAGTATCTTCATAATCTTGATGTTATATAAAATACATAAAACACAGAAATTCAAACCATAATGTTTAAATATATGTTAATGGAATTATTCTACTCCATACTAATGTTAATGGAATTATTCTACTCCATTGTTTCCCATTCTTTTATTGCCTATCTAATTCATAACTACATAAAACGCAGATTTAGTTTAAATAAAAATCATTGTCAGAAGCAATAAAGAAATCAATGAAACATATGACTAGAGTGGACAACAATTTACAGGTGGATAGCTTGCGTCATGTTTCGCTTGCAATCATAGCCACAAATTAACGCACAGTTGCGTTTTTCATTCCAGAAATCCAATTACAAGTATTCTAACCCAATGATCGGTTTCTAACTTCAATAAGTTATTGGATTTTATGTAGGGGAATAATATTTAATTTGGACATACAGAAAACATATATTACCACATCAAAAGCTTAGCAGCAGATTTATTTATTTTCTGAATAGTTTCGTTATTAAAATATTGAGGTTGCCTCATGCCTGTAAATAACGAATTTTTGTACCATTTCAAATAAAACAGCTAAATTGAATATGTGAAAGAAGCTTATGGATTTAAGCTCCACATAAACACTAATGAAGCTGAAAATATACAGCCTAACACTTTGCTGTTCAATATTTGTATCGTTATTCAATATTAAAATAAATTACTGAAGCAACTAAAAAGGAATTTCCAAAATTCAATAAAATTTCACTACAAAGTGAAAAGCATAATGTTACCCAGAAGAAAAATACTTCCTTATACAAAAAGATACACAATGGCCTACACAGAAAAATCTTAATTAAGATTTATTTAATTATTTTTATTATAATATGTATATACGTATATCTAGGTAGTGCATAGCTATCACAAATCACGGAGCCTCATGATACCACTTCTAGTACAAAGCAGAAAAGAAAACTTTTCTGATTGTACAAAAAATAATCCTTCACCGGTTTGAGCAAATTCCTATTATACACGTATGTATAAACTCCGTTTACTTAAACGTTTAACAGATTAAAATTTAACTTATAATGAATGTTTAACAGGTATGTTGTATGTATTTTTTTTAAATCTTAATTCTAGATCTAAACATTTACTGAAAGTATTAACTACGTACGAGTCCTTACCAAACCGAGCTAGGTGCCCAATAA
This sequence comes from Thermobia domestica, assembly GCF_964235325.1. Classification (NCBI taxonomy): domain Eukaryota; kingdom Metazoa; phylum Arthropoda; class Insecta; order Zygentoma; family Lepismatidae; genus Thermobia; species Thermobia domestica. The sequence goes on along the minus strand of NC_137456.1, from coordinate 207,054,019 downwards.
CTGGAGAATCAAAGGACTGCAGAGAAAAGTATTTCCTATCCGCACTAAGCAAGTCAAGGTCTACTTATATACCAAATTTGGTCAAAAGCAGACGAGTTCTATAGGTCGTGTAATAAATATAGGGCGATCCAAAAGTCAGTAAGGGTTTTATAACTATGAATTTTTTTTTTATATCGTTAGTCTGCATTAATATTTCACAGACTTAAAGATCAAGGATGAAAATGGTTTACACCTATGAGTGAAATATAATCTCTGGTAGATGTCCGCCATTATGGGTCTCACAGATACGGGCTCTAATATAGCACATGATTCAGGACAAGAGTCATGGTCCAAATGCTCGTATTTCTGCAAGAATATTATCCTTGAGCAGCTGTATTTATTGTAATTTGTTCACATACACCTTGTCCGTCAGATAGCCCTAAAGAAAATAATCAAGCGGCCATACTTCTTAGAAGATGATGAAGCCAATGTAGTAACGGTGACTGATGATTGAGCGAAGAATATGTCTGAGATATGGTTTCAACAACATGTAGCTACAGCAGACACGGTAAGGACCTTAATTACTCTCAATCGGGCTCATTTTCAGCCATCGCATCATTTCGAAAAACACTGACATAAACTTCCCACTTTGTTCGCCTCATCTCACTCCATTTGGTCATTTTCTTTTGAAGGACAAAGTGTGTGTGAGTAGACATTCAGGTACTCGGACCACAAGTGTTGACTGTTATCATGAATCATGGGCCCGTATCTTTGAGGCCCATAATGCTTGTAGTGATGAGCAAATGCAAGACCAAGACCCAGGTGGTGTTGGTCTTGCACTGGAACCCATGGTTTTGGTCTTGGTCTTGGTCTTGCACACCCAGTCTGGGTCTTGGTCTTGGTCTTGGTCTTGCATGCAAGAGTCTTCCTTTTAAGAAATCTTATGGTTTTCATAGGTAAATTTTACTCGGGATATAATATAAGGGATAATGAATTCTGCAATCCGCCAAAAGTATGTTACTAAATGTAACATAGTTTACCTTCGTGTAAATGTGATGATAGTATCAACATAGACGATGACTTTTATTTTTTCAATGGGTGCCCACGCTTCACTACTTATAAGATAAATCACAACGTTTCGTAATCTTTTTATATTTTTTTAACAGATCCAATACTCCGCTTGTTCCCAAATTGGTAAGGCTACCCCTGAGACGCATGAAAGAAAATCAAGACGGCACAGATTACTAAAATACCATAAATTACAAAATTATTTTTACACTCTAAAGGTGTCAGATTTTTGAACCTAATCTTTGTATTGAACAAACTTCCAATTACACACTGAGGTTTTGTTTTACTGATTCCAATATGTACTCTATGGGGCAGGGGTAAAAGTGGATCTGAAAAGATACGGGGACGGTAGGTAGCGGCATGACGTTACGCTGTCTCCCTGCCTATCTTTGCCCATTGTAATTTCTAGGAACTGCGGGGACGCAGTTCATAATTGTTGGAGATGAGGGGACTCCGTTCTCCGCATTCCCCTCACATTTACCCATGCTATGGGGCAGAAACAAGGACATTACGCAAAAACTATTTAAAAAATTGGAGGTTTTCGAAAGTGAGCATGGAGAAAAAAAGGAAAAAATTAACTGAGTTGAACGGAAAACGAATGGAGTGTTAGAAATAGTAACAGTACGGGAGAAGAAAGAATGTTAGATATAGGCCTAATTAAGAGGAGGAAGGGAAATTGGTTGGAACATTGACTGAGGAGGAACTGTATTATTGGGAACGTGCTAGAGGGAATGGTGGAAGGAAAGAGAGGGAGAGGCGAAGATTGTAGTCGACAGAAAATTGCTATGTCAAGACGAAGAGACTAGCTAAGGACCACGGTACATTGAAGCTTCTCAGATGCAGCAAGTGACCTGCCAATAATGGCAGAATAGTTATGATGATGATGGTGATGATGACGATGATGATAATATGTTTAGCAATATTGGGAGAAAAGGAGAAATTAAAATAATATTGATTATCACCAAACCAGATTTAAAGAAATTGCAATATTTCAAGTATGCTACTGCTTTAATGGAAATAATTCCTGCGCTTCATTCTTATGCACTAATAAAAGATGTTTGTCAGTCCTGAAGTGTTTCTGTTTTTCATTCTTATTGCCTCTTCATTCTTTGATTTTTGCATAAATTGCATAACCCACAGGGATACTCCCCACTTCCCGTAACAACTTCGAAGTACGCATGAAATTTATTTTTTGCGCTCGCCACTTTCGTTTTTTTTTTATTTTGCAGTGGCGTATCGTCAGTAGACTGACTGAGGCAAATCAACTCAAGGGCGAAAAACACATCCTTCTTTTGCTATACGAGGGACACTACGAAAGTTTTGAGATGTGAAATAACTTACATACTTAAAATCAATTTAACGCTTACATTTTCTCAAAGTATTCACCATTACACTGTAAACACTTTAGCGTCCTCGAAAACCACTTTTGGAAGCAGTGTTGCCAATCTTTTTCCTTCAAGTGTTGAAAGTTCATTCTCGTAAGCCACTACAGCTTCTTCAGGGCTGCAAAATATCTTCCCACGCATACGATCTTTGATCCTGGGGAACAGAATAAACACACGGGGCCAGATCAAGGCTATACGGTGGATGAGTCATAAGTTTGACCTCCGTAGATTCTAAAAACTGAATTGTGATGTTGGCCGTGTGTGCGGACGCGTTATCATGATGAAGCAGAATCCCCACGCAATCCAGTTCTTGGACGCCGTTCCCGAAGCTTCTGGAACTTTTGTTAGGCAAATAGTGGTGTACCATTGAACAGTAACAGTTCTTTGTTCTTCAAGTGGAAGAGTTGCAACATGGCCAGATTTGGAGAAGAAAGTTGCGACCATCTTCTTCCCCACACTTCGCGGTTGCTTCACTTTCGTGGGTGGATTTTCGTCTGAAAAGATCCAAACTGTAGACTGGCGTTTATTTTCAGGGTCAAATTGATAGCTCCAAGTCTCATCACCAGTACCAATGTCAGAGACGCGTCAAGAATTGCTTCCATCAAATCTTGCAAGCATTTCTTCACACCATTCCACACGCATACGCTTCTGTTGTTCAGTCAAAGTGTGAGGCACCCAACGAGATGAAACCTTCCTGAACGGAAAATGATAATGAAGAATTTTTGGTACTGCTGGCGATCCAATGTTCACTGTAGACTCAATGTCTTTGAAAGTTGTTCGATGATTTTCTCGAATGATTTGTTCCACAGCGGCAATGTTTTCATCTGACACAGCTGTTGCCGGACGTCCAGCTCTCTCTTCATCTTCAGCCTCTTCTGAATTCACCAAACCACCGAAAAATTGTAGCACGGGAAGGAGCAAGGTCCCCAAATGCCCCATGCAAACGGTCAAGGCTTTGTCCCATTCAAACCACTTTTGAAATCGTAATGGATCATTGCCCGAAAATGTTCCCTTTCGAGCTCCATTCTAGACATCCGAATACTGCTCACATCAACAAACAAGTGAAGGCGATACGACCACGCCGATAAGCAAGGCGAGTTGAAACTTGCTTCGCTTCTGAGCTATGGATACCACTACCGAACGCAATTCTTGGAATTCAAATACTGTGCCACAACAATGCGTATCTCAAAACTTTCGTAGTGACCATCGTATTTATCAGATGATGAGCCGACAAACTTTACCAGCTCGAAGGTCGAAGGTTTAAGTTTACGACAGATAACACACCTATAGAATAGTGTCTGATTTCCCGGCAAGTAATCCTCATTGTTTAAAAATGCAGGAATGCATCATAATCCAGTACCAATGACATTTCTTTGTGTGTAACAAGCTTTATTAGAATGACACCTGTGTGGCTTGAATACGAGTAATAATTACAGAAAACGCGAACAACCGATTCAGAAAACGACATACTGTAGCTAATATGCTACAGGGGCAGCTCGATTCACAGGGATTGCATAAACTACTGGGAACACATTCACTCCAGTGGCATTTTTACTGAAGAAACGAAATTCAAGTGATAGATGTAACGATTTTTCCCCTTTTTACATTCTATAAAAACATTCAAGTAGTATCGATACTTGTGCAAGACTCTTGCACAAGAGTCTTGGTCTTGGTCTTGCATCGGGATTCCTGGTCTTGGTCTTGGTCTAGCATCGGGATTCCTGGTCTTGGTCTTGGTCTTGCATCCAAGACTCTTGCAAAAACTGCAAGACCAAGACTCTTGTGCTCATCACTAAATGCTTGATCCTACCTAAGATTACATTCCACACATAAAGGTAAACAATCTCCAACCCTTGATCTTTAAGTCTATGAAAAAACAATGGAAGCTAATAATAAATAAGAGTTATTCATAGTTATAGCCCTTTCGTTACTTCTGACCCCCCCTCTCTCTCTCTCTCTCTCTCTCTCTCTCTCTCTCTCTCTCTATATATATATATATATATATATATATATATATATTAGGGTGGCAACGAAAATTAATTTTCACATTTTTTTATGGTCTCAGGGTCAAATTTTATTTCTTTTTATCTCAAATGTTTACTACAAAAAATTTTGAAACAATCGCACAATATTTAGCGGTCGCTCAACACATCCATAATTTGACTTAAAGCCACTAAGATGTGAAAATTCACACATAAATACTATAAAATTCAAAAATATTTTTGGAAACATCCTTCATCAATATTTATGTTTTACGAATGTCTATTTTTTCAGTATTTAAACTTGCGAAAGTATATTCAACACAAGAAATAAAAAAATCTTATTTGATTAAGAATGAATTTACTTGGACTGAGGAAATTTGTTTCTGTGCTGCTCTACAACTTGGAGAAGAAATTGGATCCGGTCCTACTGATTGGTCAGTTTTCCATTGATATTTCGAATCAATGCAAATTCCTCGTTCTGCCAGATCATTTACAACATGCAGAGCTTTTACACACTCTCGAGTCTGAAGAAAACTATCATTCGTTTCCAATATTTCAGGGTTTTCTAATAAAAAATCCATGGAGATCTCCAGTGCTTCAAATAGCTTTCTGGTGTTTCTGGAAACGTAGTCACTAAGGACTTTATCCTTCGTGGTCTCCTCATATCTTAAACGCACGAGTTCTTCACTTCCATCCCTAAATAACGCTGTAACCATGTTTATCTTCACTGCTGCGGGAACTTCAGGATCAAGGAAACTGAGATCAATAAGTGGTTTGCTCAAATACCACAGATCTCGTGAGAAACTGTGCACTGTTGCTTTTGCAATTCTTGCATTAACATTCTTATAGGAATGAATGCCTCTTAAGAAATTCAGGTCATTCCTTGGAGTTGAAAGCGCAAGACGAGGGGGAATCCAGTGCTTTCAAATACACTGTTACGACAAATATGTTGAAGTCACGAAACCTATTCAGCTTACGAGATGTACGGTGAAATTGTGTCCGAAATAGATATGTCTTCAGGCAATAAACCAATTTTGCCATCCATCGTGCACGATGGTAGACCCGGAACGTAGAATGTTGTACCTCTTGGAAGAACTTCGCCAAGAAATATGAAACCAACCTGTAGGAGTTCTCTGTAATCATCTCTGGGTTGATAGTGCGTCAATTGCTGCTTGACGAAGAATATCAGTTAATAGTTTACTGGGATCAAAACCTCTGCGACAGTGTGGACCCATTGATGCACTGAAAACCATATCGAACACTCTCGCCACAATGAGTTCCATTATGTGATGCCTGCAAGGGACTTTAATCAGATAATTCTACATTTTCTGTTCCAGCAGGATACAAGCTCCATTTTGCGACCCCGTGTTAGATGCTGTTATGTCAAAACACATTAAATGCACACGTGTGGTTAAGTTCTAATCCTCGAGCAATTTCCGTCGATTCGTAAATATAGCTATAAGTTTGAGTTCATTGAGCTGCCTTTAAATATTAAAATACTTTCATGAAATTTTGCACGCATGCTTAAACAACCAAAAGGAATAAATTTAGGGGCTGAAACTTCGTTAAAATAAATTTCGAAATTTTCACCTATAGGCCTAGCTGGTTGCCACCCTAATATATATGTGCCCTTGTAATATTTCTTTAGAAACAAGTGCGTTTCATTTCACATTGAGAAATTGCGCTATACTCCGAATCACGGAGATTCAATTTCAAAATTGGAAGTGGTACATATATCACTTCCGGTTGCAGTAGAGGAATAAGGTCGGGGATGTAATCCGTTATGCGTATCACAAACAGTTGCTTGTCATTTCTTACAGCTTTTGTTCTATAGGAATAAACATTAAACCGAAAGTTGTGCTAGTTTTTACTACTTTTGGCTCCAATAGAAGAATAAAGAACTAAGATAAAAAAGAAAACAACTTCTTCGTTTTTATTACCGTTTTCGCTCTATGGGATTAAATGTCAAATCTAGTCATGTTAACTTGCAAAACTACAGTACAGTAGCACTATTTCTTGATAAAGTAACAAATATCTTGTCAATGTTTGCAAATTTGTGGGCCTGTGTTCGACAGTAGCAGCAATTATATCTAAAACTTAACAATAGTCATTTTCCTATCTCCCATCAATTGAAAAACAAAAATACTTACATCTAAAATGTCTTGAAAAAAAATCTTGTTTCATACTTCTCCTTAAGTTGTTAATCTCATTTTCATTTGCTAACTTCTAAACATCTACCCAGACGCACAAAGAACGCCCCAACTTCAATCGAAATCCGCACGTTTTGATACTGTTTCGTTTCCTTCCTGACTATTTTTCTAAATTAATGTGTGTTTTACGCCATTTCCCTGTGTACGATAACTATTGATCAATTTCACTCGCTACTTTTTAACTATGATATCACTGAGGAATTAAAAAGAAATTTAAGTAGAAAACTGCATTGAAAAAATGTGTATTCTTCCTATCTATAGTCGTTCCTAGCTGCTTTCTACATTTCATCATCCCTGTATATATTCTAGAGAGAAATAAAGTGAACTTCATATAGAGCATCTCTTGCAAATATTTGAATTGTATTTTTTGAATTAATGGAGCGGATAATGACGCCTTGTGGTCAGGGTGGCAAGGGAAATTTAAGGGCACCAGGCCCCTTCACATCTCATTACCTGAGAATCTGAGAATTTAATGTTCCATAATTCAATATGGTGAGCGCTACACATCAGTGATATAATGTAAGTATTTTTGCTAAGGATACACTCGATTTTTTTTTTAAATATAGGGTATACACGCCCGTACGCGCTTGTGCTTTTGTAAATTTCAGGTAAATATACTGAACTATAAAAATATTAAGTGGGTACACTCTGCATAGGGAGATATACTCCCTATACGCCCCATTACATCCTTGCTAAACATCATATTATTGAAACCCAATTCTCATACGGAAACTGGACGATTTACTAGCAAGTGAAGATTCTGTAGATTATCTATTACCTGTACCAGGACACTGAATGTAGCATTTTTAAAATTGAACAATGCGGGCGAAGAACATTATCTTGTTAAAATGTGAATTCCTCAGCTACTGCTTCATTGGATTTGATGAATGAGATATCGATCAAGAGCTCAGTGCAGCTGGGCATATGAGTTTTGTAAACTTGAATCAAGTTTCAAAGGGACACATCATTCTATGTCGAGATCAAATGAAAGAGCTCGACGAAAAAATCCTAAATATTGACGGTTTTCTATGTGTAACAAAGATGATATGTAGATAAATAATCTCGCTTGAAAAATGGCGCTTCACAAAATATTTATTAAACACAATTAAGGAAAAATCATGACATCTACTCTACTCGGTTTTTTGATACACCTAGTCAACTTTTTATCTTAATTAATCCGAAACAGAACATTATCAATATTATAGTAGAAATCATAGATCGCAGTAATTTCTTGGACTAGCAAAATGTTTACTATAACATTTAGTTATTTATAATCATGTTTAAAACAAAATTAATCAACAGTCATACTTGTCGTTTACTTGTACTTGTTGAGTAACATTTGTCCTTTCATAGGCTTCAAAAATGTTTTGCTGGAACATAAAGTATAGCTACCATTTAATACATTGATTGATCGATTGATTTTGAGTTTAACGTCCCGTTCAGAAGCGAGGCTATATGAGACGTGGACCTACTGATTAACGTGGAATCCGAACCACATGAGCTCCCGCCAGGAATCGAACCTGGATCTCCCACGCCAAAGGCGCGTACTCTAACCGCTTAGCCACCTGTTCTGTGAAGAGGCGTTACTTGCGGAGGGAACAATTCACCTTCGGAGTTTTAGATATATATAGGTATTTTCTAATCAATTATATAATAATAGAAACGTGACACTGTTATGTCAGTCAAGAATTTTGCCATCTTCCCGCTCCGAGCAAAATGTGGAATGATTCTGCTCGTTCTATGGCGAAGATAAAGCTTCTGAAAGAGGAATGAGGAGTAGCGTGACAACTATTAATATATTTACCACAGTATTATTATTAGTGGAGGCCAGCTGTTTTCAGACGATATACCGCGAGCGCGACAAAATACATTTTTTTGCTAACGAAAGTTGGAACATTACGGAATAGAATGTACATTTTATTGAAAAGTATATGAGTTATATTTTCCAAAATGGTAGCAATAACTATTTTTCATTATTTGCTAGGCACTTGCTGTTGCATAGGTAATATTCCTTCTCGATCAAAAATACAAGCTAACTTCACGTTAGCTACGCCGGAGAGAAAACAAACAAAAATGAAAGAAGTTGAAAACTTTTTAAGGTGTGCCACTGTAGGGTTTTAAATTTCATGGTTGGTATAACAAAAACTCGAAAAAAATAATAAAAAAAAATTCGATAGATATTCACGTATGAAATTCTTCACTGTTATAAGTCTTCACATGTTTATGTATTTATTAATATCTTTCTATGAACGGTGTTATGCAACTATCTCGTTCTTCCCAGCAACAATTGATCATGAAACGTTGTCGATTGTTATACTTTCAAATGAATGATTATACCAATACTTTCTCCCATTATTTATTAACAGTTTAATTGGTAAAATTGTTGGTAGTGATTAAATTCTTGAACTTTTTTTCCGAAGCAAAATGTGCAATTACAGAGGCTTGACATGATTAAAAATGTCATTTTACCAGTGTAAATCTGAGAATTTTGGCAAGAGAGCCCTGCGACGTTGAAACATTTCCATTACATTTTCCTTATTCAATTCACATAATTAACAATGTTAGAATTATATTAGTTATAAACAGGATAGAAACAAAGAAAGTTGCAGGAAACGTGCCTTTGAACTTCTTTTCTTTTAACTAACTCAAATATAAAGTCTTACTTAAAACAAAGCTAATTCTAAGAAACAAGCTTAAAGGAAGTTTATATAAATAACAGACAGATCCGTCAGTTTCACTCTAATGTAGTCAATTTGGTGCTGCCCACATTTCATCTTTCAAGTTTTATTATACGTAACAACTGCTTTGCAGTTCTTTGTCTTAGATATTAGGAACTTTCTTGAGTAGATACAACTGAAAAGAATGTTTGAAATTTCACAAGAAATCTCATGACGTAAGATGACCATAGACAAAAGAGACAGGGCAAAGCGAAATTAAAATGCTGTCAATAACATTCACTCGTAGATGGAACAGAGAAATATTTCCTGTACTTTTTTTCTTCAGTAGCCAACAACCTTCAACAGGTCTCACGTGAATATTTGTAAACTTTCACGTTTTTCCTCTTCAATATTTTGTTCATATTACGACATTCATTGATACAGGTTTCGCTTCTCATATCCTTTTAACATTTCCGTGTGTTTCCCACTTTCTTGCTCTTTAGACATATCGAGCTTTGAGTAAATTATCAGTTAACAGCGAAATAAATAAAAAAAAGTTAAATTTAATGTTTTATTTTTCTTTCAATAAAATAATCTAATTTTGAGTGGCAAATTTCCTATGCCGAGAATAAAGAAATAGACAAAGAATCAAAACTGTTGTTATGAATTGCTATTTATGGTTTGTGGAAACGTGCTGTCAATGTCTCTTGCATTTCAATCTAAGCACAAGAGAGGTAGAAAGCATTTTTAGACTTCCGAGTTTCAGGAAAAGTTTTTCTCAAAAGGATATGACAGGCATGCTATTTTCTTTTCAATCAACTTTAAAAATAGTTCTCAGTTTGAGCTTATTGGGAGATATGTTCGCGACTATATCGAAAATTGTCATATTTTGATGTAGTTTTCACTGATAAGCTATTCCCAAGGAAGATTCTTACGTATAAGATATTTGAAAAAAGTTTAATAATGAATTACTTATAGTCAAATAATTCTGCAACTCCTATTTTTTTTTTAAAAAATGTAAAATATGCAACCATAAGATAAACAACAAAGGAAGATGGGTTGCATAGAAGCAAGAAGTTTAGAACTTTTTCGTAGCCAGCTTTCTTCCAAGTGGTTTAACAACAGTTTGGTGATAGATATTTGGGTTACTGGGGAAGTCATGACTGTTTACATGTCAGTCTTGCTTAACTTTTTATCAGAATATCATCCACTTTCTCTGTGATTGGTCGCCAACTACGAGGAGCATCTTGGACATCTAAATTTCCGGAACAAATGCGAATGAACTACCATTCTTGGCTGTCTCTTTTGATAGCCTTTCCCATTGACAGTACAAATTTTAAACTACGAGCGTGATTTTATAAATCTTGGTAACTGTGCTACCACTTATGCTGCAGCAATGGAAATCCGTTATAAGCGGGTAAAAACCACAGATAGTGTTTTTGAATATTGTCAACAATTGACGCCTGTATACATTAGTTAACTGCAGCGAAAGTTATGTACATGCGACTCCATTGCTTCATCAGTCTTTAATATACGAGTACGTAGATAAATACGAAAGTACAAAAACACAAGGGAAAGTACGGTGTATGTTTTCAAAAAGTCTATCCCAGCGTGGGGGAATCCGTTTAAATTGCCAGCTGTGTAAACTACCACACCTCAATGCCATCCGCATTGTTGGCAAATTCTTGTAAACTCCGTAAAGGACTGCTTAAATTGTGCTAGTATTTTGCTACATTCGTGCCATGCTTTTCTTTGCACTTTTGTGCATTATTATGATCATGCAACGATACTTATAATATTATACTGCTAGCAAGGGCGCCCATGTTGTGGTTTCCAAGGGGGGGGGGACAAGTATAAGCGACGTTTCAGATATAGTTTCAAATGTTGCTGTAACTAATTTAAAAATCTATTGGGTTTTCGATATTGCCAAGTACAATTTCATCTAGGAGGGGGCGAGCGCCCTACCTTGCCCCCCCTGATGGGCGCCTTTGACTGCTAGTACGTTCGTCTGTCAATTACTTCATAGATCACTCTTGAAACAAGCGGTTTTTATTTATTTTTTTTCAATAGGCAAACGTTAACATCTTCACAAGTACTCATAACCTGTTTAAAACCGTTAACATTCCCTAGCTTCCATGTAACCCTCACAATACAAAAGACACGTTAAATGCCTATGTTAAGATGATAGAAAAGTTTCTATCCTTATCTGATATCCTATGCACGAAATTGTGTGAGCCCCTTTACTGTCTTTGGCAAATTCATTTGAATTAAAGCCTGGTTTAGTAATGGGATCGTGCATAGTTATTTTCCACTCCCCCTCCTGTTAACCCTTGTACACAGATGTCATCTGGAAGAACTTTTAGTGTTCTTCAAACGCATATAGCAGGCACATAGCCAGGATTTCGTGAAGGGGGGGTTCGTGACATGAAATACTTTGGTCATCACACCAGGGGCTCGATCATTCTAGACGTTTTTACTGGAACATATATTGGTTCTTTTAGTCAGGATTTCTTAACGGCGGGGGGGAGGGGGTTGAAGGGGCGTGACATAAAATTCTGAAGGCTCAGGAGCTTGATCAATCTAAACTACTTTACTATCAACATATATTGGTTTGTTAGGACAATAAAATGAGGATATGTTGCTAAGTATTTTAATAACAAACTATGAAGAAATCTCGAGTAAAAGAATAAAAAAGTATTGAAAAAAATGTTATAATATTTACGTCCTTCCTCTGTTTATTCAAATATAACAATTTTCCTTTAATTATGACCTCAACTGTTATAAAATGTACACATTCACTATTATAAAGCATGATACTCAATAATGTCTTGTAAAATATTTTACAATATCTGCATTCCTTTCTCTGTTGAATCAAATGCTAACAGAACTTTCTTAATACACATTTTTTTTTTATTTCGTCAACTACTGTCGGTTCTAAATGACGGGTTAAAGTGTTATGCCCCACAATTATTCTTGTCTATTCTTTTTGCTTTTCATGTTGTTTGTTTATTTGTATCTTTGCTTTCCTTGTTTATATTCGTGTTTGTCCATTATGTAGATTTTATTTGTTATATGTTTTGTCATATGTCAACTTAGTTCTTGGTCGGTATCAGAAATTAATCCTTGAAAAAATTTAAATTTAATTTTATTTAAATATCAGAGGAAGAAGAAAGATATAATAATAATAAGTGAAAGAATTGTAATTGAGATTGGAAATTGTTAATCCGTTAACTTCTAACTGCAAATTTAATAAAAATAATAATCTTCAGAAGTTATTAATGTGTTTGAATCGTCATCGGCTAAAAGTTGTATAATTTAATTTGTAATTATTCAAGTTTCGAACGTGTTGTGGATATTTTAAAAGTGCCAGGAAAGTAATGAATATGCAGAGTTAAATACTTTCTTCTGGGGCTTAGGCCCTTACTCTTCCATACCGCCACATCACCTTAAAATTGTTTTGATGTAAACTATGGTGTAATCTGCAAGTATACAATCCAAATTTTAGTAATCTTCTACAATGTAATTAATATAAATCTCATTTGAAATTAGTTATTTGTCTCGGCACGACTTTACAATAATCATAATGTCTATTATGTTACTGAACCTTTATCTGCATGACTGAATGTCATATGAATCCGCGTAGCATTAAACATAATCTATTCCATTGTATAAACAGAGTTAGTCAACGAAGTCTGAATATTGAATCATGAAGTTAGGTATCATATACAGCAATGCCAAAACGATTATTATATATACAGAGGCTATATAAAAGGGATAAAAGAGATAATTATAAATATGAATATTTAAAGATAAATGTATTTATGGAAGATAAATGTATTTATGGAAGATTTAAAGAATGTACTTAATATATGACAGAATTTATATTTAATATACGTTGCCTTTGTGGAATTAATGAGCTTTGGGTAATGCTGATTATATAAATAGTAACTTCAGTGTCATAACAAGATAAACTCTGATCATGGAAATGCTAGATGCGGAAATTCTTAATTAAGTTCGGTAACCAAACAGTATTATTGATTTGTCTTAAATTTAGTTGTGGAAATCCGAATTTTACTTGAATATTTCCATACATTCAATCAGTTAGTCACGGTTTCTTTTCATATCGCACCGTGCAATGTGATCAAAAGATCTTCATGGTGTTACTTACTTCCGAAATCAAGGATCTGGAACTAAACACTATTTTCCACATTTTGCATAAACGTGGTGGCGACTCAGTTTTCGGGCTATACATAACTCCAAAATAAAAGTCAGATTTGTCAGAATCATGAAGCGTTGTCGATGAGCGTGACAAAAGGATGAGTAGAAAATTGTTTTTGAAATAACATGTTTGATACTGCAAAGATACGATGAAGAAAACTTACGTTAAAAAATGTCCACGCTGTTACACAGCGGCACTATGCTTTCAGAAGCTTGAAGATCTCGATGACTAGTAGAAGAAATTTTGAGAATTCTGTAACTTTTCTAGAAATTTCAAATTCCCTGACTTTTCCAGGATATCTCGCTCACCTCAGCACCATGTATTGCAAGTACAGTAAGAAGTCGAAAATCCGAGCTAAATGGAACCACAGGGTGTTTGGATTTTTTAATTGTTCGGATTTTCTAAAATAACCAAGAAAATGCTATTTAGGCTTAAATGTACTGTATGGTATGCTCTTTTATCGATACAGTGATTATACAGTACATACAGTAATTACAATACCGTACGTAAGGCTACTTACTTTTAATGTTTCTGAAGAACCTGCTCGTACACTAAATTACACAGTTCTTGTAACTCACACTTAAAACTTAACCTGTTTAGGTCTAAGGGAAAATAAAAATATGCATGACAGACAATTACATATTAATGAGCTTTTGTAAAAACACTGATTTCACACAACGCCGACGGACAACCCTCTTGTTTGTTTATCGCTAGCACTAAGACAAAATGTAAAAATCTTTTAGGGACCACCTTCGGATTTTTGACGTTCGGATTTTTGACGTTCGGATTATCGACATCCTACTGTAATACAAATCTCATAAGAAAGAGTAAACAAAAGCATTCTGTAGTTTTTTTTTATTTTTAAGTTTTAACGCTGATCCTTCTTTTTCTCATTTCATTTTGTTTCATCCTTCCTTAATTGTTTCATTTCTGGTCTCGAAGAGGGGGCTCCGGACCCCCCTTGGCTACGTGCCTGACATATAGTGAATTCCGTTGCTGCAGGTTTTTGGCGATTATAATACAGCTACCCTGCTTTTTAAAAATAGCAAGGTATAATGCAAGTAAAACAAAAGACGTAATGAAAGACTAAATTAAAGCTTAGTATTTGAGCATGTAATTCCTTCATTAAGGCAGAGTTATTGAATGTCATTGGTAAGAAAAGAAATGCTAAAGTTCTCAGATCACAATCTTGTGGTGTTTGAGGTGGAATTCGCTGAAAAATATATGCAGGAAGAAAAACAGAAGACAAAAGTTAGATATTAAAGTGTTAAAAATGGATTTTTTTTTTTTTTTTTTGAAATTTGAAGATAAGTAGATGAGTTGAGGGAAAGTGGAAGCAGGAATTAACTAGTTGTGTGTGTGCATATGGTTGGTATTATGAAGTTTGCATAGCTGAAACACATGGGTTGTGAAATAAAGTTTGGAAAACTAAGGGGAAAGTATTGAAATAAAGCTGCGATAAAGAATGTAAAATAATATGTAGAAAGTTGGACTGGGAATTAAGAAAAGAAATCGACAACAGCGGAGAAATATACTATCATATTCGTCAAGAGAAAGGATAAACAAATTCGAATAATATATACGGAGATAAATTCAATATAAACAGAAAGATGGTAAAGAGAACCTACTACGTTGATATAAACTAAGGATGAGAATGAGTCTTTAACAGGAGAGATAAGGCTTGAGATGATGACATAATATATTGAGTTATATGACAAAATAATAAACTGTGTTTGGGCAATTAAAACAAAACGAAGTAAACGTGAGTATCCCAGAAATGACGATGCCAACGAACAAGTTCCGTAATATGTAGCAAAATGAAGAATGAAAATGTTAATAATATGCTTATTGCATTTATAAGAATACAGAAAAGTGTTAAGGTTTAAGTGAGTGTATATTGGACAAGGTGTGACGTCGGTTTTATCGGACAAGATGTTAATTTGTAGTAAAAATAATTTAAGGATGTAACTACCTAGATTCATGCTTATGTTTGTAATGAAAACTTGGTCATGCTTGTAATAGTTAAGCTCGTAATGAATGGTCAAGCTGCTTGGCTCATCCTCAATATTAAACATCTTTATCACTCACTTATGACCACAGCCTATATCGTCCACTTTCGCTTCATGCGTCCTCATGTGGGCTTAGAATAAAGTGATACTATAGACCTGGCTGCGAAACGCGTACGTGACGAATGGCAAGGCTTGTTTTATCGAACTTCCTTATTAAAGCCACTCATATCTCTTAGTCAGACAACATACCCTCGCTTTGATGCGATGGCAACGACACAATAGGCATGATTTCTGCCAATCCTACTGGGCAATTGTTTTAACGCACTGCGTCAAACCCAGGAAGTTTATTACTACTTGGTCTCGCGCTGAAATCACCACCTACTATCGCATCCTATTTAGAACTGCTTTTACTTCTCTCAAGCTTTTTCAGATTCGCAAGAAAGACACCATTGTTGGTGCGCCAAAGGTGTCGGTACTCTTAACCACCTTTTGTTTGCATGTGATCTCTTTCATCAACATCGACATTCCCTTCTACAGGAATTGACTTTCTACCTTGGAATGGGCCCTTTCTCCTATCAGTACATCTTGCCAACATACAATTGGTTCGCTATCAGAATTCTTAACTTCTTCTCCTCAACGGTATTCTCCTATAATATTAATATTAACTACTACTAAAAACCAACCACTTACCACACAACATTCCGTTACTTGTTTTCTCCTTTTGGAAGAACATTACGGAGGAATCCTTTGTCCAGCCACCAATCTTTGCTTTCAGATCATCGACTGATTTTCATCACTCTACGAAGTTCTTCCCTGACGAAGAGAACTACCTGTCGACCGGGATATTCCTTCACCAACAATGCTGCAACAATTAATTGTTTTACTCACTTTCTTCATTTGAACAATACAACACTAGTGGGCTATCTAGATATTCCGTCCGCCCTAACACTAACTAGTGTACAAGAAAGAAAGGAAGAGACTTGATTGAGTTGGAAGAATTGAACCATGTGCGACTGATATTTTTGTAGTTATTTTCAGGAGTTAAAGATGTTTGTGTTCAGGATATATGAATCATTTGAAGAGTAGTTAGCTTGGAGGAGCTACAAAGAATAAAGTACAAGATTGAAATGTTTGAGAAGTTGATGTCTCTGAACCTTAGTGGTTATCATGTGTATGTGTATTTACGTAGAAGCTTATAGGTATATTATAGGTTGAAACAGGCTGAGAGGAGTTCCACATTCATTGCATTAATAGTTACTTTTAAAAGTAAGTTTAATAGTAAATAAATCATAGTTTGAGTACACGATTCTTATGATTTTAAGAATCCAACAAAGGGAAGAGAAAGAATATACAGGATTTGCAACTAGATGGCGAAAGAGACATAGAACATTTAACAGAAAGTCAAAACTTCATTAGTTAAAAACTCAAATTAAATGTATGAGAGCTATCACTGGTGCAACCACATTTAAAAACACGTAGTAATTAAAGGATCTGGTGTACAGTTGATATACAAGGAGATTGTAAGTGATTCTCTTTCCAACATAGCGCCCATGTCACATCTTGAACATATTATTAAACATGATGCAGTATTTGTATTAATAGAACGTGTAAGTATTCGAACCATGCAACTGTTCGAACGTGTAACCAGTCAGACATTATCTGCCTTGAGAGATCCTCATTTTTAGAGTCAATTTCGTTGTCAGTCACTGTCTCACCATGCTCCATACGGCAAGGCTTAGATCCGGAGATAAAGCAAATTTGTTAGAACTATAATAGATAGAGCACCCTGAGTTAACCTGATGATACGGGATGCACGATGTACTGCTGGAAGATGGGGTCCTAGAAAGTGTTCAGATAAATTCGAAGGACAGGATTGATTATATCGTAATGCACGACGTAGTTTACTGATCATACTTTCCTGAATTAAGACTAGAGGCGAGTGGAATATGTAGCCACTACTATAAAGTGAAGTACGGGTTCTATATGACAAATAAGAACATATTGGTTTTCCTCTTTCACCCGGCTCTAGTTTACATATAGGCTCAGAACTATCTCTGTATCTAAGATATAGAAACTACTTTAATCACTGAGTACTGCGACCCTCCATTCACCTTATTACTGCAATTTTTTCAGACACCAGACTTTTTTGTGGTGATCACGTGTTAGGAGTACTCGTGCAAAAGTAACACAGGATGGTAGATCAATCTTAAATTCTCGGGTAGTATTACTGCTCTCAGTGCGTGGAAATAATGTGGTTCTAGTTGCACTTACAATCGCCGTCCTGCCGACAAGGCGTCCCGAATGACCCGTTTTTCCACGAGCATTTCGGTCCGTTAGGGAGGCATTGAAGAGAACACACCGACTATGAGAAATCTCTGCCTGCCATCGTGTACATCATAATGGTCCACTGACACGACATAGTACGGGAACAGCAATTCAGCGGAACGACCCTCTGACCATCCGCTGCTTCAGTCTATGGCTACACTCGGAGATACTTAATTGTAAAGTACGTTCCCTGCTGTCATCCTGGAAATGATCTAAATCTAACTATGCTCGTATTGCCCCACAGCCTTCATAGTAGCAGCACACACTCTAGACATTAAAATCATCCTGTCATTTATTATGGCCAATGTGCTGGGACCTTTAACTTAAGATCAGCATATCCTCTACGAATATACATTTTTTTAAAAAGACGTTTTAACATCAATATCTTAATTTCACATTATACACAGCAAAAAATTAACTTCAAATATGAAAGAGATTATATGGACGAAGAAGTAAGTTGAAGAAGCAAGAGGAATTGGAAGGAGGTATGCTATAAATGTGCAATTGGTTTCATTCGAATATAGTAGATGAAAGATTTTCAGACAAAGGAAAAGAAGTGTGTGTAGTATTCTTTGATTTAGAAAAGGGTATTAACTACTTGCAGTGGGTAATCTGTAAAGTGCTTGAAATGAAATAAAAGATCAGACTAGGAAGAAGTTTACATATGAACCAATCATTAAAAGTTGAAATGCAACAGTTATATAAGATAGTGAAGTTGGAATATGTATGCAACAAAACGTTTGCCTCTCAACGACGTTATTTACTATCTAGAAGAGTAGCGAAGAAGAATTTGATTAGAATTGATTGAGGAAGAACACATTAATTTGAAAGAAACTAGAAGGACTAATGTATTTGCTTTTCAGATGATATGGCTGCCATTGCGAAATCTAACAAGTAAATGGTCCAAATGGATACATCGATTTGCGGGATGAGAGTGTGCGACTGATAGAGGATGTGAAAATATGTATATGTGCAAAGTTACAGCGGCTGAGCACCATAAGAAACGGAGGGTGAGGGGGTCAAATTTGATAGGAGAAGAACTATACCATGTTATTGAAATACATCAAATAAACTGTTAAATCGTAAAAATAGTGAAAGATAGACGATGCAAATGGTAATAGTTTTACATGTCGGCAAACGAAAAATGGGCAGAGTAGATCACGAACCTCCGCTGCCATCTTGAAATCCGCCATTTTGAAAGCTATGATTTTTTTAATGGAAAGGTAGTCATGTGATATATCAATTAAAGCCAGTATGTTCTCAAAGAGTCAATTATGAACTTTAGTGATCGTTATCTTCAGTTATTTGGAAGATTTAGAATCATCTTTATAGTTATTTACAAAAATCTAGGGGAATGATACTAGTATATTGAAAGTTTGGATTATCATGAAAACAAATGTAAGTTAAACATATCTACAAGCCAAGAAAACTAACAGTGAAATTTTATAGTGATAATGTAATAATATACAACTTGGATATCAAATTTCACTGTTAGTTTTCTTGGCTTGTAGATATGTTTAACTTACATGTGTTTTCATAATAATCCAAACTTTCAATATGCGAGTATCAGTCTCCTAGATTTTCGTAAATAACTATAAAGATGATCCTAAATCTTCCAAATAAGTGAAGATAACGATCACTAAAGTTCATAATTGTCTTTTTGAGAACATGCTGGCCCTAATTGATATATCACATGACTACATTTTCATTTCAAAAAAATATCACAGCTTTCAAAATGGCGGATTTCAAGATGGCGGCGGAGGTTTGTGATCTACTCTGTCCATTTTTGTTTTTCCAATATGTGAAACTACTATCGTTTTCGTTGTCCATCTTTCACTATTTTCACGATTTAACAGTTTATTTGATGTATTTCAATAACATGGCATAGCCCTTCTGCCACCAACTTTTACCCCCTCCCTCTCCGTTTCTTATGGCGCTTAGCCGCAACAACTTTGCCCATATACATATTTTCACATCCTCTACCAAGCGCACTACCTCTCATCCCGCAACTCGATTCATCCATTTGGACCCTTTACTTGTAAATTAACACGATATCAGAAAAGATACAGAAACACTGTGAAAATGGATTGAGATTTTAAAAAGTATGAAACGCTTAAAGCAATGGTAACCGGTATGATCGAAGCTGTGACAATTCTAGAAATCTGACCAAAGAAAGTAGAATAAAGTAGGATTATTAATGAATGTATGAAAGGTAAACGATAAATATAAAGCAACGCGAGAAATTGTGAAATATCTTTAAGATAACTGGTTATAATAATGTGTAGTGCATTACGTAATTCACAGAATGAAGAGTTATGAAAAGTTAAATGCTGAATATTACATTACAGGGAGCATCAACGTGAGAATTACGAAAAGACGGCAAACACTATTGTACTCGAGTTCTCCGAAATTCGTATATTGAGGAAAATGAAAAAAAAATAGCTGATTGGAACGATAAAATATTAGAAATAACAGAAGTAAGAGAATATAACGTGTAATAATTAAAAAGATATTAGGACATTGTTGGAAAAGAATTGGTGCTACGAGTGACATAATAGAAAAAAGGATGGTAGAAAAATATAAATTTAAACTTAATGGATAGTATTAATGCCCTGCGTTAAGATGAAGTCCACTAAGAATCATCATAGTATATGAAAGCTTCTAAATATGTATTAAGTGACCTACCAGTGATAAAAGAATAGAATATCGTTAATTGTACTGGTATAGGTAGAACTTTATCTCGTTACCTCAATTAGTTTCCCATTTACCTCACATTTTTATATAAATATAGTTACGATCTACAAATATTTTTCGTTGTAGTCGGCTCCCCTAACTTTACATGCCGGAGACGTCCATAGTAGCAGTGATAATTCAACTAAGTTAATGTTACAAATAGAATTTGTTTTCCAAATTACCGTTAAAATGTTAAAAGTTCACACATATTGGTTATTTTGTAATACTATGTGATAATAAGTCGCTCGAAATTTTCATTTACGCTTTTAATTTGGAAATGTATAACCGTCAAGCCCATACTATCTGTAAATCAATTGTTAAATGTGCTTAAATCATCAAGGATATTTGTTCCTATTTCTTAAAACAGATAAATATGATTAATAGTCCTTTCCATAATAGGATATCCTTAATTTTTACTGTCAAAATCTTTAATTTACAAGAGTCTGGAAATACACTCGTTTCACATGTGTCACTATAGAAGTTTCACTTTAATTTTAATAAAACTCTGCAATCAATCCCCACACACAAGGGCGCCCATGTTGTGGTTTCCAACGGGGGGCAAGTATAAGCGACGTTTCAAATATAGTTTCAAAGTTTGCTGTAACAAATGTAAAAATTCTATTGGGTTTTCGATATTCCCAAGTACAATTTCCTCTTAAGGGGGGGGGGGCGAGCGCCCCACCTTACCCCACCCTGATGGGCGCCCTTGCCCACACAAAACAAAAATAACCATTTCTTGCAAATGGTTCAGTTTTAAATATTGTCTTGAAGTTATTAGTTGTTAAGTGTTCGTTTTCGTATATTCAGACATCAGGGAATGTTTCTTTAATTCTGATGTTACGAAATTTTTGTTCCTTTGAAGTTCCTGCGTCCAGCATAGCTTAATATGTATATACACCGTGTAAGTAAGTAAATCTAATAAGCTAAGAAGCTATATACCACGTTACATTCTGATACAAGCTATGCGTTCAAACATTATGTAATTCCATTATTTACGAATATTCTTGTATTTACTTAAATTTTCTTTTTAAATCTGAGAAAAATCTATTTTAAGACTGCAAAAATTCCATTCACGTACATGCCTTTGTTTATCTCTTCAACCTACTATTCTGATTGTAGCACTTTTTCACCCAAGAGACGATGGTTTTCCTGGTTGACTCTAATTGCAAGTGACATAGAACTTTCATGTTAAACAACTGCAGGCTCATGGAAACAAGGGGAGACAGTGGAGTTTGGTTATTCTTGTTTGAGGTCTATATACTCCAGAATTTAATAAGACAAGGGAAATTTTGAGGGAAATGATATTTATTAGTTGTTAGACATAGGGATAGAAATATAAATAGACACAGGGATAGCTTACAATTTAAACTTAAGTGAGAATATTGTTTTTCTTTATATGACTACCGAAACGTCCTCTTATCTTAAACAGGATTACAAATAATCAACAACAAACTACTTTTTCAGAGGAAAATGGTGGATACATATTTTCATGACGTATTTTATGTTAATCTTCCTGATAATACACATGAGCGATTCCGCTACACATTTCTCCTATTGAAAACAAACTGAATTAATATGTAATAAATAAATAAATAAATAAATAAATAAATAAATAAATATTGTTCTGTTGAAAACAGCTCTATGTATTGTAATATGTTGTGTGATTTGATCTCCAAATTATGTAAGTCGTCCAAATTAAATCGTAAATACTAATTAAAACCTTTATTGCGAGTTTTCCAAATAATATAAATTTTGGAAATAATATAAAGGATTCATGATTAGTTTTAAATTTGTTTAACAATGTATAATAAGTCAAATATTATATAGCACTTTGTTTAAAAACATAAAACGGAAACACCAACCCCACAACACAGGTATGGGAAGTGGTTGTATACAAAAAGATGTAACATAGGTATCTCATAAGAAGGTAGAAGTAACTTTTGGAGATGAGCTGTGAAAGTTGAAGTGTAAACTAGATTAGCCTTTCTTTCAGGTGTACTTCTCGGAGTTTTTCAACCTCCTCCGAAGGTAAAATAAATTAGATTGTTTAGCACCCTAAAATTTTAATTTTGTACCCTCTCTCCGGACGAAATTTAATAGAAGAAAACCTAGACGAGATAGAAGGAAAACAAGTTCGGAGATATAGCTCAATTGATAGAAATGTGTATCTTACATTATATTTGTGTTGCTAGGATTCTTACAATGTCTTAGTTCATGTACTATCACATTTAGATGCCAAACCAGTTCTAATTAATCAGAGTCCAATATAGTTGTATAGTGATGTTTATACGTTTCTATAAAATATCTAGCGTAATCGTATTATTTCTAAACTTGTATCGATGTTTGTCGGTTGCTCGGCCGGGCAGTCCACCCCTGAAAGGACTCGGCATTCTGAGAGGCAGGAATACTAACTATTTAACATAGGAACTCGAAAATTGTATAATATTACCACACATTTACAGAGAGAGTGTACAGCAGAATAGTATAGCAAAACAACATGGAGAACAGAACCATATTTTCTTCTCTTTTAAAATGAGAAGGAAGCATCTGAAATGTTGATGGTCGTTATCCTTGTAGAGACTTTTATAAAATCCCTTTTTGTGCTTCTGACGCATTCGATGACACGCTTCTCGTTAATTTGAACAGAACACTCTCAAATAAACTACATATCGCGCGACCCGTGAACGTCAGATTTCCACATCCTTTGCTCAGTGAACCAAAGTCGTCATGCGATCGCTTCCTTTCAGACAATCTAGTTCGAATGATCTCGTCAAGGGAGCGACACCAATGTAGACAGGGAAATACGCAATCTATTTTTTATACTGATGATTTCTACAGAAGGAATTTTTAAAAGTTGTTAATATTTGTAGTCTGAAATTATACCTTTGATTTGGAATCTACAGGACAAATTATTAAATTATAAATGTATCGAAACTTTGTAAATAATTGAATTTGCTATAACGTTTCTGAAAACAAAAGATTCATCTCCACAATTATTGTTAACCTGTTTCAATCAATTAATATTCAGAAAAATTTCCATGCCATCTCCAAGAAATTCTTTTGTGTTCTCCCTTCTAAGTAGTAATGTTATTCTTCAGAGAAACGGTTCAATTTCCTTTAATGTAGAGAGGCAAAATCATAATCAAATCTTGGTACGTCTGCCGAGTACATTAAATGCGTAAAAAATATTCCGGTTGACTTCCACCACGGCTAACTTCATGATATTTCAAGTGTGAAACCTGGTGTTGTTATGATAATGAATAACTTCATATGATCGACCGTTCTAGTAAGAGATAGGTAATTTTGCTTATAGCATCATTAGTTTTGTGAAAATATGCGAGCTGTAAGATGAGAATTCCAGGCAATACAATATTTGGGATTCAAGATATGTTATTCAATCATAAAGATCAACTAATTAATTTTACTATTGCGCATATTGAATAAGCAACAATTCGAAACATTTCTGTTTAACATTCAGATATGCAGACTAAACATGACTGAAATGTTCATGTTAATTGGAAACTGGATCTGATGTTCATTAAAAAGATACATATTTAATATTTTAAATAATATCGGTATCGGTAATCTAATAGATTTTCACCTTTTAAAACATATAAATTAGTTTCAAAAATATAGAACAAAGACGAAACAATAAATCGAACTAACAGAACAAGGATCAATTTTTATATACAAAGTTCATTCATATAATAAATTTGAGTAAATTTCTGAGAAATAATAATAAAAATAACTTGAAAACTACAGAAAGCTGATATTTTCTCTGGGGTTCAGTACAGCTACTTGTTTCGGAATATTTCTTTGATTACTGGATAGCATGTGTAAATTATAAAGTCGACTAATTTATCAGCAGTTCTTACAATTAATGTGTTACAACTGTGTAACAAGTGTGTAAGTATATGTGTCACGTTAAAAGAAGGCAAACATCAATTTGTAGATAGTAATGTATTATTCCACATATACATGCATAAATAAACAAAAATTTCTTCCAACAAAATAAAAAAAACAATTATTAGATTTCCAAACTATGTTACACATAAGTGATGGAAGTCCTGTACAAAAGAACGACTTCGTCCGTCCACCCATCGTCTACCGACAGGTGTCAGAGCAAAAAGGGAAAGAGATATCAACGAGAGCTTCTTTTATCAATTCAACATCCCAAGAATAAGTTCCATGTCCTTCCTTAACTTTCTATTCAAACCGAAAGTGGTTAAAATTAGACATTCCGGTTTCAACGTTTATCACCAGAATAAAAAGGTAACAAATAGGGAGAAGTCTTTTTCTCTAAACATTTCAGTGTTTCAAGACAACAAAACATGACTACCCACATCACTGTACTAAAACTGGAAGTTCAAATTTACTGTTACTTCCGGTTTTAATATTGATTTCCGTAGAGCAAAAACTGTACAATATATTAGGAAGCGGCTTTCTGCAATCGATTCAGCATCAGAAGAATAGGTTCAATCTTTTCTGTTGAAACTCTATTCAAACTAGAATTAGAACAAATTAGCCCCTTCTTGTTTCAACATTTGTCGCCATAGAACGAAAACGGTAAGAGATAGCATGAATCTGGTTTCTGCAAACGATTCCTAACAAGGACCATCCGTAACACTCTACCAAAATCGAAAGTTTAGTATTATTTCCGGTTGGTACTGATTTCCATTGAGCAAAAGCGGTAAGAAATATCGAGATGTGGTATTTTGAAATTAATTCAGCTTGCCGAGAGTAGGTCCCATCTTTTCGGTTAATCCTCTGTTGAAATCGGAAATGATTCAAAGTAACCATTTCTGTTTCGAGGGTAGAATTACATTGTTGCCTAATAATTAGGGCAACCCAAAAGCATAAAAAGTACAACAATAATTTACACATATGGTTGGTATCTTCAACATGGTTGTGGTTGCCTAAGGCTCCAGGAGGAACTAATTTTAAAAGCATAATAAAGCATAATTTTTTAAAATAAAGCATAAAGCATAATTTAAAATATACAGCACAAATCTTGGAAAATTCTGTTTAACTGCAAGTTTAACATACTGTATTAATATTTTTAACCAATATTTACAGTGAAAACCTTTGAGAACATAACAATCCAACAACGAAAAGCTTACTTTTATTTCTGTAAACTTTTCGGTGTAATCCTTTAAAGTGCAGAAATAAAAAAGGATAACAAGAAGAAAACTTTCCGCCAACAATGAATAAACAATAGTTTTATTCTAAATGTAACTGCGCAGTTATGTATGATGATGCGAAATGTACAGAAAGTGCACAAGAACTCCACATGTGTACCTCTTGAACTTGAGGTCGGGCCACTTTTGGTGGCATTTTTTACTTTCCCTTTTTGCATATATATGCACCTCTAAGGGGCACACAAGTGATAAAAAACTGACTCGAGTAAAGCATATCTCTTTATGAGTGCTTTAAGTAGAAAGTTTATTAAATATGAAAGAAACTGGTTGCATGAAATATTAATAAATAGATCAATATACTGTATTTAGAATATTTAATGTATAGTAAATATTATACGTTATACACGATTCATGTTAAACAATGATTGAAATTAACAATAAAGGATAATAAAACATAATTTGGAAAATATAAAGCATAATTAAGGAAATAATAAAGCATAATGTGGGTTGCTCTACTAATAATTCTTTAACTATTTTCAACAATTCTTCTTTCTTACCGACTTGTGGAAAATGGATGCACTCTTTCACGTATTACTTAATCTTACTTTACTTGGATATTATAACTAAAGCCATTAATGTTTCTAATACGATGTGTAGATAATGACGTTTGCATATTTACTTAATAAAGAATCTACCATTAATGTACCCTCTTCTACCATTAATGTACTAGAATTAATGTACCATCTTGCTTTAAGATACCTTCATCAATACTGTTAGGAATTTTCTTTACCTCCTCCATAGTAATTTTCCATTTATTGCAACAGTCAGTGTGTAAATCATGATCTCTCAGATCACAATCTGGTACATAAATAAAACTACAGTCAACATTATCTATTGAAACAGT
Organism: Thermobia domestica; assembly: GCF_964235325.1. Lineage (NCBI taxonomy): Eukaryota > Metazoa > Arthropoda > Insecta > Zygentoma > Lepismatidae > Thermobia > Thermobia domestica. Next base: position 207,027,410 of record NC_137456.1, on the reverse strand, counting down.
TCCCGTATCAATTACCTGTTCAAGCCTTGCAACAAAGGATTCATTTGAATTAGAATTAATTTTCACGACATGTTTATCATCGTTTCGTAAAGTGAGGTACTCATTTCTTTTTCAAATCAAGATTTATTTTGTTTCGTGACACCCAGACCCGTATTTAGGTAAGTGCTATTTTGTGCTCGAGCACAGGGCGGCAGAATTTAGGGGGCGGCAAAATTTTGAATTTTTTAAAAGATTCACAATAAAGTAATATTTAAAACTAGCAACCCGCAGAGTGCCGCGCAAGCGCGAGAAAGTATGTTCATGTGTTTAATTCGTTCTAATTACAGTAGTTGCTAATTAGCTAGCTTATCTGATTATTTTTAAAACTCTCCCACCTCCACCTCAAGGATGAGGATGAACTTGAGCATCATGAAAACTGATGCCGTTAAACTCAGCGACCTCGAAAACTATGAATTCAACACTACTATCTGTTGTTTTCGATTTCTTTTAAAATCTCGCCACCTCCCTGAGGAGTGAAGTATGATCTTATGGATTAAAACTGTCACTATTCATCTCAGCGACCCCAAAAACAATGAATTCCACACTAATATTGCTCGTTTTCGAGGGGGAGCGGCAAATTATTTAAAGCACGGGGGCGCACAATATGTAAATACGAGCCTGGTGACACCTTTTTATTTGATCTCTTACAACTAGAAAACTCTCTTACCTTGACATCGGTGAAATCAGCTTAAGAAATCGCTTAGACCCTCGGAGAAACCGCTATATCTCCTTTGGTTTGAAGTCATTTTGTTCCAAGGCGAATTAAAGGTCGGAAACCATTTTCAATAAACAATTTGGCGGAAGATGCTTCATCACTTTCTCCCCTAGAATGATATACACTAGCAGAAGACTTTGTTATGTAAATTTTTGGCAGAAAGTGCAAGGATTTTTAAAGGGGTCAATTACATTTGTTTTTCCACAGTACCTTTGATTCATTAAAGATAACTACATATAACATTTTTTTGCTGAAAAGAATCTAATCCCAATAAAATGGAATGATCTAATTTTTAAACACATATAATTTACCCTTAAAGGTGTAGATTTTAACAATAGTAGGGACTAATATGGACGGTCCTAGAAACATGGTTTCATTATTAATAGTTTTTCTACGAAAATAATATAATTAACTCGAACTTCTCTAAAGCTTTTTGTTTTATTTAAAAAGTTCTAAGTTTGTTACGCTGACGACACATCCGCGTAAACGTCAGTCATTATACGATGCACTTCCATCTTTATATCAACAGCATCCTGGTACTTTTCAATTGGCTAAGTTTGTTATCAAACGAATAAGACAAAAAAGATACCTAGTTCTATTTTGTGGACAAAGTCTCACAGGATAGTGTCATTGCCAGGAAAAGCAAACAATTCCTCTCTTATTGTATTTACGGACAATCATCTTTTGAGCCTCTGGCAATCCTGGTTGAGATCGTGATTTATAATTGAATTGTTTCAAGCAAAGTTCATGATATCTATTTTCACTAATTAACAGATAAAGTTCTACTGTAGATTTCGATTTTTGATCATAAAATAATCTCTCCTTTATATCAGGTCGTACACCGCTGATGATGAATGAAATTAGCCTATCTTCACCACAGTTGTAATAAAGTATCAACAGTAGTTACGTCCTTGACAGAATTTTGTGGTCCTCCGATTCTCCTTAAGGCTTATACATATGCTACACGACCATACTTTGAATAATGCATTCCGATAATAAATTATGAAAACTAAAGTTATGAGTGTGGTGATTAATTTAAAATGTCCTGTAATGAACCAAAAACCTTCCCACGGAGTGAATAAAAAGAGAGAAAAAGGGAACTGATCTACATTATAAAATTCATCGATTTTCCTTGCAGATTCATACCACAATAAAGGATCTGATCCGTCACATTTACGATGTGAATCGAAAAATGAACGCAAAACAATCATTGCCGTGTTTTGTTTTAACTGATAACTGATCTTGCACAGCAGTAGGTGCACTCAGAGTTGAATGAACTGGGTGAGGATCAGTGTCTGTACATACAATTGATAGGTGCATCTAGTTATCGCTATGCACAACCACAGCTGCAACACGAAATCTGTCGTGGTTAATAACAACAGAAAGCAATTCTTTTGTTTCACTTTCATTTAACAATTCAGTATTCTTGTGTTCGACACTTATAAGCATAATTTTTCCAATATCAAATTGAACGTAGGTATCTTTAACTTCATCCTTCATATTAAACCTAGAATCATCTTCTACAGCCATAATAATTTTTATGATTGTAGAATTAAAACAATAGGCTCCAACATGCCTGCATTATGCTCCTGAACAAAAGACAACCAAACTCTAAGAAGACATAACTAGGATTTGTAGCACATTGTTCCCGTGTCCAGACCACTACTAGGAAAACAAACAAGATATCTGCAAACAACACAACCCAAATTTTATTTCTAACAGAACGAACACAAGAGCTCTGAATAACAGTCTAGAAGAAAATATAAACCGGTATCCTAATCAAAGACCACTAGAGCGCATCTATAAACTGAAAATAATTGACTGCAAGATTGGAATTTAGAACTGAGCTGAATGCAGGTATTTCTGTAATGTAGAACTCATTATTTAAAAAGTGCATGAATAATTTTATTACAACAAGAACAAAAATACATAACATATCAAAGTAACAGTGCAAACAATAAATAAAAAGTATACATGTATGATAATCCTTCAACAATCAATAGACTAGAACCACACCTTGCAAATTTTCCGCATAATAAATAGGGTCTAATGATATTTCATTTCACATGTCAGAACTCATATATGACATCTTATTGCCTCTCACTTTCTCGAAAAATTATGTATCAGTCAGAAAGTATGAAAAATTTCCTTTAAGAAAACAATGTACCATTACCATATGTTAAAAAGAAAATAATTGTATTATTCTTAAGATCTAGACTTTCATACCCACGGCTTACATACTGTAGATCGCTAACACATAAATATAATAAGTTAGTTAATACATACCGCAATCCAGGTCACTTGATCATTCGATTCGATCCTTAATTTCGAAAAGAACCAATCACAGTCGACTGTGTAATCATGTGACCTACGTCATTTAGCATAATACCTGACCGTATGAAATATACCAAGTATAACGAAATTATCACACATATACACTGAGAAAAAAAAATTGTAGTTGGCGTACTTAAAAAGATAGGTTACATGAGTAATTCCTGTAGTTTTTGGACTTAACGTACAGTAGACGTATAACTGAAAACGTAGGGTTTATAATACTTTCTGTATAAGTGTTCCATCTATACGTACTTTCCGTATGAAACAATGTAGGCGGCCAGGATCTCACATACAAATGGACGTATATAACATATAGCTGACGAAGGCAACATAAGTATATGCATGAGATATACGGAAAACTGTTAGATGTCAGACATCCTGCAACGGCATGATGTAACATCTAAGGGCAGTGCCTATGCAGCGTACGAATAACGTATGCTTCGTACTGATTTCTATAGTAAGCAAGAGGATACCGTATATTTATACAATATACCGCTGTCCGGAGAACGGATTTTTCTCTGTGTAAAATAGAAATATAATATCATGTAAAATAGGACCTTATTAATTGTAGAGGTTAAAATTAGGTAGTAGAAGTTTGGATTGGGAATTGGAGTAGTATGGAATATATATTGCTAGAAAGGAAGAAACATTTCCAAGCCCGAACCTAAGGGGGAGAGGAACTCATTAGGCTCAGGAGCTGCCCAGGAACTCATTAGACCCAGGATAATAATAATAAAAGTATTATCCAAGAATTTTCTGAGATGGCACCATCTATCTTGAATATTCAATTCACACTGAACTCAGATACATAAATTTCACTAATAACATGTATATCTAGTCGGAAGGCTCATAACATCACACTCCCTGGCGCGGATTTGAACCTCCGATCTCTGGCTTTATTAGTTTCGTATTTTTTTCTTTATTATTTTACCACTGGTCTATCTGTCCAGTTGTTATTAGGGATCATTTACTGGCTTATTGGGAAGACTGTAGAGAAGTTTATTGTTCGCTTAATCTGAGTGAAAATTTCTCTCGTTTACTTCATATATATGGAAGTCAGTGTTTAGGGAGAAATATTAAGATTCTGCAGTTAATATTTATAATAATTTCGTGACAGGAAAAAAAACTGGATAAGGTTTAATAAATGTTTCGTACGTAATTCTTCTTAAGGAATAAAGTTTCAATATTGAGAGTTCAAGAGTAGGAATTCTCTCTAAATTGCGAATTAGTTATGTCAGAGTTCCAAGACATATGATACTGGTGCCAAACTTTGTAAGTACTATGTTGCCATCTTATCAAGGTGCTCATAATGGTGAGCCAATTACGATGTACGATTTTGTCGCATTAAAATCGTCTACGAATATCAAACCACAGAAAAGTACTTTTGATATAACTGGATAATACCGAAAATAATAAAAATGAACATGGTATTTTATTTTACGAGAATATGTAGTACGAAATTCCAGTATCCCTATATAGGCATGTATCTTTTCTTCTTCTTCTTCTTCTTCTTTATTATTATTATTATTATTATTATTATTATTATTATTATTATTATTATTATTATTATTATTATTATTATTATTATTGAGTGAAAAAGGCAAACACAATTACCAGAACTAATTTTACAAGTTAAAGAATCTTCTTCTCGTTTTCTTGTTGACTACTTTCTTTTTAATTGAAGATTTTTTGTACTTTTTCCAATTAAACACTTTCTTTTTTCTTCACCAGTAGTCATTAAACAGGCATGGAGAAGCTATTTCTCTCGTCGTGTTTACTCCTACCACGGCAATTACGTCTCCCATAATCAATGATATTCCCATTTCCACTTCTAGGGTTCCTTCTAAAGCTATTAAACTACATTTAAAGAACTCCACTGTCCAACCTAATGTAAACCGATCATTTCAAATAGGAAAAGAAGTTCTACCAACCTTAGAGCTTTAAACCATCCTATCAAATCTACCTTTTTAAACTCCCGAAAATACGTCGACACTCACTCGTCGCAAGAAGATTTTCCATTTTCTTTTTTCTGCTTCTCGCCTTCATTGCAAATACAAAATTAAGCAAGCTCTCACTACAATAGCATCTGCAGGGAATACGGAAATGTAAAATTTACTCTGTTACCTACAGGAGACATTTTAATTAAAAAAGCAATTTCTCACTCGTAACGATGCTATTGTTAATATAAATAACTTACACGTACATCTTTCAAGCGATAATTGTCACTGCTTCAAGAAGAGTAAAGAAAAGTGAAAAAGCACGACGTGCAAAACCAAAACAATATTATCTGTTTCTTACGTGTTTGAAAACATTGTCACATTCAAATGATTGTGAAATATTAATTATGCACTAGCAAATATATATAACTGATATTTATATAGAAATAATTATTAAGAAAATAAGATATTTTTCTCCCACGTATAGAATATCTTCAGCAGTAGTCATATCAGAAAAGTTTTACAAGGCGTTTAACGAAAAAACAAATGTTCAAAAATGAGACATACCAACCGAGATACTGATTGAACTCAACAATTTATATGAATGAGCAGGGGTAAAAGTAGATCTGAAAAGATAAGAGGACGGATTACATCACGCTGTCCCCCGTGCTTATATTTGTCCATTGTAATTCTTTTAAGAAGTGGGGGGACGCTATAGATATTTTTGGAAGTGAGTTAACGCCGTTCTCCCGCGTTCTCCCTCACCCCAATATACAGTATACCCTATAGGAGAAAATCGAGAGAAATGAAGTTTCTTTTGTAAATAAAAATTTTAACCACGCCATCTATTGAGATGAAACTAACATTTTAAAAGCACCACACACATTATATATATATACAGGAATAAAAGTGTGGGGTACGCGGAGCAAGGCCATCGCCCCACCTCGAAAAAATATGTACGACGTCCCCCCACTTCCTAAAAGAATTACAATGGGCAAAGATAGGCAGGTGAAACGTCATGACTTCATGGCGCTACCTACCGTCCCCTCACCTTTTCAGATCCACTTCAACCCCTGTATATATATATATATATATATATATATATATATATATATATATATATATATATATATATATATATATAAGGTGCTCAAAATCCACTGGTGAAATCCTCACACCTAAACAATAAAAAAAAGAGTCCAATATGAACAATAGACGAAAAACGCGTTGTTTCAGAGTTACGAGACGCCGAAATCGAGAAAATTGTAAGTGTGAGGTTCCTACCTCGAAGAGAGATATCAAATGCGATTTAAAAAAACTATTTGAGGAATGAGTACACTCTCTATGTAAATATCTGTTTCAGAGTTGGGTCATACCGGCGCACATGATTTTAGAGAGAGAGGTGGAAGAGCAGAACCTATACCGTAGCTTCCTTTATAAAATCCGTTAGGCCGATACTTTCCAACTCTGAAACTTGCTCCCATGTGCAGGACATATCGCAAAATGACGACTCTTTCGATCTGGGTGCTATAATGAAGGAAATCATACGACTGGTTACAGACTTTAATCTCCGAAAACTTTTTACGAAACTGAAAACTGAGGTCCAAATAGGAACAGATAAAGGACTAATTCGGAAAGAAAAGATGAAATTCTAATGGAATCAGATCTGAACTATATGCAGGATGAAGTATGACAGGAAATCAAGATGTTGAATCTTCTCAGTTGTCATTACACTTTTGCGAGGATGAGCATTTTCATGCAAAATAAAAAGTTTTATTTGTGGGTGAATTAATCTAATCAAGTTTTCAGTTTTGTGAGAGTGATAGTACTGATCAAAATTGATGGTTGTGCACTTACGGGAATTTTATATGCACTATAGCATGAACGTCCCAAAGAGACTGTCACCATGACGTTGCCTGCTGATGACATAGACTTGAATTTGTTGGTGGTGTAGGCGATGTTTTGGGGTGATTCTCCATAAAGGTCTATTGTTTTTAGGTGCCCACCAAGTTTCATCACCTGTGACAATGTTGCTGAAGAACTCATCTTCACATTCAAGGAACTGAACAGCAGTTTTCAATTGTCCATTTCGTTCTATTTCATGTCAGAAGTTACCTTTCGCGGCAGCCAGTGTACATATACTTTTCGATGTCCGAGATCTAAGATTATCGCCTGCACTAGCCTCATGCAACTTGTCATTACAAGCTCTGGTTGTGTGAGGCACCGGTTCTATGTAATCAGTTCATTTATACGATTGTACTATAATTCATCCGTTGGAGTGTGTTTCTTTCCACTCCGTCGTTTTCAACCAAAATAGGGTTCACTCCTGTGTATTTTTATGTTCGAGCAAGAAGCGTCCAAAGTCTTACCTTTCTGTTGTCTACCCAGTTCTACTCGTAAACAACTGTTGTTCTCTAATGCACGTCAATGAAGATCTACCTTCTGTCGTGAGAAATTCTATCATAATACGCTGTTTCACTCTCACTTACATGGTGTTGCTACAATTCTATGAACCTTTTACTATAGATTTTGGATCCCAGTGGTGACCAATTTAGAAATTGCCAAGTATCAAGGGAAAAAATAACATCAATACAATGCAATGCTGGGCACAATAAGATATTTGTTTGCATCCTAGAAAAGTAAAGAGTAATGATATATCTTTTTATGGATTTAACGTTCCAATAATAGATTTTATTTTACTCTTTCTGTTTAAACTTGAAATGGAAGTAGTAGGGAGCTAACGCTTCTGGTTTTAATATTGGTTTTCGATAGAAAGAAAACAGTGTTAGACACCAATTAATGGTTATATAATTTGAATTTCATCTCCATCTTTATTCATCTATTGATACCAAAACAGTATACATATCACTTGAAGTCTCAATATTAGATTCCGATAATTTAAACATTACTCTAATTTCACAATGTGAAATGAAATTTACTTGTTGTTTGTTACCTCGAGTTTCAATTAAGAAAGAACCCAGACTATTGTTCAGGTAAGTGGTTAAGTAGATATAAGTTTGCTTTAAAACCCAAGGGAATACCAAAAACAAAAATTCTAATTGAATTAACTTTTTCAACTTTCTATATCAGAATACAATGAAATAATGTGTCAAATAAATTATTGTTGATTTCTATTAAATGTATTATAGTTACTTGTAATTCTAAACAGCTAATTGTAATTTACAATTTCTGAAATGAGTACTTTCTATTGTTACTGAACGTTGTTCATATTTCATGTCGTTACGCATTATTCACAAAGATTTTTTTGTTTCTTCTTTACGATTGATTGATAGAACGAAATCCGAAGATAAATTAGCAAAGCGCATGGGTTTCTCTTTACATTTTTGACAGAAAGCATAAGAAAGCAGCTTGATCTTTGTAATCCATTTGTATGATATTTCAAAGCAGTTGTATATATTAGCTACTATTCGTTAAGTAAATTGGACTTACATACGATATTCATCTAATTAATAGTTGATATAAATAAATTCTTAATTTAATGTAATATTGAATTTTTCCGACATCTAGTATGAAAGAGTTAGTAAAAAATCTGGAAATCCCGATTTCTCGTTTTTGAATTTATTCTCAAGCCATTCTGATTGAGGTTTATAGAAAGATCTTCCTTAGTCTCAACTAGCAAAAGTGAAAACTGTGTCTTCGTTAATTACACTCTGGTCAACTCTCTGTAAGAGTTTTCTTCTTATTTCTCTTTGTCAATGGTTTTACTTCGAACGGATTCGTACTGTATATAAAATAAATAAGTTAAACACGTAATAAATCTCTGCTATGAGTGAAAACACTCTAACATTTGAATTGACACCAACTAAGGAATTGTAATTAGACTACAGGCACAAGTAGCAGTATTGTTATTTGAGTATTATGTACTACAAATGTACTGCTTCAATAATAAGAGTATCTGATAATGAAAATGAATCTGGAATAACACTGTGAAATCCATACTGATGACGATACTTTATTATAATAAGGAAGTATGCGGACGTCTATCAAAGTTGTCGTCTTTATAGAACGTTTGAAATAAGAAGTAGTATTGTATCTCATAGTAAATATTTAGATGGTGAAATCTTAATATTATTATTATTATTATTATTATTATTATTATTATTATTATTATTATTATTATTATTATTATTATTATTTAATGTATGTCTTATTTGACTACAGTCATCAATTTTGGTACAGAAATCCCCAGACCTAATCATGCACGAGCCTTTTTCTCGATTTTAAAGTGGGGGGTCGGATTGCTAATTTAAACTATATGGAAAAACTTTGCACGTTTCTCGCGATTTCTAATAACGCTTGTACATATGCAACCCGCATTATGTCATGGTTGTGCGGGTTTACACAACAGCAGATGATAAAAGGCTATAGGAAATGGCGTAAGGAGTGTTTCTTCTCTTTTAATTGGTATTCTGAATTAAGACCCGGCAACGAGTCCTTGCAGGTAGTAGAGAAATAAAAATGATATGAAAAATCAAACAGATAACAGGAAACTATCAATGTAAAGTTCAGTGTATAAATGTGCAATTCCGTGTTATTACAAACAGTTCGATAGTTCCTAAATCATGCATGCACAAAGAACAAAAATATGCTATAACCTCTTGTGTCTAAAATTACATGCACTGGGACAGGCACGTAGCCAAGGGGGGGGGGGGGTCCGGACCCCCTCTTCGAGACCAGAAAAGAAAAAATTAATGAAGGATGAAATAAAATGAAATGAGAAAAAGAAGGATCAGCGTTAAAAATAAAGAAAAACTACAGGAAGCTTTTGGTTACTTTTTCTTATGAGGAGATTTGTATTACTTGCAGTACATGGTGGCGAGGTAAGCGAGATATCCTGGAAGAGTCAGGGAATTTGAAATTTCAAGAAAAGTTACGGAATTCTCAGAATTTCTGTTACTAATCAGGGAGATTTTAAGCTTCCGAAAGTATAGTGTCTTTGTGTAACAGCGTGACCATTTTTTATCATAATTTTTCGTCATCGCATCCTTGCAGTATCAAACATGTTATTTCAAGAATAATTTTTTACTGCTCCTTTAACCTGTCATTTGGAACCGACAGTAGTTGACGGAATAATAAAAACAAAAAAATTATGTATTAAGAAAGTTCTGTTAGCATTTGATTCAACAGAGAAAGGAACGCAGATATTATAAAATAGTTTATAAGACATTATTGAGCATGTACTTTTTATAATAGTTGAGGTCATAATGAAAGGAAAATTGTTATATTTGAATAGAGGAAGGACGTATGTATTGTAAAATCTTTTTCAATACGTTTTTTATTATTATTATTTTACTCGAGATTTCTTCATAGTTTGTTAATTAAATACTTACCAACATATCCTCATTTTATTTTTCTAACAAACCAATACATGTTAATAATAAAGTAGTTTAGATTGATCGATCTCCTGGGCCTTCTGAATTTCATGTCACCCCCGTTACGAAATCCTGGCTAAAAGAACCAATATATGTTCCAGAAAGTAGTTTAGGGTGATCAAGCTCCTGATGTGATGACCACAGTATTTCATGTCACGGACCCGCCCTTCTTCATGAAATCCTGGCTACGTGCCTGACTGGAACTTTATCATATAACTTTTAAAAACTTTGTTTTCTGCACTCTTACCTAAAACGTGGGTTGCTTGTGTGAAAAGCAAGTCCCTGGAAGTAATTACCACGGATAGATTTTTCTTACTTTTCGAGTTATAAATAATTACAGTCGCAGCATTATAGCCAAATTAATAGACTGTAATAATATTTAAATTCTATTAAATGTAGTAGTATCAGTAGTTAATAGTTATAGCATATTGTGTAACCAAAATGACCCGGGCATGAGTCCGAATAGTGCGTTCTAAGTTGAAATGTTTAAACTAGAAAACTGTTGTAATTATAATGATGCTGGATATTTTAAAATTACAGTATGTAGTAAAAACATCACATCAAAATATAAATTACCTAAATTAAAATTGCTTAAAGTATAAAACTTGAATCAAATGTTGAATATAATACTCTTGTGCTTATCCGATGACCTTATTGTTTGTATACCCCATGGATAGTTTCTTTCGCGTAGCAATAACATTCTCCATTACAACATGGATTTTCATACAAGAATTATCAACAATATCAACCATCCCATCAATCAATTAATAGAAAATGAAGAATGAACACTCAGAAATTGTGTTCCTATGCAAATGAAATTTTATCCACATACTCTACAGATTTTTACCATGTAAATCAACATGCATGGTGCTGCACCTTTGAACAGATAAGGTCCATCATGGCTATATGAATAGCCTTTGAAAGGAACGCTGGAACCTATTTCGATCCAATTCTTTGTACAGAATATACAGGGTGGCCAAAACATCACGTCAGTTGTCTGTGTACTATCAATTACTTTCAATGTATGCCTGCACAATTATATGAAGCAGATTGTAGATCTGATTTCCTGGGATTCTACATTCCTTCCATCTCATGATGCAGTTGGTGAAGGTTTGTTGCTGGTGCTACAAACAGGATCAGATTAGGTCCAATTGAGTCCCACACATGTACCCAATAAAGCACACATCTTGTAATCGTGCAGGGAAAATAACGCCAAAGTAAAAACAGCTCTATTCACTCAACACAATAACATGTCACCAAATTGCTTCTTTCAATACGTCCTTGAAAGAGGGCTGCATGCTGGCAAGGTGAGAGAATGTCAAGTGACTGTGATCCTGCACCTGTGACTGTGATCCTGCGTCTAGCAAACTATTGAAGATTTTTCTAACTGACATTGTGGATTTAACACTGGTCCTAATCTATAGCACTGTCGTCGTGTGGTTTGGAAGTTTCTGCAATACTTGCATTGAGCAAACATAGACATCCACTGCTCTCCGGACAAGAAGCATGCGTGGGCACCTTCCCTGGATCAATTGTGTTACCATAAATTGACAACGAACACTTTCGTACGTAACGACCATCCGCAGCTCTCACTGAAACTCCGTTAACTAGTGAACTGAGTTTGCATACATAGTCCTGGCATATCTCTCACGTTTTTTCTTTAAGAATTTAAGGAACAAATGAATATTCCTGAACTATATTTGAAATTGATTTACCTCTTAAATGTTAGCATGGAATCAAGCATACGAAGCTGAGACAAATATGTGAGTGTTACGCTAGTAATTCTAATAAATAACCATGAAACACCAGTACGTAAAGAATAGTCAATTCTCCGTTTCAGATTACATGAAATGAAATTAAATCTTTGAGTTTTACGTCCCACGCATATGCCGGCTAGGCTAAAGGACACGGTGAAGATAAGAAATGAATACAATGGTGGAATGAAGAAAGTGGGAGGAAATGGGAGAATTCCGAGGAAAGTCACGCACACGTTGTTTGTCCACCACAAAGTTCACTTGGCGGGAGCTGGGAACGAACCAGGGATCCTATGCACCAGAGGTGAACGCTCTACCACTGAGCCAGCGCGGCCACCTTTCAGATTACACTGTTACTAAGTATGTATATTAATGAATATTTAATCGAATGATTTTACATAATCGATTGAGTAATTCAAATGAAAGAAATAGGTTAAGCAGTGTTCGCAACATAAATTGCTTTCGATTTCTTGAATATTTTGAACTCTTTGTACTGAATAAAGTGTTTAAAATCAAGTTCAATAACTTTCTTAGTAAGACTGGAAATGTGATTATGCAATGGCAAATTCGTTATTTTTCCTGTAATATTTGTGTCACACATCATATTTTAAAAAATGTCTTCAAGGGGAAGAAATCTCTGAACGCCTAAAACCTTCAAGGCTGGAGAGTGTAGTTGGTTTCACCGCTACTGCTGATGTGATTTTCCTCATGTTAAACTGTAGAGCTGTCACTCTAAAAGCATTTGCGAAAAAAATCCTCTTCTTCAATTTTTCATTACAAAACGGTAGCAAAGGGAAGAATTGAGTTCAGGTAATACAATTAGATAATAAATTTAACTATGTATGGAGTTGCAATGTATTGGCCTTGAGCCATAGTTTTATGTAAAAATGGTTTTCCTTATTCGCAGAACACCGAATAGTAGCTGTAAACCACAGGGTAAAGACGATATATATGAACATTTCCTTGTGTTTCAAAAACTAGTTTTATTTTCTGTTTCCTTGTTTAAAAGCAAAAACTTAATTAATTTAGGCAATGGGAAATATATTACATATGTAGATCTTAGTCAAATATTATTTCAGAGTAGTAAGTTTCCTGTAAAATTATAATGTTCCTCAATTTGATAACAACTGAAATTACATTTACTGCGTTTGTAAAATGGTAATTTGCATTTTTCGACAATTAGCTGCAATTACCCTTATTACATTCACATTATAGTTATAAACTTACAGCATGAACTACTGCTTCTAGCTAAAACATGCGAAAGTGTTCATTTACTGTATTTACGTATATAGGTGTGGTTAAGTACAGTAAAAAATTCTCATGTTGATAGGCTTTTATCTGCGTTTCATAAGTAATTGGATATAAATTATTAAATAAAAAGAAGTATACTTTAGTTACCGATGTAGGCAACAAGCATGACCTGATTCTCCGATAATTCATAAGATACATTTACAAGGATTGAAAGGAGAGATTAAATATGTTGAATGGAGTAGAAGGCAAAAACTGAGTTTAGTTTACTTCAGTTTAATCTAACTGATTTTATAAATATGAGCTTGTTTATCAGTATACATTAGTATATTACGTAAGAACTTTCTTGATATGGAAGTTAGGAAACAAAAATTACAAATTTTAGGAGACAAATGTTACTAAATATTCGGGAATGCGTTTCAATAGAACGTACTTCTCTTATTTATAGAATTTGCGTCAGTTGTCTATGTGTTTTTATATCTTCATTCCATGTATTATGGTACGTATATGATAAGTGAAACGTATCAAAAAATTTTAGACCAGAGCATTGATCCTTAAAACAACATACATTTATTGAAATCACGCACTTGGGACCTATAAGGTTGTGACGTTAGTGAATATGTACGTACGTAGGTTACTCCACAAGTTAACTCTTGAATCAAAGCAAACTTTTGAATTCTATTTTTTGTAATTGTTAGTAATTGAGTCAATGTATGGGAAAAATAACTAGCAAGTGTTATTTTCAAGTTCTGGAATGACAACTTTCCTGCAACATCTGAAGGCATATGTCACTGATAACAGTTTCTTCAAAAGAGAAACTTCCTATGATACCACTACTCTAAATACCACCCCAAAGAGTGGTACCAGGGACGTTTAACTCTTCTGTTACGATTTCATTTGATTGGTATCACTATAATAAACAGAATTGTGTCTGTTTAGACTACTGTTCATCTTGAATTACGCCTTATCTGTTTACAAAATTCGTTTTCAGAAGTCTCTGTCAGCTTTGTCTGAATGAAAAAAACACTCACAAAACTCAACACGCCGGTCCAGTTTACATTCATACCACGCATGCAGAAGCTTTCCCGGTCAGGTTTCATTTTCAAATTTCTTAACATATTCCTTAAAAAGTTACATGTCATTCCCAGGCAGCTTCACAAATCTGTCTTCAACCTTGGGGGGACGGGGAAGACCGTACCTTTTTTCCTAGCGATGTTCAAAACATTTATGAAGCTGAAAAATAACGCTGTAGGGAATCTGGGGAGCAGAGTTGTCTTCCACATTAGGAGATTTGAGGCTTATTCTGGGGGAAGGGGGAGGTGAAACTCATATTACGGTAGATGAATCTGATTTCTGAGGTAAACTTGTATATTACGTATCAAGCAATGTAGATGAATTGGCAGTCGGACACAAATCGTCACATTTCTCCCCAAAAAACACATTTCAAATCGGATTATTGGGGGGACAGTCCCCCCAGTTCCAAGATTGAGGAGAACATGTCCCTCTCATTCCCCCGGGATTTGCGCCAGTGTTCTCAGGTTACGTGCGCACCTTTTAGTAGACTTCTTTGGGGTAGAAACATAACTCTGGGTAACAAATTTTGTGTTTTCTTCATTCGTACACTTCGTGGTCATAGGCTTCGCGATAAATCATACACAAAGCCTGTAGTCGAGAATTGTGTTAATTCATCATGGTGACTCCATACCTGGAAATCTTCTGGTCTGCTGTTACCGCATTCTTATTTTTGTTCTGTTTTCACCAAGTTTGTAGCATGAAAATAATTATTCCTTTGTTAATTTATGATTCATCTTAATACTTGTGTTAATTTTATATTATTCTTACTTTTAATTTACTATAATTTTTAGTTATGTGGGCTATTTCATGACAATATTACCTCAAAAATAATTTTATATGCCTATAACCTAATAAGAAGTGCTTATGAAAGAAATAAAAGTAGTGTATATTACTGATATTTGCATAAGTACATTCCATTAAACTCTTTGTAATAAATTGCTTAACAACTGAAAGAAAGGTAGTCGATTTTTTAAATATCTGCTTAAAATACCAAAGAACTTTGCAACAATATTAGGCTTAGCAACCGAGAGGAAAATTTACTTGTTTCTTGCTGAACAGAACAAGAAATGTTATCTTCTATTTCAAGTCACGGAAAACAATTCTTTCTTTCTATGTCTGCTTTCTTTCATCTATTGACAAGATTTAGAAGGATTACAAAATAAGGTTATCAAACTAAAACATAAAAGAAATCTACCTTAAAAACCGTATTGGTAATCAAATTATAGTCTTATCTTTAAATATTTGATTATATACTTTTTATGAAAATATATAAGAAACCTTGTTGTTGCTTGTTATACTTACCTCCTTAACTATACCTATAACACGATAAAACAAATGTCACATTATTAGTCATGAAATTTAGGTATATTAAGGATTATTTACTTGCTCAATTTTAAGATAAATAATTTCTCTGATTATTTTTGTGATCTATTGAAACTCAAATTCACTATAGTTCTGAAATATGAAGGAGGAGATATATTCCTACCTTCTACTTCACTTAACATTAGAAACTATAAAGTAACTACTATTAAAATATTAACTCAAACAAATGAAAATGAATCGCATAATCTTGATGAAAAATTGCTACTGACACTATGTAAACCATACGCGCACAAAACAACAGTAATATTCAAATTTAAAGGTTTCTTGTGATCTGATGTGGTATATTTGTGTAACTTGAATACTTGTTGGGTCACTGTGGTTCAGTGGTAGAGGATTCACCACTGGTGCATGGTATCTTTTTTCGATCCCAGCTCGCGCCATGTGAAGACAAACACCGTATGCCTGGGATTTCTCGGAGTTCTCCCGTTTCCTCCCACTTTCTTCATTCCACCATTTCATTCATTTCTCATAATCACCTTCTCGTTTAGCCTAGCTAGTATAAAAGTGGGACGTAAAACTTTAAAACTTTCGAATACTTTGTTCAACACTATGTTTAATCATTCCTAATATGACGGATTTAGGTATTCAATCCTGGTATATACGTGAACGAATTGCTCGAAGAGATGGATCCCGAATATAACTAACTTGTAAGTAAAAATACTAGCTTTTTATAACAAAACAGGAAGAAAAAACTAAAATAGTGATTTCAGGCCTAATGGCGTGAGTGTTATCATATTTATCATAACATAGATATCACAATACCATCTTCTTGTAGTACAGTAGTTTATATCTTACAATTTGTATGTGTGAGTTTTAGTGTACTAGATCGAAGAACCAAATTTCAGTTAGTTCTATTTTTAAAAAATACATCTTCGACATTTAAAATCAGCATGATTTTATTGGATTTTGCGTATATTCTTGTTACTAGTATTGCATAAGTTTTCTACGGTCTAGGAGGAGCTTAGTTCGATTCTAGAGAAGAACACGACATCTTGGTTGTTATATCGTTAATCTACAGCCACCCCTGAGTCCAAGCGTCAAACTTCCAGTTACAATTTTTTTTTTATTTAATTCATGTAGTAATCAACTTCCTTATGAAAGTAATTTGTAAATCGTTTAGTTTTGGCTTATTAAACAGTGCACTTTGGCTAATCCTCTTCAACCCCTCAAGCATGTAAACCTAGCTTGTATAGTAGTTTTCCTTGTTCTTTACCTTCCTAGCTTGCGGATTTTTCGCTCTCTTAGGAATTTGGAGAACTCTTAGGTAAGGTAAATATTCTGAAAGCGAGCACGTGTTGATTCTATTATATAAGAAGATTAAAAAAATCAGCATAACTAGAAATAATCACAATTCACTTATAAGTGGTAGATTCTGAGATCCACCTCTTTAATTTCATCTGTTACCTGTGAATATTAAAGCCAAACTGAATGAAAGTATAGAAAGACTTTAAAATTTATACGTAACTTAAGTTATTAAGACAGAAGCTAGAACATTCAACTGAACGATTAGATAATATCCTGTAGATTTTTTATTCATTGATTCAAAGTGCAAAATAGCGCTTATGATGTAATAGCAGAATATCAGCTTTAAATGGTTTCCCTTGCATGAAGAAAGGTCTGATGTGCAAACTGTTTCCCAATGAAACAATAAACTACCACCTGCTGCGAACGCTCTTCATTTACGTAACCCGTTAATTAATCCGGCTTGTTTTCAGTTCATTTGAGGATATATTAACTGATGCTTTGATGACTTTAGAACATACCATGTCTCTGATTTACAATAACAAGTACACTGGGTCTCAAAAGAATGGAAAGTAAAATTGATAAGATCAAATGAAGAATTTACAAAACAGGAATCATAAAGAAAACTAAAAGAACGCTTATCTGGTAAAGAGAGCAAAAACTACTTGTATATTACATTAAAATTATTATTATAAAGATTTTGTTTGCCTTAAATTTTTATAAATAATCCTTAAGTCATATAGATAAATATTTTTGATTTAATTTGATTTTGAATGTAACGTCCCGCTGAGCAGCTAGACTTAATGAGATGTGGACCTACAGCTTAACATGGTATCCGTACCACATGAACTCCCGCCGAATCGAACCCTATCTGCCACCTCAAATATAGACAAATAGGTATAGGACCTATCTAATTTTTTAAATAAAAATTATGTAAATACAGTAAACTACACTGAGCCAAGAGTACGCTGTTAGATTTTTTTAATGATAGAACGTAGCAGCCTCTGTCCTGCCGGAAGAATCTACCGGAATGACTGTTGTAAACGAGCCGCCGTTCTACCGGCAGGACGCACCTCCTTAATGAAAAAAAATGTGAGTTTGTCCTTCGGAAGGACGGAAACCTTCCAACAGTACGCATGTTAATATACAATAAACAATATAAGAGTAGGTTTACTGTTTCCCAGTTATCACCGAAATTCGCTCTACTTCACACATGATTGGTATTTGGTGGATCAAAAAAGAAGCTAAACGTACACACGATTACCCTTAGAAAACATTACGCCATTATTGAACCAACAGTCGTACCAACATGATTCTTTTTTGTGCTAAAACTAGAGTTCATGCTCTTTCCACTAGGAGAACTTTTGTTCCGAAGGGCTTATACAAAGTACTCTAATTTATAGATAAACATGGTAGGACTTTCAGGATGTTACGTTCTGCTCGAGGACGTTGTACATTCTAAGATTAAATGCTCATGTCTCCGTTGTAAAGAAAACTATAAGCTTGTAATTTAAACATGACAATTTTGAAACATTCTTTTTCCAGTTTGCAACGCTGATATTAATAATATCAAGCTTCTGGTTCCAATAAACGATAATTCAACCAACAGCAATAACGCACGTTTTACTCGAAGATCAAACATAGTCCCCATCAGCATCGACGACCTTCTGCCAACGTCGTGGAAGGTCATGGATTCTATCGCGGCAGAACTTGGTGGGCCGTGAAGCGAAGAAGGTATCAAGTGCATTTTGCACTTCTACTAGGAATTTGAACTGGCGTCCTCTAAGGTGATTGTCCAAGGAATAGAACAGGTGATAATCGGACAGTGCAATATCCGGGGAGTATGGCAGATGCAATAATGTTTCAAATCCAAGGCGTAGAATAGTGTGCCGAGTCATCATAGCCACGTGAGACTTAGTGTTGTCCTGTAACAGGAGGACCCATTTGCAATTCAGAAGTGGTGGCTAAAGAGTATTGAGTGTTTCTTGGACACGGCTCAACTGCTGACAGTACACAGTTACGACCATGCTCTGATCAGCTGGTAGCAGTTTCCTATGCACGATACCGCGAGCAGTCCACCAAACACACAGGAGAATCTTCTTCTGGTGTAGTGCTGGTTTTGGTTGTTTTGGAACCGGTTTATGGGATGCTAACTAATGATGACGGCGCCGTGGAGCTTCGTACAGGACTCACTTCTCATCACATGTAAGCACCCTGTTCGGAAATGGCTCCTTACTCAGACGAGACAGCAAAGAAACACAAGCATCTGTTCGCGTTGCCTTCTGGCCCGGAGTCAAATCATGTGATACCCATCAACCCAACTTCCCA
This sequence comes from Thermobia domestica, assembly GCF_964235325.1. Taxonomy (NCBI): domain Eukaryota; kingdom Metazoa; phylum Arthropoda; class Insecta; order Zygentoma; family Lepismatidae; genus Thermobia; species Thermobia domestica. Next base: position 207,007,963 of record NC_137456.1, on the reverse strand, counting down.
AGTTGATGGAGGTGCTGCCGAATGGTTTCTCTACTCACACTGAATTGTAGTCACAGTTCCTCACATGTCTGGCCACTGTTCGCCTCAATTGCTGCCTGAAGATCTTAATTTTCTACAAGAAGATCTTGGTCTTCTGTCACGTGGTGCGTCTTCGAGTGTTTCGTCATCGTTCTTAAACTTGTTAAACCACCGCTGCACTGTCTGCGTAGTCACGACATCCTCACCAAGGGCCTGGCATATCCTTCGCAGCGCTGCAGCGGCGTTTTACACTAGCCTCAACTCGTACACCATACACGCCCTTATGACGCTCTGTGGAAGTCCCATGTTCACTCTGTTCTTACGCAAGCTCACGGGTTCACGGTGTCCCTGAATTGCCACAACTAGACAGTATGTTGGATATAGCCACACCAACAACTTACCATCGCCTTATCTCTATTCACATTCAACTCACGGTGTGAGGGCCAATTAAACACAGATCTTCACAAAAAATGAGAGAACTTTCTTGTTACCTTTATACGTTGACTTGTTTTGCTAACCTCAATTCAAATAATAATAATAATAATAATAATAATAATAATAATAATAATAATAATAATAATAATAATAATAATAATAATAATAATAATAATAATAATAATAATGAAACTGCGAACTTATACACACGGCGCACTTTTACCCTAGTCTTTTCTATGATAAATCACAATGGATCCAAATTGTTCCCCAATGTCAAGGTATGCTAAGGATTGTTGAAACGATAAAGTAAGCTAACACTACCAAATAGAAAATTGTATATTCTTATTCATAACTCATATATGCTTCTTGTTTTAAACTATTCTTAATGAATCATTACTTTGTTAATTTGGAGTTTACTGTGTTTATCCGCAGTAGTGTCATTCGAGATTTTTGCTTACTTGGGGGAAGGAACAAAATCCTGTTGTAAGGAGAGTTTTAAATTTCTCCCTGTTGTGCCGTAAGGAGAGTTTTATATTTCTCATTAGCAGATTATTACACTATTGATTGAAATGTTCTAAATCTCAGAAATCTCAGACCTAGGGAGAAAATTCAACAACTGAAGCCCCAAATAACGCCCCTGCTAGGAATCACGGTGGCTCAGTGGTAGAATGCTCACCTCTGGTGGAAGACATTCCTGGTTTGCTTACAGGCTACGTGAGTTTGACGAGGACAACATGTGTCCATAGGTTTACTTAGGTTTATTCCCTCGAGATCCCATGTGGCTATATAGTTGTCTTCGGGACGGAATATTGGAGTTCGATACCCGGTGGGAGCTCATGTGGTTCGGATTCCATATTACGCTACAGATCCGCATTTCATATGGCCTTGCTGCTGAAAGGAACCATGAACCGTAATCTAATTCAATTATCCACTTGAGATTTTCCTGCTTTTTGTCATATTCTCATTGCACCAATTGCATCATGATGAGTTACTGTCTTCAATCATCCTTCTTATTTAAGCCAAAACACATAATCATAGTGTGTAAAATAGGAATTGCATTTCAATTCATTTTCCAGTGACGAGGTTTCCAAGGTTTTCCTTAGTGTTATCTCGCAAATACCGGGATAGTACTTCTATTTTCTTTCCCATTGCTGTTATATTACTTGTAAATTGTTAATTAGTTCAGCGTAAATTGACCACATAGGTTTTATTTGTATGTTTGTTCATACATAGATGTCTCCCTCAGATAATAACCGAGAAGTATTCCAGTCCGAAGGTAGTGAGTAGCCAGAGGACTTATCTCCCCTGTGACTATCTTCAGCCTCCTGAAATTTTCAGTTGTTTGTTTAGATGAATATTCGTGTATGTCCTATAAATAAGCAGCAAGAAACTTTTACGGTCTTTTTCTGCAAATAAATAAATAATAATAGTAACAAAACAGAAAGTTCCTATTGGTTGTGGGGTAAAATAAAAATTCCAATTTACAATTTTTGTATTTCCGGTCTATTGTTTCTCAGGAGGAAGTCGGAAAAAATATTTTAAATTTCACTGCTTTGTTATAGTGGAGGTTTACGTTCCTATTGAGTTGACAGATTCTTTGTATCGTTGAAAGAGACGAATTTAGCTCTTTCTCATTTTGAGAAATTCAAGTATTTTATCTGAAGAATTTTCAGAAGCTATTAAAAATCACGTTAAATTTGCTAATTGTTCAATGAATTTAAAATGTTTTATCATGTAGCTCATTAAGGAAAACCATAGTTCATAAGAATAACACATATGTACTAACAAGCTATGAATGTAAGTTAAATTCGAGTTTCTTTCCGACCCCTACCCATTCAAAAATTATCTCGACATGTTTTTTAATGCTTATCAAGATAGTGCATATGCTACTATAGTCAATAAGTTTCACGGAATGGACGCAGTGTAGCACTAGTGGTATACTAAAACTGATATGTGATATCCTGGAAGAAGAAGTGGAAGTTCATCTCTTGACCCAGCAAGAGGAAAGTCTGTGTATTGAGTATAAACAGATGTGAAAGGAGTCGATTTACGGAGGAAACAGTTTACAGGATTATGAACCAGTAGATCAGCCAACAACGGTCCGAACAGAACGCAAGATCGAAGAGGTTGCAATGGTTGTGCGCGCTAACCCTTCCCAGTCGGTAGATGACATCACAGCAGCAGTACGGATCAACCATGATACGTGTCACAGCATTCTGACGGATGTCTTGAACACGTCGCCTGTCACCCAGCGCCCTGTCCCACGCATTTTGACACAAGACCAATGATAAGAAGTGCTGATGCTGATGGAACATTCCTGAACCGGATAATAACAGGAGATGAAACATGGTGTTTCCTCTACGATCCACAAGTAACAAGACAAGCAGCCACCTGGAAATTGCCATCATCTCCAAAACGCAAAAAACCGAGGCAAGGCAGGTCAATAGAGAAAATGATGCTTGAGCTATTTCGAATGTCTATATGGACCTGTGTAATTGTCTGTCTGTGTGTGAACGTTCACCATGGGTTCTACTGGTTGCCTATACTCTGAGGGAACAGTACACGAATTTATTGACTTTCTAGTATTTCCATTCTTGATCATAAGTTTACGATAATCATAATTATGATGCAAAATAAATATCAATTCTGCCGACAGGTTCTTTTATCATTTGATGAAAAAGAAGCCTAGATAGATATGTTACTGTCAGACGTTCTTTTAATTTTCTTGTTGACATGAATTAGAAAGCAGCGGCGTAGTGTAAGGGAACGCCGGTATGCCCGGCATCCCCTATTAATAAGAAAAAGTACGTATTTCATTGTATATAATTTGTTTGCTTGTAATTATCACAATTATTTCCACTGCAATCTTCTGGATGTGCTCCCTCGCCTTACTTTGATAAGCGGAACCTACGCATGCGCGTCACTCAGATGCACATTTTCTATCTTTCCTCTTGTCGTATGCTATGTTCCTTGGGCATCCAGGCCTACTGCAAGAAACGGGGTTTTCGCCTGCTTTCTGCGGAGTGCGCATGCGCAACTACTTGCTTTCTTAACTCCATTCACCCCTTGCAACTCTACACTCTGCTTTAGATATACGCTGGCATATCTTCAAGTATTTCCAACTCTATCTATTTTGAACTAAGCTATAGTTTCTGTACAGAACGTACGAGCGCTAACGTCAAGGAAAGACAACAAAACAGAAATGGCTAGTTCAATGCCTTTTTGAAGCATGCCGGTTATGTAAATAATAGTATAAAAAATAGTTATACTTCAATCGTAATTAAATGCATCGTAATTGTAATCGTAATTAAAGGCAAACTATTAATCTTCATCATAAATACATAGTGGCGTGGCCAGAAATTCTTTGAGGGAGCTCACACACACAAGCATAAATATAAAGCATTCTGTAGAATCACTTTCACCGATCTGGTAGACCATTCTCGCCCCTCGCAAACATTGCTTGGGCCCTTCAGTCATTGGCACATATCCCGAGGAGATGAGGGCGACATGTCCCCTCCATCCGATTTGAAATTGTGATGATTTGTATCCGAATGCCACAAAGGAAAGTGGGATGAAATTGTTTCCCTTGACTTGTTTCATTTTAAAAAAAGAATCGTGTTTTTTAATATTTCATTATCATTTATTATTATTAGTCTATTTTCAACTCTTTGTTTAATTCCTATAACGATTCCTATAATGCTATTGTGATCATCATAATTCTGCTCAAATAAGAGCATTGTTGCGCCATACATAGTTGATTTTCTTTCATAGTTTTGGGGAAGTCATTATTTATATTATTACAAAACAAGTGTCCTAAAATTTTAATGTGGATCATTGTGGATGCGTAAATAGAAACATATCAATTATAAATATGCATGTATTCAGATTTCAGAATGTGTTCACGACACTTGATACGTATCACAATTTTATCTACATCGCCTGGTATATAATATGCAACAGGTTCACCTCAGAAATCAGATTCATCTACCGTAATATGAGTTTCATCACCCCTCCCCCCAGAGTATGCCTCAAATATGCCCTCCTCCCTCAAATCTGCCCTCCTCCAACTGTTGAAGACAACTCTGATCCTCCACAGCATTGTTTTTCAACTTCATAAATATTTTGAACATCGCTTTTAAAAATGGGAACGGTCTTACCCGTTCCCCGAACGTTGAAGACAGATTTGCGCCCCTGCCTTCAGTATCTGGATATCTGACAACGAAATACATACTTAGAAACAGGCCCCCAGAGTTGGTTTAAGTGTTTTCTATTTACATCCTCAAATGATATACGTATACACTCAGGGCCATATTCACGAATGGGCGTCTGAGTTTCGGACTCAAGATGACAAATTTCTAGGGGTGACTTTTTAAAGAACGAGATTGAAGTATGGTATGCGGAGAAAGAAGCTGCCCACGAGAAAGAAATAAAGGGAACTATACTGGAAACAATGTTCATACAACAGCGGGCCGAGTTTTCTTGTCACACGGTAGTGGTAAGAAGAAGCTGAGACAATTGCTTATTGGCTTCTGACGTAATCCACGCATTTGCTTCTGTATGCCCCACTAGGCCACCAATTACGGGGCCTCCCCCTAAATTTTTTACAACCCTATATTTCCCATCGGTATAGCTATGTATTGCTGATTTTAGTAGTATTGTATCGCACAAGTGACTAACTTTGGCATCCCCATTTCGAAATACCACGCTACGCTACTGTTAGAAAGGTATCTTTGTCTATGCAAATCTAAAGATTATAGAAGCGTAAGAGTTTCGAAGTTATTACTATTCGCTTAACAAGGAAAAATCTATGAAATATATTGGTATGTAAAAAACAAGATGATACTCTACATCTGTAGGACTCCATACATGTATGTGTAGATTTGGAAACATATTGTACATATAACACTCCATCATAATAATGTATCTCATTCTATCCGTAAATTGATGTGCTTTTGTATTAATTTATCAATCTATTAAATTGTCACTACTTAAGTGCATAACTATTTTACTAAATATACTTCACTCATACATTATTTGCATAAACGTTCCATTCCAAACTACTCTAATCTCCTTATTCTATGTAAAGTTCATATTTTTGTCAATTCACGAAAACAACTGCGGCGTCGAAGATCTTCATCCTTCGTCTCTAAGCAGTACAAGTTTTGTTTACTAGGTGGTAGCAGTTGAGGCACAGTACCTGAGCGAGTAACACGTGTTTCTGATGTTGACTGAGGACATGAGATTTTCGATTGAATAGCAACGGGTAATTGTGGACGTTATGCAACCCATATTAATCGCCAATTAGATTGTGTGTGTGGTAACAGTGTTCTTGTAGAAAATACTGTTGGGAAGTTGGTGCGTAAGTTCAAAGCAGGAAGAGCGAGTATGAAGATGATCGGAGTTCTGGACGTCCAAAAGCAGGATCAACCAACGCTAACATTAACCATGTTGAAAATTTTATCGTGGAAGATAGTCGTGTCATCATCCAGGAGATTTGTGATACACTGAGATTAACAGTGGGAACAGTAGAATGAATAATTACAAACGATGTGGCGCTAAGGAAAGTTTCTTCTCGCTGCATTCCACGAATGTTTAATAACGATCTAAAGAAGAAAGAATTCTATCAAGTGTCCAACAATGAGACGCTTCAGAAGAAAGAGATGTAATTTCTTGGAAAGTGTTGCGACGTGTTGAATCTCTGTTATGAATCACAGATTCCAATATTCAACACCAAAGCAAAAAGGCACAGTGATACAGAGGAAACACACACATTCAACCCCGTCCTAAAAATTTCGTTAGATTGCATCCAATGAGTAGTGCTGTACGCTATCCTCTGGAATTCCCAGGGAGTGATATTTTCCCATCCATGTTCCGAAAGGTCATACAATTACGGGCAAGTATTCTCATACACTTTTTAATACAGAATTTTTGTCAAAATTGACTGAAAAACGAATACAAATAGTGGCAATTTCATCCTCCATATGGTCAATGCCCGTCACATCATGCTATAGTTATGATCTCCTTCCTGGCTGCCCATAATATTGAACTTCTGCCACCCTCTGATTATTTCCAACCTCAAGGATTTACTTCGTCGACGCCATTTTGCCCAGTAGGTCATCCCTGGGAAATGCTATTTTCCAGTATCTGAAACATATCCCCAAAGATGGCTCTGCGACATGCTATACAAAATGGACGGACCGATTGCAACTATATATCAATAAAGAGGTAGAGTTTGTTGACCAATAAGCACAGGTTAGTTCCCTGTTCCTTTTCTTGTTCCTTGTTTTTGGAAATTATAACAGATCAGCACTTACTTTTTATGTGTATTTCGTATTTACTCAACAATGATATACCTGAAATTGGTAGGTATCCTTATAGCGGTTCATTGCCAAGGAACTGAATGAAACAAACCAACAAGATAATTACATAGAATCAAATCATGCCAAACTATTCGACAATAGCAATGTATTTAAGCAATTCGCTAAAACCTGATGGATCTACTATTCCTTGCTCCTAAAAAAATATCATGGGAACTATTTAACGTTTATTAAATCTTTTGTTTCTTCACTGAACATTGGACAGCCCTTAGTAGATTCATTAGTTATATTATTACAACTTTTAATCTTCATTTGCATAAAAACTGACAATATTGAACACATGCAACATACAGTATATATTTTTGGCGGACTATCCGGATTAGCACCAAAGCGAATGTCTAAACTGTTTGGTCTCGTCGTGAACGACTAGTCAGAATACTTGTTTTTGGTAAAGTGGTGCATGTTTCGTTTCCGATCGTAGAAAATTATTATTAGCTTAGATCATGAAAAATAAAGTTGAAGAAAGCAAATCAAAGAAATGTGCGATACGATAGGCTGCAATGTAATGAGATCATAAAACAGAGTGATATTAAAATCCAACAAATTGTCGTCCTTATATTTTAATAATACTATAATCCCTTCTAATCTTTTAGAAAATATTTTAAATCATTCGCTGTTTCATTGTTATGGAAACTAATTTATTTTAAAGAACTGCTTTTATCTAAGAAGTGGAAGCAGCACAATAATTCTTCACTTCCAAATATTGCTTTTTCTATAACAAGGGGTTTTTGTTTTAAGTAATTCATAAATATCTTACTTTATTGTCTACACTAACGAAAAATATCTTGTTCTCAACAGAAAAATAAGAATAATAATCTTATAGTGATTCCTGATACTCTTTAATGTAATTATTTGCATTTTGGCTATAAATGTAATTAGAATTATGTGTTCATATTTTAATTGTTCAATGAATTTCATTAGCTTGGCCAAAAGAATATACAAATATATGGAAGTAAAGATAGGATTATTCTATGCTGCAGCCAAGTTGACGTTTGGCATGAACAAATGATCTCTCAATGTGCTAATGCAAAACCTCCCCCTTTTTTTATTTTTTTTTTCATTTCATTGGGTGAATATTGCGACATATTTACAAGGTTTTCGTCTCACTTGCAACATATAATTTGTCGTCCGAATTGGATTTCCATATTACAGCATTGGCGAAGTCACTGTAAGTGGATTGGTTGACGTGACAGCATTAATCAATGTCAAACAACACTTCGGCTACTGCATGTAATAGTCAAACCTATAGCTTCGTTGATATTTAAATTAAATAAATGTTGAATGTGATTGGAAACTAACATAAATGTATTTTCTTTTTCCAGATCACTTGGCCTACATTCAATCAATCATAATGAATCCGTCATCTGTTATATCTTGTACTATTCTATTCGGAGCCATTTTGTTCTTCGGCGTTCAAATCAGCCAAAGTGCACCTGTCAATAGGTAAGTGCTTGAAGATGTTAATAAATTAGCTGAATGTTCATTAGCTACGGTGTGAGGTAACGAAACCAATACTAAATACCGACAACTGATATATAGTAAATGAGTGGCTCCCAACCTTTTTGGCTAACTACACACTTTACTGAACACTCACGACATCACAAAACACATGCTTATATTTTACTAATAATAATATCGGTGCGTGACCCTGCATAGCTCAGATATTTTATGTTTAATCTCTTGTTGTATGGGGGCCGATGATCACGCACATTTATCTCTAATTGAATTACTAAGATTAGTAACGTAGGAAAAGTATATCGAGCTCCTATTATGAAGAAATAAAAATTAAGCATATTACATATAGATTATAGCTAACATTCTAACTTGGTGCTGAAATCTCATATTATTCTGAAATGCCAAACCAATAAATGTGTAATTTGATCTGAATGTGGCAGTCGAATTTTATGAGTCGGAGTTATCAAATTCTAATGTATCGTTACTAGCCAATGGAAAATTCGTTTTTACGACTAATCTCTATTGGTGATGCTAACGATGTTTCTCCTATAACTGTTAGACGATACTCTCAATTTTCACACTTGGCCTTCTCGAATCCTTTGTTCATTTATCAATGACCTAATATTAGTTTTCTGCCGAATTCCACAATAATTTCCTAGTTTCGTCATTTCCCGTAGGAAAACAGCTTTAATCTCCGACTCAGTTTTTTTCTATGCCTTATGTGCGGGGAATTCATATGTATGTGTTTTGAACCTTGTTTATATATCTCTTATCTGAGTGACCTGCAGCTCCAATGAATGACCGCACTTTATTCAAAATTAAAAGCGAATATTTTACAAATTATCTTGCAAATGAATAATTATTTTTCCTTGATCGTTATATTGTCGTGTAACGATATAAATTATAGATATACTATTGCAGACTGTATGCAATACTGAACATTGTTGCTGCCGCTGGAAGAGTTGGCTGGTACAGTATGTCTCAAAATCAATTTTAACTAATAAATAAATACATAATGATATTTTAATTCTAAACTTTCACGACATACTGGTTGGGAGCCATTGTTAAATAAGAGCAAAAACGTTAATACGCAAGCTGCTGTGACAACTATGTTAAAATTGATGCCTTCTGACTCGTATTTTATTTTAGTTATTTATTTTTTGTTTGACATTAATAGCCGACAAATTGCAGTCAGTGATTTTAATATATAAACTTCGCTATAAATTCGTGATAATCTCATTTTACAAAGCTATCAAACAAACTCTGCTTAGGATTATCGCCAAGTAAATACAAATATTTCATATTAAAAATTAGAAACGTGTGTTCCTGTTCTGTTAGATTAATTATTGCTGTTAGATCAAACAAACGTTTCGTAATCATACGATTAACCAAATGTAATTATGTACAGAAGATAATTTGAATAACTAAATAAAATGCAACTTATGTGATTATGACGTCATTTGACCAGTTTATTGAGTAGTACAGATTATATTCGTTGAAGAATTAAGGCATATGCAAATGTAACTTGTGAATTATTTCCAGAGGAGTAGGGAATCATTCTTCATGCATTGTAGCATTCAGTTGCATCATTGATAGTGGAGGAGGAAATCTGTATGAAAGCGAGTAATTTGAATTTTGGAATTTTTCAGAGATTCCCTAAGAATGACTAATCCCTAAGGATGATAATGAAACTATCTTTACATTCTCTATATTAATAAGTCGAAAATACCAAAGTGTGAATTGATTGATTGTTACTTCATAAAGTGTGTCTACTGAAACTTGGCTCAAAATCTAAAGTTTTCGAATACAATGAATGTGTCTAACGTGTCAGATCTTACTTGTCAATATATAAGGAAGGAACTGCATACTAACTCTTCATTCAAATTCTAGAGGTTCAGAAGAAATCACCTCTGCTATAAACCGTGATTCCATTTAGTAAGTCCACAATACGAAGCAAAATTAAAAATAGATGCAAGTAACATTCTTTGGACTATCCACTGGATACCAAGCAGACACGTAGGAGCCGAGAAAAGAAGAGATTCTGCTTCACTATAATCTCTGCTGCAGGTCAAGAACCAATGTTTGCTTCATCCTTATGATTTTCTACCTGAATGAATTCAAGAATGTTCTAATTCTCTCCTCAAACTCAATGAACGTATTCAACAAGCTATTTTGAATTTGAATTAAGCAGTGAATATTGTCCGAACAATTAAACTTAAATGCTTGTGACTAGAAAGTCTCCTCCTTGGTTTGGCTCTAATTATGTACTCTAAATAATACTGTTTAATAAATGTCAATTCTATCACTTTCTGTAACAAAGATATATCATTTACTTGTATGTAGTATTGTTAGTGACAGTTTTAAAATCAAGAAAGACATGTGAGTGAAAGAAAACTCATGGCACCAATTCGTAACATGACTATACAGAAATAACTATAATTTCAGAACTATAAAATATTTCTAACTTTAATAAATCTATAAGGCGTATAGCCGACACGTCTTGCCATTAGACCCACTATAAGAATCAACTAAATATTTTATCTATTCCTAACAAATCGCCTCTCACGCAGCTTAAATGTGGGTCGACAAGACATCAGAATTTACTGCTAGAATAACACGACGACCAACCATATACCACACATGTTCGATTATCTATATATTAAACAGCTATGTAGGCCAGGATGTCTGATATTTGTCATTATTCAAAGAGGATTGCAATTACGTGTCGCAACTAATGGCTCCCGTACCGTTCAGCTGAGTGACGCCCGATAATGCACATTGATAGATTGTACTTCCTACGATAACGTATGATATGCAAGCGTATAGATATCACTATGAAAAAATTACATCGAGACTCGTTAAAAATATGACCATTTCTCAATTAGCACGCTAGCGATATTAGCAACCTGAATTGTTCTTGGTTCTGGAATAATGAAAGCCAACACATAAAACCATGTGTGTAGCTTGTCCAGCGTACACTAGACGCTTTAGAAATCGTCAATGGAGACAAGTCCAAACTCTTTACTGTTCTCCAACATATCTCTTGAGGATGATGGTCTATGGTTCGTGTCAACCACGTGGGCAGTTTTTCTGTCATTTCGTGGTGTGATCACACGGTTTTCCGTGGTCCACTGCCTGATCATCGCTGCCAAGTGTCATGGTGGCAACGTATGTGTGCGCACCGATTTTGCGATACGAGAAACACGATAATAAAAAAAAAACGAACACGAGAAACGCGATAATAAAATAAAACGAACAAAACAACGCAATAATAAATAATGAATTAGACCTAATTTTCTCGTGTGATTTAAATTGTCAATTTGGAATATTGTGTCTTGACTCGTCATTTGTCCCCAGGGAGGTTATACAGGAAAGAAGAATGCTTTAAAATAGTATATCTATTGTTTGGAGTGTTTTTACACTGATCATAGAAACGATATCTATGAAAACTGCATGCGACATCATAAGAAAATTTACTGCTAGAGATGTGAAAGAACTGTAGTGAGAAAAATTCAACTCTAGAATGCCAGGAACTTTCGCAAGAATATTTCTATTATATAAGTTTTACAAACATGTTTTACGTTATGTGTGCAACTTTTTTCTAATTTCAAGGGATTGTGTTAAGCTTCAGAACAATCGAATGATCGTTCGCGTTCTTAACTTATTGCATTAGACGTGAAATTAAAAACAAATGGAAGAAGGGTAAAGAATACTTCACTTAGGAGCTTTCGTAACCGCACTCTACGATTTCAGTAAAGAGATAACAGTTTATAATAGAATGTGTTCTATCACATGAAACCGAAGTGAAGAGAGAAATGCTTAGTAGCATTTTTTTCTGAAAGTGTTCGAGTGTTATAATGTGGAAGTAATTCATCAGTGTAATACATGGGTTCATCGAAAGTGTTCTGGTTATAAGAAAGACACTTAAGTGCGTAAGGTGAAAAGTAGTTTAGTGGAAATAGGACATAATATATAAACCATTAAATTAATAATAGGTACTAATATTTCATATCTTTCACTATCATGACACAAGGCTTATCTTAGTTTAGTTCTTTATTAATTACCGGCATTTGGTTGGTAATGTGCAAAACTTCAATTTATTATTCATTGATGACTATTAAATATCTCTAAATCTATACAGAAATTAATAATTTAACATGAACACTTACGAAGTTACTTGTGTAAAAGAAAATAATCTTCCACAAACCTTTCTGTTCTCTTGCATGTTCTGCCTCGCTTACCAAATGCCACCAACAGTCATGATTTTCCTAGTGTTGCAGTAGTATGGGCCCCATTCTATCTAAATTTTGATTATCCAAATCGGGGACCCAATGCACCATAGTGAATGAATCAGGGATGCTTTGGCCCGGGATTGCGTCACCTATTGAAATTTTGCTTATGCTTATTCAGGGGCCATGCACGTTGGTGTAAATGAGTCAGAGGTACCTTGGCCCTGCTATGACGTCATTGAATTGGGAGTTTTGGATCAGAGGTCATGATAATTCTTTAAAATTACTAAAAATATGGTCTTGATGATTCATTACGTTATGAAATAGTACAGGTTTACGAATGCTTTTTATTTTTCGTTCCCTTTTATGGCATAAAATTTGGAGATTGTTATCCCTTTGATGAGATGGACTAACACTGGTGCAAATGAAATCTTTAGTTTTACCTCCCACGCTTATGCCGGTTATGCTAAAGGAGACGGTGACGATGAGAAAATGAATGAAAGCGTGGGAGAAAATTGGAGTATCCTGAGCATAATGTTGCCCACCACAAAACTATTTTCGCGGGGTTTGAACCAAGGACCACATACAGCAAAGGTGAACGCTCTACCACTGAGCCACCACGTCCCTTACTGGTGCGAGTTAATGTGTTTGTTTGACGTCGGGGTGACCTTATTTCACTCTTGATTATACAATTTGGGACCCCCACATGAACCCTAGCGAATGAATTAGGGATGCTTTGGCCCGGGATTGCATTACCTATTGAAATTTTGCTTATGTTTACTCAAGGGTCAAGGATCACTCAGGACACATAAGATCACCTTGATTTACATCAGGAGTTGGGGGGGGTATAGGACCTCGTTCCCTTTGACGAGTATAAAAATATTAAAATTTGGACTTTTTTTTAGCTTATCCTATTATTTGATGAGACATTTTCGTTATATAATAGAGTACAATGGTTTACTTTTAAATTTGGAAGTCATCGTTCCCTTTGATGATTATCGATTTTGGAGCCTTATTACGTTATATGGAGGCGTATTTAAAATTATTTCCTTAAATTTGATAAGTACTTTGTGATCCACTTTGTTCCGTTTCAGGGGTGAACATGGATACCTTGCAATCATCCCGAGTTCGATTCTTGGTGCTAGTTTAGGAAATGTTGAATTTAATGTCCCCAGCGAAAACGATGGTGATGAGAAATGATAGGACGAAACAGGGGAAAACATGTTCCCTTTTAGGGGTACAAAATTGCCAAAATATAAACTAAGCAATACGTTGTACCACGTGTTTGGTCTTTTGACCCAATTTATCCTCTTGGATGAGGACCTATTACCTTATATGGTTATATGGTTATGTATAGGGGTGTATTCCCTATCATAAGACATAGGTACATTTGTGCACCCCTTGAAATTTTTGGGAATGGTACCTTGGCCCACCCCTTAAGTTTTAGAAATTGCCCAATTTAAACATTTGGTATAATAGTACTGGACTCTAATATATATTACTATAAATTTGGGTGGTCCACCTCGTTCCCTTTTAGGGGCCATTTTGTTCCGCTTTAGGGGTGAACATGGATACCGTACATGTGTTGCAATCGTCCCGAGTTCGATTCTTGGTGCTAGTTTCACGAAATGTTGAATTTAACGTCTCCGCGAAAACGATGATGATGAGAAATGATAGGACGAAACATGAGAAAAACATGAACTTACTTGACTGAGGATTGAAGCAGGGACCTCATACATTAGTGACAAACCCCCCGGATGGGATGATTTGATTTTGGACCTAATTAGTAACTCTCGTTTCCGTTCATGGATTAAATAAAAAGATGACTCTTTGCTTAAATCTGATTAGTTCATTGTTCGAGCGATTTTTTAAACGCTCAGCGTTTGTTGATCAGTAAGCGCTTCATTGATGGAAACAATGTTGCCAGATTTTGAAAACCTAAACTGCTCCGATTCTTTTTCGAAACGGTTCCGCTGAGTGCAAGAATTTTCAAAACTAAAAATTTTGAAAAACTAAAAATTTTCAAACTAAAAAAAATTAAACTTTTCAAAACAAAAAAATTTTCGAACTAAAAATTTCAAATCAAAAAAATTTAACAAAAATTGTCAAACAAAAATTTCAAACAAAGATTTCAAATAAAATTTTGAAACAAATTTTGAAAATCTAAAAAAATTAAAACTACAAAAATAAAATCAAACTTTCTGGAACGATTTTTTTAAACTTAAAACTTTTGAACTTACGATTTAAAACCGAATTTGAAAACTAAAATCTTTTCGAACCAAATTTTCAAACAATTTTTTTCGAACTCAGAAAGTTTTAAACTTAAAACTTGGAAATCAAAATTTCAAACTAAACGTTTTTGATCTAAAATTTCGAACTCAAAGTTCTCACTAAAAATTTTTCGAACTCAAAGTTTTAAAATCAAAATTTGAAACTCAAGTTTCGAATTAAAAATGTTTTCGAACTACAATTATCAAACTCAAACTTTTCGAAAATCTTAACAGAGATTGAAAGTGATCACCTAAACAGATTACATCGTAGATTGTGAATTGTTGCTAAAGTTGAAAGTGCAGTCAGTTTAATGACTTTTAGTTTACTGATTTGAATTTAAATTATCTTGGAGAAGTATTCAGGATTAAATTTGATATATGATGATGAACCGTTTGGCTAGTCATTGCTAGTCATTTATTTTGTAACGGAACATTGAAATGAAGTCTCAAGCTCATCTCATAAGACAAACTATCTAGTCAGCCCTAACTCACAAATCGTTTCGCGAACCAAAACCGTTGGTAAGCCGTAACTTTTAGTAATGTAACATAGTTTACGGTTTAAGATTTATATTGTCTTGAGAACGATTGAGTTCGTTTATGTAATGAACCCGTTGGCTAGCCATAGCCTGATTTCACATCGTAGGTCATGAAAGCAATCTTGTTGTAGTTGTGTAACTGGACATAGCCTGTACGATCACCAGAAATGAAATACTACTTAGTTTAGCGACCATTAAGACGTGAAATAAGATGAAATCAGAACCATCAAATGTTAAGACATCCTGCGATAGAACAAAAATGTGTGTTTCCTTACCTGGAGTCGAACCCCGTATCGATTTCGCAAAGGTATAGATTTTTGAATAACTTTAAGAGAAGGACATATTTCGTTTAGCACAGCGATTCATATCTTATGAGCTGGGAACTCGGACCTCAAAATCGACGCCTGCTTAGTAGTTAAAACCAATGAACCAATTTTCTATTTACATTGCCAAACACTTTAAAATATTAAGTCAGCTTCTGTCATATTGAAATTGCATTTAAGAAAGATCACATGCGAAGGCGAAGATGACGAAAGAGAGGAGCGGCTTCTTGCACAAGTTTCGTCACGAAATGAATTTCATTACTTCAGTATCATAGTTTCTTTGTCATAGATGAAGAATGCAGAATTTGCAGTTTTTCTTTATGACATCATTCAGCTCTGTCATATTACATTCTTTCTCTTTAAATTGTGTTACTGGTGCTTAGTTACTAAGATATCAGTCCTGTGTTTCTAACATTGAACTTGTCATTTACTGCAATAGTGATTACCGTGTTATCTAGTGATGCTATAATGTTTCATTGAATCCAATTTTTTCTGGTGCAAGAGGTTTTCAGTTCGATTCCTTTAGAGTGCTACCCGTCGTTCTCATAGGATTATCATGTTACTTATTTCATGAAAGATCTTGCCAGTAGTGAATGATGCTACATTGAATTCAATTTACTATGGTGGAAGAGCTTCCCTCATAAGATTGTAAATGAAGAAAGAAAGAAACTGTTACGATACCATGGTTCGGCTTTCCTTGTGTAAAAGAAATGAACGATTTATCGTTTTGATCTCATATTGTTTTGTACCGTGGTGCTGTAATACGAGTGATTTGTATTAAATAACATTTCCAAGAAGATCGATTCCGGCTGGAAAACAATTTCATAAAAGTGAACAAGTGCATCTAATGCGAAAAGGATTCTAGTTTGATCCTGCTGACGTTCACTATTTTAAGTGAAGCTTTTATACGATAAAAGTACTGCACGAACAGTCTGTGCCTACTGCTAAAACTTAATTACATTTTCATTGAAATCAACATAAGTAATATATTTGTATTCAAAAAATGTAATCAGTATGTACTGTAATAAACAACATTGTGTGTTTGTGTGTGTGTCGTGTGTGTGTGTGTGTGCGTGATGTTAGTCTAAACAAGTCTTTTTCATGAATGGTTTTTAAATTATTGTTGTGGTATCTGCTCCCCGAGAAAAGCTGAGGCCTGCAAAATGATCTTCCTCAACTCAGTGACCTTGCTTGTTTCATGTTAAGTATATCATTATCTGTTTTACGTCGTGATGACTCAATGACAGAGGTGTGTAAGGTCGCTGGTTCGATCTTAGCTAACGTCAAGTTGCTTTGTAGTGAACAAAAAGCCGTGTGCGTGAGTTTTCTCAGGGTTCTCCCCACTATATTTAATCCATCATTACATTTATTTCTCATCATCATCGTCTTCTTTAGCCTAGTTAGCATAACCGTAAGACGTAAAACTCAAAGATTTAATTTCATTTCTCTGAACCACCACGAGTGTTTTTTGTTCTCTTGACAGTACTGAGGACGTAAATCTTGTGTTCCTAGACTGCATAAGACGTGAACGATAAAATCTGAACCACCATAAATGTTTTATAATGTCTTAACAATATCGAGGTTGTATAGGACATGGACCTACAGTTCAAAGTGAAATTCTAATCATCATAAATGTAGCTATAAACACCAAATATTTGTTTCTATTTTACATATAAGATAGAAAGCGTTTGTGACCTTAGGCTGTATAAGACTTGACCGTACTTCTGTGGGTTGTGTACTTAAACCCGTAATAATAACGCCAGAAATCGAACCTGGACTTAGCCACTGAAATCTCAAATGGACTTAAGGAAAGATTTCTTTTTTATTGTAATGCATTCAACCTGGAAAAATGCTGATTAGCACCTTGTCCTTCAAGTGAGAGGAGTGAGAGGTAAGGAAATACTTCTGTGCTTGACGTCACATGAATCAAATTCTGTCCATCTTAGCATTTTGTTCGTTCTGTGCTGTGATCAGTAACCTGTTATTCGTTTCATACAAGTTCAAGTGTTAATGTGGCTAATATTTATTAAATCACGTCTTAATGGTCGCTAAACTAAGTAGTATTTCATTCCTGGTGATCGTACAGGCTATGTCCAGAAAAAATGGTCACGGCTACACAACTACAACATGATTGCTTTCATGTGCTACGATGTGACATCAGGCTATGGCTGGCCAAATGGGTTCATTACATAAACGAACTCAATCGTTCTCAAGACAATATAAATCTTAAACCGTAAACTATGTTACATTACTAAAAGTTACGGCTTACCAACGGTTTTGGTTCGCGAAACGATTTGTGAGTTAGGGCTGACTAGATAGTTTGTCTTATGAGATGAGCTTGAGACTTCATTTCAATGTTCCGTTACAAAATAAATGACTAGCAATGACTAGCCAAACGGTTCATCATCATATATCAAATTTAATCCTGAATACTTCTCCAAGATAATTTAAATTCAAATCAGTAAACTAAAAGTCATTAAACTGACTGCACTTTCAACTTTAGCAACAATTCACAATCTACGATGTAATCTGTTTAGGTGATCACTTTCAATCTCTGTTAAGATTTTCGAAAAGTTTGAGTTTGATAATTGTAGTTCGAAAACATTTTTAATTCGAAACTTGAGTTTCAAATTTTGATTTTAAAACTTTGAGTTCGAAAAATTTTTAGTGAGAACTTTGAGTTCGAAATTTTAGATCAAAAACGTTTAGTTTGAAATTTTGATTTCCAAGTTTTAAGTTTAAAACTTTCTGAGTTCGAAAAAAATTGTTTGAAAATTTGGTTCGAAAAGATTTTAGTTTTCAAATTCGGTTTTAAATCTTAAGTTCAAAAGTTTTAAGTTTAAAAAAATCGTTCCAGAAAGTTTGATTTTATTTTTGTAGATTTAATTTTTTTAGATTTTCAAAATTTGTTTCAAAATTTTATTTGAAATATTTGTTTGAAATTTTTGTTTGACAATTTTTGTTAAATTTTTTTGATTTGAAATTTTTAGTTCGAAAATTTTTTTGTTTTGAAAAGTTTAATTTTTTTTAGTTTGAAAATTTTTAGTTTTTCAAAATTTTTAGTTTTGAAAATTCTTGCACTCAGCGGAACCGTTTCGAAAAAGAATCGGAGCAGTTTAGGTTTTCAAAATCTGGCAACATTGTTTCCATCAATGAAGCGCTTACTGATCAACAAACGCTGAGCGTTTAAAAAATCGCTCGAACAATGAACTAATCAGATTTAAGCAAAGAGTCATCTTTTTATTTAATCCATGAACGGAAACGAGAGTTACTAATTAGGTCTAAAATCAAATCATCCCATCCGGGGGGTTTGTCACTAATGTGTGAGGTCCCTGCTTCAATCCTCAGTCAAGTAAGTTCATGTTTTTCTCATGTTTCGTCCTATCATTTCTCATCATCATCGTTTTCGCGGAGACGTTAAATTCAACATTTCCTGAAACTAGCACCAAGAATCGAACTCGGGATGATTGCAACACATGTACGGTATCCATGTTCACCCCTAAAGCGGAACAAAATGGCTTCTAAAAGGGAACGAGGTGGACCACCCAAATTTATAGTAATATATATTAGGGTTCAGTACTATTATACCAAATGTTTAAATTGGGCAATTTCTAAAACTTAAGGGGTGGGCCAAAGTACCATTCCCAAAAATTTCAAGGGGTGCACAAATGTACCTATGTCTTATGATAGGGAATACACCCCTATACATGACCATATAACCATATAAGATAATAGGTCCTCATCCAAGAGAATAAATTGGATCAAAGAAACCAAACACGTGGTACAACATATTGCTTATGTTTATATTTTGGCAATTTTGTACCCTAAAAGGGAACGAAGTCAACCACCCAAATTTATCATGATACATATTAGAGTCCGTAGTATAATACCGAGTGCTTAAACTGGAAAATTTCCAAAATTTAAAAGATTGGCCATTATACTCGTCCCAAATTTTAAAGGGGTGCACAAATGTACCTATGTCTTATAATAGGAAATGGACATCTCTATACGCCCATATAACTATATAAGGTAATAGGACCTCATCCAAGAGGATAAATTGGGTCAAAAGACCAAACACGTGATACAACGTATTGCTTACGTTTATATTTTGGCAATTTTGTACCCCTAAAAGGGAACATGTTTTCCCCTGTTTCGTCCTATCATTTCTCATCACCATCGTTTTCGCTGAGGACGTTAAATTCAACATTTCCTAAACTAGCACCAAGAATCGAACTCGGGATGATTGCAAGGTATCCATGTTCACCCCTTAAACGGAACAAAGTGGATCACAAAGTACTTATCAAATTTAAGGAAATAATTTTAAATACGCCTCCATATAACGTAATAAGGCTCCAAAATCGATAATCATCAAAGGGAACGATGACTTTCAAATTTAAAAGTAAACTATTGTACTCTATTATATAACGAAAATGTCGCATCAAATAATAGGATAAGCTAAAAAAAAGTCCAAATTTTAATATTTTTATACTCATCAAAGGGAACGAGGTCCTATACCACCCCAACTCCTGATGTAAATCAAGGTGATCTTATGTGTCCTGAGTGATCCTTGACCCCTGAGTAAACATGAGCAAAATTTCAATAGGTAATGCAATCCCGGGCCAAAGTATCTCTAATTCATTCGCTAGTGTTCATGTGGGGGTCCCAAATTGTATAATCAAGAGTGAAATAAGGTCACCCCGACGTCAAACAAATACATTAACTCGCACCAGTAAGGGACGTGGTGGCTCAGTGGTAGAGCGTTCACCTTTGCTGTATGTGGTCCCTGGTTCAAACCCCGCGAAAATAGTTTTGTGGTGGGCAACATTATGCTCAGGATACTCCAATTTTCTTCCACACTTTCATTCATTTTCTCATTGTCACCGTCTCCTTTAGCATAACCGGCATAAGCGTGGGAGATAAAACTAAAGATTTCATTTGCACCAGTGTTAGTCCATCTCATCAAAGGGATAACAACCTCCAAATTTTATGCCATAAAAGGAAACGAAAAATAAAAAGCATTCGTAAACCTGTACTATTTCATAACGTAATGAATCATCAAGACCATATTTTTAGTAATTTTAAAGAATTATCATGACCTCTGATCCAAAACTCCCAATTCAATGACGTCATAGCAGGGCCAAGGTACCTTTGACTCATTTACACCAACGTGCATGGCCCCTGAATAAGCATAAGCAAAATTTCAATAGGTGACGCAATCCCGGGCCAAAGTATCCCTGATTAACTCACTATGGTCCATTGGGTCCCCGATTTGGATAATCAAGATTTAGATAGAGTGGGGCCCGTAGTACTGTTGCCATGACTTAACCTTGCCGTGAATATAAAATAAGAACAATGATGATATGTTAACTAAAAAAAATAGTTAGTTAAATCTCATATTTCACTTACTAAGTAATTATATTATTGTTAAATCACGACATTTACAAAGTTAGTATAAAGACCAAACATTCTTGTCTTTGTTCTCAACTGAACACCCTAAATAATGCCATTCGTCCCAAAAATTGTTAACCGAACCACCAAAGAGAAATCAATAATAATTATGTAATGTAATAAATGCCTTCATTTAGTATCTATGAACATTGCATGTTAAATGTGCTAAAACAAGTATATCTACTCCAAACAAAACTAAGAATGTCCCGTGTGATTGAAATCTCCTATGAAATGATCATCATCTATAGATACTTGATGGCATCAATTGCATCAAATTAAGTTATTGTATTGATAGGTATGAGTTAAGTGCATTATAATCAGTTAATGTGAAATGAGTGTTTACTGTGTGTGTATATGTTGTAATGTTAACTGACTTAAGTAGCAAGTACTCATGAGTGAATAATTAAGTATTCTTGGCAAAATTGAAAACACAAAGTGTTTAAGTTCGTGAATGAACTGCTAGATATGTTAGTGTTGCATTGTGTAAATATGTCATTTATACGTATTATAATGTTTGGTCTAGTACTTTACTACATTTTACAATGGGAATATATAAATCATTAATTTGTTATGCCTCACAGAACTAAATAAATATCAGGCAGGAAACTAGCCAGTTATAAAAGAAAATCTGAGACAATTTTTCCACACATAATTTGTCATTTGTCCAAAACTGCATACAGAGAAGAGTTTTCATTTCTTTTCATTAATGTTCTGAAAGCGTGTATCTTTGCATTGAAAAATAAAACAAAAGATCTTTAGTTTAAAGTCCTACGATTGTGTTCTTTAGGCAAAGGGAAACGGACGATTAATAAGAGAAAATGAAAAAGAAAATGAAATGATATCTTTCAGTTTAACGTCTCACATTTATACCCTTTAAGCTAAGTTAGATGGATGATTAAGGAAAGTGAATGACGATGGAAGAATTTGTGAATGATAATGAGGAAGGAAACGAGAGTGACCCGAGAAAACTCACTGGTACGACGTTGTCCACCAAAAACTTAATTGGTTGGGGATGGAACTAGGGACCCCACGCAGAAGAGAAAGCGCTCTTTCACTGAACAACCGTGGTCCCGAAAGTAAATGAAGAATGAGATCAAATTGATGGAATGAAGATGCAGAGAGAATCACAAGAACGGGGCGAGAACTTGCATAGATGTTGCCCAGTAGAATACCATGTAACATAGAATCGGACTAAGGATCTTTAACCAAAGGTGAACGTTCTCCCACTGAGCCATCTTGATCTGATCTCTACGAAATACACGTTTGTTATGTGTCATTTCTGTGATAGATTTCTCCGGATATTGTAATACGTTTCTTCTTTTCAACATAAAGTTGATTAACTTGGAAATAAGGCAGACAATTTGGCAGGTAATAAGAAAATTATACTTGCGCAATAGAACTAACATAGCTTGTTTATGGAAGTAGAGCAGAGTAGAGCAAGGTATTTTCTGAATACGTCAACAACTGGGTCTTTTTGCACCTATGCAAAGACATATCTTAATCACAAAATCATATCAAAGACAAAATCAACAATAGTAAAACGAGGAATAAGTTAAATAAAACACAAGAAAAAACATCCACACACGAGCTTAGCAGACCAACGAGAAAACGTGTGTTGGCACCAAGGAGCAAGTTCAGGCTTCAGGAAGCTAGTAACGTTATGGATGCCGAACCAGAGTGGGCATTCGACAAGATGAATAGATAAAAGGTCCCCACAAAAAACACATTCTGGAGCTGCAACGCCACTTAAAATATATGCGTGCGTCAAATGACTGTATCCAATATGCAGTCGAGTTAAAAGTATTTCTTCTCAATGAGACTGGCGGGAACTAGAGGTCCAGATACCTAAGCGTAGTTTAATGGCATGCAATTTGTTGTCATGTGCGAGATCCCATTCCGACTGCCATTGTTAGAGAAGACGAGATGTGAACACCGGGCAAAGATCAGTGCAAGGGAGGGTCTTCACTAGTGCAACACCATGAAGAGCTGCATCTTTTGGCACAGAATTCACCTGCTCATTTTGTTTTTTGAACTACTTTTCAGGACGGCCACTTCAAGTAGAAGACAGAACAACAGAGGTACAATACTGTGAACAATGCAACAAAGACTTGTAGCGAATATTCACTGGAACACGTGCTAGAAAAAGGTCTCTTCCATGCCCTTGGATCTCTCCTCACTCCGCATCCTCTCGACCTTCATTCCTTCTCGGCGTGATTCTCCTGCGTTTGGTCAATGTGCGGCCGGATTTATATTTGTAATGTTCTTCTATTCGTTGATTTAGTTGCTTATTACGTTTAAAACTCATTTAACTCAATTTAACTGTGTTATTGTTAGCTCAATTAGCAAGCACTGCATTAACTTTGCGTTATTTTTTCCTAGAGCTTTTCAATAAGAATAGTATATTAAGTGCCATAATAAAATTGTGCAGTTTCCAATATAATTAGTAATACCAAATATTCGATTAACGCAACAGACTGACTCGAGTACGTATAACGATATGCGAATTCGACTGACAGAGTCTCGAACGATAATGTCTATCAGAAATGCCACTAAGATATTTTATAACTTATTTCTTTACTATTTTCATTCTCCTGTTCTCTATTTCTGGGCTTTCTTAGACCAAAAAAGTTATTTTTCTGTGACGTTTTTACCAGGACTTCTGCCTTTCACCGTTGTAACAAATATTTTTGTTAAACGTGTATTTTTCGTCACACAATAGTTTCTAGTTTCTGTTTTCACTGGTGTCCTTTCTACTACAATATTGCTTCTTAAATTTCTTTTTAAATTATTTTGTAAATATTTTCTGAATACTGATCATAGTAATTAATTTTGTCATTTGAAATAAAATAGAGGGTGATGATATGCGTTTATTCCTTCACCTATGATGATCATAAAAAATAAAAGTGTCCATAAAAGCCACTGTACCATATTAATATGAAGTTCAAACATGAACCGTTATATCTATTAACACATGAAATTAAACTTTGCTTAAATACATGCTACGTACGCATTGTACACTTGAATACACATTACCTTGGATGTAATGAGATAATATACGAATGGTATTATAGTGATGATGGTCAAATAGCATACATACTTTAAATCAATCATGAGACTACTCAAATATGATGCTCAAGTATGCAATAATTCAGTAACCTTTTATTATTCATACCTATCACTTTATTAGCGATGAAACGCAGTTAAATTTAATGCTATGATAGTTCAATAATTAATCACAATATCCTAGTCCATCATTCGATTAAGAACTGAATGACTAGTGAAGGTGACTGAATTGGTCCTTACAAAAATCTAATTTGAATACAAGACCAGACACGAGTATCTGAATATTTTACTGGACCAACTAGTCTCAAAGTTTACAAGAACATATAGCATTATTACAATTATAACTACGCGAATTCTTTGTCTCGGGCTTTATGAGCCTGCAATATTAATACTGGTGTTACAATCTGAAATTTCTCATATTAAGTAAATTTATGTAATTCATGTAATTTATGTCCTGGCACATAGTTCTAAGGTTCTGAGGAATATTTTACTAGACCGGTAATACTACTGATTATCATTTAGTAGAATAGAAATAGAAAATAATGAAAAATAACTAACTTACAATTCAGGATCCATACTGCAGTTTCCAATATGATTGGTAATACCAGATATTTGCTTAACGCGACAAACTGACTCGAGTATGTATAACGATACGTGAATTCGACTGACAGAGTTTCGAACGATAATGGCTATCAGAAATACCACTGGTTAAATTTACCAGATATTTTATACACTTATTTGTTTACCACTTTCATTCTCCTGTTCTTTATTTCTGGGTTTTTCTAGACCAAAAAGTTTGTATTTTTTGTAACGTTTTTATCAGGACGTCCGCCTTTCACCGTTGTAACAAATATTATTGTTAAACGTGTATGTTCGTCACACGGTAGATTCTACTTTCTCTTTTCACTGGTGCCCTTTCACTGACATGTTTACACTTTGTAAAAATAGTTTGTGTCCTGTTGCATCCGTGAATATACTGGTGAAATCTTTGAAAATAATTGTAATGCTAATTTCACTAAAAAATTTTGATCTAGTTCCATATTCACGTAATACCACATACGAAGCATATGAAAAATATTATAACTAGCCACATAGGGAACCCCATAAACAAAACCTCGTTGTTAATGTTGTGCCATTTTAAATGTTCCTTTTTTCGAACTTGCAGCAACAATGTTATTATGTGGTTTCGTGAATGAATGGAATGGTGGAATGAATAAAGTGGGAGGAAATGAGAGAACCCGAGTAAACCCATGCACACAGTGTTTGTTCACCATAAAGTCCATTTGGCGCAAGGTGATATCGAACCAGGGACTCCACGCATCAGAGGTGAACGCTCTACCACTGAGCTAAAACAAGCACTCGCGTAGTGTAGTTCATTGACCTCCGCAATGTGATGTGAAAGAAAATAGTTGAGCGCCGGTCTATGCCTAAGACGACCAGTGACGATGCTAGAGGGGGACAGGGGATGAGTGCCCCCAATGGGATCGTCCGTCCCTCTGACTGCCCCCAGACCAGCTATGTACGTAGATTATTTCATGGGGGCTAGGCCTTCTGGTAGGCCTACTAAAGTTCTTTTTAGTGGTAAATGGTTGTAAGATATATATATATATATATATATATATATATATATATATATATATATATATATATATATATATATATCAGCATTTCTTTTAGATTGTGGTTCTTATGTAGGAATTTGCAAATCTAATTTAAATTTGTATTGCAATTTAAAACTTTTTTGTTGCATTTCGGAAGCATAGATAAGAAAATTATTATCTATATATTTTACTGTTTGAGACTTGGATATGAAATTACAAATATAAACAATTTTTATAAGCAAAAAAAAAAAGAAAGAAAGAAAGAAAAAGAAAAGAAAAGAAAGAAAGAAAAAGAAAAGAAAGAAAAAAACAACTATATTTTCTTGTACGGATTGCGTAAGATGGTAACGGGTTTAGATATTTTTCTTTGCTGAACCTGTAATGTCGTCAAGAAACGGACAGTTAACATTATGTAGCTCAAGAAGTGAACCTTGATTTTTATGGCAAAAATACAATAACATAATTCGTGCAAGTGTTAATTTTCTAACTTATATTGTAGCAGAGTCCTACGAGAATCAAGATCACTTTTCAATCTTTTTAAAGTTGAAAACCTAGTACTACTTCTCTTTCGACATTTCAATGGAAAGAAGACGAAATAGCTAAAGATTTCTGGGTTAACAGTATGAAATAATTACACATGTACGTAGATGTGTTATTTATGAACTACTTACTAGAGTTTCAAACAATAGAGAACAGAAAAAGAGGATATTACTAAAGTTACCTGTTTTCGCTAGTTATCTAATTTCCAAAAAGTAAACTGAGAGTTTGGCATTACGAAAGACCATTGAGCCGCTTTATTTTCATTATGTTATAAAGTGTCAAAGTGCACATTGCTTCTTTGTCGTCAATTCTACAGCTAGTCTCAAGTAATATAGTATTTAATCTATTGTGCATTTGTGTGTTAGTGAGAACCAAGTAGGAACCTAAAGGAAAAGATCGTATTTTCAAGGGAAGAATTACCACAATTTCATGTGGTATCAAAAAAGAATCTTTTCCATGAGGAAATGGTATGGTATTCTGTCTTTGTCGTAAAAATATCTCACTTCGTTAGTAAATTATCATAACAGATGTATCACATTTTGCGCTGCAGTTTCTAGCTTGAATCACAGTTGTGTGATTCTGTTGCGATACCGCTTTAGAAAAGACTAGAAACGCTATATATGAGAGGCTAGAAAGTCATGAAATACTATTTCGAATTTACACTTCTGTTCCGCTTAACCTTATTTTTTGAATACCTGAAAAAGCAGATTTTTTCGGTTGATCACAATGTGACAGTATCACTAATCAGACACTTAAAAAAAATGTATCAAGTCATACATTATAAACACCTGAGAACAAGACGCACATGCTTAGCAGAATTCAGAACTTCTGTTTTGCGAATACCTAATTAGGATTAGGTTATTTTGTTTCAAACTAAATATTTGAAAATATGCACGTTTATCTGAAACGCTATGAAATATATATACTAGGTATGAAATAATTGCATATTTGGAGCAATGTGATCGACCTTTATTGATTATTCATAGAATTTTTTAGTGCATCATTTGTCATCGTGAACGAACACTACATGCAAATTGTTGAATTTGGCATATCAGCAAAGAACATAATGGTTTTGAAACATTGTTTCTGCAGAACAAAAAGAGAAGGGCTTTGTCCTATTTTTAATGATGATAATTCTTTTTCCATTGTTTACAATGAGAATTCCCATGTCAAATATTTTTCCAAGATTAAGTCTATGGGTATATTGTTGTTCAAAGATTATTCCTCAGTGGTGTGTCCTATTGAAACGTGCGATCTCTTACGACACTCAGCCCGAGCTCCCGAATCACCATGTCAAATTTGGTTACGAACGGCTCGAGCATCTTGGAGAAGTATCCGAACAAACCGGTGCCTAAGTCGAGGAAAGACGAGTTTCGCTCACTATGCTTGCTTCGCTTTGTAAAATTGTATTCGCAGAACAAAACAAAAAGGGTTTCGCCCTATTTCTAGAGCTTAAAATTCTATTTTCTGTTGTTTACAGTGAGAATTCGCGTGCCAAATACTTTTCCAAGGTAAAGTCTATGGACATCCCGTTTTTCGGTGATTATTCTTCAGTGGTATGTCCGACTGGGACGTGCTATCCCTTACTACATTCAGCATGCGCTCTATAATCATCATTTCAAATTTGGTTCAGAACGGTTCAGGCATCTCAGAGGAGATCCAGATAAATGAACGCTAATTCGAGTAAAGAGGAGCTTGACTCCAATAAAAGAACAAGGACTTCTTTCTGAGTCTCTATACACAAGAAGTAATAGGAACTATGCTGATTAATAGATTGTTATGTATACTGTATTTAATTTACTAAACACTTAAAAGGCTCATAAGTTTTATTTTAGTTCCCAAAACCATTTACAGTTTTAACAGTCGAATCGAGAACGAGTTCCTACCTGAAGTGCTGGAGTATTGCTTTTCGAATGCCAATAAAATGAGGTTGGATTTTCTATCGGCAAGCATTGATTCTCTTTGTGTTGTAAGAACGTTTCTAACCCTTTAAGGATTTCCACTTGTTGACTTAAATTTTAGATTTTCACTCAGACAGCTACTGCTTTCTTACCACTTATTGTGGGATCATGGATCATACCTCGTTCTTTTCAGAATAGATCATACTTTCCAACGGTACCACTCGCTTGTCCATATGATACATCAGAAACGGGAAAATGAAAAAACAGGATTTTTTCGAAAAAAAATTCGAAATATTTTTGCTCCTCTGGCCCGGGCCTCAGTTGAAGTAGGGGTCTGAAGTTTTTTTAAACAATACGTTGTTATATACATAATACATGTGGCCCATTCTTCATATATATATATATATATATATATATATATATATATATATATATATATATATATACAGGGTGTTTCAAAACAACAAAAACAACACCGACAAAGTTTGGGAGGTGATTCCTGACACCAAGATAAGACAAAAAGTATGGACCAATTTGGGTGCACAAATGCTTCATTTCGGAGTTATAGGCTGCTGAAAATATGAAAAAATGAACTTTGAAGGTCCACAGCTCCAAAAATATGGAACCTACCGTAGTCGGGTCAAGACTTCACTTAGGAACTAATATGTGCCCTACCCAAAAATAAATCTTTCAGAATCCTAAGGTACTCACGCAACAATTTTTATAGAGGGAATTTGACTACGGCCATTTGATTGGAAGTACTCACCACCTGTTTAAAAACTGTTGGGGGAGTACCGCAGGATACTGAAACTTGGATATTTCGATATGGCACCTACTAGTTCCTAAGTGAAGTCTTCACCCGACTACGGTGGGTTCCATAGTTTTCGAGCTATGGGCTTTTAAAATTCACTTTTTCATGTTTTCGGCAATCTATAACTCCGAAAGGAAGCATTTGTGCATCCAGGCTGGTCTATAATTTTGTCTTATCTTGGTGTCAGGAATCACCTCCCAAACGTTGTCGCTGTTGTTTTGAAACACCCTATATATATATATATATATATATATATATATATATATATATATAAGCTTTTGGCTGGCTGGGGCTCTGCCCCCACTCCCCCGAGTTTCCGCGGCCTACGGCCTCGCATTTCTTATCTATCGGCCTTTGCATCAACAGTGAATTTCGTGAACTTGCTCTTCATATTTCCTGAATCTGCCCATCCGCGGGCTTTGCTGCTACACTGTCTTTGATCGGCCTACGGCCTCGCACCCTTTGAACCCACAATACTGTCATTGTTTTCCTATTTCAACTATCTAAAAGATAAGATTTTGTATCCCAAGAAGAAGCCCATTTAAATAATATGGAAATTTCTTCATCCCCCTTTAGACTCCTAAAAATTTCTTCATTCCCCTTTAGACCTGATGATTCCCTTAGGTAACGCAAACGAAAACATACAAGCCTACCGAATTTCAAGTTTTTATTCCAATTCTAAGTATCTAAAACTTGAGATTATAGGTCAAGAAGAGGCCCATTTAAATAACATGGCGGAATTCTTAATCCCCTCTTTCGACTCCATAAATATTTAAAATATTCACTTTTGGCAATTTTCCTGTGAGTTTGTCCCGAAAAGCTACAATCATGCCAAATTTAATCATTGTAGCCCTACAAGAAATGCTCAATAATTTTGGGGGTGTAAAAAGAGTTCTACATAAATAACATTGGAAAGATTTTTCAGTTCCCTATAAAACCACTCTAAAGTTGGAATTTTTTATTTTTATTAATCTACTTAGGTAGTGCTAACGAAAACCTACAAGCATACCGAATTTCAAGTTTTTATTCCAATTCTAAGTACCAATTTTATTCCAATTCTTTCATCAGATTGTAGGTACAAAAAAGGCCCATTTAAATAACATGAGGAAGTTCATCATCTCCTCTTGAGACCTCCTAAAAATTAAAAATATTCACTTTTGGCAATTTTTCTGTGGGTTAGTTCCGAAAACCTGCAATCATGCCAAATTAAATCATTGTAGCCCTATAGGAAGTGCTCAATAATTTATGTCAGCTCATGTAGTTATATATAGTTAGGATAACTAGCTTTTGGCTAGCTGGGGGCTCCACCCCCCCATCCCAAGTCTGCTCGGCCTACGGCCTCGCATTTCTTATCTATCGGCCTTTGCATCAACAGTGAATTTCGTGAACTTGCTCTTTATATTTACTGAATCTTCCGATCCGAGGACTTCACCCCCACACACTGTCTTTGCTCGGCCTACGGCCTCGCACCTTTTGTACCCACAATTCTGTCGTTTCTTTTCCTATTTCAACTATCTAAAAGATAAGATTTTGTATCCGAAGAAAACGCCCATTTAAATAGCATGGAAATTTCTTTATCCCCCTTTAGACTCCTAAAAATTTAAAAAATATTCACTTTTGCCAATTTTTCTGTCGGCTAGTCCTGGAAGGCTACAATCATGCGAAATTTCATCATTCTAATCCTGCCGAAAGTGCCTGAACATTTTGGGGTGTAGAAGACGTACCATATATATAACATGGAAAAAATTTTTCAATTTCCCATCCGAATTTCAAGTTTTTATTCCAATTCTAAGTACCTACAATATTAGATTAAAAGTCCAAGAAAAGGCCCCATCCCCTCTTTCGACCCCTTAAATTTGAAAATATTCACTTTTGGCAATTTTCCTGTGGGTTAGTTCCGGAAAGCTACAATCATGCCAATTTTAATAATTGTAGCCCTACAGGAATTGCTCAATAATTTATGTCAGCTCATGTAGTTTTATTTATAGTTTTTATATATATATATTTCAAAAATGTATTGCGTCATTTCTATTTGACCTAGAGTCATGGTTCAAACGTTATTTTCTTCAGTAGAATGAGTGTTTTTCAACGATATCATATGTCCGTGTCACATACCTGAAACGAAAAAAATCAGGAAAAACTGGATTTTTTGTTGAAAATCTCCTCCTCGGAACACTTGCGCTCCCGGCCCCGGTTTTACGTAGGGATCTCAGAAAAAATTTAGAAATACCCAAAGCTACACACAATCCTATGCAAAGTTTCAATTTAATGTCGTGAAAACTAAGGGCGTGAAAAATTTTTGAAATTTACCTTAACATGAAATAAAAAAACGCATCTAAACGCATATGGGGTGTTCTTTAGTCCATTCTTGACTTGACTAATAAAAAACTCCCGGCTTAAATACTTGTTATAGAACCTAACTAAGGGCTTAAAGACGATACTACATCATGGTAACAAAAGTTACCAAAACCCCTAAAATGGTGAAAGCAAGAAAATGTCATTACGTTGTATTGTTGAAGCACCAATTATTACAGCTTCTGTAAATAAATTATATACATTGAGAAAATCCCTTTTTATACTGATACAACAAATCTGCTTTTTAATATGTTACTGTCGCCCTTGTTGTTGGATAAAATATTTACTTTATCAACTTCTAATTAGATGCATTTTTTTTATTACAACCTAGGAGATTCTATAATGGCAGGACTTCGAAACTGTTCTAAATTGTTTCCGATTTCTTTGTAACCTGGAGGGGGGGGGGCATTCAGATGTGTGTTTGGTTGCAGACAAGGGTCTAAGAAGGTATATTTAAGGATTTAAAGACAAATTGAATTCAAATTATGCAAAAGAATGTATATTCATAAAAATAAATATAACAATAAAAAATACATATGGAAATCTATACACATAAAAATACGTGGGGAGCCCGGCCCCCTGGTCCCCCAGGATCGGTGCCATTGCTGGCTGTAGCAACAAACAATCGAAGGATTTCAAATATTATTCATTATCTCCCGCAGATATCTCTTTAGTTTCTAATGTTGTATAGTCGAATGTATTATTAAAAATTTGTTTCAGGTGAATTGTTTCATGAGTCATATTTAGAAATTCTTTAGCTACAAAATTCTTTAAAGACGAGAGAATCTTCCGAATTCACTTCAGCGGAGAGAATTAAGGATCTGATACTTTAGTGCAAATCTTTTTTATTTGTCTCTGCCTCTAAAACCAATACTACGTTTCTTCTTTAAAACTGACAGACAAGATCTCACAACCTGATCTGTTTTTTCGAGATGGATTTCTCTGTTTTGTAATCCACTGTTAATTGGTTCAAATGTTGGAAGGTTTTTCTATCATTAGAACGATAATAAGACAGAATTCTAATGCGCAACACTTTTCAAAAGTCTCGTGGCTTTAATAGACAAATCACTACCTATCACTATCAAAAATCATCCGAGAATTGGCCAACAGATAGGGACTTGTGTTCCATCATTTCAATGCGCGGCTACACACATCTTTGAGGACACGGAACAAATTGACGGAACTTGGTTGGGAAGTTTTGATGCATCCACCGTATATCCCGGATCTTGCACCGTCTGACTACCATTTGTTTCAGTCTATGCAAAACTCTCTTGATGGTAAAAAAAAAATGGCCGACCGAAGCACCGCTGAAAATCACTCGGCCAAGTTTTTCGACGATAAACCACAGAAGTTCTACACCGATCGAATTATGAAGCTACTCGAAAAATGGCAAAAGGCCATAGATAATAGTGGTCAATATGAACTTGACTAAAATTGATTTTCAATAAAGAAATTTTTGTTCAAAAATGTACCAAAAATACACGGAGACGTTTTATATGGCCTTACATTTCACTGGCTGTTCATATGTTTTTTTTTTTTTTTTTAAGATATGTTGGTTCTCTTGAATGGCAAATAACAAACGTACTCTTGAAAAGATGTATACACGAAACACCACCACTTTAAACTCATAATATTTTCTTTTTTCGTAAGTAATGACACTCATACTTTAGATGAGAGACATAAGCACCGACTTAAAATAATACATCTTGAAAAAATTTGAAAGAATTTTTCTGTAGATAACGTTTGTTTGTTCCAAATTAAGAACTTTCTACATTGATTAACTAGCCTATTGTGAGTAATATTTTTTGATTCATAAAATATCTTTTAAGTCTAATGATACCCAAACATTTAAATCCAATGTTTAAATTATATTTGCCATCTAAAATTCTCCAATAAAACTTTTAATAAAAGTTATTTATAATATAATATTAATCACATTATGTTTATGCAGGAACAAATGTGGATTAATTATGGATTTAAAAATCAAAGGAAAGAGCTCACTAGCATAAATCCAAGTATGGTTTTAAGAGTGGTTGTAAAAGAAATTAAAGCTGGTGTCGTCATTGAAGACGACTCGTGCATCTTTGGACGTTTCTTGGTCTTGTCCCTTTCGTGAGATCATAATAAGAATGGTTTGTGTGGTGTTCTGTATGTTTTACTATGCTGATTATTTGGTTTATTTGATTCATCATATTGGGAAATAATGCCTGAAAAGCAGTGCAGTTCAAGTAAAAATTGGTTAAAAACAAAAATAATTTTCATGTTGCTTCACATAAGAAAATAATGTCAGTCCTTAGACGTAATAAAAACGGTAATTTACAAATCAGTCCCAAAGTATGTTCTGCAAGTTGAACATACACAAATCGCAAGTTCGACATTAAACATCACTTAAAATTTTCTTCGAATGTAGCCAAAATGCATAAACTTCTACAAGTGCAACTGCTAAAGTAAAAGGGAAAAAAACTTAAAATACACCTGTTGTTAGCGTGGTGTCACAATTCAAATGCATGTTACATAACATGTAAAGTTAGCAAACATCTTGAACAGTACCTCGTTCAGTTCGAACATGATCATTCATAGAAACAGCACCTATGTCGCCGGAGAAGAGATGGTACAAAAATCATCTATGAGGAAAACCATGTGCAGAAACTGCTCTGGAAAGCTTGAAGCCAAGAAGCAATAACACAGTTATGAGTGGAGAGGATATTGAAAATATGTCAGAAGATATTTGAAGGGTGGCAAAGAAGAAGGGCGTTGATTTCGATACACTGGGTCAGCTCAAGGATTCTGATTACTATACATTAATGAGTTTAACTATTTGAACTTTAACAACATTTTGAACTTCGTTAAGTCAAAAAAGGCATTCGTCAAAATATAGATCAATTTGAATTTGTTTAATTATATTGCTCGCGAAGCTTAGAACTGGCCTCTCAAATGGTGCTCTCTCTGAATTGTTCAATATCAAGGAAAGATTGATATGCTTTACTATTTACTCTGGACGATGGTGTTGACAATTCATTTCGTTCCGTTATTTTTTGGCATGGAACATATTACTCGAATAAAGGTTATTGAAGAAAATTAGCAAGAACATTATTTATTCTGAACGATGACAATTACAGTGTTCTTTCTTGTTAATGGCCATACATCTACATACCAAAAGTGGTATTTATCTTTCCAAAAATAATGTTATTCTTTACATAAAGGAAGATCGTTGGCTAAACTACATCAGTATGTATGTAAGATGTTAAGCACTGGATGAAACAAAGGGTTCATAATATTAGAGAATGGCTGAAACTGGATGATATTATAATCATTGCTCTAGAATTTCCAGGCTGTTTGGAGCTGCTTGAAGAAATAGGCGTAGGGCCTGAAATGGCGGCATGTTTGAACAAGCAAATGGTTTTCTACCGGAGAAACTAACGAAACATGTCTGGCAAGAAAAATGTTTTGGGCTGTTAATGGTCAGCTCAAGAACTGGCAAGCATTAAATAATGTAATGCTTAATGTCCAGATAGATGTTAGATATTATATTAAAATCGTGTGTGCAATCTTTAACGCTTTCCACACACTAAGAGTTAAGAATGATGAAGACGACGATATTGCCCAACAGATATTTGATTTAGTTAAAGAACCGAATTCCACCATTCTGTTGAAAAGAGTGATTGGCGAAAAGAAAGGTGACTTAGGTTCAGTTAAGTGATGCTAATATTCCAATTTCCAACGATTAACACGGGATGAGTTGCGACATTTGACTCTTGGAATATAACAGCTCAAGCAAAGCAGATCTTATGCTCAAGAACATCTTGCTCAAATGGGGATGTATTCCCTTTACATATATCAAGAAAATGTCAGATGTCCAATTAAGATCACGATACACCTACTCACAAATATATAACATATAGATACAGTGGCGGCGATTTTACGTTAAAAGTGGGGGAAGGGGCAAAACATGATCTGAATATTTGTATATAAATGTTTGTTTCCCTAGTTGTTCCTAACAATTTGTTTAACGAAAGGTTGTATAACTAATAGGATACTGTATTTTTCAGTTAAAATACCGTGTAAATTGACAAGAGCAACACAAGTAGGTACTAGCCCTTTGTACTCTTAAACGACAAAGATGTAAGAAGAGATTTGATTTCTTGCTCATGAACATCTTGAAATTCTGTCTGGAGAATTGTGTGATCAGATTATTAAATAACAAATTTGCAAAACAAATAAATAGAAAGGATAATATTAATCATAGTAATGAATAATGAAGCTTGTTTTGCAAGTTAACATGTTTGTTGCATCCCATTCGGTACATTTTTCACTTTCTTGAACCACATCAAAACACAACAATACTTAGAATCAGTCTACACTCCAGTTATACAAGATAATACTAAGACCTAGAATTATACTGAATTCAGTAAATTTAATTGTATATACACTCGTACAACCCTAAACACATCACTTCACTCGTGAATTACACTGCAAAACAGTGGAAAAGGTAGTTGTTGTTTCTTCTTACTGCATTTTTAATCAATATTCCTTACTATTAGAAAGAAGAAAAGACATTTTAGGAACTGTCGATTTTTGTGCAATTAAAGAATAACTTATGAAATACTTTTTTTCTTCGAAATGTTCTCTCAATCAGTTTTAAAGCGGCTGACTAATATATTGAACCCTTGTAAAAAGAAATGAAAGTACAATGGAGCTGTTGCGCTCCAATGGGTTACGTGGAAGTTAAAATACAATTCCTGTACTTTCTTAACTCCACGCGAAGACAACCAATACGTACTCACGCAACGTTAAATATTATATGGCACCATTTATTTCTATGAACCAGTAATACACACAAAAACTTTACATTTCCAAGTGAATCTATATACATTAATGGGTCACTTCAAAAAAGTGGGGGCAACTGCTCCCTTTGCCCCCCCCCTAATAGCCGCCCATATACGCACTGACAGAAGTCATAATTCAACCATTGAATTGTTATGTCGGTGCAAAGTTGGTACCAGAGTCGTTGACTGCTCTGTGTAGGTTTCGTACGTTTTATTGTGCAGTGGGAGAAAGTATAAAAGTATCTAGCTTTCAAATACATCTACTGAGAAACAGTAATTTGCTACCAACAATATATTTTCAGTACTCACCTTCTGTTCTGATGCTCTACCTTCCCCTTTCCTTGTATCTAACACATTAAATTTGAAGACACAGACACCAAACGCTACACAGAAGCATAAGAAGGCATAATATTACAAACAGGTAGCGGAAAGTTTTCTTGATATTGATTCAGAGTCCCAAGAACGAGTTCTATCTTAGAGTTTATTCTTTTATTGCAAAACGAAGTTATAAATCTACTAGTTCCAGAATCAGCTTTGAATTTGCATGTTTTGGAAGTGTATCATAGTTTCAAAATGTGAAACGAAATTCGCCTGTTTAAAGGAAAAGCTGCCAGAAATTAGCTATTTTAAAAGGAGGTGGATACAAATCGGACTTTTCTCGCCTGTCGGCAAATGTAACTGACATTACATTTTTATTCTGACATGGTGTAAACATTACCAAAAATTTGAAACTATGATATACTTCCAAAACATGCAAATTCAATACTGATACTGGAACTAGTAGATTTATAACTTCGTTTTACAATAAAAGAATAAACTCTAAGATAGAACTCGTTCTTTGGATCAATTTCAAGAAAAACTTCTCGCTACGTGTTACAACTACTTAGGAATAAACATTGAAGCCTTATGTCGTACTAGCTTTAATTACTTCTCGTTCAGTAGAAGAACAAGAGCTGATATGCAATATGTGGATCCTGTATCTATCTATAAGGCATGTTCGTCGTCTGCTTTTACCATTTTTGAACTATGGAGATTAATATTAAAAACGAAAATTGTAGTGAATTTGTACTCTTTCTGGTTACAATAGAGGAATAACATCTCAGATGAGACCTGAATTCAATCAAGAATTTTGTATCACTACATATTACAGCTTTTTTTAAAGTCTAACGTCCCACATTTATGCTCCGAACTAAGGGGTACGGGGACGAAGATAATGAACGGAATGATGGAATGCAGAAAGTGGGAAGAAACGGGAAAATTCTGATAAAAACTTACGTACACAGTATTTGCCCACCACAAACTGGCTGCAAATTGGGATTGAACCAGGAATCCCACGCAGCAGAGGTGAAGCACTGAGTCACTACGACCGGAGTGGGGATGATTATCTTAAAATAAACGGTGAATGGACTTCTTAAAACAAGAAGCTTAAACATTACTCCTCTTAGTTAGATTGCAATTAGTGATGAATAAAATTATAAAAATGTCAAAGCTGACAAAAACTTGTTCTCCTTTGCAATATACAGTTATAGCATCACTCCCGTTTGAAATACCTGCTTCAGGCAATATTTCATCTCATAGAATCATTAGGCAATGTAAAAAATCGTTACGCATGCTACAAATTCGTCCTCCACAGTATATTAAATCATATTCTCATATTGGTTAATAATGAAGAGTTACTCTATCTTCATTGCGCTTTTCTACTTTTTCTAAAACCGTTGTTTGATCATATATATGTTATATTAGATTTTTCAAAAAATATGTATGTCAATGGAGTTCGCCAGTATACATCGAACTCATTGTATATTGCATGACAACATAATTATTATCACTCGTATCAAACAAAGCATATGTGAACGAAAGGGAAACGAGATACTTATTATTTCATATATCTGAAAGTATTTTATATTGAGAAAAAATAAAGTTTTTTTCTTTATCTAACATATCCATTAGCAAAAAGGAAACAGTATGTTGGAAACAACTTTCGAAGGTTATTCGTCTTTTTATATACAAAACTTTTTTCATTTTATTTACACATTAAATTGTATAAATTAAACAAGTACATTTTGTTTCTCAGTGTTAAACTACGGAAGACTTTCAAATTATACAAATTCAATACTCAAACTTGATGTAGTAAATCTATAACTACTGGTTCCAATAGAGGAAGAATATGAAGGATAGAATCTGTTTCTTGGAAGCTAAATCTATATTAGACATTACTCACTATCTCTTACTGTTTTGTCTCTATTGAGTTTAGCACTGAAACTGGAAGTGCAAAATTGAGGTGTATTTACTCCATATTGGAATAAAGGAACAAAATTAAACGTGCAAAATATCCTTACGTTACTGAACCCATATTAAAATCTAATTGTCACTGTCTTTTCCGTTTTATCCATTATGTGATTAATGTTGTAGCTGAAAAATCGTAGATTTTCACCAACCGTGGTTTCAACAGATATATAAAAACTCACTCCTGGGGCTCTTAATCTCTGTCAGAAAGTAGCTTTTTTGAAATCTCTTACCGCCTTCGCTCTATCGAAATAAGTTGAAACCGGAAATACTGGTAAATTTGAACAACTTCCGGTTTTGACAGAGTGTTGTGGGTGGTGATGGTATTTTCTCTTCAGACGCTGAATCAATTGTTAAAATTCGTTTGTCGCTATCTGATACAGTTCTCGCTCTATGGCAGTAAATGTCGAAACAGGAATTGGCTGAATTGTACCACTTCTGGTAAAGATGGAGGGTTAACAAAGGAGATGGACCCCATTTTTATAAAGCTGAATCAATTGCAAAAGAAAGCCTCTAAATATCTCTTAATATCTCTTACCGTTGTTGCTCTATGGAAATCAATTGAAACCGGAAATAGTAGTAAACTTCAACCACGATTGGTTTCGGTAGAGTGTTGCGGATGCTGATAGTATGTTTTCTTGAGACAGTGAATGGATTGGGGAAAACACTTATCGTTATCTGTAACCATTTCTCTTCTATGTGGTTCAACGTTGAAAAGCTTAAATTCAAAATAATTTCTACCATTTTCGGTTTTGAATAGAGACTTAACAGACGAATGGGACATTTTCTTGGGACGCTGAGTCGATTACAAAAAGAAACTGCTTCTCGATATATTTTACAGTTTTCGCTGTATGGGGGTCAGTGTTGAAACCATCAATGGTTCATTTGTATCACTTCTGGCTTGAATAGAGAGTTAATGGAGGAGATGAAACATATTCTTGGGACTGAATCGATGTCAAAGAAAGCTTCTAAATATCTCTCATTGTTTTGCTTTATGGAAATCAATATTGAAACCGGAGATACGTAATAAATTTCAACCACTTCCGGATTCCACAGAGTGTTGCGGGGAGTACGATGTATTTCCTTGGGGCACTGAATTGCTTCTCGACATCTCTTATCATATTTGCTGTAACCCTGTCGACAGACAGACGGATGGACGGATGTAGCCGTTCTATAAAACTTCAGTGACTTATGCAAAGAATATCACAGGAATTCTAATAATTCACTGTAAAACGTTTCGTAGGGCTAATGAAAATACAATAAATTTCCTCACAACATTTAAAATTGTGTCAAATGATGCTGAACACCGTTCAAGAAAACTTATTAAACAATTGGTCCTATAGATGTAAAACTACGGCAGACTTCCAAACTATACAAATTCAATACTGAAACATACTTATGACTTCCATCTACAATAGAGATATAATGTGTGAGATTCTATTAATTCCATTTGAATTAGTACAATTCATTTGCAAACTTTTGATAATATCAAAGAAAATTAATTACATTTATTATATTGTTATTTCGTTCTATTGTGCTTGTGAGGTTGAAATTTATATTTTTCGTGTAGTAAAAACTGCCTTTTATAACACAACCAACAGATCAATCGAAGTTACGCATACTAAGTCACAAACTATGTATATACATAGTCAAAAAATAGACTGAGATGCCTGGTCACTTAGGAAGTAGTATACCGTTGAACAAGGTCGTGTAAAAGTGCATCATAAAGAACACAAAATCGTGAATAATTAACTTTTACGAGCACAAACAGGGACATTGTCTATCAAGCCACGAAAACCATCAAATATTACATTTGGGCCAGCTGTGGTGAATGAATACGCCACTTGCTATTTGTTTCTAAAATTTTATGGTGACACAATATTGAAAATTGAGCCTCGCGGCCACTGATGAGATCCTAAATAATATTGTAGAAATGGCCGTTGAGAATATGTCCATATACCGTAATTACACATAAGTTAAGCATACATCATGCTACGGTCATCCTACTAATCATTACAATACCACTGTCATCGGCAGCTCTTCGTAATTAATAAAGTAAAAATTTTGGATTTATAGGCGGCCATGAGCGACATAGACGAACAAAATTGGAGGAGGTATAGTCTGGAGACATGGTGTTCTTTGAGTGTTCGAAAGAATTGAAAAATTTCCTAAATCGGATTAACACTTCTGATTTAAAAAAAATGGATATGTTGTGACAACTGTAAACGGAAAGGACAATGATTTGATGTTGATCAATGTTCAGAACGGTTTCCAAACTTTCATTCCACTATAATAATGGTGATCCATAATGTTTGACTCTTATGTAGCAGGAAACAACTCACTAGTGTTACTTCTTTCATAATTTTTCTGTACACCCTATGGAATTTGTCCTAAACCCATGTTAGGTCTCTTGTTTTGAGTAATCTTACAATCAATTTTACTATATTTTTGCCTTAGTGTTCAGCTGATGTAAAACATCTTTCCAGTAAGGAACAAATACTTTCTTTTCCACATTATCCATATTTTAGACTGCCATATGCATCGGAAGATTTATGAAACGGAAATTAGTTAGTGTTCTCAGATCAATTCCCATTTCATACCGGAAGTTGTAGAAACCTTATAGTTCCGGTTTCATAATTGGAATTTCATAGAGCGAAAACGATAAAAAAAAAAAAAGAAAAAATTGTTTTTTGATATAGATTCAGCATCACTTGTTGAAAACGAAACCGATAAACCTCTCACTTCTGGTTACAGTGTTAAACTTCTCTAGTTTTGGAAGTAGTTTTGCAATGTGGATTAAAACGTACTTGTTATTAATCTCAATATTCTGAATATTTGAGGTCAAAATATTTTCCGATCCTTTCTATTATCATCATCATGGGATTCTGCCCTTATTGGCAGGTCACTTGCCGCAGCTGAGAAGCTTCCATGCTCCACGGTTCTCCGCTAACCTCTTTATCTTCACGTATGATCTTTCTGTT
Organism: Thermobia domestica; assembly: GCF_964235325.1. NCBI lineage: Eukaryota > Metazoa > Arthropoda > Insecta > Zygentoma > Lepismatidae > Thermobia > Thermobia domestica. The sequence goes on along the minus strand of NC_137456.1, from coordinate 206,966,508 downwards.
TTTATATCATCCATTAATTGTAGTCTCCTTTGCCCCCTCCCTCTCTTTCCCGCCACCATACCCTCTAGGACGTTCTTCATGATACAATTTCTTCATAGGCAATGTCCCAACCAGTTTCCCTTTCTCTTCTTAATAATATCTAAAAGTATTCTTTTCTCCCCCACCATTTCTAACCCTCTTTCATTCGTTTTCCGCTCGACCCAACTAATTCCTTCCATTCTTCAACACACCCACATTTCGAAGATTTCTAGTCGATTTTCATCACTTTTACGTAATGTCCACGTTTCCGCCCCACGCAGTACAACACTCCACACGAAGCATTTTGTGAGTCTTTTTCTCAACTCTTTATTCAAGGTACCATAAAACAGACTTTTCTTCCTCCTAAAGGCTTCTTTCGTCATTCCTATCCTTGCTTAAAGGCCCTCATTACTAAGAATACTACCCAGATATCGAATTATATACACTTGTTCTATTTTCTCCTCTCCCACTTTTATATTTAACACAGACCTCTTCGTTCCAATCACCATGGCTTTTGTCTTTCTAACATTTATTTTAATTTCATATTCTTCAAAGCCCATCCTTAGGTTTTCTAAAATTTATTAATTTCCTTTTCAGATTCTGCAACAAGCGCCATATCGTCTGCAAATCTTGTGCATCTAATCATTCTACCTCCTACCGAAATGCCGTCATCCTCATATAGGCTATTTTTCACTACCTCTTCTAGATAGACATTAAATAGTGTTGGCGAGAAGCAGCATCCTTGTCGAACTCCTTATAATTTCGCTCTCTTCCGTCAGTTGTTCCCCTATCCTAACACTTACTTGTTGGTTCATGTATAAGTTTCTTATGAGTCTTCTATCTTTCCATTCCAACCCTATCTTCCAACCCCAATTCCCAACAAGAATTCCCAATTCACGCGGTCAAAAGCTTTTTCTAGATCAATAAATACAACATACACCTCTTTCCCTTTTTCTATAAATCTTTCACCGATCGCCCTTAATAATCCAATTGCATCTCTTGTACCCTTGCTTCTTCTGAACCCGAACTGCTCTTCCTCAACTTCTTCATTTGTTCTTCCATATAACCTTCTGTTCAGTATTCGGAGCAGAATTTTAGCTGCATGAGATATGAGACTAATAGTTCTATAATCCTCACATCTCTTTGGGTTCGATTTCTTAGCCATCAGTATCATGATCGTCTTTAGAAAGTCTTTTGTCCACTCTCCTGTTTCATATATTTCATTGCATAGTCGGAACATTTTTTTCTTTCTCTTGTCTCCAATATTTTTAATGAATTCATTTGGTATGTTATCTATTCCTGTTGCCTTTCCATTCCTAATCTCGAATATAGCCTTTTCAAACTCATCCTGAAGAATACTATCTATCATGATATTGAAAATTTATTATGGACTTATATTAATTATAGACGGAAGATAGTTATGTGAACTCTTTTACATTGAAATGTATGCATGTGACAACTGCACTATTTAAGATAACGATGTATCCGGATGATATACTTCAACCTTGATTTTTGAATTTATCAAACATCTGAACTAGGTAATAAACATATATGTAATTAGTAAGTCATGGTAATAGACTGTGACTGCGGTAGTAAATATGTAATCATAGTAACATTTGAGTTTGATTAATTGATGCTAGTATGCAAAGAACAAAATAATAGAAATACATTTTAATAATACCGATCATTTACTGAAAACTAATTTATCAACTAAACTTTGTTGTGAGTTTTCAGGTTAATACTATTTTTATTGTATGTATTTTCTTTTTTATAATGCGGAGTAATTGGATAACAAATTAATTATAATAAAAACGTTATGTTGTTTCCAAAATGTGTGGAACACTTTCGATTCTATTTCTCAACAACAAGAATATGATGTGTAAATTCTATTTTACCATAAAAGGGTAAATGGGAAAATATTAAAGAAAGAACCCTATGTAGATATATGGAAATACAATTTGATAAGTGGATGTCAACGAACAGAAAGTTCTATTCATAATATCGAGATTTTGTTTCAGTTGAGTTTTAGTTTAAAACAGAGAACTACCCTCCGGGAATTTGGTCATACTGATCTGGCCTCTGCGGTTTAATTTTCAAACAAAAATGTAAGTGGAAATTTCCAACTAACAATGTAACATCAAAATTCTGGAAAATAGACGTTCAGATATAACTGCTTATATTTTTCGTTATCCATATTATTTATACGCAAAAAAAAGTTGGACAAAATAATATGTAAAACTTTTGATAATAGCTGAAGTGCAGTTATGTTCAATAAGTAGGTTTAACGCAAAAGAGGAAAATTCGTTTTTAATTGTAGCAAAACATTATTTTGAGCATACATTGCAACAAAGGACTAATCAACATACGCACATTTCATACCTATGAAAGTCTATTTTCCTAGTGGAGATCCACTTTGGAGGACAAACTTCACATGGAATTAGAAGTTGACTTCAATACAATATACTGTCCCATCGTTAGGATCGCCTGTGTCTTGAGTATATTCTTACTGATAGAAGTGATTCTTAGTTTCTAACTGATTTATAGTAAAATTTCTTGACTGCACTAATTCAAATCCACGAATTTTATGGCCAATAACTTGGAAAACAAAGCTCCGCTCATCATAATAAGTTTAATATTGAACTTGTTAATTTCTACCAACATACCAAGTTTGGTCAAGTTCTGATACATTTCACTGATAGCAAATGATTATTTTTCCACTCAGTCCAAATCTAACTTTGATGGTCAATAATTCAGGAATTAAGGGTCTACACATCATAATATTTCACACTGAGCTTGCATGTGTACTAAGCTTGTCAAGATGTATCACTATACTAAGTTTCGTCAAGGATGGATAAGTTTCGTTTGAATTGCATTTCAGTGAAATGTCTTGATTTCACTAAGTACAAACGCAACTTCGATAACCAATAGTTCGGAAACAAAATGTGTCTTCGTCATATTATTTAATATTCTTTTAAGATTATAAAGGTCCATCACCACGGCAAGCTTGGTCAATATCGGGTTAATTTAATCGAGAGCATGTGATATGTAATGTTCTTTCAGGAAGTGTCAATCCAACTACCTAGGTACAATGGCGGGAACCAAACGCCTGATCACTGTATTCCATATGCGTTCTTAATTTGTGAAGTTCTAGGACCATGCAACATTTGGTCAAGATTGGATGAGTCTCATTGATGGCGTTCTCAGGGACCGTGCCAGAAACGCTCGATGGAGTGGGCGGAAAGAGGCGGACCTAGTTGCTGGGTGGGTGGACAATGAAAATGAGAACTGGGTAATGTAGACATTTTTTTGATAATAATTAAGTTTCAAATTTTATACTCTTTAGTTAGCTAAGGCTCAGGCCGAAATAGGGGAGGAACAAGGATGTGGAAAACAGCTGTCTTGGCCTTATAGAAGGTACAATTTCGGCATTCGCCTGGTGGGACTGAAGAAATGCAGGACTTAGGATGGGCTGCGGGAGTTCGTGGCTATATGCTCGACCTACCGAATCCCGCGTGGCAGACACACTACCTAATTTCCAATTTTTATTTATTTATTTTTTTTTTACTTTTTAACAATAATAACGGTGTGTACTGTGTAGTCGATGAAGTTCAAGACAGCTTTACCTCCTCTGCCTCCAAGAATGCACATGGATGCATAGAAATAAAAGATGGTTCAAACAACACAGACTAACAGATAATACTCTACCTTTCGTTAATAACATAAAATACATAATAAGTAGATAAACTAAAACAAGACTTTTTTTTGACGTGATCTCTATATGCAACAGCAAAGACCTATGTTACTAAAAGAATAGGGAAATTCGACAGCATAATTGTTTAATCATAGCTTACACAGATATCTGTGAAACTGAAACTTAAGTAAGCAATATATATATATATGATAAAGAAGTATACAACAATTAACAAAACTTCATCATGATCCACACAGAAAGAACAATGTATTTTAAGATCACATGGTATGAACAAGCTTACAATAAACTTTTATACCTGTACCTTAATGAAGAGCAATGCGTCGATTTTTATGTCCAGCATCAAATGCATTTACCACATCCTCTACAGCAATATTCATTACAAGTTTTCTTTCTACTGAAAGGAAACAAAGATCGCTTAGGCGACCGTTTGCTATTCGATTTCTTAGATATGTTTCAATCCGTCTAAGACACGAGAAAGAACGCTCACATGGTGAACTAGATAAGGAATGGTGACAACAATTACGGCTAATTTGTGAATTTCATGAAAAGCAATTTTGAAACGATCCATCACTTCAGTAAACTGAGAAACGGAGGTAATTTTGCATTGCTTTTCCTCTTCATAACGTTTCAAAACTTTCGGGAGAAGTTTCAGTTCCACCTCTACACTATCGACATCACATCCATAATGACGTGCAAGTGGTTCAATTTTCTCAAATGAGAGGAACTGTCCACTTTTAGCGTGAAGACTGCTTATCCCACATTGAATATCTGTATTTTCTGTAAAACGCCTATTCATTTCTGCAAGTCTTCTGTCAAGCACAGGAAGAAATATCCTAAGTCTGTAGTCTTCTTGGGATTGAATATCTTCTTCCTTAACCGATATTTGCTCAGTCATGATACGCTGACGTAAATGATGGGGTAGTGATCATGTTCTAGACATTGGACCCGTTAGAGATATATCGTTATTTTCAGCAAGACTCAAAGACTCATCCCAAATTTTTTCGAACTCCTCGACAGTATTTCGAATATTAGTAAAATAATCCACTACACCCTTCGTAACTAAAACAGCATCAGCCAGTGTGCTCTCCTTATTTTGTAGATAATCTGACAATATTTTCAACTCTCCAAGAAAAAGTGTGAACAAGTTGAGTTAGAACACAAACTGAAAATTTACTTCACTCAATAGACGCCTTGCTTCAGAAGAGTTACTGCGATTTTCATTACTTATCTCAGCAAGTGTTAGAATAATTGCTCTAAACGTTCTCTTCATAGCCACATAAGCTGCAACCCAAGAAAAAATATTTCGTTAGTGGTTCAGAAGATACTTAATGCTATAAATAATACTACATATTGAATACCATAAGAAGATAGTACGTTAGAAGCTGTCATTTTCTGTGTAGTATCACTGACGACACCTCAGCAATATACAAAGGACGCGATGACCGATTAGTGGAATGTAATTATGATGATGCAGTGTCCTGCCAGAAGTTCCCTGAGCAAAGTGAATCCATGATGGCTTGCCATAGCCTTCCATGGAACGATGATAATGTCCTAAGAACGGGACCTAGAGTGGGGTCCAAATCACTTATGTTTCCACTGGGAATCGAATCTGGAACTCCGTGCTTACAAGACAACCAGTGTATCCACTCATCTACCGGGGACACTGGAAGGTCAATAGGAGTAACATTATTTCACATCTGTTTATTTTCATGGTAACTGTGCGGACAAACTGTGGACCAGTAATAATCTTCGATAACTACAGCAGGAAGCGCACGTTATTCCGAATATTTGCTTGAAGTGTTCGGATTATTAAATCGTTTGGCGTAAAAAGGGAATGTTCAAAAGCCAAAATTCAGTTACAAACGAACATTTGTCAAGGTTTAGTTCTAATCTAAAACATTTACAGTACCATATATGTAGTTAAGCATTCAAGTCATTTGAAACAGTCTTGTATTCAAGAAAAGCGACCTGATCTAGTCCAATAATTCACGAGAACTGTTCCTGTTTGAGCAATCAGTCTAAAAATATCAACCCCGCCGGCTAAATGTCATTCGGACAAGCGCAGGGTTCGGATTACGGTGGCCTTAGGCCCGTTACACAGTCAAGCGGAGCTCCGCGCTCCGTCTTCCGCCCTCCGCACTACGCGTGTGTGCTTACACAGTCATCCGTAGCTACGCGCTACGCGTCACGTGATTATATACATGATTCTTCTCAGTCAGTGTTGCGAGTCAACATAAAAAGTTCGAAACGACAATAGTGGCATCTTAATATTTCTGTAAGAAGAGAAAACGAAGAACACAGAAAAATAAATGTCTCAAGATTCATCCCTTAGTTTCTCAAAGAAGTCTGAAGGGAGCTTTACGTCTGTGTATATAGATTTGCGAGAAGACGAGAAGTACTTCAATAATTTCCGTACGTCAATTCAGTCGTTCGATGACCTAATTGAAAAAAAAATCATCGAAATTATAAAAATGCAGTTTAAATAAAATTCATATGCACGCTCTTAAAATACAGCACTTAACAGATACTGTATTTTTAACAAATTCAAATAACCAATGTTTGAACATTTGGTTAGAACTTCACATCCAATCAACTATTTAATAGTAGAGATAAATTATTTGCCTCAATTTATCTTTTTTCATTGTTCATTCTTTCATTTTTACAAAAAAAAAATCTTTAACATATCTCGTTCCATGCCTGTTCACGAATGTCACGCTTTTTGTGTTCCTCACAAGAGGGATCCCATTCACATGGTGTTAATTTAACCTCCGTGATAACTGAAACTGAAACTGAAATTTGTTGAAAGAAAGTCCAAAAATTACAATAGTCACGTACTGTTAACAGTGATATATTAGAGGCACCACATTTACAGTTCCAATTAAGCAAAGACATTAATTGAAAGTTCCAATTAAACTAAGACAATATAGCTAAATTAAAAATAACACTGAAAAATATGAAAATAGTATTATAGAACAGTATAAAATATTATTTAGCAACTCACTATCAAAAATAAGAAAAGAAATCTGGATCAATTTGCATTTTGCTTTTGCTACCATGCACGTTTCTTTTTAAATTTTAAAGAGAAGTGGCTGCTCCGCGCGCGGAGTTCCGCTTGACTGTGTAAGCACCCATTTGCTCAATGGCCTTATCTGCCTCGCGGAGCGCGGATAGGGCCACGCGGAGGCCTCCGCGTGACTATGTATGCACCCATAAGAATCAATAGAACAATCTTGCCACGCGGAACTCCGCGCGCGGAGCTCCGCGTGACTGTGTAACGGGCCTAACGTGAGCAGCCTGTATTGCTAATAGAGAAACAAAATACATAAATGTTAATTAAATGAGCTCGAATGAAAGCAAGTCACCTATACTCATGTCCAATAGAACAAGCTAGCAATCATGTTTACACCATGCGAGGGGAAACAATATTAGCAATTCTAGCCGTGCTAAGTTTATTGGTCCACAGCAATTTGCGAATTATCTGGGAATTATGGGGATATTCCCCTTTAAAACTAGATACATCATGTAAGTTTTTTGTGTGTGTTATTTTCTCCTGTAGTTAAAACTGGAATTAGAAAGGAAGGTTTACATGGATTGTGATGTCAAATAATGGAATTCAAGGAATAATAAACACATATTCCTCCTATCAGTGTATTTGAGGAGGATGGGGGAGAAATTTTAATTTCCGTTCCTAAAAGGAACTTTACAGTAACAACAATACTAATAATGCATAAAACAATAAAAATCACGTATATGTCAATAACTGAAATTCAAGTAGAGAGATTAAGTAACAAACTTTTTTTTGTTGTTTCATGTGTCTGCAGCAATAACGAGTGATTATTTTTAAGATTTTTTTCCAGCCCTACGAAATCGGTTTAAATGGCTTCGTAGTTCACGAGCTGCTGGAATTTAAAGCTCACGTAATTTAAAGGTTAATCACGACTTTTAGCATCATTATATTACTACAAGTATCTGTCTTAAAATCATTGTTCATTGCAGAGTTAAACAGAGTCCTAGAAGCTTTTACATTACAATCCAAAGTAACACCTATTGCTTTTCAAGTACAGGATGTCACCTTCATTACTCTACTTCTGTTGGGGTGGGCGAGGCCATCCATTGGGTGAGCGGTCGCCCACCCCCGCCCACCCTTAATGCCATCCCTGGGCGTTCTATATTTGTACTATCCTTGTAATTGATTTTTTTTTTAAAAAAAAAAAGATCAAATGAAGGTCGAAAATATTTACATACCTACTCCTTCTCAGAAATCCTATGCCCATATCCGTAAGCAAAGCTTCAAGAAATATAAACGTATTGTTTTTCTTCTTAATGCTGCGTTTCTGAACATCCATTTATCAAATTAAATAATTTACGAACGTAAATAGAGAAATTTTAAATTAGTTTTTCAGTTGCTTAAAAATCACTATAAATAGGAGTGAAAAGTTCACATAATGATGCAACTATTTGTAGAAACTCTTATACCGTAATAAGAGTAGAAACTCTTATAATTGGTACCTTTCGGTATAGGATTTGCTGGTTTCGATGCATGTGAGAGAAGATCTATCTCTAGATTGGTGTTTTCAACTTTGTATAATGAGTTCTTAACAGTGTTGAATACTTACATCATCATTGCTCCAACCCATTGCTTTATATTAGGAAGTATTTTTGTTTTCTTTGAAATAAACTGCAAATTTAATGGTTTAATTTGTGATTTCTTCTTCAAGTGTGGTTAAATGAAAATTTGATTTTCAAATTGAATTTGAATTATATATGCATTTGCTTTTACTTGTCTTTGCCAAAGCAAGGGACATTTAAATAGATTTGGAAGAACAAATCAATAAAATCAAATAGTTAAAATGCCAGTTCATTTGAAATGGAAGAGACGAATACTTCCTCATATAAATCAATGGAATGAAAAACAAAAATGGTACTGATACTCCAAAATATGATTATACGTTACTACGCGTAGCGATCAACGACGTTTGTTAGCCATCACTCGTGATAAAGAGATAGCCAGACAATCTTGCCCTATTTCAATCAAGTTTTCTTCCATGAGGCCAAATAGATTAGCTTTTTAATTCTCTATCTATTATATGCATTACGTCACTATGCACGGTAATCAAACGGTGATTGTTGGAGACTAAATGCATTCAACCGACGATCAAACTATCAGTCTGAATTCCGATCAATTTTGCTTTCATGGGGTGAACGAGGTAACTTCTTAACCCCCTACAAAATTATGCATATTACGTCATTATACATACCGATTAAACGCAGCAAGACGACAACGGAACGAGTACATTTTTGATCAAGTTTTCTACCATTACGGGGTAGAGATAATAGGTTAAATTGTTACCCCCTTCTAAATTATACGTATTACGTGTTGCAGTCAAACGATAATTGTTCATTATCAAACCATAATCAAATGATCTTGCCTAAATCCTATTAATTTTGATCCCATTAAAACTTACTGGTTGACTTGCTAACCCTCTTACAAATTTATGATTACGTTACTATGCGTTCTATTCAAACGATAATTCTGAATGATCGAATGTAATCAAGCGACGATCAAACAATCTGGTTCAATTTCAATCAATTACGCTTACATGAAGCTGATAGGTTATCGCTTTTACTTTCAAAAATTATGAAATAGGAAATGAAATGAGATATTCGAGTTTTACGTCCTATGATAATGCCGACTAGGCTAAACGAGACGGTGATGATGAAATAATGAATGAAGTGGTGGAATGAAGAAAGTCGGAGGAAACGGGAGAATCCTGATAAAACCCACGCACGATGCTTGTCCACCAAAGTTCACTCAGCTCGAGCTGGGATCGGGGGCGCTGTGGCTCAGTGGTAGAGCGTTCACCTCCGGTGCTTGGGGTTCCTGGTTCAATTCCAGCTCGAACTTTGTGGTGGACAAACACCGTGCTCGTGGGTTTTCTCGGGGTTCTCCCGTTTTCTCCCACTTTCTTCATTCGACCATTTTCACTCATCTCTCATCATCACCGTCTCCTTTAGCCTAACCGGCATAATCGTATGACGTAAAACTTAAAAGATTTCATTTCATTTCGAGCTGGGATCGAACCAGGGACCCCAAGCACCAGAGGTGAACGCTCTACCACTGAACCATCGCGGCCCTCAAAAAAATATGAGTATTACGACACTACGCGTGGCAATCAAACGCAATCAAACAACAATCATACGATCAGGCTCAATTCCAATCAATTGTGTTTTCATAAGGCGGACGGTTTAACTTATTAAATCCCCTTACAAAATATACATATGACTTCACTACGCTTGGAGATCAAACGATGGTTTTTGGCGATCAAACTATGGTTGTTGGCGATCAATCCACAACCAAAAGATATGTCCCTATTTCAATAATCAATTTTGCTTTCGTTGAGGTTAACATAACTTTCTACAACATGTAGGTATTACGTCAATACACGCGGCAACCAAACGCTAATTATTGGCACGGAAACGCGATCAAACGATCTGGCCCTACAAAATTATGAGTATTACGCTACTATGTGTGACAATGAAACGCTAACTTGGCGATCAAACGTGATCAAACTACGACCAAATGATCTGGCCCAATTTCGATCAATTTTGCTTGCATGGGGAGCTAACAGGTTTAACCTGTTAGCCACCCACAAAACTATGCGTATTACGTACCTACGCATGGCGATCAAACGCTAATTGTTGGCAATCAAACGACCGATCAATTTTGCTTCCATGGGGAAGCTAACAGGTCACTGGTGCAGCGTCAAACCTGCTTTTCAATACGTATTTTCGTAGTAACAAAATATAGTTTTTCGATCCCACCAATAATATTATGGTATTATCAAAAGCTCAATAATTAAACAGTTAAATTAATGCTTCAGGCTTTCCGAAGAAACATGTTTGTTACCTTCAGGACGTGGTGGACTATGGATGTACGAATGATGATGAAATGACTGACAGAATAACGAAACAATAAATGATTGTAAACTGTCTTTATCTTCATCTATAAACCCACACAGTTGTTCGTATGCGGTTTGGAGATAAACACCTCTTTCCAGAACGGAGATAGAATGAACCGTGAACTTTTAAAGTGAGGTTCAAATGACAGAAGTGTAACCGGAAATTGATTGTCACCGTGTTTCAAAACCAAGGAAGCTTAATAATTAAATTGCTCCGTACAGCGCACTCCAATTATCTAATCTAGACGGGTAATTGTACACAATGTATATGTGTATATATTTAAGGTATTATTATCATTTGCAGATCAGGTTTTATTTGTTTAATGTTAGATTGAGAAACAGTACATTCATGTTTCGTCTTCTTCTAATTACTTTCAAATAAAGTGATCGATTTGAGTATACCTTTAAACCATACAGAGAACTGCAATATGTCTTATAAGAAAGAGAAGTACTATTGAATTGGTTTCGAAGTTATTCAATATGGTGCGAAGACCTGGGTTCGATTCTTGGTGGGTGCTCATGTGATTTGAATTTCATGTTAAGTTGTAAGTTCACATCTGATACAGTCTCGCTGCTGAATGGGATGCTAAACTTTCAATCAATCAACCAACCAACCGAAGTTATTCAAAGTAGACTATAAAGATTGAGGTATTCATTTTACCGTAAGTGTTCACCATAACACACACATTCACACTATAACATTTAGAAATATAAGTATTAATAAAGATTGACAAATTCTAAAAAATTTGATTCTTTTCCTCTTGCTAATAAGAAAATTTTAACATACACTGTCATTTATTTGCGTTCAACCCTTCGATATCTTTTGCACATCGTTAATAAAAATGGCAATATTTACAGAAACGTGAATAAATTATTTACCTTTTCTTTGTCAAAAACTGCTAGCACCTATGACTTCATCTTAAGTCTCGTTACCATAACAACAGTCCGATAGTTTCTCATCCGGCAAGTGAAATGCAACGATGATTTCCGGAAACTTCTCCTCTTCCTTTTCTTCAAAGATAGAAAGGATTTTTCTACCTTCTTTTGTTTTGTCATTGGATTCGTCTTTTTCCTTCTATCAAAGAGATATATCGGCAAGTCAACAAGCGTGCTTTGAGAGGGAGAGCTAAGAATTTTGCAAAGAAAAGGATCAGCATGATGGGATTCTGAAGAGACAAGAATAAAACACAAGTGGGACGAAGTAGAAGAGAAAGTTGTCTTAAATGGAGAACCATTGTACTCTAAAACAAGAAAGTTAACTTTATTTTTTCTTAAAGTTAACAAATGTATAGAAAGGATAGAAAAGAAAAAGAACTACTTACTATTAACAGAAGATGTTAATGCAAATAATGTGTCTTGATGTTATTCTGTACGTGTCTGAGGATGTTCTTTACATTGATTGGGTACACATGAAACGAGTTGAGACATTCCGAATCCAAATGATTGCTGAGGAAAGTTCAGGAATTCAGAATACTTTGAAACAAGTCAAAACTCAGATGTTCGTGAAGTAGTCTGTTTCAAATGTAAAACAGTAGAAGAATTTCAAATGGTTGAAAGCCAAAGTCCACTGAGTAAGCATGTGGCATTTGAAATTCGATATCGTATTACATCCAATGGAAATGTTTCTGGATATATAACAGCAAATTAAAATTATCCAGTCGTTGCCAAAAATTACTCATTCTAGCTGTTTTTTTTATTACCAGAAAAATATCTTGTAGTTTAAAACTACAGTGCAGCATACAATTTGAGTCTCTCTTCGTAATATCTATCAAATATCAGCTCTATTAAGTATTTTTTCTGAATTATAGTGAATAAAAGAATGTCTATGACTTTCTTTTCGAAAATATTGTTGGTTAGGTCACTATTGCACTCAGATCAACAATTTTTATATCTTTTCGAAAGTTATATTCAATGACATTTTCAATGATAAACCAAAGTCATGTTCACTTGGTACTTTAATACAAGGAATATCATTTTATTGCAAATAGTTAGTCAAAACTAGAGATTGAGTGGTAATTGATGACTTCATGAGGACAATATTGTCCACTCATATTCAGAAACTTAATCACAGAAATTGCTAGTAATAATATAATCAATATACATATGGGTGACTATCAATACTAATTAGTTCTGTAAATCTTAGAGAATAATATTTTTGCAGTATACGAGAATAATATTTTGCAGTTTTCGTGTTTTATTTCTTAATTAATTTCGAGGGACAATGAAGAAAGTATGTTGATTGTGGAAAACTAAAATGAAAGATTTTAATAGATTTACACGTTTCAAGTTCTACTCTAGTGGCTACTGCATATGGTTCCGTGTTCAGTTCCTGGTGGGAGAGCACATAAAAATAGTTTCACAATCATTCACTTTCATTAATCATCCGTCTCCTTTAACCTAAAAGTTGTAACCGTTGTAAGTTAAACTAAAAATAAGCATTCCATTAATATTAGTTCCATGCACAATAAAAAAACATTGAAAATCAAACATGCATGTTTTGTTAGCAGATAAAAGTACAAGTAGGTGAGGAAACAGCTCGAAAGCTAGATGTTCGCGTACTACGCATTGGTTAAATGAAGTACGTATAACGTAACTATTGTGATTCATGGATGCTTAGAGGGAGAAACAGCGCTCAGGGGTAAGATTTCTGTACCAAATGATTGGCACATGGTAAATGCATAAGAACAATATCTTGAATGTAGAACAGATCCCTTACAGGTTTAGGATCTGAGTAGTTTTCATGAGATTGAAATTACGCCAGATGAAATAGGACTAGATAGTATATAAGTGTTTTACCTAAATACAAAATTGGCATCTAAATTCTTGTAGTTAAATACATAATTTTCTTTTTGGATCTATATTTCAATGTAATCCTAGAATACGTAAATATTTAAGTACCTATTTTTTATAGTTGTCTTTAACTCGTTCGAACAAAGTTTACTGAAATTATCTAATCTGCAAAACTGGAACCAAGAACGTTCTTTAATAATTTTAAGTTATATTACATTTATATCTATACGAGTTCAACTGCATTAGACGAATATTTTAGAATGAAGATGCCGTTATGATAATACTAATGTCAATAGTTGTTTTCTTGTATACTTTAGAATGTACAGTATTTCATGATGATTCGTTAATAGTTCACACCTGCTGATCATATATCGCTGTAATCTACCCAGTCTATGACATCTGTTGTTTCACATGCTTTCATTTGGTGTTATTTAATGTGTTTCGTGTAGTGTTTTCTAATTTACGATGAAAAATTTATATGATAAATTTCTTTTTCATAAGTCATTCTTGCTCTACATAAATTTTCGAGTTCATTTTTTATATTTTCCATGAAATTGAATTTTATTATCGATAATTACACCGATGAAAAATTATATCGATGAAAAATTATATTTCATGATTTGAAAAGATATGATATGAAATAATAACTTCATATATTTCTACATTTTGTGTCTAGCAAATTATTGCAATATTAAAATTCTTATACACAATATTTGTATTCGTGTAACGCTTGTATCTCATATAGTGTAAATATTTTTTTCAAATTGTATTATATACATTTAAACGAATTTCGGGTTTTACAAAAGCAACTGTATATGGATCTTTCTAGATGTTCACAAAACGTCTAGTACATCTAACTTGGTACTTTATGTCACAGGAAAATCATGCATTTGTATCATAATCGTATCATCATAGGTATGTATCAAAGTGACTTGCTGCAACTGTGAATCTTCAATGCACCACATTCTTCACGCACAATTTATCTATTTTAATATCATCCATCAATAATATTCTCTTCTTTTTCTGTTCCTTTCCATTATAGTATAATCTTTTACCTTCTTCTTCTTACCACTGTATCCTGTAGTACACCCTTCATGATACAGTTCTTTCTCCGCTAATGTCCCAATAGTTTATTTTTCCTTTTCAAAATTACATTTAAATAATTATTCTTTTTTCAGCTACCATTTCTAACACTTTCTCTCCGTTTTACATTCTACCCAAATAGTTATCTCCACCTAGTTAGATTATTTTCCACAAGAATATTTCGAAAGCTATAAACCTGTTTTCATCACTTTTGTGCAACGTTCATGTTTCTGACTCATAGAATACAATACTCTATACTAAACATTTTATGATCTATCTAGTATCTAGGATCTTGTATCTAGTAATAAAAATATTTTAATGAGCCATAGGCTTATATATATATATATATATATATATATATATATATATATATATATATATATATATGTTAGAACTCCAAATCTATTAGCTAGCTAACGGGTTTCGATAATAACTAGTGTAATGTCTGTGTAAGCATCTATAGTTTGGGATCAATCAATACCTGACCATACATTTTAAAAGGTACGACTAGTGTACAAGATATTCCGAACGTGATTCTTACTTTCTAACATTTAAGCATGTATCGAACAATTGTAAACTGAAAATATTTATATAAATTTATACTAGTTTATTTATAGATAGTCAATATATTTTATATAGCTTCCACATTTATACGTTTTAAGCAACTTATTTCTACGAATGTGCTTTTTGACGTTTTTGACATGTATATACAATTCTTAACTGCATCGGAAACTGAGCACAGAATGTATGGTGTTCTCTCGGTAAATATTATTTTATAAATTGTAACATTGCAATCTTTTACAATAATACGGTATGTAACTCATACTACTTAGAAAAAAAAATAAATCAAAATTAATCTTTCTTTCTTTCTTTCTTTAAATTAAAATTTAAATCCTATGTGAATCTTTAAGAAAAAAATTAAATCAAAATTACTCTTCTTTCATTTCTCATAAAGTCTAAATAGCTTGCATAAGTACATGTGATTTTGCATTGTGAGAAAACATACCGCTTATGAAAACGATGGGTACTCACATATAATAATATAACAGGGAACAATTTAGGAAATCAATTGTATGATTTTCGCTACGCACTAATGACTTTGAAAGAGATTTTGTGGTTGAAAGTTTATCAGCTCAACTTCAGATACATGTTTATTCTTTGGCACGATGAATATACAAAGAACAAGTGTATTTGTGTACGTGTGTAACTTTCAACATTATTCGCACATATAAATAACAATTGTCTCTCTAGTAGTGGGAGTTCACTACTTGTAACCTTTCTCTTCTCTCCTTTCTATATGTTTTCTAACGCATTGCAGTACACAAAAACTCACATATCAACTCTATACGTATATTATGAAAAGTTTATCGGTGTTAATACTTCATAACAATAAATATTCTTATTTGTTTCTGGTGTCCGTATGTATCCCTAGTGTGCACATTTAGGAATAAATAAAAAAAATACCTTTCTCTATTATTTCGATACTTAAGTTTCCCTTTAGTATAGAACAGAAGTAAATGAAATAGATTAAGTTGTTAACCATAAATACTTTTATTGAATTCCAAATCATGGTGTTCCTCTAGGTAGCACATAGAGTATTTTTGTTCATTTTTCTCAGCAGGAGCAAACGTGGTTCGGATCTCACTTTGAATGAGTGAACTTTGTGGTGCACAAACACCGTGTGCGTGGGTTTTCTCGGATTTTTTTACCGTTTCCTCCTACTTTCTTCATTCCACCATTTTCAATAATTTTTCTGATCATCATCATCTCCTTTATCTACCCGGAATAATTGTGGGACATAAACTTAAAGATTTCGTTTTATTTTCCTTTTGAATGATAGTTTAATTCATCATGTAACCTCAAGCTTGAAAAGAAACGGTAAACTGCGAACATATTAATCTTAGTTCATTTTAGGGATGAATGATTTCACAGCAGTAGAGGGCTCACCTTAATTTCACTTCAGGTCGTGTTAATTTAGTTTCTTTCCTCTATTTTCATTTCAAGAATTCTGAACTGAGCATTTGTTTACGCTTACAGTATCTCTCGTCTCCTTCACTGATGTAGCAAAATCTTTTCTGGAGAATCAGCTTTTTTATATCTAATAGACAGAAGATACTTCCTGATCATTGTTGAGAATATCACTTGTCGTTCCATAAACGTTGATAATCCCCACCCACATTTTTAGACGTTTAAAGTATTGTAATACGATTAGTACTATATAGAACATTTTAACTAAAGATAAAAATCTTATAAAGTCTTTAAAAATGAAAAACTCTGAAATTAAAAATATTTTCATTTAACCATTGCATTCGTAATAACAGTGTTTTACGTAAGATTAGATTATTTTGTTCGTTAATTCTGCATGATTCACGAAGTAATTTATAGCTGGTATACTAGAAAACGGTGTAGAAACTGTCACAACCAAACACAACATCAAAAGTTTTCCTCCTATTGGTGTTTGTTTCGTACAAAAATTTCAGCATTTTCTGTGTATTGGTCCAGAAGTTACAGTTGTCTCAGGTTTCTTTAAAAAATACCTTGTATATTTATGTAGCAATAGGTAATGCACGAATAATAAATAGTGCATATAATATATAACGTAATTAGTAATTATACTACCTTGATCAAAAAGTTCCCGAAATTCACTCACAAAATTAAAAAATACAAGTTTATTCCTGAAAATTGATATTATCCACTTCGAAGTAATCCCCATCGACTGCAACTCACTTATGCCAGAGGTTGATCCAGTTCTCAAAACATTTGTGGTACTCGATTTTCGGTATGTCCATCAGAGCTGTCTTCGATTTTCGCATTATCTTCTCTTGGCTGCTAAAACGCGTTCCTCCTAATGGTTTCTTGAGTTGATCAAACAGAAAAAAGTCGCACGGGAGCTAAATCCAGTGAATTCGGTGGCTGTGGAATGGTATTTGTTACGTTTTTTTGTGAGAAATTCGCGGATAATGATAGCATTATGCGACGCTGCTTTGTCATGGTGCAAAATCTACAAGTTGTTTGTCCCTAGATATTTTCTTTTTAGGCGAATTGCTTCACGCAAACGCTTCACAACACTCAAATAATACCCCTTGTTGATTGTCTGACTTTCTGGCAGAAATTTATGACGTACAACATCGTTGTAACCATGAAAACCGTGACCATAATCTTTTTCGACTGAAAACTACGTGTTTTATTCGGTCTTCTCTCATTGGGTGCTAGCACACGTAAACCGCTGTTACTTTAGAGCATCATTGCCGAAACACTTTTACAACATTTCCAAGGTCGTTGCACCATTGAATCTGTTTATAACGCACACTCGTTGTTGCAAAATTACTTCCATTGAAAAAAATAGAAGAAAGCACCCACACAGATGTACTTAACACTGCGTCACTTTCACAAATTACAGACTAGGATGTTCAAATTGGGACACCCCACAGGTGTGGCATCCCACAAAAGAAAAAAAAACAAGGAAAGAAAGAAAGAAGGGAAGGAAGAAAGAAAAGAAAAGAAAAGAAAAGAAAAAGAAAAGAAAAGAAAAGAAAAGAAAAGAAAAGAAAAGAAAAGAAAAGAAAAGAAAAGAAAAGAAAAGTCAAATCAGATAACTGAGAGCGCCCATCGTTGTGACTCCGGGAACTTTTCCATCAAGGTAGTATTAGTTTGTCGGCATATATTACTTTAATAGTTTTTAGTTTAATTTTATATTTTATTTTGCTTATTATTATCTTCAATAAATATAACTTTTACTACTAATTATTTACTCTCAATACACAGTATTTGTTTAATATCTCCATATTTCCTCCTGATTAATCTTTAGTATGTATTTAACTTATAATTGCCCAACAGTTTCTGCATTACGAACTGTTCATAAATAATTGCCTTATACGTAACGAAGTAAATATCTGACATGCCTTTTTAGTTCCAACCTATATAGTCGTGACGATGTTATATGTACGTGCAGTAAATTGCTCGTATGTATGAACTGGATCTGTACTACACTTTTTCGTATATTTTTGACCTATCAACGTTTTTTGCTATTATCTCTTTGTATAAATATATAATATTCATCATATTCTATTATGTTTTGTATTTACTAGCGTATTGATAATGAAATACTTTGTATTATAACATGTTAGTTCTTTACTGAACTATCGATTCCATTTGCAATTAATATTATATCGAGTTCAGGTTAATACACAATAAAAATTTAGAGTTGTATTTTAACTAGTCATTCAATTTATTCTATAATTTTTTAAAGTAACTCCTTTCAATGCCATGTTAATTTAATTTTCATAGTACGTAGACCCAAATATTTAACATTATACAGGGTGTCCAATATACAACGCAACCCGAAGTTTGGGATAGTAGAACTTTTGAACCTGAAGAGATACACAAATAATTGTTATACCAAAATGAAGCTTTGTTCATGTATATATTTTTAAACTGCAAAGGAACGATTGCAATACATTAGGAACCACACAGTGTTGCCATATGTAACTGAAGATCTAAATCAATTTTTTTTTTTTTTTTTTTTTGCAAAACATGTAAACTGACTTATAACTCATACGTATGGATGTTCTGTCGTTAATTTTCAGTTTGCTTAGTTGGAGTAGCTTGGAAACTATGGGTCAGGAAAAAGAATTTTTCATTTCCACCCATAACTAATCGGATGAGGCCTCTGTAAGGGGGAACTAGGGAAATCGCAGTTTTCATAAATTAACACTCTGAACTGGCAACATTGCTGATGTTTCAGTGCATCAAAAGATGTGTTAAGGATCTGTCTACATTATGCAATTAATGAAAACAACGTAAAAGAAACTTTGAGATTATCGGGATAAAACTTTTACTTATATGCACCCGGCAACACTGCTACTATCACGAAACGAGTTATCAGCTCTACAGCGATGCTGAGAGTGTCCCCTGTTTTGATTCGAACACTGGTTCACACGTTCACCATTTTGGCAGCAACTTTACGTAGAGCAGAAGTGTTAATGTTCTCAATGGCACTGCGAATATTTGTTTGTAGGTCCTGTATAGTTCCACAATTGTTCTTGTATACCTCTTGCTTTAAGTAGCCCCATAGAAATAAATAGCAGTGTTGCCGGGTGCATGTAAGTAAAAGCTTTATCATGATAATTTTAAAGTTTCTTTTTCGTTGTTTTCAGAAATTGCATAATGTAGACGGATCCTTACCACACCTTTATATCCACTGAAACATCAGCAATGTTGCCAATTCAGAGTGTTCATTTATAAAAGCTACGATTTCCCTAGTTCCCCCTTACCAAGGAATCATCCGATTAGTTATAGGTGGAAATGAAAATTTATTTTTTCTGCTCCATATTTTGCAAGCTACTCCAACTAAAAAAACTGAAAATTAACGACAGAACATCCATATGTATGAGTTATGAGTCAATTTACATGTTTTGCAATATATATATATATATATATATATATATATATATATATATATATATATATTTACACCTTCAGTTACATCTGGCAACACTATGTGGTTTCTAGTGTACTTCAATCGTTGCTTTCTAGTTTAGAAATATATGCATGAACAAAGATTCATTTTAGTATAACAATTATTTGTGTATCGCTTCAGGTTCAAATGTTCTACTATCCCAAACTCCGGGTTGCATTGTATATTGGACACCCTGTATAATTAAAATAGAAGTTACCTTCTGATGTCTTTAAGTTCTGCTATTGGCTTTCGGTTGATTTTACTTATAGATTCACGCCACCTATGTATGATTAATCTAGATGAAGTGACATTTTTTTTTTAGTTTTATCGTCCCACGGTTGTGCCCCTTAGGCTAATCAAGACAGAGATTAATGTTAGAAAGTGATTACGAAATTAAATTTTTGCACTCTCTCACCGGGAATCGAACCCGGAACCAGGTGCATCAAAAGCACAAGTGCTATCCACAAGACCGGCGCGAAGGGCTATGATTATTCTAAGTTTGTAGATAAATGTATGACTAGTTTATATGTAGTTCGTTTTCCTGTTTCTGTAAGAATATCTTTACATTCCAATTATTTATCTCTGCGTAGTAATTTTAACTATATGTAACAAAGTAGATTTTGTGTGTTCATTATGAGATATTATCTCGTTGTATTTTCTAAACTCTCATTAGGCGCAGAAATTCGTCGCTGACAATGCTATTTAATCTTTTTGTCATAGATATAAGACGGGTCGACAAGATTGAGGCATATAACAAGTAAATTAAAAGAATGATGAATACATATGAAAGAAAGAACACGAAATGGAATGTAAAGCAAAATAAAACATGAATTTAATGAACTAGAGTAATAGTGTGAAACGAAGCATTACATCATAAAGATAACATTTTTGTTATAATCACAGGAATGTTGAAAATAGTGTCAGAGATTCTTTATCGAATTCACATTTTTAAAGTTTGTTTAATTTTTACTTCAACCTTATTATCACACCAGCAGAGGATTTTATCCTTATTTCAACATAGAATTGATACTTTTTAAGGTTTCACTTATATATTGTGATAAAGTGTTTTCTGAAATGAAATTTGAATCCAAAACTCAGTATTTGAAAATTACGTATATGATGCTGAATCGTTCTTAGAATCAAAATTTTATGTTACAATTTTATGTCGTATTCAAAACACACATACAGTACATTTAGTTAGGTCTTCAGGACCAAAGACAACTGAGTGGCTCGTTGATCGCAACTTAACCTTCAACAAGGAGGATATATGAGCCAGGATCTACTTTTAAAGCATGATCTGAACTGTGGTATTTTCAGCAGTGAATGAATTGGAAGATGATAAATCTAAACATATACAACTCTTCTCACACTTATTAGTAATTTATTTCCAGAAAACATGTTCAAGTTGATTCTTGTTAATTCCGTTTGAGCTTATAAATATCTTTGTTATTTTCTATAGACACCTAACCTACTTACTCATTTACTTGTATAAAATGTGAAAATATATTTAAAATATACTTCTTTGATAAAGAAAATGTTTAGTATATGACGTTCTGATACCCTTAACGGTTTCATGGGAAATAAAATTTACGATGTTTTAGCTGGTAACTATATATATATATATATATATATATATATATATATATATATATATATATCGTTTTTACAGGAAATATGATTGTAATTTTGTAGTCGCAAAAGTATGATGAAGATTTTCAGTAAATAGAAGCGCGGGAAATTTCTAATCTTAAAATACTTCTTTGATCAGAGGAATGTGCTGCCTTCTTTGTAGTGTGGTTCAAAGAAATCGTGTTCGGTATTGCAAATGTTAGATACAAGATCATTTCAATTACTATGTTCTTCAAGTTATTCGTTAATTACTGGATGAATATGTATTATCAATAATACAATAATAGTTAAGGCATTCTAAGGCAGCATAAACTAATTTTCATACTTCTATATGACTTTCCAAATGTTCATCACATGTACAGTTGAAGGAGCAAAATTCCCAATAGTGGAAAGAGAATATCCTGTTTCGTTAACCATATGCCTTCATCGTTGACCTAAACAACAACTGATTTGAAACTTTTAGTACTTGGCACTTGCAAGAAATATGAAAACAAAGGGAAGGAAATTCTTTCTTTGGCATAAAATACGAATTGAAAGAAAGTAATTTTCTGTCATTCAATTATTACACAATGTTTGAACTAACTTTCTTTAACATTTTCTCAACTGTGTCATTTTACAGAGGAAACACATTTCTTTCTTCAACACAAAGCAGAAACTTATTTTTAATTAAGTTAAGCAGGAAAAGAAATCAGCCTCAGCTTTTAGCACCAGAAAATACTTATAGTTTAAGATCATTTCTCTTTCTACTTGCGAAAGAAACATATTGTAAAAAGTAAAAATAAGGAAGGTTTGAATTATTTTCATTTGACACATTTCAACTGTTATTTATGTTAACAATACAAAGTCAATTTCAAGCGTATTGAACACCTTTCCCGTAGCTAGAGCAAACTCGTTGTACTTAAAGTCATAATTTTATATTTTGACTTAGAGAAATTTAAAATTGTGTAGTTCCTTTATGTAATCTTTTGAAATGAAAAGACATGTAAAAACTAAAAATACTTTATGCTCTTACATGTAAGTTAAGTAATCTTTTTTTTCGAAAATTGCCAAATATATGGAAAGGTGTGATATAAGATTATTATCTATCTTCCACATTAGTACTATGAGATTCAGCCTTCTTATTGTGCTACCACGAAATTACCACCTCAAATTCGCATTCGTGGTTTCAACATTACAAAACATGGATGAACGTGTTAGATCAATTGCCTAGGATCTTTCAAATATTGAAACGGCCCTCTCACACTGGACAAGGGTATAAAAATACTTTTCTTCTGCAATATTTTCCTGCTTGTGTTCAGCATATCATGGATTTGGGCCAGAACTGTTCAACATATGTTCTGGTTACCCCTAACGGTTTCATGAGGAATAAAACTAATCATGTTTTAGTTAAGTAAAAGATATATCATACAATCCATTTATATAGAGAGGAAGACTGCAATTTTGTAGTCACAAAGACTTTCAATTAGCAGAGTTGGAAAAATTGTAAAGTTTTGATGTTAAAACAGATAAGAACCCAAAGTTCAAGCAGAAGTTTCAGTGTAGAAACAACAATTGATTGAAACTTCTCAACCTACAGAGAATGGAAACAATGAAAGCAATAATGATCTCGAAAACAATGTAGTCCTAACATAATGAAGTATACTTCCTGTTGTTAGAAAACAGTTGAAGACAAACTACATTGAAGGAGATCGATGAAGAGTATGAGGACGCAAAAGAATATAATAAGTGAGCTAGATTACATTCCAAACTGAATATTTCAAACATTGTGTCGTGTAAATGCAAAGCTACATTATTTCGAGATGCAAGAAAACAAAATACATGAGGAATACGCTGAGAAAAATCTGTCCTCCGCACGGCGGTATATTGTACAAATATACAGAACCCTCTTGCTTACTACAGAAATCAGTATGGAGAATACGTTATCCATATGCTACATACGCACTACCCCTAGATGTTACATCATGCTGTTGCAGGATGTCTGACATCTAACAGTTTTCCGTATATCACATGCATATACTTATGTTACATTCCTCAGCTATATGTTATATTGTCCATTTGTATGTTAGATTCTGACCGCCTATATTGTTTCATACGGAAAGTGCCTATAGATGGAACACTTATACGGAAAATATTATAAAAGATGCGTTTTCAATTATACGTCTGTTGTACGTTAGTCCACAAATTACAGAAATCACGCATGTAACCTACCTTTTTAAGTACGCCACCTACATTTTTCTCAGTGTACAATTGTATAAATAAAGGAGAAAAGAAACTCAATAACAATCAGGATGAAAGGAGTGAATAGATTCAGTTGGAGTTTTCAGTTCAGACTAAATGCAGTGAAGAATGAATAGGAAAGCATCCCAATACAGGCCCGTATTCACGGGGGACTAGGGAGTCGGTCCCATAAATGTTTAATGTCCCCCTAAAATTTTCATGGTAGGCTTGAAAATTAACTATAATATGTTGATGAACTATTGTATGGTTGTATCGCAACTCCCCTCTTACATTATTTTGGCTGACTACGAGCCTGTCCTAATATATCCTGAAAACGTTGTAGACAGATGCAAATACTATTTCTCCCAGTTCGTTAATGTACAAAAGAAGTATGAAGAAAATTGCAATGGACTAAATATAGAAGTTCAATGGAGTTCATACAATGAGATATATGAAATTAATCTGAAATTTATGGAAGAAAGAAAAAAGATGTAGGAAGAAAATCAATAATGCTCAAATTTAGGAATGAAGATAAACATGATTCAGTAATTACCATACAAGTTAATTATCATAAGACTTTCATTATACTCAACATAATACAAGAGCTTAACCTTTTTTTTTTTTTTTTTTTTTTTGCACAGGTTATCTGTGTTTACGAAATTATCGGATGTCCTGCATACGATTTCAAATGCAATATCTCCTCATTGGAGCCGCTAATTCCATATCATGCAAATACGCATTAGAAAGGAAATTGAAGTTCGGTGATACAGTACACTTATATACTTTAATAAAGTAAATGATTAGTTTAGAAACTAATAATTTTTCATCTCAAAAGGATTTCAAAGACTCAAAAAAAGATTGCATAATCAGTAGAGATTGTTTTACCGACACCCATAAGGTTCATAATATAAAAATGTTTGCTAAACTGTAGATTCGTAGTGACTAGAGCAAAAAATGTTTTATCGCTGTTACTCTATAATTTTGAATTTGAGACGAAGGAACCAAATGTGCTAACAAAGGACTAACGATGAATCCTAACCAGTCGTATATATTAATGAGACAAACTTGGAAGATGTACGATCAGTGCACGAAAATAAGGGCACTCTCTGTATAATTTCCATATTTAGGTATTTAAAAGGGAAATTCTGACTGATAGATCAACAGCTAGGCGAAACTGCCTGAGCTATAAACTTGAAATTTGGATAGGACATAGCATTTCTGACGTACCCTAGCATTAAGAAAGGATTTTGAGAAATTCGACGTGGAAGGTTAAAATTGGTATTTTCAGTTATTATAATAAGATGTCCATATTTCGGAATCCCTGAAATTCAGAAATATGAAATTCGATATTAAAACTTTTCGTATAGAGGATTTCTTTTAAAAAATCAACGTGAAAGTTTGAGGTAGAAACGGTAACGTGGGGTTGCAATTATTATAACAATATGTCGAAATATCGAAACTCTTCAAGATTATAAACATGAAATTAAGTATTTGAAAATTTTATTAAATAATTAAACACGTTTCCACGTTTCTTGATATTGGATCTAGAAGGAAAAAGGGTGAGAGTTGTTCACTAAAGTGTACCTACAAACAAGCTGTCATATTTTTTCTGGAAAATTCCGGCACAGAAGAAGGAATGTAAATATTGCTCACAGAGATACGTGGTGATGTTTACTAGTAGCATATAAAGAAGTTGTCCTGAAGGTTAACGATAGAAGACAAAGTATATTGTGGCAGTTGCAGATATCTTATTAAACGCTTGCAGGGACGTGGGCTTAGCAGTAAATATAGAGAAAACTAAATACATGGAAGTGCGTCGGGATCGTAATACGGCAAATTATTGATGTGTTAAAATATCGAATAATACTTTTGATAAACTGGATACTTTCAAATATCTAGGATCAATACTAACAGACGAAAACCATATTAACGAAGAAATTAAATGCCGACTAAAAGCAGAGAATTCGTGTTATTATTCAGTTCAAAATATCTTGCTGTCGCGAATTCTGTCGAGGAATTTGAAGCTTAAAATATACAAAACGATAATCGTGCCTGTTGTTCTGTATTGTTACGAAACATGGTTGCTTACTCAGAAGGAGGAACATAGACTGAAAGCATTTGAGAACAAGATCCTGAGACGAATATTCGGACTCAAGATGAACGGGAATGGAGAATGGTTGAAACTTCATAACGAGGAACTACATAATTTATATGGTTTGCCAAACATGTTAGGGTCATCAAATCTAGGAGGCTCAGGTGGACAGGTCATGTAGCCAAGATGGAGGAAAGTAGGAACGCTTTCAAAGTTGTAACTGGAAGAGCAATCGGAAAACAATAATTAGGAAGACCTAGGTACAGATGGGAGGGCAATATTAAGATGGATTTCGCAGAAATAGGAATAAAAAGTAAAAACTGGATCCAGTTAGCTAAGGATAGAAGTCAATGGAAAGCTTTTGTGAACGCGACATTGAAACTCCGGGTTAAATAGGTCATAGAGTTAATTAGCTAGAATTAAAGACGATGGAAATGTTGTAACCGATAATTCTAAGAGAGAGAAAATTAAGGCATTTAAATCCCTATCTGGAGTTGTAACAACAAATAATAAAGTAAAATAGAATTTAGAAGTAGATTTATTGCAGAAAATGCATGCTAATAATAAGTAGAAAACCAATAGTAGCAACTAATACCAAGGTTGAAACTAAGTAAAACACTAACGTATGTAATCGCATAGTTTTCTTCATAATACTCTATAAAACTCTGTGAACTTGTCATTAACACTAGTTAAGAAACATAATTGAGAATTTTCGTAAATGAAGTGTTGGGAAAAGTCTTTCGGGTCAAAATAGACAAAGGCCGATAAATAGAGAACAATGCGGAAGACAAGAATATACTATATTAGCGTCACCGGCTGTTATACGAGTTATTAGATCAAGTATCTTATAGTGGGATGGACTCGTCACTTGTATGTGAGTGAAACGTCCACAGGGTGTATAGAGTTATTTTTGAAAAGGCTTCAGGTAGAAGACCTCTAAATAGTGCTGTCTTTAAAAGATCAGGTAAAATCTTTTATTCTTGCTTATACAGAATTTACTGCTTTGCTTTGAAATGCACATAAAGATTTGTCATATCCTAAACCACCTTTACTATTAGATTGTTCCATATGAAATGATTGTTTTAGCTCATAGATCTATGTATGTTACAAATATATAATTTTTGTTGATATTTAACTAAAGTGAGCTCCATCCATATCAAAACACCTCCCCCTCATTTTATTTCAGTTACAAAAATTATCTTAGTTTTAGAGTCAATAAATTTTATAAAGGCTCTTTTCACAATTTTCTGATGGACAAAAAAATGCACCAAATTTTGTTTTAAAGATTTGAGAGTAAGTAGGAACCAAGTATGGTGAATATAGTGAATGAGACTGAACTTAACTCTTTTATACTCCATAGAGTCACACGGCAAATGTATAATCGTGTACTATCATGGAGAAGAATTACGCAATTTTTACTTACTGTATGATTAGACGAGCCAGAAAGCAACATTTATTGTAATACTTAATTATGTGCAGATTTCCAAAGGTTGCAGTTTGTACATTTCCGTCAACTCATGACGAATCTACTTCTCAGGTATTTCCGCCTTTCTAAAAACTTCTGACAAATATGGTCATGCCTATTCCCAATTCGACACGAATTTCTCGAACAGTTGTGGGAGGATTTGGTTTAACTAATGCTTTAAGGCTATCATCACAGAGAATAAAACAGGAATATATATATATATATATATATATATATATATATATATATATATATATATATATATCATGAGTTTCCATATCTATACTCAATTCAAAATTTCAAAATTTCTTTGCTAATCTAAAAAATAAATGCATTATTAGAAAAAGTAACGAATAAACAATAAAATTATATAAACGAACTTATATTAAACTCTAAACTATCAAAATATATACTGCTTACCATTTAAAATCCAACACCAAGAAGGAAAGATCATAGGAAGTTCAAATTTGCAGATTATTTAATGCATTGAAGGATAAACAATTGATTAAAACTACAGCGCCGAGGAGCAACAGAGGCATTGAGTATGCCATCTAAGGACAGTAAGCGGAGGCCGGACAAGGAGCCACAGTTTAGTGGTAGGCGGAGATTGGTGTGACATGAGTTTGTAAATTCGATCAGAAAATGTCTCGTCGTAGAACGTAACAGTCCTTCTAGTAGGTTCGGCCTCTTATTGCGGACGAATAGTAGAGTACGGCGAATGTACTTTATTCTTCAGCGACATTGGTGCCCGTATTGAATGAAGTGTGCGTCGCATATGGTCTCGATAACTTCACTTACGTAATACACAACTTTAGCTTGATCTGAATGACTACGTCATATCATGAGTCGAGAGGACAGTCGACATGTGTGTATAGCTATGGCGGATTAGACGTCCACATCTCGCATTCTGACGTAAGAACTAGAGGTTTTTCTAAAGCGTCCAGTGTCACCACGGACAGGTTTACATTTCTGCAGAGTAAGGCACATTTGGGCGGTACCTATTGCTGTGGTTTCCACTATCTGCACAGCATAGATGTAGGAAACTATAATTGTGCGAATACCGAGCAAGGAGTGAAGAATATTAGCATATTCTTTCCAGACAAATTCCGCTTCTATATGCAGTATCATGATGGCCGCGTTCGCATCTAGCGATACCTTGGGAGTCGCATGTATTTTGTACCGCCACGTCGGTCAATGTGAGATATTGTGGTCTGTGATGCCTTTAAAATCCGTGCCCGTTTGTGTTTCCTACGTATGGCGTACATTTGACCAAGTGTTGAATTCAATTGTGATCTCTTCAGTGCAGGTCCTTCCAGGAACTACATTCCAGCAGGATAACGCGCATCCTCATGTTAAGTATACTGTCCTGTACTTTCTGGCTGGACACAATGTTCCTCTGCCTGTTTTTCCGGTGAGTTTCGTCGATCTCTATACGACTGAATACGTCTCGTCGATGGTTGCACAATGGATCTCACACCTGTGAACTCTGCCATCCATAGTTGAGGTATTCTGACATCGTGTGAAAGGCGCATATCTGGTCATGCCCTAAGAGGACATCCAAGGGCACATCCTTTTGATGTCTAAGCTTGTTGTAGCCGTCCTGACCGTCAAGGTGGGCCACTATTGTCAGTGACAGGTTTGCTTCGCTGCCGCCACGTTTTCATGCATCGCATAGAAAGGCAAATTTAATCACGTGCTACTTATACCATTAGGTCTGTCTGCAACTTTGGCGCTGCTCTCTTACCTTCTTGGTGTTTCATTTTTAATGGCGAGCAGTGTATTTGAAAAATCAGCCAACGCAAAAACGGATATTTCGTACGGAACTATGAACAGGTATTTCATATAGTAATACTGATTTATCTACTCCCACTATACTACAGTACTTTTACTATGTACCTCTTAACAGACATCCCATACTGTCCCTGCATTATATCCACATACTAACCACAACAACTAGAATTCCTTAAAAGACAGTATCAAATATTATAACACTTTCGGCCTATTACTTTTATTCTAATAGATGGGGCCAGAAGGTGATTAGAAGATAACATAAAATAGAACTGAGGGGAATATAGTGTATTGATCCCCACTGGATTGGTTGACATAGAATAGTTCCAAAATCGTTTATTTCTTCCCAAGACAATGCATCCTCAGGTTCCGTAAAACAGTTTTTTATTATAGTTCTTATTTTTATTTTTATTATTATTATTCATTTATTTTGTTTTCTTCACTTCTCATTTGAACTGATAATATAGTAATACACGAACCTTCTAAGTATGTTATTATTTTTCTGTTTTTCCCTTATTCTGGAGCTCATAGGAAATTTCTTAGAATTCTGCATGTGTTTAATGTTGTGCTTTCCTCTATCATCTTTATGTTTTTCTTCTATTTCAATTGTTTCATCTGTTTTTTTTTTTACATCTATGAGATCCCTCTGGTATCCGATATTACTATTGGTATTATTTTCATATGTTTATTCTTCATTCTTCTTTTATATTCTGGACTAGCTTATTGTATTTTTTAAAATTTTCTTTGGATGTGCTTTCTGCAAATAGATGATATCGTATATAGCTGTTAGGTATACCTCTTGTTTTTCTTCGCTTATTACTGCACTTTCTGTCTGTTATGATGAACGTTTTTGTCGATTGGCATTCTTCTGATCCGGAAAATTTAATGTTTGCTTATAGTATAGTTTCCAGTTGGTATTTGTAATACAGTACTTCCTCTGGTTGATATCATTTTCTGTTTCGTCCATATTTCGTGATGTATGGTTTTTGCAACTTTATCATATCTTTCCTTGTACTTAGTTTGTGTTACTATTATGTATCCACATGTTACCTGTATGTTGTGTCTGGATATACTTGACACTTTCTAAATTGTTGCTTTTCTTAACATTTCCGTTCGCTTGTAATATAAATTTTGGGTAATGATTAATCCTTGTCCTATGTTGTGATGTTTTCCAATATGAATTTTTTGCAGTATTTTTTGTTTGTTGCTTGGTCTTTTATTCCTTGCATTAAAGCTTTCTGTCTCTGGATATAAATGTCACTTTCATTCACTGAAATATCTTATATCTGTCTACATGTTCTTGGTGAGTTTTCCACCGAATTGTACTTGTAGTAGCTTTTCCCTCTATGGCTTTCTTATACGTATATTACGTTATTTTTGTAGTATTTCAATTTCAATTATTTTCGATTCCTCCTTCTGGCTTAGGTGGAGTGGTATGTATTTGTATTACGCTATTACTATTGATATGTCTAATTTTAAATGTATTTGACATTCTTAGATGTTGTTTCTTAACATTTCCATTTTCCTGTAATATAATTCTGGATAATGTTTAATCCTCGTGCTTCTTTTTTTCTTGTAACGAAACTCTTTCTGCAATCGCACATAGTTATAGTATTCCATTATTTGTCAATATTGTTCTGGTTTACTTCAAATTCCTTCAATTATTGAAACGAGCATAGCAAAGAATTTCTGTGTCTTTGAGTTGATTTTGAGTTTAACGTCACTTTCAGCAGTGAGGCTATATAAGACGTGGACCTACTGGTTAACGTGAAATTCGAAACACCTGAGCTCCAACCGGAAATTGAACCCGAATCTCCTACGCCAAAGGCGTGTACACTAGCCACTTGGCCACTTATGAGATCTTTTGTGTGTCTTCCCGTCTGTCTATCTGTCCGTTTATCTGCTCTACTATAACTCCCATGGAATTTATTCAATTTTAATGCAACTTGTGTGTGCCCTCTTTCAACTTGTGGTTATGTTCACAACTTACAACCAAAATCTGCCAAGAATGAAAGATCAACAACAATGTCAAGAAGAGAAGAAAATTCCCTCTCAATTCACAAAAATTAATTTCATGGTGATTTTCTTAAAAATATTCGATTCTAGAGTAATTTCCTTCAGTTTTGCAAATTTCCGGTTTATATACGGAGTTAAAACCAGTAAAGAAAAAAGTAGTAGATTTAACCTTCCCCTTTCTTTTAAGAGTTCTATCAATATTTTTGTAAAATTTATTCGGTTTTGATCAATTATGTATATTTTATTTGGCTCTCTTCCGTAATCCCAGTGCTCGAAATTAAAATCACACAAGAATAAGCGGCGAATTCAGCTCCTTTATGCGGGATAGATTATCCGTCCCCTCAAATTAAAAAAAGTAATGTTCAAAGGTAATTTTCACTTTAAAAATGTTCGATTCTGGTGTAATATTTCGTAAATTTTCTTAGAAGCTTCCTATTTATCTCCGCCCTGCATAAAGTTAAAATCAGTAAAGAGTAAAGCAATGGTTTTAAATTCCGCCCAATTCTTTGAGTCCTACGATAACTTTTATAAAATTCATTCTCTTTTGATAGAGCATTGTCTATATTTTCTTCGACACTTTTCCGTAACCTACAGTGTTTAGGTTGAGAATGAGCGGTGAATTTAGTCCTAATGTTGCGTGAATTACCCATACCACTTGCTCCGATTAGAAGAAATGATCCATGGCATCTTTCTTAAAATGTTAGATTTTAATGGAATACTAGCTGAACCTGCGCTCTCTACACAGCGCATCGTTCACATATGAGCATGAATCTCCTTGTTATTCCTCACATCTTTACATGTCGCTTTACAGACACAAGTGAAAGATGTCTTGATAAAAATGAGCAAGATATACCGTAAAAGGGAAGATTTTTCCGATTACTTTTTAAATATCTTTAACCGTTTAAAGATTTGAACCTACTTCCAGTTGGAGTTTTTAATTCATGTATGATAAGTGTTTTCTTTCTTCTTGCATGCAGTATGTAATAAGCAATTACATTACATACACAATTAATTATAATGTCAGTGATGTATGGTGTTAATTGGGCAAAATATTCAAAACAATAAACATTCATCTTAGATTGGAGTAATGGTTATCCATCGTTTTTCATTATAATTTGACCATGAAATAAACGCCTGATAGATATGCAACCCCTGTGTACAATAATATGGTGTTGGAATGTATAATCCATAGGATATGATGCTTTATTTTTTTTTTTAATTTCAACAGTTCCAGTGCACCCGTAAAAATGTAATAAAGAAATAATTGCCATGTTTTTTAAATATTCAATCAGAACTGGACAATCTACGCAAAATTTGTAATCGATCAGTGAAAACGTCATCTTTCTAGAGCCTGTAGTTTCCAAGATCTCACTGTCGAAAGGATTTGCCACAAGAAGGATCTTCGGAGAAGGCTTATTAAAATGCAAAGGTTTCTACATTAATTTAAAAGGATAAACTTTGTGGGAAAAACCTCTTTAAGAAATTTATTTAAAGTACACCTTTTTAAAATATTTGTCTTTGTTATAAACGTGAAATCACAAATAACAGTAAATAAAAAATTTGAAAGCTAAAGTTATAGGTTGGAGCTCAGTCGCATTTAATTGCTATTGTAGCATTTTAATAGATAGATGGCGCATATTTTTTGAGGCTTCACAATCATTCTACAACAGATTTAAAATTAATCGAGAACAAGAGAGTGAACCTACTTCACCTCCCCTTTCCTGGGTGTTTTTTTTTAAAAAAAACATGTTCTATAATAATTTGTAAAATATTATTCGATTTTGACAATAAAGTGTGTGTGTGTGTTTACTGATATTTTAGCATAATCGTCACTGCTTAGAGTTGGAGTCATTCATATACGAGAACTCAATTACCTCTTCCACCATTTTTTAAAAAAATTATGTGATAACTTTCATTTAAAAAATCAATTTTGGTTTGATAAAATTTTATGCAATTTGTTCTGAGGATTTCAAATCTCTGAAGTGTCTGGAGATGAAGTGAGACTATAATCAACAGTGCATTCTCAACAATTTTACATAACATTTATTGAAAACATATTTATGAATTATTTGTTGGAGTATATAAACTTGCACCTATTGTTTAGGGTTGACATTAGCGAGAAGAACGTTCATTCACTTCAACAATGCACATCACTGGTACATTATGAGTAACTTAGGCTTTCAAACTTTGCATTACATAAATATTGGAAGTCACAGAACGACTATGTTCATCTGTCAATCGATAGGTGTCAGAGCAAAAACGGTGAGAGATATCGAGAACAGTGATGAAATGCTAAAATTTTTATGTAGCATATACATACTATACATGCTCACTCTTTCGTAGATTTAAATTGAGAATATGCTGAACTATTAGTTGAGAGTACGCCATATATTCACATGTACGCCTCGTTACATCCCTGATCAAGATGCGTTTTTCTTGTTGTTGTTGTTGTTGTTGTTTGGACTCGAATGGGGCATCTCAAGGATAGGTTTAATTTTATAGGTTAATTCTTCATAAAACCGGAAGTAACTGAAATTAATCAGTTTCGGCTTTAATGCTGATGACCATAGAACAAAAGCCATAACAGATACTGGCAAATATTTTTGAATCTATTCAGCGTATGAAGAAATCATACCATTTTCACCCGCATATCTAATAAACCCGGAAATGGTAGAAATTTATTAGGATATCTGGTTTCAAAATAGATCTAAATATGTAAGAGATACCAAGGAGCGATTTTCAAAATTCCATTCAGCATCCCAATAATAGGTTCTATCTACTCCACTAACTCTCTGTTCAAACCGAAAGTGTAGAAATTAACCATTTCCAGTCACAACGTCGATCACTACAGAGGTAAAGCAGTAAGAGACAGTGGTATGCTGTCTTTTGGAATCGATTCAGCGTCCTAACACTAGATTTCATCAACTTTGTAAACTTTCTATTCAAACCATTTTCAGTTTTAACATTAATGAACATACAACAGAAATGGCCGTACATAACGACAAGTAGTTTTCTGTAATCGTTAGTGTCCCAAGAATATTTTTTATCTACTAAAATAGGAAGTGGTATAAGTTATTATTACTTCCGATTTCAAAATTACCTTTATCATGAAGCTAAACCGATTACATAGCACAAGTTTTTTTTCTTTTCAAAAAAAAAAAAAAAAAAAAAAAAACGATTCATGGTCGTTTTTACAAAAATAGGATCTTTCACCACCCTTAACCCTCTATTCAAACAGAAAGTGGTAGAAATCAAGTATTTCTAGTTTTAATGTTTGATCACCACAGAGTAGAAACGATAATAGATAGCCGGATATAGTTTATTGGTGTGGATTCAGTACCGCAAGAATGTGTTCTATCTCCGACTTTAGGGCTTCCGACTTTAGCGCAAGGAAAGTTGTAGAAATTACTGTACTCTCATTCCCAATTTAAATATTTATCTTCATATAGCAAAAATAGTAAAAGACAGGAAGAAATGACCTTCTGATATGGCTTCATCGTTTCAAGAATAAGTTCTGTCTCTAGTCTTGTCCTCTCACTATAGCTAGAAAGTTATATGTCTAGTTTCAGTATTGATTTAGCATAATTTGGAAGTATACCGTAGTTTCCATATGTGAAACAAATCTCTCCTATATCTGTTATTATTAATAAAATAGGAATAATAGTATAATTTAGATGTTTTAGAATATATATATATATATATATAGGAAAGGGCGTGAACATGTCATCCGGACATCCGAATCAGACCTAGTCCATTCGAAAAACGTAACAAAGATATGTTCATGCATAAAAAATTAGGTGCCGTGGACAACGGAATAACTCCCTGGGGCTCATTAACCCTGTTAGTATAAAGAAAATCGTAGACTTGCAGTGAAATAGATATTGCATTAACACTGTTCATTGGAAAGTCATGGTTTCTAGTTCATACTCTTCAGCATGAAACAACCTTTCTCAGAGGTGCTATGTATTGGGGCCCATAACGTGCTTGAACAGGGCGAATTGGGAGAATGTCGGGAAAATTCACTTCAGAAATCTCTACAATCAACTTTGGACCCCTCTGGAGCGGAACCGGGTAAAAATACACAACCCAAATGCACCTCTGAAAACACTATAGAGGCTAGGAAATGAGTGTATTTAGTTTTGTATTGGCAGACGGAATAGATGAGGAAAAAATGTGTATTGTTATACAAGCTTTTCCCTCATATCTATTCCGTCTATCAGTACAAAACTTGGTATACACATTTCCTAACCAAAGTTAGCGTGGGTCAATGAAACTTGACCCACGACCCACTAACCCACCACCCATCGTGACCCACAACCCACTGACCCACAATACACAATGACCCACTCTGACCCACGACCCACCGTGACTTACTCTGACCCACCACCCACCATGACCCACTCTGATCTACCGTGACCCACCACCCACCATGAACCACTCTCGTCCACTCTGACCTACTCTGACTCACCAAAATCCATCGTCATCAACTCTGAACACGATCCACGGCCTCTTCTGTACTGATTAAAGAGTTTACACTTGTAATAAAACAAGATTGTGAAATTGTCACTAATCGGAGTTTGAATTTCTAGTCAATCGCTCAAGCACCAATCTGTTACAATAACGGCGGATCTGACTTTTACAATCTCAAATGGTAAAGTGTTTGTCAGTGAGGAAATTGAAGCACTTCGAGGTGGGGGGAAATTAGTGTATGCCTAAAATATATTTGTACTAAGAGAGTATTCTTGCAAGTGTTAATTTCTCAACGCATTCCAAAAGAAACTTCTATTCACAAAACAATACCCCTGTGCAATATGTAAAAGATTGTGATTTCTCAGTTCACAGTATTTTTCTCACAAAAAAAAAAAAAAACTTGAAAAATCAGTTTCTCATAGTGTATAAAGGTGCTCGGATACCTTCTGTGAGAGCATCTCCATAAAGTATGCTCATAATTGTAATTTGTGTAATCACTAAAACACCACGTTAAATTTAAGTTACAAATATGCATTATTGCAATTATTATGAATAGTTATTCAAAGTAGTTTACCTAAAGCAAAGAAGAGACTTATTAAAAATTAGGTACAAAGTTGAATAACACAAATAAGGCATTAATAATACACGTATACATTTTCCATAACTCGTAATTTGCCACCTTGAAACAAATCTGAAATTGGGTTTATTTCCTGTGGGCCTCCAGAACTTTTTCGTGGTAAATCATCCGCAGCGTAATGATGTCCATTCTTCAGCCAAGAAATAACTAGCTCGTCTACTTTGAGCTTGTCTAGCGGTGAGCGTCAAATTAGACAATCTTTGAGCACATAGTCTATTTCTAATATCAGTCATCTGTAAATTCATAAGGGGAAATCCTCGTTCGCACTCTGTCGTGGAAATTGATAATACTTCTACCCGATTCTGCAACTTCTCATCGACAATCTGCTTGTTAAACTTAAGTCTGATAACGATTTTTCTCAGTCAGTTTTGAAAGACTCAGGAAGAAGTATCATCTCTATATCACCATACAACATCTTTTCCATATCGACCATGTCAGTTTGCAATGTCGACTCATGGAGAACAGAAACTTTATCTACCACGCCTTTCATAGGGAATCTTGTGCATAAATTAACAGTTAAAGCCTGATAAACTGATGATTTCTTATTTGTTTATAAATTTAATTTTTGTAATTATACATGAAGGTTTGATGCCATTACCAAGTTTCCTCCCCCGTCTAGAAAGCGAAAGGGAACGATGTTCCTGGAAAGTGTTCAGAGATGAACGTGAATTTCCCTCTTTCTCCCCCTTTAATTACCACACTGCTGTTTGCCATGGGCCAAATTACGATGAATTTCAATTAAATTATCATAGTATAATTATTTCCTTGATGAATTATCGATACTTTTCAGTGGAAAAAAGGATGAAATTTGAAAGTCCCAAATGAAGGTAAGTAGACCAACGTAAAGGGAAAAAAGAGTAAAATTTTCCATATAATTATGCGTACAATCCAAACTTAAAATTTCCGTGTAATTAAGCTTACAATACAAATTTTATGTATATTTTTCTCACAACTTTATGGGTTGATTGCCATGTGCTGTAAGCACACCATATAATAAACATAAGCTTCAGCTATTATTCCAGTAGAAAGCAATGGATATATAAAGTAAAGCACTGTATTTTTTGTTTCTGATTTTTTTCTTAACCAATATCTATCGTTTTCGATCATTTTTACAAACCAACTCACTACAAATTTTCCATATATAGAAAGTGTCCCTCTCCATAAAGGAGAATTGAAAAAATGCTAGGACACATTTTGTTTATTTTCAATAAAGAGTTAATACACTGAATTTTAGATCCGTAAATTTAACGGCTTGCGAGATACTAATTTTATTTTTCGCAAAAATTCGGATCCTCACTACCTCCTTAGGATATTATGTATTATAATGAAAGCAATATAACATCCCAATTTGGATTAAGGCCTAACTATACCAAAAGTAATTTCATTTAACTTTGCAGTTTGACCGTGATGCTCAGGCACACATAGTTAAATTCAATTTTTTATATAATACTTTATATATTATAGTGATTCAAAAAAAATTTTTTCAGTAGTTAGGTCCTCTAAAAACTCACAGGTCTCGGAAGCCAAGTAGTAGTATAAGCCCTATTGTTATTATTACAATTACAGATATCAATATCCAAAAGTGTCTGAAGTTCTTTTTTTCACTTGGTTAGAATACTCACCTCGGGTAAGTAGACAGAAACAAATAGAAAAGGAAGGGAAATGAAGGTCTTGAAAGTAAAACGAAAACAAATTTACCAGTCTTCAGAAGATACTGTCTACAATGCAGTGAGCAGTGTGGGTCGGTAGATCGGACCGAGTCGGTGGGTCGCAGTGGGTCACGGTGGATGGTGGGTCACAGTGGGTCACATGTTGTTGACCCACGACCCACTCAGAAAACTTGACCCACTTGGCCCATTGACCCACCGACCCACTCCATCTCTGTTCCTAACCCCTATAGTATTTTTAGAGATCCACTTGAATTGTGTGTTTTTACTCGGGGCCACTCCAGAGCGGTCCAAACTTGATAGTATGATTTCTGGACGGAATTTTCCTAACTTTCTCCCAATTTTCCCTGTTCAAGTACGTTATGGGCTCCAATACATAGCACCTCTTGAAAGGTTTTTTCATACTCAAGAGAATGAACTATAAACCATTACTTTCCAATGAACAGTGTTTATACAATAGCTATTTCATTGCGAGTCTATGATTTTCTTTATAGTAACAGTGTTAATGGGCCCAGGGACTTACTCCGTTGTCCCTACCTTAATGGCACCTACTTTAATGTGCATGATCATATCTTTGTTATGCTTATCGAATGGACTAGGTTTAATCCGGATGTTCGGATGACATGTTCATGTCCGTTCCTTGTCAGTATACTCCTGTATTCGGTTCCCTTCTAATTTATGATTATCACTTTTTGTCATCATCATCCTTTTTTCTTCGTGAAATATGCTCTTATTTAGTCAAAAAAGTGTGAGGAGGGAATATTCCTAAACAAAGTGGAAATGGAATTCCAGAACTAAAGGGACGGTCATTAATATATATAGTCTGATTGGGATACGTCATCACAAGTGCAGGGGCGGGTCATAAGCAAACTTTCGTTGGCGACCGACTAAATCACCAATGTTTGATATAGAACAATTAACCAAATAAAATCAAGATCACCGACAATATCTGAAATATTCATTAATATGCTGAAAAAAACGGAAGTACTAATAAAGAAGTCTCAACATGAAGACTACAGCAAGGGTCGGTAAACTTCGTCCCGCGGGCCAAATATGTTCCACTACTTCTTTGTATTCGTCTCACGAAACTCGTTTCGATATTTGGTAGCACCCATTCTTTCCTTTCTTCAACTTTTACCTCGCGCACCCTACCCATTTCCACCCTGGCTCTTAAAGACTGCGGAAGATGATACTTATATAATAATTCAAATTTAGTCCTCTTTTCGGTAAATACGAGTATAAGCCAATAAGTATCTGCAATCAATGGTTATTATTTATTACTACATGAGTACAATTTTTTTAAATTCATATTATTTTTCAACATAGTCACCCTGTTTTTTAATACACCTGGTCCACTGTTGCACAAGCTTTCCAGTACAATTTGTAGAAAAGGTTTTTGGTTGGATTTGCAGAAAAAGCGAGTAGAGGAAAAAGTAAAATTTCGTCCCAAATGATATGAGATTACAGATGGTTGGATCTCTCTGGTCAGGAGTCAAGAGGCAGATGTGAGTTATATTCATTTCATAAGAGAGTTGCGATAACATTTTCAGTGCACAGTGTTTTTCTCTACAATACTGAAAAGCAAAAAAACTGCTTCTATGAGTATCACCGGAAATAATACGATGTAACAAAGAGTTAATTTTAAATCTATAAGCATTGTGACAAAATTAAATATATAAATATTGCCATGCTTTATTATTTCTAAATTGTGTCCAATTAACATGAAAATTACTACCTGATTATTAATACAAGCAATAAATTCATTTACAATGGTATGCTTTTTAGTATTATTACAAAAATGAAAGATTTATAAGTTTCCTCATATGCTGAATATTTGGGAAAATTACGTTTGTAACCCGTTGGCATTTATGTGTCAAAGGAGCCATCAAATATTCTATTTTTCAATTATTGCGCAAATATTTTTGATTGTAGCCCTGTTCATGTGAAAACACCTTAAAACTTCATTCTTAACTTTATTGTTTCAAAATGCAGTAAATAAAGGATTAAGCAGTAGGTCAGGTGATTGTGACTCTCACTGAATCAAGGTTTAAAAAGCATTCAGCGTGTAGTAAAAAAAAAAAAAAAAAAAAAACTATGTCTAACGTTCCAGCTCCGTAGCGAAGCTTTCCTCAGACAGTTCTTTTATTGAGAAATGCAATCATAATGGGAGCAAGGTAGAAAAACATAACCATAGAAGTTCTTAGGTATTGGAAAAGAAAGTTTAACCTCAATCAATCGATTTTACTATGCCCTGTTTTCCATATTTTAAAGTTTTATCTGACATTCGAGCAAGTTTCTTCATGTACTTCAAATAGGCATGTTTCAGCTTAATAGCAAAACAATAAAAAATAAAATTGAATTTGCTCGCTCCCTTGGGTTTAATTAAGTATAGTACTGGTAATGTTGAGTTTTATTACGAAGTAATTCCATTTCAAAACAAAATTAATTTCGACTAATGGTTGTTATGGTAACAAAACAAACAACGTGTTAAAAAGCTGTGGAAACAATGCAGAAAAGTATTGAAGTTATAACTTGAGGATGTTTGATCTATGTGAAATAACACTCAGGGGTATTGGAATACGGGGTGCAATGATCATTTAAATTACTTTTCTTTTGCTTTAAGGAAGAAAGTTTAGCCTAAAATAAACATATATGTTTTCTTTGCTAGAGGAAAATAAGCAGACGCATTGAACAATAGAAGCTAGTCTCATTATGAGAATAGCTTCAAGATAAAAGAGTAGGTCACTGGAAATTCAAAATAAGCAAAAGCACCTGTTGTTGCTACTGCGTATCATATCCGTATGTTGGAAAACGAAATGCCTCAAGAACCTTCAGAACATCATATAATAAGATTAAGAGAGAAATCGACAACGTAAATGTTCTCAGAACTGATAAACGATGTTGACGAATACAAAATAAATTGTGGTTTCTTGAAGAAGGACAAAGTAAACTAAACTTACATCGTTGCAGCATTTTCAGTGTTGTACCCGAAAAAAAATATTTTGATGATTTTAATGTGTGAAATAAAATTTCTCATTATATTAATAATCATAATTACCTTTCATTAGGATGACTGAAAATACAGTAAATGTACAATACTTCAGCAAAATATGATCCAATACTCACTTTACTGAACATTGCAGAGGTCATATATAGGTAACAAAGAAACTTAATAACATGTAATATTATTCACTCATATTTACTCTAGTTTCATAAAAAATATAACGGATATTTATTTATTTAACAATAATATTTAACTCCAACAGTGACGATCATTCTCAATTATAGGAGCTTTTACTACAGTTAATTTACAATTTTAACTTAAACAAAAAGAAAATACATATAATATACACATAAAGAATTTTACAAAAAATATGAAAAAATAATATTCATAAATATATAAATACAATTTTACATACACGCATTTATTTACACATTTATATATTGTTTTGGTAAGTATTTTGCCCTTTTATGTAACGGGATAAACTGAAATTTCTATAATATTTCATTATATGAAATTCCCATTCTATACGATGACATAAAAAAGGAGACGTAAAAATTTTTCTGAATATTTTCTATTTGTCTCTAATAAGAAGTATAATTCGGTGACAATATTATTGACCCACATTCCAGTTATTTTTAACAAGATTATAAAATAATAGTTTAATAGCCTGCAAATTTGTAAAATTTCTTGTGTTTCTAATAACGAGACCTAGTTTTTTTTATAAGCCTGTGCTATAATAATATGAATATGATTATTAAACGACATCTTACTATCAAAAATAATACCAAGATATTTAACTTGATGTTTCTTTCCAAGTTCAATATTATTCAAGCAATATTTGTAGTTTTCTACATTTTTATAAGTTCCAAACCTTACATGATGACATTTGTTTACATTTAATCTATATAATAAAGTTGAAAGTGACTATCTTTATGACTCTTAATCTCTTGAACCGCCCGACTAATCTCAATCAATTTTTTGACGTAGATTCAGTTCCTGTGTGGCTATTCATTTTAAGGGTAGACCTTAAGGGAGGGGGAAGAGGGGAGATAGAAAAATAAATAAAACTTAATAAATAAAATAAATAAATAAATAAATAAATAAATAAATAAATAAATAAATAAATAATAATAATAATAATAATAATAATAATAATAATAATAATAATAATAATAATAATACACAAATAAACCAATATGTTTTCCCATTAATTACTAACTTTATCAAAACATGATCAAAATCATTTGTTTCAACATTTCTTTCCTCTTTTGACATTAGATTTGAATTTATTTCAGTTATAATCCCCTTCCTCTTTGCATACCAAGTCTATCACATCAATATACCTTACATTGTGCATAAATAGTTCAGAGTCAAATGCGCCATCTTTCACTCATGATTCTGTTAATATAATTACATCATATTCATGTAAACTAGCTATAAGATTAATTCTAAATTCGTCACATTTCGCATTTAGGCTCCTAACATGGTAGCAAATACTGTAGATAAAATATCAGAACTATCCATTTTTATATCACAGTTGATATATCCTCATTTGTTTTAATTACAACAATTTTTCTATCTTCTGCAAATTTTCTAAGTTTAGTATTTCCCGAGTAATCTACCCACAAACATGATTTTTTTTTGTTTTTGTAGTTTGTCCAAATAAACGCTTTCGATATGCTGTTAAGCTATAATTAACATACACTGGTAGATTATTTTGAAATCCTGTGTCATTCGTGATTAAGTTTCTCTTAACTTTAAGTTTTTGCATAATTTTGTCTCTTATTTCACGATTTACAAATGTAATGTCTGGTTTGTATGTTTCTTTAGTCTATGACGTGCATCAATGTATTCTAGTTTTATTTCAAATTCGATCGCTTTTCCCCCATCCACTCAGAAAACTTGCGCCCCTCGGGCCCTTGCCCCGGCTGCACGCAGGGATCTCAAAAAATTGAGAAATACCCAGAATTGCACACAATCAGTATGCAAAGCTTCAATCTGATATCTTAAAAACTAAAGGCGTGAAAAAAATGAAATTTTCCTAAAGCCAAGTTGACCATTTGGTTTTAAAACACATCTGTGGTGTTCTTTGGTCCATCCTTAGCTATACCAATAAAAAATCCTGGGTTAAATGCCTGTTATCGAACTATAATAAGCAATCAACGACGACACTGCGCCATGATAACGAAAGTTACCATAAATCCTAAAAGGGGTAAAGGCGAAATCTGCATACATGAAATATATATAGCCACCGATATCCGTTGACACGGTTACGGACTGACTCCATTAAGGAACTGGAGAAGAATAATCGCTGTAGCTATGTATTGCAAGAAACAGAATTTGAAAAATTCCCTTACATAATGGGGTATATGGTATATGTGATATAGATAGCTACCGTTAAAGTAGCAGTTACCCGCTGGGATATTAACGGATTGATTCCATTAAAACTCGGTAGAGATAATCACTCTATTATTTAGCTACGTATTGCAAAAAGCAAATTAGAAACACCCAGTTCCATACAACAATTATTGTGCAGAGTGACGGACGGACGAATGGAGATACTAGGAACACAATATTATGTCTCACTGCGCGATCCTACAAAAAGGCGATCTAATATGGAAATTAAAAACAAAGTCAATACTGTTATAACCTTTGCCCTATATATAGCTAGTGGTTTTCTTATATGTTAAAGATTATTTCTGGTAATATCTTCTTGCATTTGTTTATACACCTTAAAGCAATGATGTAAATAAAATAAACGAAACAAATACCATATATCCACATACGCAGAACCTAATGTTTTGAGCCACCGTTAATGGCAGAAAAGAGATTAGCCAATCATGTTTACCTATGCTCGGTTATTTTTCTGCTTCAGTGAGATACTGGGATAAACATAGCTATGTTGATATTCTCTATATCCTCTATACTACATTATAACATCCCTGGGGGGACTACAAATAGAGCATTAAAGGAAGTGAAAGAACGGAATATAACTAAAACTAACAAACAAAAAGAAGTTGGAGCAGAAAAGCAAAGTATGGTTTAAATTCTATTGGCCTGATGCAGAGTCGTTCTGATGCATGATTAGTGCCAGAGTAAAGAGTTCGACTAAAATACGTTTCCTGCAGTAGTCAGGCCTTTGGTACGATGCTAATCATACTTCGAAACGACTCTGCATAAGGCGGTATATGTTAACGACAGTTCTTTAAAATAGTTTGCCTTTGACACATATATACGTAACATGTC
Organism: Thermobia domestica; assembly: GCF_964235325.1. Classification (NCBI taxonomy): domain Eukaryota; kingdom Metazoa; phylum Arthropoda; class Insecta; order Zygentoma; family Lepismatidae; genus Thermobia; species Thermobia domestica. The sequence continues at coordinate 206,922,257 of NC_137456.1, read as the reverse complement.
AACACTTTGTGTGGAAAATGCATGGTGAAAGCAAAGGACGTGGTGAAACTAGATAGGAAACCGGAAGTGTATGCAATTCATTGTGAATATGGACAAGTATACGTTGGATATGAATTTCAATTTTTAATTTTACTACTGCTACTTGGACTTTGTCAGTTTAAAATTATGTACAGGGCGGATAATTTATCTTAATATACACATGTAACTTTTAAACTAATAGACAAAAATCGCTGAAATGTTTTACCTTGTAAATATTGGAGGTATTGCTTGACATACGCTGTGATTCCACCAGCTTGGCAGTGTTGCAGAACGAACATATTTTTAATGGCATTATATAAAGTTATTAAATGTTTCCGATTTATATGTTAAATGAAAACTTAAAATTTTAAATTTTTGCTATTCAGTGTTGTAAAGTCAGGACAATATAATTTTACAAATACCCAAGATTTTGTGTTTTCTATAGCAATAACGCAAGTGAGACAAACGGTGCTATGTACATTCAAATTACGTCACTGTCTAATATTATAATCATGATATGATCGATTTCGAATGAATTTGAACAAAGATACAAGGAATTGAAAATTTAGCTTTTTTCAAAAGCCTAAGTTTTAAAAAACATTTTATATATGAATCTCATCCAGTTGCATAGATGGCTTTCAACAAATGTGAAGATTGTAATGTTGTTTACGGTAATTTGCTATCTGAGGTCGTTCTAGAGATATGATAAATACTGTAAAGTTTGCAACACTGGTTAAAATTACGTACTATCGAGCACATATTGTAATTATACATACATTCGAAAATGTATTGTTGTAATATTCTAGAAAGAAAGTAAATAAAAATGATTTAAAAAGTTCCTACAAATAGGCCATTTAAAACAATATATTAAGTTTAACCTTTTTTTGCATATTTCCGGAATGGTTTCAAATAACAAATTGCTGCAAACAGCATTATGATCTTTATGTCTATTGCAAACCATCTACGTATTTGAATTTATCTTATTTTTTTTTTTTTTTGCGAAATAAAGTCATTTGAAAAAAGTCAAATTTTCAATTAATAGTAATTTTGTTTCTACTTGATAGAAATACGTAATATGATGACCGTAGTATTTGACACTAAGGTAATTTGGATGTATAATATCTTGTTCGTGCCACTTGCGTTGTTGGTGTTGCAACCTCCCCCCCAATTTTGTTGTTTTTCGATGTTTGTGATACTGTAGTGGCCGTAGTTTGCAACACTACCTAAGTATGTTATTGTAGGTTTTCATTTTAGATTTCAAATATGTAATAACTTGACGGAATCCATTAAATATATATATATATAACTTTATGTTGGGTTGGCAGCATTGTTAACCTGGTTGTATCACAGAATATATTAACGGTGATCCCTGACGATGTTTTACTAGTAGAAAATAGCGTGTTTTTGTCTTTTAGTTTAGACTTTTAGAAGTTACATGGACGTATCAAGATCAATGGTCCACCCTGTATATATTTCTAACATGGATTCCGGATAGTAAAATTAGAGAAATCAGAATTTCGTAAAAAGAAGTGCTATTTTACACACAATTCTCATGTAAAATCATACTAGTTACACTTCAATATGACTGGGTGAAAGATAACGCAGAACACTACTTGTACGAACAGAAATCAACGAAGATATTTCAGAACAGCACAATGGCCAAAAGAATTATCACGTCTTCATCCAGTACAGGTTTGCTTTTGTAAAGGTATTTTGATAGTTTTAAATAATTACTTATCATACCAAGATTCTTATGTGTCTAATTCTGTATGGGTTATTCCACTTAACATTTCCTAATTTCAACGTGTGGAGGATGTTACAGTTTACCTCTTGGATGCAATTTTCTGGCATTTTATTGGAGGGTCAGCCAAATATATGTCGGTTGATTATTGTTGCTGATTTTTTCCTCATATGTAGATACTAATAGAAAATGCACAAAGATTTTTTTCCATCCTATGGTCTTTTGTATCTTCCATTTGCTGCAACTAGTTCTTTACCACATTATGTTTGTCTTTATGCCTGTCTGTCTGCGTGTGTGTGTGTGTGACAAATAGTGTTACCAACCGTCCAATTTTCAATCGGACAGTTCGGTTTTACATTAGTCAGACCAGACATCTTTCGCTTGGTCCTTTTATTTGCAAGAAATACGTGTACATTTTTAGCTAAAAATTTTGTTTGTAGTTAAGTTGGGACTTTATAGAAATATGTTACTTTTTCCGTCATCCAAACTTAATGAACATTGTGTATACATTAAGCAACGGTTACATAGAAAAGATTAACAGTAGGCACGCATGGAATAATAATAGAATACTGAACTTTCAGTGTATTTTCGTATCTCCATGTCATGTATTGAATTTTTGGGTTATTTATTGCTAGGCTCTTATAGATTATTTACTGTATGAAGAATTTGATTTTGAAAAATAAGCAGTAATTTTCGGACCTGGGAAAAGTTGAGCAGTGTTGAGAATGTAAATTATTTTCCACTTCTTGAATAGTTTAAATTCTTTGTACTGAGTAAAGAATTTGAAATTAAGTTAAGTAATTTCGTACATAGGGCATGCACTGGAAATATAAATATGCAATGGGGAATTTGTTATCATTTTTCCTGTAATATTTTTGCCTCACATTAGAATTTAAATAATGCCTTCAACAAGAACAGTCACGGGAAGCTCCAATGATGGAGGGAGAAAGTCGTTTCTTTCTTTGCCACTGCTGATGTGGCTTCTTCTAGCAGGACTCTAGAGCCGCTGATGTTTTAACTATGTATAATATTTCAGCAAATTCGTTACCAGTATATACGTACAGAGCTTTTTCCCATTACCATTTGCATCAAAGTTTACCAATGGGTTTATCAGATGGTGTTTTAATATTGCTGAACACCTTCTTAGTTATTTGTTATTTCTCCAAGAAACAGACAGATTCAGAAGCATGAAAAATATTGATCAATGTTTGATCATTTTTTATGAGCAAAGAATATACAACAACAACTCTTATGTAAAAATGTTAGATATGCAAAGGATACCCGTCCAATGGATAATTTTGCTTATTCTACTGGAAACAACAAATTGATTATAATTTCGGATTCGGTATTCGAGATATTTGTTCTGTCAGTTCATTAGGCAGTCAAGTGTCATCGATAAAAGGGTTCGAACAATTTCAAACTATATAAAATAAATATAAGATAACAGAAAAACAACTTGAATCATTTGAAATTAAGTTTCGAACATAAATATGCGTGACACTGATCTTGATTTTTAACATGTCAATTTCATTTAAATGTGTATTCTAAGGGAAGAGAAGGAGATTTTTTTTTAATTTATGCCAGAAATGAGTATCTCAGAAGCCTCTCATGCCAGGAAGACGAAACTCTGTATATAAACTCATTATTAAAAACAAGTAGTCGTGAACTTCTCTAAGACCCTCTCACAATCCCTCACATCTAGTATTCCTACCTCCACCTACCTAAGAGAGGCGTAACTAACCAGGATGCTAGCCGAAGTGGCTAGTCACTTTAAATAATAATAATAATAATAATAATAATAATAATAATAATAATAATAATAATAATAATAATAAGTAGTAGTAGTAGTAGTAGTAGTAGTAGTAGTAGTAGCAGAAGTTGTTGTTGTTGTTGTTGTTGTTGTTGTTGTTGTTGTTGTTGTTGTTGTAGTCATATATCCCTGCATTTTCATAAATTCAGCTCCTGAAGGGGGAATGAGGACATTATGTATAATATTTATGCCAAGTGCTCTTTGTGGAAGACAAACACCGTGTGTGGAGGTTTCTTCGTGATTGTCATGTTTCCCCTCATTTTCTTCATTCCTCTACTATAATCAACTTATTATTCATGTCTCCCTTAGCTTTAGAGTGTAACTGTAGGACGGTAAATGCTAAAACAAAATGTATAAATAAAATATTTTTGCAATATAAAAAAACGAAATCTAATATTGAGTGTTTCATCATCACAGGAAAATAGCTGAACCATTTAAAATGAACATAGCAAACTATGTTCTGTATAAGTATCAGAAATCTTATGGAACGGCAGCGAGTGGTCGTCCATGTTCTCTAAAGACAGACATCAACATGGCACGAGTTGAAGACTGATTCAAAATGATTGAAGAGTAACTGTTCGTGCAATTGCGTCAAAGCTGGGATAGAAAATGGTAACGTGCAGCGTATCGTACCTAATGTTATTCCAAAACGCGTTATGCCAAAATGTGTGCCCGCTGAGCAGGGATAAATTCAGGGGGTAGCCCGGGGGGAATCTCTCCCCCGAAGAAAATTCATTCCCCCCGGAGAAACTCTCAAAATTTCAATCACAAAATGTAGAAATTACTTCACCCAAACTCCCCTCCCCCGAGGAGTTCGTATTCCCCCCGGGTGAAAATGTCTGAATTCAACACTGCCGCTGAGTTTCACGTGCGTTATCCCAGCAGCAGAAAGACACACGAATGACATGCAGTCTCACATTTCTGGAGCGGTACCACACTGATGATCAGAGCTTCCTTGATCAAATCGTTATTGGGGACGAAAACCTGGCTTCATCATTTCGTTCCAACAAGCAAAAGGGCCAGTATGGAATGGAAACAGGCTGGGTCACCAAAGAGAAAGAAGTTGAATATTACACCGTCTACTGGTGAAGTTCTAGTAACCATAATCTGGAAATCATGCGGTGTGATCCTGATCGAATATCTAGAGCGTGGTCATCCCGTAACTGCCGATCAATATTTTCAACGTTGACCATGTGACTTGAAGTCATCCAAATAACTCTCCCTGTCATGTTGAGTGAAGATGCCATTCTTCTGCATAACAATGCCAGACTCCATACTGCTCGCCAAACTCAAGTACTGCTGGAACAGTACAAGTGGGAATATACCCCCTTTAGCCCAGATACGGTTCCCAGTGACTGTTTCCTTTATCCGGCATTGAAGGATTTACGTTTTTAAACAATACAAATAAATATGCTGAATCTTCAAAACAAAATTTATTTATTTTCGATATTTTAACATTGTTATTTGATACATAGTTCATAAACTGTATAAGTTTATTAGGTGATGAATTGACACTATACAGTTAGTTATAAAAGAAAAAATCCTTTTTAAATAATTTGCCAGAAGATAATGTACCTAAAAATGGAAGCCACACTACCTTGATGAAGTGTTATTCTAATATGTTGTATATATAAAAAAGTAGTAGCCCGATTGTCAGCAGTACGTTGGGATACTTCAATTCAATGCCTGTGGTCACGCACATGATTCTATCGCGAATTTTCATCTTTTCTCGCATTCACTGCGAGCTGCAATGGATGACGAAAGAGTAAGTTTAGATAACAAGAAAATGTCAGCAGGTGAAATCCCAGAAAATCATCTTCCCTCTTCTATGGTACCATACCATCTGGTCTTTTGAAGTCAGACGGGTTACATACCGCTGGTTCACGAACAGATGGAATTTCCGGCAATGTGAGTTTCTCCATATAATATCATTCACGTTGGAATGTCTCACACGTCTTCCGGAGATATTTATGCGAGACAGACCGTGTAGACCATTCTGTTTGACTGATGCACCACATTTAGAGCAGTTGTGTGATTCACCGATGTCTACTCCTAGGCGAAGTGAAACTGCAGTAGGAAAACATTTGTTTGAAAGGTGCAATCCTAGAGTGTGTAATGGTAATGCCTATAGCAAACTACGTGAAATTGGAGATGAGAAGGCGAGAAGTCTGGCCTTGTCCACTTGACCGTCTGATTTTTGTATTAACATTGATTAATGTAATTTAATGACTGAGTTGTCCCAAACTGATTGTGAACTTCTGCCATCATTTCAGGACTTAAACTAGCCAGATATGCAGTCTTGAACATCGAATTCTATGTAAAGTTCATCTTCTCGATTGAAGAGTATCTCAATGGTATCCCAGGATCCATAGAACGACACTAAAAATATAAGATACTCCAAATCGATAGTCCGACGAATGCCAAGACCTCCAGAATAAACTGGAAAGGAGGCTTGTAGTCTTGTATCCGCGCGTTATTACTTAGGATTCCAGTAATGATTCTAGTCTAATTTTCAAAACGGGGTCAAACTTCTTTAGTAAATCGATTTCACACTAAGGATAACAGCGTAAAAAGTAGATTGGTCTTGGTATAGAGAACGATGCACGAAAGAGATAAAAAGATAGTTACAAACTTTATAAATTAAATATCAGTATATTGAAGAGATACTTTTAATTTTAGGCAGATCACATAAATTGGTGCCTTCACTTGAAAAAAAAGGAGATAAAGTTGTAATAAATTGAAGTCAGCAGAAAAAGGTGATTAATATATTAATTTTATATCTAATGAATTGTTTTGAAAGCGACATGGAGGCTGTTGCAATGTTTCACTGAAGAAATTCCCGGTTTGGTGATATTCTACTTCATCCTAGATGTCTATCATACTATGAAAATTAATCTGAAAACATCTTCTGATGAAAATTCCCAGTAAATCGGTCCGGAATTAGTAGTGTCACATGTGTAGAATCTATTAGTTTATACAGCTTAACAGGGTCAAAGCCTATATTTTCTTGTATGTTCAAATGTAAAACATTCTATTGAGTTTGAAGCAACTTGAATAGAGAATATTATAACGAGTACAGTGTAGGCGGGAAGTAACTTCATATTGAAAACTATTTATAACTTCTTAAATGCGTAGCCAATTTTCATTAAACAAAAAGAATTTTGTTTCTTAGAATGATATAGCTGTTATGCATTGCTAACATTCCACAATTATTCACAAGTTTTCGTAAGCGGTTGGGGATGTTTGCGACAGAGTTCTACAGATACTTCAGTGTTACGTTTGGAAGAACTTGGCAGTAATTTCCATGAACGAAAATTCTACTCTTCCTTCAGAACAGTTCGGATTGTGCGCCAGGTTACACCACTTTCTCAGGATGTCTGCCTTTATGATTTTTGAATACTTTGAGTGACCATTTTCTGAACGACTTACACATTTTCCTCCGGCCTGCGTGTTGAGGGGCAACCGCATCTTCTAATATCTGCTACAGATCCTGTGTCCATTAGTTTCCAATGACAATTCTTTATGATCTTTTCATCTATCGAGGCACAAGATCATTTCATACTTCTACACCATCACTGTGCCTCTACCACGGACTGCCACACTTCATACCAGGACGCCAGCTGATTACTTTCACGCAATGACATAAATGAGATGTAATGCAATAAAATCCAACATTGTAAGGAACAAAATACTTTTTTATTTCACGAAACTTGATTGAGCACTAAAACATGTATAAAAAGTTTCAATAAAGATTTAATTCCCACCTACAAGCAATATAGACGTAGGCACATATTTTGACAAGTAAATAAGCAGTACGCAGATTTACATATGGCTAAGTGTGCGTAATTAAATACCTACATCTTTTAAAACGGGTCTTTGAATATTATGTCTGCGTCAGCGTTATCGTTTTGTCTCTACAAATAAGAAAGTTCAAAATTCATAAGTATATGGATTTAATGAATTAATTAAATAGTACACAGCAAAAAATGGGTTGTTGAAACAACACAAAATGACTAACACTTTGGCGTGTTACTTGTGTGTCAATTCAACACCAAGACATCGCCTTCAGAGCATATCAGAAATACCTCGTTACTGGCTATGAGTATTTGCAGTGTTTTTTATTGTTTGGTACGAGCAAAGCTTTGCGAAATATATTTCGCTTTCGTGGCAATTAACTAAGAACAGTTTATGTTTTCTGTAATCGGTCACGATCATCTGACAACAGTTACACAGCTGTGCTTCCAACTATTTTCTTTCATTCTTGTGTCTTTGCACTTATGAACAGAAGATGGCAGAACTGTTGCCTATGTAACTGTTGTCAGACGATTCACAGGTTTACATCAATATTATTGTAACAGATTACAGAAAGCATAGAACATTATTCGTTACTTGGCATAAGTGCCAAATATATTTCGCAAAGCGTTAATCATATTAAACGATAAATACCAATGCACATTCTCTCAGGTAGTACCGAATTATTTCTGATATGCTCCCAAGGCGATGTGCTTGGTGCTGAATTAACACACAAGTAACACGCTAAAGTGGTAGTCATTTTGTGTTGTTCCAACACCTCATTTTTTACATTGTAATGATATATAATTATAGTCTATCTTTGAAGATAGACATCCTCAAATATATTGTGAATAATGTAATTGCATGATCTATTAAATAATAATAATTTTATTTCTAATATTAAGCTCATAAATAAATATAAAATAAATACTTACCTGCGAGGTGTGAAGGATTCAATCTCAATTCACCGTTAAGTCGATGGAAAGCTGAAAAGGAAAAAAAAAGAATTAGTACAAAATAAAACTAATATATATACTACCACTAAAAACTACTAACTAAATCCTACTGTCTCCATAACACATTACAACTGTTAGCCAAAAAGTATACGAGCCCATATCTAAATCCAAGCCTACACTAATATGAATATGTAAGTAAAAGGAATATTCATTCTTTTAATGATAATACCGAAACCAAGTTAACTTCTTATAACTTTCTTTCATTCAAGTCTAGGGACTGCGAAGGCAGAGCGGCATAATGGTAGAGCGTTTACATCTAGTGGGTGGAGTCCCTAGTTCGATCCCAACTCGCGCCAAGTCGTTTTTTAGTGGACAAACACCGTGTCCGTGGTTATCTGGGAGTTCTCCTGTTTTCTCCCACTGTCTTCACTCCACCATTTCATTTATTTCTTATCATCACCGTCTCCTTTAGCCTGCATGGTGTAATCGTGGGACGTAAAACTGAAAGATTTATTTTAATATAATTTTCAAACAAGTCTACTTTTGACTCTACATTCTATTTTGACTCTACACGTTTATAAGCAACGAAATTATTTTCTAAAGCTAGTTTCTACCCTACACTATGAGGACAGATATGTTATAGAAGTAAAATTCTGAAGACTGCGCTTGTACTTACCTTTTGTTGTATTATGTCATTGTATAATTATCGGTTCATAATATAGTTCCTTTACACTTCACGATGTGTATGGTACTCATTCATGTTTTAGATATTGGAAAATAATATAAGTTTTGTATTTCATATTTTTTAACATTGGATGATGCTATGTTTCTGAATTTGTCTCGGAACCCATCATCCTGACAATGTGAGCGAATATACCGTCTTGATGAGCTTTGCATAATTCAAGGAATTTAGATGCATTACTTTCCTGCGATGTATCTCATACGTTTAGTACTCGGACAAAAGGTTCAGACTTCTTGCGTTTTTCTTCTACAAGGAATGTGGGGAAGCAGCATTTCTACACATATTACCACTGTATTCATCTCGATCGCCGTAAGCCGACTGCTCGACATCGTTTACTGAGGTAGCAGGATATCCGAATAACACCTAATGACGCCAAAACATCGCGAATGTCACTGAAGCAGAAGAAAGTCGAGGGCAAGAAGAAGGAGAATCAGGCACGCGTAGAGAAATTTTTTGTTATCGTTGATCGGGTTTGTAGGGTGTGAAGTACATGTAATCATACGTAAATGAGCTATTAATTATATTTTAATGTATTTTTCAAGATACGTACACGTTTCTTCTACCTTCTAATTCTCTCGTTACACACAGAATACTCACTAAAAGCAATGACGCAATGTTGCCATCTAACAATTCCCCCCTTTTGCGTCATTGCGCTAAGCTGATACAATTTTCATATTTTCTTTTACAAAAAATATCTTTTCACACACTTTTTCGATTTTTTCTTTTGTCACTCTTTTAGTTAACATATCCGCTATAAGCTCCTCTGATTTCACATGACATAATTTTATTTCCCCTTTTGATACCTCGTCTTTTACAAAATAATATTTTCTATTTATATGTTTTGTTCTGCCCTTTACTTCTGTTCGATTTATCCAATCTATAGCAGATTTGCTATCAGTTTCTACTGTTATAGATTCATCTATACATTCTGTTATTTCTAACTCAGTTAAGAGGCTCTTTATCCATTTTAATTCACAAACACCTTCACATATGGCTATAATTTCTGATACACAAGTAGACAATGTTACAAGATTTTGTTGTTTGCTTTTCCATGTTACAATACAATTCCCAATTTTAACGAAATATCCAGAATACGATTTTACATCTTTTGTTACATTCCAACTAGCATCTGTACAAACTATTAATTTTCCGTTTCCTTTGTAAAATTTTAGTGAATATTCCTGAGTTCCCTTTAAATATCTGAATACCCTTTTTACTGCTGTTAAATGCACTACTCTTGGGTCATTATTATATCGAGATAAATAGCTTACACAAAATGAAATATCTGGTCTCGTTGCTACAGACAAATACATTAGAGATCCTAACATTTCCATATACATTGTTTTATTTACCTTTTTTGAATTCTCATATTGGTCTAAATCTTGTCGACAATCACCTGGAGATTTTATTGGATTACAGTCTTGTAACTCGAATTTTCTTAGTATCTTCTTAATATAACTCTTTTGTGATAATTCAAAACCTTCATTCACTTTGTTTATTTCTATACCTAAGAATGTATTGGAATCCTTGCATTCTTGTAAATCTATGTACCTTTGTATCTTTTGTACTACGGCATTAATATATTAAATATTTTGACATAAAATGATAAAATCATCGACATACACTCCAACATACACTATCTTATTATGTATCTTCATTTTGTATACACACGGATCACTCTGTAATCTTTGAAAACCTACTTCTGACATGACTTTGTTCAATTCATCATTCCAACAAACACCGGACTGAGGTAGTCCATATATACTTTTGTTTAATTTACATACCTTATCATCATCGTCTGGACAGACGAACCCTTTTGGTTGTTCCATGTATATGTCCTCTTTTAAATTTCCGTATAAATACGCAGTCTTTACGTCATACTTCTTAATTACCATTTCACGTTTCGCTGCCAAAGTTATTAGCGATCTTAGTGATTCTAACTTCATCACTGGAGCAAATGAGTTTTGGTAATCTATACCTTGCTTCTGATTACAACCTACTGCTACTAACCTTGCCTTTCTCCTCTGTAATGTACCATCTGGATTTTCTTTTATATTAAATACCCATTTACTTCTTACTATCTTCATTCCAGGTTGACGTGGAACTAAAGACCATACATTATGCGATTTCAGCGATTCCATCTCTTCTTCCATAGCTTTTCTCCATTGAGCACTGTTTTCGTCATCCATGGCTTCTTCATATGTTCTGGGAATATCTTGAACTATGAAGTTAACTTGGTCTGTATTTTTTAACCTGTCAGATCTTCTTACTCCTTGTGCTATCAACTCCTCTTCATTTCTTTTTAAATTTTCAAGATGTCTTGCTCTTAATATCTGTCGTGTATCTCCCTTCTTTCTACCTGGTTTCTTATGTTGCCTTTGTACATCATTACTTGAATCTTCGGTTTCTTCATCCTCTACTCGCGTGTCCGATTCTTCTATGGATGTTACTTCTTGGTTTCTTCCATCTTGTTCATCTTCAGTAATGATTGTGTCTTCATTAGTAATGGGTTCCTCTGGTCTACTTGTTTCTAACAAGATATACCTATCTTCATCCTTTCGTGTTTCATTTGGCTTGTCTTCTAATAAAGATGCACCACTTACCTTTTCATCAAATATTACACTTCTTGCTTCATTTATCTCACGCTTGACTGGATTATATAACCTATAAGCTATCCTATTCCTAGAATAACCAACAAATATCTCCTTTTCTGCCCTATTCTCTAGTTTTGCCCTTTTTTGTTTTGGGATGAACTTATATGCAACACACCCAAATGTTCTGAAATGTTTTACCGTTGGTTTCTTACCGCTCCATTTCTCTATTGGAGTTTTATTCTCCTTATCTTTATTAGGAATACAGTTCTTAATATACACAGCTGTAGCTGCTGCCTCTGCCCAGAATTCTATAGGCAACCCAGAATCAATTAACATTGTTCTCACCATATCAAGTACTGATCGATTAGCCCTTTCCGCTACGCCATTACTCTGAGGACAATAAGGAACTGTTAACTGATGATTAATACCTTCTCTGACAAAATATGTGCTAAATCTTTTGTTTACAAACTCTGTACCATTGTCTGACCGTACAGCTTTGATTGTGTTGTTTGTTTCTTTCTCATACCTATTCTTAAATTTTATAAAACAATCAAATGCTTCATCCTTGGATTTTAAAAAATAAACAAACATACGTCTACTATAAGCATCAACTATTATGTACATGTATTTTGCTCCCCCTAGGGACTCCTTTTGGATAGGACCACATAAATCCATGTGGATTAGATCTAGTGGTTTCTCTACATCATTATCATTTATAGGGTTGAAACTAGACTGTGTCATCTTACCTTTTACACACGATTCACATAATGTTAGATTTTTGTATTCACTTTCATTAAATGTAAGGCCTTTCACCATTTCAGATCCTTTCAACTTCAGCATGTATTCAGAATTTAAATGACCTAACCTTTTATGCCACATACTCATTTTATTTTCTGGTGTGTCAGATTATATTATTAAACACGAATCTTCATTCTGCTTATTTTCTGTTTTAAGAACATACAAGTGATTTCTCTCCTGTGCTTCACCTACGACTTCATCATTTTTGTTGTAAATTCTAGCACCACATTTCGTGAACACCACTCGATTTCCCTGCTGCACTAAACTTCTCACTGACAATAGATTAGCACGCAAATCAGGAACAAATAACACATCACTTATTTTTATATTACATGACTCATTTGTTGCACTAATGTAACTTGATACCTGAATATCACCTTGCACTTCCGCTACCACTGATTTACCTTCTACTGCAAGTTGCACTTCATTTGTCACATTTCTTTCGTTCACCAGCCAATCCCTTTTGTTCGTCATATGGGATGTACATCCTGAATCAATATACCATTCCACTTCTTTTTCTTCTTCGTTCCTTTTTACCGTTCCTTTTTACCGAGCACTATATACTACATTTTGCTTCTTCTTCGAAGTCGTATCTGATTTTTGGGTTTCATCACTTAGATTCTTTTTACCAAACTTCTTTTTATTTTTATTTTCTGGATTATGCCAACATTGGTATGCTAGGTGACCAATCTTTCCGCAAACATTACATCTTCTTGCTTCCTTCTTTCTATGTGCTTCTTTCCGTTCTGCCTTGTACGCCTGTTCTACATGTTTTGTATTTTCCATTCTATTTTCTTCTTCTTTTAGCACTTGTTGCACTTCTTCCAAACTTGCACCTCTTTGTGTTCGTAGCACCGTAGCTACCTTCTCGTATTTACTATAAATACCCCGCACTACGTGATACACAATCTCCCTTGCACCTATAGGCTGACTTAATGCTGCACACCTTGTTGCAATGTTCCTTGCTCGTAGAATGTACGCATCAATTGTTTCATCGGATTTCATTTGAATGCTTTTTTAGTTCTAACCTGAGATCTATTATTTTATCATCAACATTACCTGTGTGTATTCTTTTTAATTCGTCCCATACTTTTTTTGCATTCGTTTCGTTTATGAACAATCCTGCCTGTTCCTCTGATAATGTTAAAATAATAATACTGAACGCCTCATCATTTTTACGTATCCACTCTTTGTCTTGTGTTTCTTGCACTGAGACATCTTTAAGTATAATATCACTATATAATCCTTTTGTTCTTAACAACACACTTACTTTTAGTGACCACACATTATAATTGTTCTCTGTTAGGAGTTCAATTTTGCTAATGTCACTCATTTTGTGCACTTGTTTTTTAACATGTAAAATCACTTACCCACACAGAGAAACCACGCTCTGCTACCAATTTGTTATCGTTGATCGGGTTTGTAGGGTGTGAAGTACATGTAATCATACGTAAATGAGCTATTAATTATATTTTAATGTATTTTTCAAGATACGTACACGTTTCTTCTACCTTCTAGTTCTCTCGTTACACACAGAATACTCACTAAAAGCAATGACGCAATGTTGCCATCTAACATTTTTGTTGGAAGGGGTCCATTGTTTTTTCAGAGGGGAATCTAATACTGCGAGCTACTATGTCTGTATTATTATGCAGTCATAAAGACGATAAGTAATTTTAAAATACTCCAGCCAATATTTTCACATAAAATGATAGATTGTTTTTATAAGAGAAAGAGTATAGATGAAGTGTAAGATCAAATTTTCATGTTACATCAACCATTTTCCAGTTAAACAAGTATAGTTTTATTGGAAAAGAGTACAAATATCTGTTGAGTTAGGAAAGTTTTGGAGGGGGATCGGACCCGATGGATTCCTTTTGGGTGCGTCCCTTGGAGAGGGAGTGTATAGTGCGTCTTAAACAACTGCAAACATTGTTATTCGTGAAGATATAACCAAATTTCGGTGATAATAATTACTGTATTTATCAAATTAAAAATATGTATTTACGAATAAGTCCTAGATCTTTTTATGAACATCCGAGACATTGCACAATGATATGGACTACTGAACTTGTCCAGTTTAGTCGGGGCGTGTCATGAGTCTGTGAGAGGTGCGATAATTGTTTTCTTTCGAAGCACGCAATACATTGTAAAGAAATAGATCCAATTTTGCATTAATGTTAGCCCAAGTGGCTCCTGTTGGCACTCTTACAAGATTCCAGTGATTTTTTGGACATATTCTGTTGTTTGAATTTACAATCTCTCCAGCTGTATATTTACAAATAAACAAGTATAGATGTATTCTTTAATTTGACTTCAGTTGGAAAACATTTTATGTAAATCAGATTAAAAAGAATAGCTTAGAAATGAATTTCTCTGATTTAATACAAATCAAAAACATGTATTGGATAAAAGTTAATTACTATATGAATATGTTAATCTCTGTATTTATAGAAGTATATATAACATTATTATAATTCAGTCATATTGGTAGAATTATCATCAGTGCGCATTAATCTCATGAAATAATTCAAATGCAGACTTATATGTATTTTTATCGAAATTATGTGATATCTAGCTAAATTATTCTTTCATTTATTAGCTTGGGTGTTGTAATAATAACGCATATAGATTAACATATCACTAATTATAAGCTTTATATATTAGTTGACTCGTTTGGATCAGTAACATGATATATATATATATATATATATATATATATATATATATTATTCCTCAAAACAAAGTTCATTTTGTTTATCTTATTGATACAAGCTAATAGTGTGGTAAAAGATAAGAGAAAATAAACAAAGGGAAGCATATGGTGCGTGTAAGAACAACATTTTTAAATGATACCTAAACAAGCATGTTTGTCCATAAGGTCAAATCAACAAGTTCTTTAATTAGTAACATTAGCAATTGTATCGTCATAGGGAATCAAACTCAACTCACCACCATTAATAAATATTAATCACTCGATAACCTTGTATTCCATTTTATAATTATAGAATCCATATCCTTTTTTTTTTCAATGTCATTCCCTTCAGTATAAAAACATTTACTACAAATTGACGATTGTCTTAATCCAAATAAAATATTTCATTCTATCTCATTATTGCTATAAACTTGATCAGAACGTAAGATGTATCTCAATGATATAAACAAAATAAATACACATAGACGTAAAAAGCACTGGCCACCGTATTAAACTTTTTTCATCTTTTATACAAAATTCTGTTATGGTGTACTTATTACTGGAAAAAATATTTCTTAAATACAAAACAAAATTATAAGACACTTTTGTCCGAAGAAAACAGTTCCAAAAGAAAACTACACCTTGTGGATGGTTCCATCAGCATATAATAGTTCTGTCATATATTACCGATAATAATGAAATATTTGTTTAAGAAATATCTACAATGCCTCTTGAGTTGTATTTGTGGAAATTGTAAATAATAATAATAAAAAAACTCACAACCAAGAGTAAATTACCTTTTGTGTATATTTTCATGAGAAGAAGAATATTTTCATCACATTATAGCATAATGAATGAAATATTTATTTACGAAATTTGCCTAAGTCGTTTTTTGAGAAAATTATCCAAGATACTCGTACTCAAGAGTAAACTATTCTTACTATCTTCTTACGGTTGATAAATTATGCCATGTTACACGATTATTAATGAAGCGTTTACTTGTGTAATATGAAGTAAATCGCATGGGAAAATTGTCTGAAAAGTGATTTATGAAATACAAATAAAATTCTTGAGTAGTTTTTGAGAAAACCGTCCGTAATGAAGCACTTCCTAGAGTAAACTAAACATTCAGGATTTTGTCCCCAAAGAAACAACTTATTCTATATTATACGGTAGCTGATAACTACTGTCTTATGGAAAATAAAGTCATGAGAGCTGTTTTCAATAACATTTCATTTGTTTATTTTCAATCTTCTGCAAATTATTCTTACTTTGGGTGTTAGGAAGTAAATCTAAAAAAAATAGAGAATACTATAAGAAAACGTAAGGTTTTAAATTGATTGAGATACGTTATATGATATGGCCTCTATGTGATTGAATATCAGGGCGAATAGACAGACAGACATCCGGAAGTCACTTCTTATTTTCGAATGAAGTAAGGAGAAAGAAAAGAATGAAGATTATAAAAAAAAATCGAATTCGATATTTCAACAGATTTATTTTTCATGGCTGCTCCTACATTGCTACATTGCGAAAAACAGATTTTTGGATGTTCATATGCTCGTCCAGATGTAGATATGTTCCACTGAAGAGTGAAAACCAAAATTTTCTATTTTCTTGGAAATGGTTCTAACAAATCTTGTTCATCTAATTTAATATAAATAAAATAAAGGGTTGTGTATGTCTGTGTGCTGCCTAAGGACCTGACAAGTGGACCGAGAGAACCTTGGTCAGAGATACCTTGGTCCAGGCCCCAGACCAAGACAAAGAGTTTCTTTCAAAATTAGAACCACGGGGTCTCAGAGGGCGCTTACCGGGACATGTAAAAGTAATAGAAAATGATCGATATTAGTTGGAATTCATAGTTTTCGCGATCGCTAAGATCAATGGTGAAACGAAGATCGCATTCACCCTTTCGGCTGCGGGCCGGGGGTCACCGGGAGGGCTACCGAGACATATAAAAATAATCGAAAATGATCGGTATTAGTGTCAAATCCATAGTTTTCGAGGTCGCTGAGATCAGTGGTGACACTCCCATTAGCGATGACTCGCAAATTAAACTACCATTGTATGTGGGCCAGGGGTCACCTGCGGGGGTGTACCAAGACATGTAAAACTAATCTAAAATGACCGATATTAGTGTCAAATCCACAGTTTCCGAGGTTGTTGAGATAAATGGTGATACCCACAGGTGTTGACTTCCAAATCCAAAATCAGAGCTGGTGTCCAGAGGCGTTTTTTTCTTTTTAAGTTCGAACCAGAGGTCTCAGGGGCATTTACCGGGATATGTAAAAGTAATAAAAAATGACAGACATTTTTTTCTTTCGTTGTTCACTTTGTTTACATAGATATTTTATCTGAGCCATCCGAAGAATGGGTATTTCAGCTAGTATTTCATAAATTGAAGTTTCATTAACGATTCTACATATGGGTGTAAGTCTTTCTATAGGGACAATTCAGAAGAGATAGTTTATTGAAGGTTTTTTTTCCTGGACGATTTTCTCAAAAAGCACTCTGGTAATATTATTCGTATTTTTTATATATATATATATATATATATATATATATATATATATATATATATATATATATATATATATATATTAATAACTTTACAATATAACGTAAGTATTTCTCTTCTAAAAATTCACAGGGGTGGTTAACTCTTGAGAATGAGTTTTATTCGGACATTTTTCCTAAAACTGACTAAGGCGAGTTTGTTCATATTTCATAAATAAGTACTTCATTAATAACTAGATAATATAGCATAACTCATTTGTCTTGGAAAGGTTTATAAGGGATAATTTACTCCTGAAAGTGAGTTTTAAAAAGATTATTTTCTCCACACGACTTATTGTTAATATTTCATAAATAAGTACTTCATGAGTAACCTAATAATATGATATAACTCCTTTGTCATGAAAAGATACGCAAGAAGTAGTTTACTTTTGAGATGACTTTTCCGGACCTAAGTACGACTCTGGCGATTTTGTTCATATTTCATAAATAAATGTTTCTGAGTTGAGTTGATTTTGAGTTAAACGTCTCTTTCAGCAGCGAGGCTATATGAGACGAGACTTACTGATTAACGTGGAATACGAGCTATATGAACTCCCTCCGGGAATCGATCCGGGGTCTCCCACGCCAAAGGGGCGTACGATAACCTCTTAGCCACAGGTGTCTCTGGCAGGGAGATGAGGGGGCGCTTCCCCCCAAAATTTTGAAGTACGAAATATTCAATATTTTATTTTAATTTAATTTATTTACTAACGACAGAATAACATTTAAATAATAATAATTATATTTATTTGGAATATAATACTCAGACTGTGAAACAATTATAACAGTTCTTGATATGTCTTAGGGGGTCCGTGAAGACAAGATGAAAGGTAACAAATTGAATCGAAGATAATATACAGGTTGGGCTAGATTACAGTGTTGGTTGAGTATTACTAGTATTGGATAACAGAGTAGTAATTTATTGTGTATGATACGATCAAGTTTCTGTAAAATAAAGTATACGAACATTTATATTTAAGTCCATATTTCTTGGAAGGAGTTTCAAAACTCCAATCATAGTCTCAGAGGGGACCGTGACTAAAAGAAGATTAAGAACCGTTGGATTATAACATTATGTTAATGTAGACCTACTATTTTTATCTTTCTTCATTAGTCGAGTCATAGTCCTTCAGGGTAATGTTTGGAAACTCATGAATGCAATGCAATGAGCTCATGAGTTAGGTGTCTTGTTTTCTCAATCAGTTATAACAAAGGGAAATTTTGTTGCTATACTTAAATCTAATCTGAAGGAGCAATAGGCAATGTCACTAGAATAGAACCGCTTTGTCCTACAAGATGGTTATACAGAGATGACCAGATTCGAGAAATTCTAGATATATATATGATGTTATACTAGAAACTCTGCATGGTATTTCCGAAACCGAAAAAGAGCTTACAAGAGCTCTAGTTCTTCTATCCCATTTTGAAACTGGCATAAAGCTGTTGGATTTATTACTTAGACAGAAAATAATTGGCATTCTGGTACTTATGAAGAAGTAATTCCAAAGTCGGAAATAAACTGTAATTGGCTTGATTAAAGGTGTTGAAATTGTTTCCGGAAATATTCAGAACGTACAGAACGAAGAAAGGTTTGACAAGATAATGCAAGAAAAAGTGAGAAAGTAGAAAAATATAATTTGAACCCCTTTTCATTGCCAAGAATAAAGAGAGTACTAAGGAAGTACATAGGACCAGTAGGAGATTTTGTTCCTGAAGATGTCAGTGCGTATTATAGGGACATTTTTTATGCCATCATTGATGTAGCTCTGAAAGGCCTAGAATCAAGATTTACTCAGTCGGATTTCCTGCGTCTTCGGCAACTAGAAGATACGGCTTTTATCAGGTGTGGTCGAACAAATTGACATACTTGAAAATTATCCAGAAATAGATGCAGTGTCATTTTCTCTTGAGATGAAAATGTTTCTGCAGAAGACTGGCGTGTCTTGTATCAGTCATGCTTGCAAAGTACTGTACTACAAGAAGTGGAACCAGAAGTTCGAGCAATGTTTCAAAACGTTGAAAACTTATTGCGTCTTTTGATTGTGCTGCTAGTTTCTTCATGTGAAGCTGAACAGAGCTTTAGATCTATTCGAAGACTAGAAACACAATGACACAGGAGAGATTGAATCATGTTATCATCTGTCCCACACATCATGATTTACTAGACCTCAGCCTAGACGAGTTAGCAGACAGATCTACTGCAAGCAGTGACCGCGGCATAACGATCTTTCGTCTAATCGCCATTAAAAAAATAGGTAACTAAAGGACATCACGAAGATTTTGTATCCCTTACGTTATTGTATCTGTGAATTTGCATTTTCGTGTTGATTTTTTTAAAATTTTATTGTTCAATATATTATTGAATAGCTGCTAGATAATTTGATTTTGTTCAGTCTATCACAGTCATCTGTTTAATAAATAAATAACAAATCGACGTGATCTAAAATTCCGCTGAGGTACTAACATTTAAATCACTTCCTTTGATGTTCTCCCCCCAAATTTTACATGCCAGAGACGCCAGTGCTCTTAGCCACGAAGGAGCTAAAAAGTAAATGTTTCATTAAATAAGCAGATAATATGGCATGACTCATTAATACTGAATACTCCACAAGGATTTACTGTTTTGGGTAAATTTATCTTCTCGAAGAACGCATAGACAGTTTTGTTTGTATTTCACTAATAGCCCTATATTGTTCTGTAAATGACTTCTCATACAAGTATCCACAACGGGAGCAATGGGTTTACGTTTTTTCTTTTTGTAGATTTCTCTAATATGACTCGTGATTTTATTGATACCGCATAAACAAATATTTTAAAGTAACTCTAATATATGGCGTAAGTCTTTTCTCATGAAAAGTTCACAAAAGGTACTTTACCTTTGGTTCTGAGTTTTCTTTGAACGAAGTTTTCCAGAAACATAATTTTGTTCGTCTTTTATAAATACACTGAATGCCCACTGAATTGCGACCACTCCTCCACACAGGAAAGTGTGACCAGCGGCCGGGTGATTACATGATCAGTATTGCAGAGTATTGCAGAGAAAGTACACACTCGAGGTTACATGTTGACAGTCAGCACACTGTTATAATGGGAGGTGAGCAGGATTTATCCACATTTTAATAGGACATGATTGTGGGTACCCGAGCAATAGATGCGTAAATAACCCATACAGCAATACTTGTCGGATGCAATTGTTCCTGTGTTGTGAAGGTGTACAAGGAGTGGAAAGAAAAGGAGTAACGGTCTGCAAGAGATGGAACTACAGGGGCGTACGGAAGTTCAAAATGTGGGGCAAGCGTCACATCAAACAGCTCATGACAGTCATATGAACCATCAGCACCCGAGAATTACGTGCCCAACAATGGTAGATGTACAACACCCATATCCCATGCAACTATACGGCGTACACTGGTACGCATGCAGTTCCACAGCAGACGACACACTTGTTACCCTTACGACCCGTCAACGCCGACTTCACCGCGCTAGGGCACAGGAACACGCTAGTTGGACTATGAATGATTGGAAATGGGTGTGTTGGTCCGATAAATCACGGTTTATGTTACTCCTCTCAGACGGGAAAGTGAATGGGTATGACGCCAACAACCCGAAGCTATGGATCCCTTGTGTATGGTGTGTACTGTACAGGCAGATGAGGAAGGCTCTATAGTTTGGGGTGTTTCTGTTGGCATGGATTGGACCCTTAGTGTGTACAGACCACAAAGAGACATCCGTTGTGTACCTGCAGGTGTTAGAGAATCACGAATATTCTACAATGCAACACTTCTACCTATATGAAGACGACGTTACCAGGACGACAATGCACGGTGCCACCAAACCAGAATTCTACCTGCTTGGCTTAAAGAACATTGCACGGAGCTGCAGCGCATGAATTGGCCCCCTGAATCACCGGATCTTAATCCTATAGAACATTTAAGAGATGTTGTGGAATGATCTCTTCGGACAATAACTCTTGCGCCAACATCTGTGGGCTTATTGTGTGATGGCATCAGAAATGTATGGGATCAGATCTCCGTGGAACATATCAGCAACTACCAGAATCCATGTCACGCCATGTCCAGGCCGTGCTCTGAGCAAAAAGCGGACCAACAAAGCATTAGGTAGGTGGTCGCAATTCAATTAGCACTCAGTGTAATGTTTCAGTAATAAATGCAGCATAACGTTATTTAGTTTTAGTTATTGGAGTGAAAAAATTTATTGAGATGGTCGCTTACATTATTTTCGGCATGTAGGGACTACCAAACGTGTAAATCCGTTGAAATCTGGTATTTGTTTCATGGTCACCAAACTTCCTCTCTTATTTTGTCGTAAAATAAAAATATAAATATAGTGTGTAGTACTGTTTGGAGGGGAGTCGATTCGACTTAGATTTTATTTAACAGGTAAGGTGTTTACAGCTCATTATCTACTCAATTAGAGACAATAAATTTCCTGGCAGTTTGCCTACAGTAAATCTGTTACTTATATACTTATATACAGGTATATAAAGTATTTATTATATTCTCTAAAATGTATGTTTTATGCAATTTCGTTGAAATTTCTGTTGTTTCAGAGCTACTCAATACAGAAAAAAAATAGTTAATATGTTCATTTGCCTTATTTGCTTTATTATACCTATCACTTTCAAAACAAATACCCTAGTGATATCCACTTTACGACATGTATTTAACACTTTGGATCATTACAATTTTGGGTACTTCTTAACTTGTGCCGGTCGAAAAATGTAACACGCTTTTTCAGGCCAGCCACCCTGAATGAGGTTTTCCTGGGTTTTCCTCATTCACAGCAGGCAAATGCCGGGGTGGTACCTAACTTAAAGGTCCCAGGCAGCTTCTTTCCTTCCCCAATCCTTTCTTCCTTCTCTTTCCCCGGATTGTGTGCTCGCCGACGGGCATCATCCCTCAAATCGTGAAGGGCCATATGACCTTAGATGCAGAAAGCCCAGAAATCTAAATCCCTCTTCTTCTGTTCCTCCTCTGGCTCCCGATCTACAAATATATTTTAATTATTAACTGATATTTGGAATCAACTTGAGATGATTGTTACAACCGAGCACTTACTACGCAAGACTGACAACAACATTATTTCTTTTAAAAAATAAGCTCCTTACTATCCAATTATATTTTAATTCCCTTTTTTTATAGAGGTGGTTTATGAGTACTTCAAATTATAAGACCATAGCCAAACTCCCTCTCCAAAAATCGTTGTGTGAGTCCCTTAGGATTCTGAAACATGTATTTTTGGATAGCCCACATATTAGTTCCTAAGTGAAGTCTTGACCGACTACGGTAGGTTCCATAATTTCGGAGCTATGGGTCTTTAAAGTTCATATTTTCATGTTTTCTACAGCGTATAACTCCGAAAGGAAGCATTTGTGCACCCAGGTTGGTCTATACTTTTCTTCTTATCTTCATATCAGGAATCACCTCCCAAACGTTGTCGGTGTTGTTTTGAAACACCTATATCTGGCTACCTGTACCCTCAGGTTTTCCCAGAACACATTTCATCATTAGGATAACCAATAGACGTATCTTAAAAATTGTGATTTTGCGTTAACACTGTTAACTTGTATTATTTTACGTAACATACCTATCACTGTAAAAATTATAGGAGATGAAGCCTTCATTCCTAAGATATCGAGTTGATATGAAGGATCTCAAGAAGAAAGCAGATTGGGTGCATCACGAAAAGGCGTGAGTTGAGTAAAGTATTAACATTTCAAATTCACCTGCTAGTTATTCCAGCGACGGTTTGACTGAGTGTAAACTTATGAGACACGTTGGACAAAAGTGGAATAAATAATAAATTTCGCTTCAAACCGAGATCGAACCCGGGATCTTCCGTTGTAGGTTATCGCCTTAGCGACTACATCGCCTTAAGCGCCATAGCGGCTTCAGATGTGTTGTCATTGAATTACTACGTTACTATTAAATTATATCAAAACTTGCGTTGCAAATAGCGCTGAAATAAAAATAACACTTTCTGCTTAATTAGGCTATGGTTTATTTTAGTTGTGTATGTGTCTATCATTTTACTTATTGCTTTCACATGAAGTTGATTTGTTTAACCAATTATATACGACAATTAAAATAATACCACACTTGGCATTTTCATCATCATATTACAAATATTAAAATAGGATGGATTGAATTTGAGTTTAGCATTGCTGTGAGTAGCAAGGCTATATGAGATTTGGTTCTAAGCTTAACGTGAGATCCGAACTACATGAACTCCCACCGCCAATCAAACCTTGAGCTCCCTGCCAAAAGCCATATATAGCTACAACGGAGTTCTCAACTATTATAAGTAAAGAAACGAATTAAGAAGTGAATTTCGTTTTCCATTGTAAGCTACGACTTGCAAATTATAAGGATACAATATCGATGTAACTATTACTGAAAATTTCAATAAAAGGATAATGGCGGATTTCAATATTATTGAGATTCTGAATTTATTGAAAACTCTTGTTACCTCTTTCTGCTATCGATATTTGCTCTCAAGGGATCAATATTAAAAACAGATGTAGAACATTTCTACCACTTCCGGTTTAGTAGATAGACGGATAAGAACATGGATAAAACCTGTTCTTGTGACTTTAAATCCGTAAGATTTCTTGCTATCTTTTATCCCTTTATCTCTTATACTTGTAGATATAATGACAGATAGAAAGAGTCGTTTTCGTAACCTTTCCACACTTTAGCATAGCGCAGCTTGGAAGTCTAGAAAGTAACGTTTTTGGCAAATCTGCGTTGATTAGATCTCATTTATATATAAATCTGAGTTTTAAGTCATAACACAAGCCTGAAACATTATAACCCTATTCAGAAGAAGTGTTTGATCTACCCGCAATAAAAATTGCTTCGGTGTTTAAAAGCGGATCACAGTGTGTTCAGATTCCTTAAACGTAAAGTATGTTTATGTATGTAAATGATATTTAAGAAATTTAATGAACTTAATAATACATTTCCTGCGAGATAAAATTAATAAAGGTGCCTGTAAGATAGCATGAGATCTCCTTGCATTGAATGTCCAGCATCAATATATTGTTACGTTTATACTAACAAAGTGAATTGCTTCTGCGATATGAAATTTGTTCTGAATTTTTTTATTAGTGTTCGTGTATATAATTCAGAAACCAGAGGATGTACAGTAGATTGTCAACCAAATCTGGAGCCCTTCGAATGTCGATTTCTCTTCCAAGGGATATGACACATTCCATAACTCTCTTTTTTATTTTATATTTTTATTGACCTAAATTCCTTTGTTTCTATTCGGCCAATAAAAGTGTCCATATAAAGTTGAGTTTTTAGAAAAGTTCCTCAATCTGTTTTCTGGTCCCTCGGGGTTAAAAATCAAAGCGTTATAAAAAAAAATGTTAAATGGAAATTAAAAAACAAAACTATAACTGTGAAAGGTCGTTTCCATCCAGTAAAGTCTCATTTTATTTTAATTGAATTGAAGTCTATCCATATTACTCGTTCCGTACATGTTGTCATTGTAGATTTCATACGATGTCTTACAGTATGAATCCCATACGTTAAAAATGGCTTCCAGAAAAGCAGACTCTTAATGTTTCACACAATATTAGAATATTTTATACTTATCTGACTGTTATTGTAAATAATATTGAATGTGTGGTCACTAAAGTAAAAGGGCTATGAAATATCTTCGGAATTTCTCGAAATCAGAAATTAGCCTACATTAACCCTAGGAGCACCAAGGGGGGGGGTCCCACAAATTATTTTTGTTACATTTTGTGGCATTTCTAATTGCATAAAAAATCTTTAAAAAAATGATATTATCAAGCTTGACTCCATTCATCATAAAACGTACTTGCTTAGTTTCTAGTATTTTGTTTTTTCTATTTATAAATAAAAAAGTGCTGTGGGCCTCAGAGGCTCCCCCCTTGGTAGTACTAAGGGGCTATTCACCACATACGCTAACTGTTATATTCCAGTGTTTTGGCTATTTATTTTATTTTCCTTTGAAACAATTTTGGTATTACAACATGCAGGGGCACTCTGAGCTATTATTCTGATGCAGTGTAGCCAACTGGACATTATAAAAATTTAGTATATACATTTTTCTGTTTATTTATTTGGCACTTAATTATGTCACCTTATATTATAATCACACACACACACACACACACACACATATATATATATATATATATATATATATATATATATATATATATATATATATTCGTAACTGTAAAATTTGTTTAGAAATTTTAAAAGGTGGATGTGGTTTTCCACTTGAAAATGAGACTGGTATATCGCAAGCTTGTAGTTGCCAGGTAGCCAGAAGTAACTAATTTATTGTCAATATGTTTCAGAATCACACGTCCAGACGAGAGATTTTTTTTAGAGTTTACAGTAATCACCTTTTGAAATACTTCATTAAGAAAAAACGAAATTCGCTTATGAAGTTTGTAGTCTTTAATTCAATGATTCTGCAATCTATTCCCTTCTATGTGTTTTCTATGTGCACCTCTTCATACAAAACATGTGCAGCTTATTTTCCTTCCATGATGCAAGTATATATTATGGATATAATAACGTGATATAGTGCCATATGTCAAATGAGTTATATCGTGTTGGCAACACTGCATCACTTATGAAGGTGGTAACGTTTGTAGACAGCGCGTATATATGTACTATGTTAGTATAGTTTCTCATTGATTGCTTACGAACATTTGAATACTTTTTATTTAAATTATGACATAAAGATATCTAAATTCACTATTCTCAAATTTTATTGCACTTCAACTTTGTTAATTCTGCTTGTTAACAATGTAAAGTAACGACTACATTGCACGCAACATTTTTGTATCTTTTTAGATAATCTGAAAGTTTAACAAGTATAACAACACATACTGTAGCTGTACTGGTGGTTTCAGAAGATTTGCTCGGTTAAGGTCATTCAATTTACATGTGATGTAAGAAAAAGTACGAAATAATAGTTGCCCGACAGCGCTATCTGTCTATGGTGTCGTATGGAAGTTGGTGTCGAGAACGGGGCTATAGAACGAGGTGTCTATGGTGTCGAGAACGGGGCTATAGAACGAGGTCATGTAAAACAATTGCGTTTCGTATCTAGTGTCGACGATACGATCAAGAAGCTGGTCACCTTTCTAATAAATCTTTAGGACGTTAGGTGGTTCTTGTAGTCATATCTGAGTTCTTTTGAAACCTGCTATGCATACAGTCTACGAAACAACAGTCTCTGTGTGACGATCTCATGTATCAGGGAACGAGAGATGTGCTGAAACTGTCATGAGAGTTAAGGCTTTCAGAATTACTGATTTTACAGAATTTCTAGGTACACATTTTCCACCGATTCAGGCGTAACCATGGACGGTGGCAACTACGGTGTTCGTCACGCACATTAGTGAGAACTGCTACGAATTTTCTGCGTCATTATTTGACCGTCATTTCACTCATGATATGCTGTCCATACAAATCTCGCCATGGTCTGTCCAATCCCGTGCTGAGAAATGGGAACGAACTCTCTCCTCCCACTGTCGAGCTCACAAAGCGTTCCGGGTCTTCTTGTAGGGTGGGGGAGATAGGACCAACAGAAATGCGATAACTCGTAGTCCTGTATAGCCGATGAACGTAGGGCTGCTGTCGAAACCGAAACTGCCACATGACAGCAGTCGTCCTGTTCGGTCAGCGGAGGTAGAACTTCGGCTATCCTCCTAAATAGACGACAAACTCGTGCCATTGGATCCTGAAGAGGTACTTCGTTATGGCTTTACCGAGGTAAGTAGTTTAACTGCCACTCCTACCGGTGGAGGTGAGGGTACTGCTATCCTCCGAAATGTGCAACTAAATTGTGCCCCTATGTCCGGGAAATAAGATTACGTCGTACCCCAACACATATGAAAGATTGGTAGTGGTGTGCGCAGTGGGGTGGATCCACGCCTTACTGGAAGGATGATGTAGCTACTGCCCTCAAAGAGAGTTTAGTGCGTGCCCTTGGGACCGGGATGGGATATCTAGTATACTAACACGCACTCGCACCTCAAGAGTAAATGAGGTAGTGAAACCATTCGTCCCAGGGTTAGTAAAATTACCTGGATACAAAGTCCTCGATCCTACCACGGAAAAATCCACTCTCAAATGGTCATTCTCTTTAAAGGGAGGTAGTCTATATTATCCATTGGGTTTGTTAATGTAAGGTGTACCTGTGCTGTAATTAGAGAAACTTTCGTATTGCTTGACAACTCTACCAAACGAGGGTGTGGAAGTCCCTCCTAATGGTAGTGTAAACGTACTATTGGGTTCGGAATGTAGCTTACCTACGACGAGTACGTGGTACCCAAGCACGTAAAAGATAGGTAGCCACTATTGCTTGGGCGAGCCTACCAGGGTAGTATGCTCCCTCTGCTTAGACTTTTGCAGATGGGCTACTTCAGTCATTGGCTATGGTAATGCACGGTGCATCTGTACCGTAATTAGAGAGAGTCTTGTACTACTTGGACAACCCTACTGGGAGGGGAATGAGAGATTCCTGCCTAAGGGAGGACTGAACGGCGACTGTGAGAAGTTCCAATCCCAGTTATATGCGTAACGGTTTCTGATCCCAGTGAAAGGGAGGAAGCTCCGTGGGATAAGGGCTGGCACCAAGCTCAAAAGGTGACTTAACACGTACCATTGGATCTAAAATGAGATGCGGATCTCGACGTGTGCATGGTATCTCTACGCTCGAAGGCAGTAGCCATTGAATGTATAGAGGTAGACAGGGCTGTGATTAAACAAGCCTCTCGATCATGCCTTGGGCTACCGGATTGGTTTGGACTCTGCCGGGCTGCGGTTATACAGTGGGATTCGGTAGCTTATCCCAGGGATATGGGCAGCGGCGAATATGAGCTGGAGATGAGCTTGCCGCGAAACGTTCGGGCACCATGCCTGCAGAGCATGGGATGACTGACTTGCTAGAAGGTCCTTCTCCACCAGTAGGTAACTGGTAGATACTCAGGACTTCGGTCTAGCCGCGTAATGGGCCTGCCCATTTCCTTTAGAGAATAAGGTTATATGGTCAATACGAGTAGAAGTTCAGGGACAAATCTAGACAGTCCAGAATGGGACATGATTAGCCGGGTTCTTAAGTTGGGGGAACTAGTCTATTGAAGAGGCCAAAAGGCCGTAGCACGCCTTACTAGCATGCATTATGTATAGTAAGTAGACCACTAGCTTCTGTCCATACACTTCATACAACTGGTGTTCTATCTCTAACATCGATAGCTTCTTAACGTGGAGAAACGTGACTGCCAAGCTTACCTCGCATTCGGTGGGAGACTGTATATCTGCAACCATGTTTACCATATGATACTTCTCTTACACTAGCTCTATACAATTTCACCTCCCAAGTTATAGCTACATGATCCTGCTCCACTCCTTTACAAGTACGTCCCACCCTCATCCATTATAGAGCATTTTCGAAAGTTACTTTCCGAATGCGCCTTGTGTATAAAATAAATGGAAAAATCAGAAGGTTCCCCATGCTGTAAACGTCGTCAACACCTAGTGGCCCACTTGCCGGTAAATGTCGATCGTCGTTATAGAGACGGGTCGAAGTCGTCGAGTCGAAAGAGATACCTAGAGTCGGAGTATTGAAGTTACCACCGCGTAGCAGCGAGGACTTCATTTTGGTCCGCGCTTCTTCGATTCGTCGCGGAGAATCGCGAAGGGACCAACACGAACTATCGCCAGACATGTGCATGCGGTTATTGTTATATATTATTTTTCCTGACGTATTTTTCCTAAAGTGAGCTACGGGGGCCAAGAATATCCCTGCCTCTACATCATGAACTGAAAATTTTTGAAATAAGTGCGTATAATTGTATGAGTTTAGATGAGAACTGTAGCCAATCATTTGAAATTTTATATGAGAGAACCATGAAATAAAGTAAATAGGCACGCGTCATTTTGTTATACAATTACATGGCGAACGGATTTTATCTAATCTCAAACGGTTATCGTCGAATATACACGATTACAGGAGCACTCTGATTAGTTAAATTAGAAGTAGCTCAACGATTTATGCCTCTACAAGCAACGTTTTCTACGTCGCCTTGTTGGGTAAGTCAGAAGAGCAAGTAATCGCCTAGTAATCCAAAGGTTGGTGGTTCGCGCCTTCCCTGGTGCACGTAGTTTTTTTTTACTTTTTAAAAAGTGTTTTTAGACTCTCCTTAATGTAACAAATTACGCATATAGGCGATTTAACATATTTTGAGGCAGTAATTTTGTTGTTCATTGGCGTTTCGTCGCGTCTCTGCCGCTAGTGGGCCGCTGGTGGTATAATTTTCAAAACGGAAGTGAGCGGATCGTCGCTGCAGGGCCGCCAAGTTTTGGCGAGATATCTCTAGTTACCCATCGGTAGTCCTCCGACGCCTATGGCATGGGATTGTTTGAGAGAAAAAAGCACTAGCAAAATGAATTCAGTACATGAGCATTTGGCAAGTTTCTTTGGTCCTTTTTAACACTAGAGTAGCACATAGTAATTACATCTTCTCCTTTGCACGAGATAGCCATAGAATAGAATGACTTTAGTGGAAAATAGAGCTTTGAATTCTTTAGTAATCATTATTTTCATTTTATTTTAATATTTCTTCTTGCGATATGAGCAACCTGCTCTCGTAAAGAATCAAAAATAGAGATCAGAAGTATCCTAAGGAAATTATACAGGGTGGGGCACGTAAAACCGGCCCGTCGTAATATTCTGGTATATTGTGTTATTGGGCCCATATTGTTTGAGACGACAGTGAACAGTGACGTGTATATGGGAATCCTGGAGGAGTTTTATCCACACTTGACCGAAGAGGAGCATCAGTTATGCTACTTTCAGCAGGACGGTGCAACATGCCACACATCAGCTGCATCATTGTCCCTTGTGCATGAGATGTTTACACCAGAGAGGACAATCAGCAAAGGCTTGTGGCCTCCTCGGTCACCAGACTTGTCCACGTGTGACTTTTACTTATGGGGACTGTTAAAGGGAAGAGTATACGAAACAAATCCACACACAATTGAAGAACTCAAGACCAGGATCCAGGATGTAACCAATAGCATTACAACACAAGAACTGACAAGGGTATATATGAATCTCCTCAATCGTGCTCACATGTGTGTTGAAGTGGGCGGAGGACACTTTCAGCACCTGCTGTGAAGGCTTCTGTGAAGGTGAGTAGTCACATTCAATACATTACATTTCATTTTATGTGTTCACTTTACGGGCCGGTTTTACGTGCCGCACCCTGTATAACTTCGGAAAATTCTCTATGCCCACTCCATGAAATCATAACTGCATAGATGTACTAACTTATCTATCATATATTGTGCATAATGGTATTCTCGGCATTATCACTTATCTGCCGTATTATTTCCAATATAAGAACGAGCAGGAATATTATGCAATGAAAAAATCCGTGCAGAACCGTACTGCTGAACTGCAAGGAATGCCAACGCTAAAAATGCGTGTCTCGTAGTTGCAGTGGAAGCAATAAGAACCGCCAAAATCATCAGCTAATACGCAACTTATTTCTCCCGTAGGAGTAAGTTTTCATGAAAATTGATCTTTGATCTAATTTCTCGTCGAAATAATTTAAGCAGTAGGTGAAAACTTGTAAACTGTTATTCCGTAATCTTCCTACAGAATTAAAAATTAATATCACACTTTTTCCTATAAACTCGAAAAGGTTTTGATAAATCAAGGTAAATAAATGTTAGGAGGAGGAATACCACTCAGTTAGTTTGGGGTAATTCCGTGCAATATTCCTAACAAAATCTGGTAATTTATTGTGAACAATAGAAAACTTGTAACTAATATGAATTTTAAACTGTGAAAAGAAATGAAAAATTGTCAATACATTGCAATGTGATTGCCATTTTATGAAAATTTTGTTTTTCATATCAAAACTATCTACCTAGGTACTATTTAAATGCAGTTTGGCGCAATTTAAAGAACAAGCAAAAGCCAATTATAGGTTAAGTTAAAAGAAGAAAATACATTCTTCAGGAAAATAGATAAATGGTACTTAGATCTCTCTCTCTCCCCTCTACCTTGAGAGAGACATCTTTTCAAATGCAGCCGATTCTGAGGAGTAGATTAAGAATTCAGGGTATAGAAGCAATATCTGCTAAATTCATTTTTCAATTTTTGTCAGGAGACGAAATAAAAGTGACTCCCTTATGTTTCAGAATAGTTGAACATTTTTTTTTTTTTATTGGTCACTACTTAATGCAGATGAGTGAAACTAAAGAAAGACAATCAAAAGAAAAATTTCTTTAACTACACATTAAATATATGTTCATGAGTAGTAAATGTGAAACCTTCTGCTTGGGAAAAGTATAGTTGCTTTTTACATTATATATAGGACTGAAAATTAGTAAATGGTGACCTGGAAACGTTAGGGAATTTATGCTTGCTTAGTAAGTGGTATCCTGTGCGTTCGGATGAAAGATTACGAGAATGATGTCATTTTTTAGGAAATTCGCTTGTCTAAAGCGTTAAATGAGAAGAGTAGGCCTATCCATCAACAAAGAGTAATACAGGAAGGGTAATATTTTCTTTGACTATCCAAGGATAGAATACATTAACCACAAATTCGTAGAGCAGAGCTGGTATCACCCACCAAATCTCTGATCTACCTATTCCCCATATCGATGCCACGCTTTCTGCTATGTTATCTGGTATTCTATTATAATCGAAAATTATCAAGGGGGAGGAGGCAGCTTGCATTCAAAGAGTGATCACAACAGATAACATTATTTTTCGTCCGTGTTGACAGTTTGGTAGACATATTTGTCGCTTTTCGCCCAAAATTATTTCCTTGCGAGTTTAAGTAAAAAGTAGATTCGTCTCCGTTAAACACTCTACTAAGATGTCAGTGTAATCATTTTTTGACAAATACACTCTTTGGAATTTCTAATTGTTTCGTGGTCACCGTTACTCTAGAGACAAATTTTTCGCCGCCTTCAGGGGAGAGGAAAGTTTCTTTTCAAAACCTAATAACCTATTCAGTTCGTATGTACTATCAGATGAACTGGTTCTCATACCCATAGCTTTCATCATTTTTTAAGTACTAACTAGGACTTGCTTTTTTTGACGCGGGAAAATCTGCCCTGCTCATAACATGAATCCATATAATTAGCAGCTTCTCACCGTTCTTCTTTAACGTGGCTTCTGAACCTATCGTCGTTGTTTCCTGAGATTTTCTCGTAGCCTTGCCTTTGAAGACATCTCGAGGATTTTTTTTTTTTTTTTTTTTTTTGAGTAGCCACTGCAATCCCTGCCTTCACATCACTAAAAGCTCACTGCATCTCCTCAGCATAATAACTCAAGCAGTTTAAAATACAACAGTACTAAATAACTGTCATTCAAGAATGTATAATATTATGGCAAAAAGAAAAGAAATAGATATCAAATAATCTCTATGTCTGTTCGGTAAATATTATGCCGTTGTTTAAGCCATAAATACTAAGAAATAAGATCAAAATTATTGATAACTCACGATTCACCATACCGACGTGCAAGTAGTGAGAAAGCGAGATTTACTATATAATAAAGCGAGTGAAAGTTATGTGGACAGTGTTTATTTCCACGACGACCATTGGTTCCACTAAATTATTTTTTTCAAAAGTAACTGTGTACCAAAATAATCAGCGAACAAAACTTGTTCTAATATACTATGCACAAAAGCATACAAATTTAATAAATAATGGATGATCCAGCAGTCGCCAGGTCTGGCAAACTATAGAGCAAGTGAATCAAATGCGGCCCAGTCATCACCACACCCATTAAATCATTAAATTGCAGGTCGATATAAAATCTCAGATGACTAACGTGTTCTAGGGGTCATACACTCAGAATCAGAAAAAAATATAGTATTGCAATTGTAATGTAAAAACAAGCATACTTAATTCGTTTACGCTTTGACACAAGCTAACACGCTGCCACACGTTGTTTTGCACACACTTAGTTAATCTTTTCCAAATCATTCCCCTACGGAGGCTGTATCGTCACATCACATGATGTCGTGAGGAAGGGTGTAACGAATCAACGTAGAAGCGGATAGCTGAACATTTTATCTCACGTGCTTCCTTTATTTTAAGGATTTTAGTGAGTAAATGGCGGACATTGGTACAGTGGTAACATTCTGTGCTGTACCCTAATGAAGACATTTCGAAGACATATGTTTAGACTTCATGGTCTACTGCAATACTATTTAAAATCCAATATTTGCTTATTGTGAAACTTTTCTTTTTATCTATTTGTCTGGTAATTATTGTATGGAGGACTATGTTATCATCACTGACTTAAGTGTGGGCTATTAAAATTACAATTTCATTTTATTTCATGTAGGTAGGGGATTATTGTGTATATATGTGGGTAAATGTGGGTGTGCATGTGTGTGCTACAACTTGTTGACATATGAACTTGATTATTATTACAGATGTTCAAATTATATATATTCCCTAGGAAGGCAATTATATCTGAATATTTCTCTAACTGATTTTCTAGTTTTGATACAGATAGGGTATTATTAATCTCATTATATGTATGCGTTAACCTTTTTTAACTTATGGCATAACTGGAGTTCAGCAACGTGGTTATAGCTCTTGATTTGTGCTTCAGGCAATTATTTTATGACTCTCTGTTACTCTCCTGATTATTTACTCTTATTTCATTATAAATAACAACAATAAAACAAAATGAATGATGCTTAATACTTACATCGAGACAATTATATGTAAACAGATAATATGCTGTTTAAACATTATAACATTTTCATTCTATCATTAAATACAAGCGTATGTTACCGTATTAAAACTTATCTCTTCTACCTCTTGCCTTCTTCAAGTCCTTGATTCCATTTCTTGGGTAATCAATAAGCTCTGCTGATTTACCTGTAGAACGTTGGCCTATTCGTCATGCAAACAAGTCAATTGATAGCTTTCCAGAAAGAAGTTTACA